>NC_138117.1:34095681-34708409 GCF_964146895.1 Miniopterus schreibersii | reverse complement strand
TGGCCCAGCCAGCATAGCTCAGCTGTTGAGCATCGACCTAGGATCCAGGAGATCAGGGTTTGATTCCCGGTCAGGGCACATGCCTGGGTTGCGGGCTCGATCCCCAGCTGGAGGAGTGTAGGAGGCAGCCGATCAGTGACTCTCTCATTATTGATGTTTCTATCTCTCTCCCTCTCCCTTCCTCTCTCTGAAATCAATAAAAAATATATTAAAAAAAAATAAAGGTGATACTGGTGTGAAATCTAAAAATTAACTGAGACTGCTACTGCTCTGAAACACAGAGGATAATCCTAGGCTAGCGGATCAAGGCATAATCTAAAGTAAGCAATGGATCTTTAAAATATCCCATATTGTTGAGTTAACAGCTCTAGAATATGGCCTAACATATTAGTAAATGCAAAAAAAAAAGTAATTTATAATAATTTGAGAAAAATTAGTCTGGGTGCTTATGTGTTATGCTCTAATTATTCTGTTGCTGTACATGAGGTTTTTGCCCATAAGAATTCTGGAATTACATCTAATTATTTATTTATTCAATTACATATAATGTAAACATATTAATCATATCTAGGGTATTTTTCTGGGCCTTTCTAATACAATTATTTTGTAGGACATCTTATCTGGAAATTCCATTTGTAAAGTAAACTCAACCTATTATTTTAACTTTGTCGGATTTCTAGCTTGTTTGCTTTCTAATAATCTTTGGAAATATTCAGTTACATGTTAAAAATATTCTGAATTGGAAATTACCCATTTCATTTTTTTTCCTAAAAAGTCCCCTAATTCAGCTCCAAACTTATTTATGAAAAGACAAGCTTCTCTCCTCTTAAAAAATACTGTTTGGGAGTTTTAAAAAAGATTATTTAAAGACTTCAACTGACAAACCATTATTTGGCTTACGTTTTTAAACCCTTATGTGTTCTACCTGTAAGAGAAAGTCTTCTTAAATTGCTTTTTTATAGTATATTTCTATATAATTATTTATTTAGCCTTGTCAGGGCCATTTTTAAAGTATGCATAAGAAGGCTATTTAAATTATTTCCTTGTTTTCCCCTTCTTGCAACTTGAAACCATTTTCCCTGTCTACAGGGCTAACAATTTAGTGAACAAATGAGAACTATGACCATCCAGGACAATCTAGCAAAGTCCTGAATTCCATAACACATTCTCGTGTAACTTGCAGAGAGTTAGGAAACTTTTTAGTTACAGCCCTCAACTTTTTCCCCAGACCTGAGTCCAAATGCAGCTCTTTCATACTGCTTTCTGAGTTAAGAATTTAAAAGAGATATTGTGTGCAATGTAATTGGCCCTTTCCTGAGAACAACCCCACCCCCAAAGGGAGCTCAGTCAGGAGGTCAGAAGGTGGAGCTGAAGGAATTGGCGGGCAAGATAAGACAGATGAATAGAGATGCAAAAAGTGTCGGTTTCAAAAGGTTGTACAAGCGTGCACAAGAGATCCTTTGTAAGAGATTTTCTTCAAGTCAGCATCTTGTATATTTGAAGTTACATACAAGTTGAAAAAGCTGACTATTGGATGTTTGCTTTTTTTCTTTCTATTTCTTTCTGAAACTCCTCTAAATTTTGACATGCAAAAAGTTCTACATAATACCCATTCTCAAAGTAAAAATAGTTTTGCCATTCACCAAGCTAAGCAAAAATTAGTGTTGTAGTGAGAATTTATAGGGAAGCAGCTGTCTGCCAGGAGCAGGTTATGCTTGTTATAGTCAAACTCATGACAAACAAGAAAAGGGCTGCTACAGTTGGTCAGGAATGTGTGTTTATGAATAATGTTTTGGGTTCCCCAACCAAACTGAGGCTAGGAATGAAATGTGTGATCAAAAATACAATAAGTGTGGACTTTGGGAAATGAACTAGACAAAATTACTTACTTTCATGAAATGGTAAGATGGATTATAGACTGATTCAGCCTATGCCTTCATCCGTTTTTTGGAGCACACTCTTATACATGCAACAGAAACAAGACAATTCAGGACAAAAGAACACCGGCCATCACTCACAAAACACACACACACACAATTTTATACATATATATGTAGGGAGTCTTTATCAAGAATAGGCAGCTAGGATAGGAAGCAATTAATCAAGGGGCACTTAAGATTATCAAAACCTAGAGTCAAAGACTCATCAGAAGTCCGTCCCTCTTCTGAGGACCCATCTATAGAAGTTTTTTTTTTTTCCATCTCTACACTGTATGGTGTGTTCAGCACCCCAAGCCAAGCCTCCTTCCATCACCATTTATCTCCTATATACCCTCCTCCACCTGCCCCAACTGCCTCCCTCCTGGAAATCACCACACTGTTTTCCATGTCCATGAGTTTTTTCTCTTTTTATTTTCTTTTTTTGCTCAATTCCCCTACCCCCTCACATGGGCCCTTGAAAGCCCCCCAACAGCTGTCAGCCTGCTCTCTATGAGTCCATCTCTGTTTTGCTTGTTAGTTCATTTTGTTCATTAGATAGAAATTATGATTCCATTAGACTAGTGTGGAGCCTGGATACCTCTATTATTTCAAGGTTTCCCATGTGATTCTGGTTGAAATCCTTTTTTTCCCCTTTGGATTTATAACAAGTGATCATTTTAAGACTACCTAGCCCTATGCTGCTGTTTTGTAGGTGAGACCAGGGGATCAAGAGATTTGTCTAATCTAGCTACTTACTGATTCATTTAAGACTAAAACCATAACTCCTACTTCAAGTCCTGTGACTTTAATTTTGGCTTCTAAATGCAAACCTAGACTTGGTCAGAGTAGCTTCTAAAACTGTTTGAGTTTGACTCCTGATTATGCTTCTGGATTATTTCAATTAAACTGTTCCTTGAGGATAAAAACTTCTTTTTAATTGCTCAATGCCCAATGCCTAGACTAGTGTGATTAGCACATAGTGAAGATATATTATGAATGACTAAAAGAGTAAATAATTTAATGAATTACTAGTGTTCCAATTTATGACTATGGCTCTAATGTAACTTCTAGGTACTGTTCCTCACCTTTCTGCCCCTTGGTTTCCTGGTCTATAAAATAAAGGTATAACAGTGATTGATTTTTAGGATCTTTCCAAAACTGGCATTCTAATGGAAATGTGAAGTTTTTAGTGAGCTGTATTTGGAGGTACTAATCAGAATGAGGAGCTTCTACATTAGAAGAGAGAATTACACCAACTTTCAGAAACAGAAATAAAATCCATTAAAATATATATAGTTGAAGTTGTAAAATCGTCACCTAGAGTTGGATAAGGTACACAATACTATAATATGAGACTTGTAAAACTTTTATATTGAGATGTTGAAAATATAAAGATGCACTACTGGAAATTATGGTGAATGGGGCCCAGGTGGTGAGATAGCACTTGTTTATCAGATAGAGAGGAAGAAGCCTTTGCTGTTCCCACATCTCATACCCTTGAGAGTGGAGTGACTCAGGAGCCCGTAAGAGTTTTCTCCAAGCACAGACAAGACCCAGTGAAGATGGACCAGGACAGACATTCTGCCTGGTTCCCTCTTGCTGTTACATGATAATAGGAGAAGCCATGTGCAAATGAAAACAATCATCAAGGGGACAAGAGATGTGATTTGGATAAAGTCTGCCTGTGAAGAAAGTTGGAAGAGGTATTTGGGAGGATGAGACCACAAGTGGAGCAAAACTGAGTTTTGCTTTAAAGGTTAATACTGACTGGCATGTTCAAGAGTGTCAAAGATGAGTGTCCAAGCCTTTTTCCTGCTGGTGTGGTCCTAGTGCCAGTACATTGAGTTCATTAACCCAGGTTGACCCACCTGTTCTGTGTGCCGACTGCATTCCCTGTGATTCTCAGATTCCTTTTCAATTCAGTTCTCCATGCAGCTGCTACCCAGTGATTGGAGCGAGCATGTGAAATGAAACCGAACTGCCATCCCTGTCCTCCCAACCCAAACAGACTGGGGACTGTATGTCAGGGGCAGATGTTCCTTTTCAAAGCAGCATAAAGAATAATCTCTTAACTTGTGGGAAAAAGATTAAAGGGAAGATGGACAGAATCTGGGCCATTCTCAAAGTGGTAGGCCAGTGAACATGGCTTTGAGCTCTAGAGAAATTTACCTCTCAGCTCTGTGTTTTAGCCTTTCTGGGACCAGGAACAGGGGTTGATCAGCTTACGGAGATGGACTGTATACATGACCTCTAGAGAAATGGGAGTCATGTTGGATGTTACCCAATTGGTCTGCTCTTCAGTCTTTATCATTATCTAGGTTGCCAAGAAAGACAACAGGTCTTGTAACCAGCATCTGGCTTTTGATGAAGTAGCCATATGCCTATAATAAGGGCCAAGCTGGGTTCAAATCCTGCCTTTGCTACTCATTACCCAGGTTACATTGGGCAGGTTTCTTAAACATGTCAAGCCTTAATTTCTTCATCTGTAAATTGAGGGTATTAATACCCACATTAAAGATTTCTTACAATTCAATTTCTTATAAATAATTAAATAAGTGAATTGATATATAAAAAATGGTCACTACAGTGCTTGACACACTTTGAGCTGCTATTAAATGTCAGTTATCACTGGTGTTCCTGGTGCATTTCCATAATAGCCTAGATCAAGGTCATATTTTTTCTTTACACTGCATGGCTTATTAAGCTGAACTGAACACCATATTGAAAAATATCCTTGCTGACATCAACACACTGAATTGCTCTTTATTTTTATTTAATTATTATTGACACTATTACAGGTGTCCCCCCATTTCCCTCTCCCTTATCCACCTCCCCCTGCCCTTGCCCCCCCCCCCCCAGCCATCACCACACTGCTGACTCGCTCTTTAATTGCTTTTTATTTTCCACTCCTCCCAAATCTCTGGCTATCCTCTACACATCTGAGTTTCGGAAAATATCCGATGCATTCGCTCCTCAGAGCCCGTCTGCACCTGTGGGCTTCACACCCTGAAATTTATCACCCACTGATTCGTTGAATGGTTCTCTTACTCGCGATCTCCTTCCCCAAGTTCAGCCAAATATCTGCTTAAATGTTGCCCTTATAAAGAGGTCTCCCAAAATGGCCAATACTTCCAAAATATGACTCTCTCCAGCCTAGATACCTTCTAGGTCCCAACTCTCCTTAATTCTGTGTCATAGCACCTTTCCTTACTAAAATTATATATGCATTTGCTTCTTTGTTTATTGATTGCTTCCACCAAAATATAAATGGTCATCTTCATTACTGAATGCTCAGTACCTGGAACTGTGACTCGCACATAATATACACATATGTGCGCACGTATATGGATGGATGGATGGATGGATGGATGGATGGATGGATGGATGGATGGATGGTTGGATGAATCCATAAGTGAGTGGCCATAGGTTTGTTCCAATTTTAAAACCCAGTTTCAAACACTATAAACAGTGCTGCAATGAACAGTCCTGTTAATGGCACCTTACGCAACTATACAGACGTTTTTCTAGAGAAAACACAGGAATGAGATTGCTAGGTCATCGGGCTCGTGCATCTTCAACTCTGTTACATATTGTCAGCTGTGCTCCAAAGCGGTCGTAGCTATTTCCACTCCCACCGGCAGTGTCCAGCTGCTCCTCTTTACTCTCATTCTTGTCAACCTTTTGTATTATCAAATTTTTAAATGTGTCAACTTAATGGTGCGTGTGTGTCAGATGGTATATCCTTATTACTTTAAACATGTGCTTCCATGATTGCTACCAAGACTAAGAAAACACCCTAGTGAATTCTCAAGTATGCTGTGCAATCATTTCTAGAATTACCCCTGTAGGGTCTAGGAGCTGAAAAGTTTTCTTTCTCTGCCCAGAGCCAGATTTGCATTGAAGTGCTTACTCCCCGCCTTTAGTTGAATTTCCACTTATAGTCTTTGTCCTATCCTAAATCATAGCGGGAAAGGCAGAACAAGCACTGGGCACTTAGGCATTCTGGGTTTAGCTGTCTTTGGCCTGGGGGAGGTACGTAGCTTCTCTGAAAGTGAGATTTAGCAACTCTCCTGTCCCTCCTTTGGAGGACTGATATGAGAAGTGTCAGGGATAATCAATGGAATGTCTAAGGAGCTATGTAAATCTCAGTTGTTATTACACCTCTTCTGCTGACCATTGTGAGGCTTTCCCAGAAGAACCTTCCACCCTCCTGCTATAAGTCACCCAGAGAGCATGTGCCACCCTAGGTTAAGGGCTCAGTGTGGGACTGCAACTAATCTTCCCGTATAACTTTTTTTTAGTTTAGCGAGTGAATCGTTTAACTACATACAGCCTGCAGACCAGTGGGGGGTCCTGTTCAATGAGGAATTTATTCTCTCTCCAATAATGAATGATGAACACCCCTGCAGCACCTCTGAGGCTGCTCCCGCCACCTTAGAGGAATGCGTACAATCTTTGTTCCATGTGACAGTCCCTGCCTCCCAGGATTCCCTAAGGAGCTGCAACAAAGAGCCCTCAGTCAGGTCCCCAGGCTCAGCCACAGCCAATTTTAAGTGAGATTTTCAGTGATGGAAATTTGCCTCTGTATTTTGGATTCTCTTTCGTTTTTAATACGCAAGGGAACCACTTTCTTCCTACTCTGCTCACCCACCCCCACCCCCCATCAGGGAATTTGCATTTTTACAGAGAGCAAAGCTTTAACCTCCTTGGATTAAGTCCTAGGAATTACAAATCTCGGTCTGGATATGGAGGCTGTCATTGGGGCACGAGAGAGGCTGATGGTGGCCCAGGCCAGGAGGGGTCCTAGGCAGGATATAGCAGGTGGGGGTCTGACTGAGTGGAACGCACCACAGTCCAGGTTAAGCCTCAGAAGGGAGCAGCTAGAGACCAGGAAATAATATGCTCCGGGAGGCTGGAGCTTCTGAGTGATCAGGGATTTAGTCACACACATTTTGAAGGGGAAAGCAGTTTGAATGAGTGATGTATTTTTTTCTCCTCTTTTGAAAAGATATGTGAAGAATGAAAAAAAGTGCTATTGAACCCCCTTTATGAAAAGGGACCTTGGTAAGATTGCATTGTAATGCGATCCTGCATGTAGGGGGATTTCCTTGTGGGCTCACACTACCTTTCTTCATCAGAAGAGCCTTGTGAAATGAAGCAGTAAGATACCACACAGTGATAGTTCCTTTCTGCAACAATTTCTTAAAAGTCCAGAGGACAAGTACTATGTTCACGTGTCCCTCAGGGCCCATCACCAGGTAAACTAGGCAGTGTGCCCTGCACTGTACTGAGTGCCTCTCACACTTTACACCACTTAGTCATCCACGTAACTCTATGAGGAAAGTATGAATATGGCCATCATCCTACGGAGAGAATTGGGGCTCAGAAAAATTAGATGGCTGGCCCCAGGCTTCACAACTAGAGAATGGCTGGTGTGATGTTTGATGTTATTAGTCAGTTTGGCTGAGCCACAGTGCTCAGATACTTGGTTAAACAATACTCTAGCTATTTTTGTTTGTTTATTTTTGTGAGGATATCTTTGGATGAGATTGACATTTAAATTAGTGGACTTTGAGTAAAGCAGATTACCCTTCATAATGTGGGTGATCCTCATCTAATCAGTTGAGGAACTGAATAAATAAATAAAAAATTAAAAAAGACTGACCTCTATTTAGCAAAAAGGAATTCTGTCCATAGAAGGCCTTTAGATTTGAACTGCAACATTTCTCGTCCCTTGGTCTGCAGCCTGCTGTCCCACTCTGCAGATTTGGTACTTACCAGCCCCTGTAATTGTGTGAGCCAATTCCTTAAAAATAAATCTCTCTATATCCATTTCCTATTAGTGTTGTTTCTCTGGAGAATTCTGACTAATGCAACTAGTCTCAGATTACAATACACCTCTCTCTGTATCTCTCTCTTTCCACTAAACTATGTTGCCTCAAAAGCCTGCCGTTAGTAATTGTGCACAGTCCCAGACTGGCAACAGAGGAGAAAGAGGACCTCAGAATGAAGCTCACTGTGCAGTCAAGGTTTGGAGTATTCACTGAAATCATATGCTCACTAGTGAACAAGGTAATTTGGAGAGAACAGGGATAAAGTATGTACACTGGGATTTTAGCCTAAATCCAATATTTACTTGTCCTGTGAGCTGGAACAAAGTACTCACCACCTATGAGCCCTTTGTTTCTTCATTTGAAAAGTGGAAATGATGCTTCTTTCTTATAGATTGATGAGTATTTTTGTTATTTATCATTGCACAGCCAATCTAAAATGTAGTGGCTTAAAATAACAAAAATCACGAGTTTGCTCACAGTTCTGCAGTGTAGGCAGGGCTTGGAGCAAATGGTGTTTTTCTGCTCTGAGATGGCGTCTTCACTCCCATGTCTGCTGGCTTAGCGGGGATGGCTGGTAAGGCATCTCTGTTTTTCTTCATGTAATCTTTCTACATAACTAGTTCAGTTTCTTTCACAGCATGGCAATATCTTACATTTTGCTTAAAACCTAGACCAACACTTGCCACGGCATCCCCTCTGTCTCATCCTATTGGTCAAGGTCTGTCACACAGACTAGCTCAGAATCAATGGGAGATAATGACACAGGGGCTTAAACAGCAAGAGACATCTTATCGGGAGCTGTAAAAGTGACAGTCTATTACAGCAGGACCCAATAAAAGGACAAGATAGAGGATGTGGCTCAGGGACAGGTACAAAGAAAGCAAAATCACGTCAGATAAAACTCCTGCTTGTTTACATGTTCTCTTGTCCCTTGCAAGCATCTGCACTGCCATTGGTTTGAGCCTCAGGTTGCCTCTGTTGACCAGAAAGAGAAGAGAAGGAATTAGGTTTCTTCTATTAAAGTGAGGTTCAGAGAACATAAGTCACTTGCACAATGTCACACAGTTGTGTGGAGGCAGGTAGCTGGCCTATGTCAGACAGTTGTGTGCCTGCAAACTGACTCACCCCCACCCCCACCAAAAAAAGTCAATATGTAGCATTTGACAAGTTCCATGATGTAACACTCCCAACAGAGCTGCCTCCAAGCCAGCTTGGAAAGAGGCACACAGGAGCTCTCGAGCCCGTGCATGCCAGCATGCCAGCCAGCACACTGCCCACTGAGCTGGGGAAACGCACTGGGCGCCCAGAAAGGCAAGGTGCTGAAACCAACACTAATGAGAAAATACATATTTATGAACCTTAATGACTGATGCTACACCAACCAGCCCGGAGACTCCAAACAGTAAGCATTTTGCCTCCGCACAGAGTAGAAGATGAGATTCATCTTATAGTTTTATCAAAGCCAGATAATACTTCCTAATAGAAAATAAATTAAGCAAAAAATAAATCAACAAGCCAATAAATAAAATAAAATGAGTAATTTGTTTTCGATGACCCACCTTTTTTGGGGATCCCCACTGAAAAATGTGCTCCTAAAATTTTTCTGTTACCAGCTACAATAGCCTGCCTGAGCATATAGAGCTCAGCCTTTCCAGCCCTCCCAAAATGAAAAACTCTTTAAAGGATTTTAATCATTGGTAATGGCTTAATCTATTAAGATTCCAGTGTATTAAGCAGACCCACGTTTATTGATGAATCTCGCCAAACTGCATTGTAAGTCATTTGTAAATCAGTTGTTTGGAACTTAGTGCACAGTATCCCATATAAGTTATGATATAAACAGTCCTTACACAAAAGTCTATTTTACTAAGATGAATGAGCCCTTACAGATTTCCCTTAAAAGGCAGAAAATGATAACTATTGGAAAAAAAGTCAGTAAATTGAACAGATAGCCAAATTGAATGAAATATTTTGAAGTGATTTCTTTTTTCTATTTCTATAGGTAAATTAGGTTTCACAAGAGGAGATTAGAAGTGTCACTGGATGTTTTTGTGAATATGGGAGGTTTCTTGACACTAACAGTTTTATGGGTAGATTATTCCATTTCGCCATTTTCCATTGAGGGCATCTTTAGCACTATGCTTCATGGGTCCTAATCATTACTGGTGTTGTGTTTGGGGAAATCATGAGCGAAACAAACAAAAATTTGAGATAGGAAATGCAAAGAAAGTGAAAGAGTAGGTATTATCTTGATGAACTATTTCTTCAGTATGTTTGTTTCTGCTCTAGGCCCACGAGTCACTCCATGCCCAGTCAAGTTTGGGAAACTGAATACTAGATCTCCTATTTGATAGTCACATGGCATATTAACACATAAGTCATTTAAGAATAAAGGTAAACCTCATAATAAAATCATTTAGCCTGTAATTTCTTAAACTTCTTAGACAGCAGATCTCTTTGCTTAAATAATATTAACAGACAACAAAACTGGTGAATTCTAGAGCAGTATTTTCCCAACTGTAGGTCATGACCTACTCATAGATCATGAAATAATTTGATTGGACTATATGAAAGCATTAAAGAATAGAAGAGAATAAAACATTCCAGATACAGGTGTTGATTATAATGTTGTACACCTCAAACTTACATAATAAAAAATTCAGAATGCATGGCAAAGTATGTATAGTTTAATACAAAAAATGTAAAACATTTTGTTTTAGGAATGTGTACATATGTGCATGTGTGTACTGGGTCACAATGAAAAATTTTTTTTATAGCAAATCGAAAATGTTTTAACATATACTTTGGGGAAAACTTTTTTAAATGAAATTGAAGAATTATTATTTTTATATAATAATGAATATATTAAAATTCATTATTCTTTATTGTGATATTAGATTAATAGAATACAACATACTTAACAGATATGTAAGTTATAAAGCATAACAATAAAATGAACACCCGTAGTTCTAGCAAGCAATTGAGAACTGTACCAATACCATTATATCTATTTATGGGCAAATCTTACTCTTTTATTCCATTCTTGGCCTCTGCATAAGAGGTAACCACTCTGGATCTATTTTGTTCATCAGTTTATTTTGTTCATTAAATTCTACATATAAGTGAGATTATGTGATATTTGTCTTACTCTGACTAGCTTATTTTGCTTAGCATAATGCTCTCCAGGCCCTTCCATGCTGTCTCAAAAAGTAAGAGATCCTTCTTTTTTAAAGCTGCATTGTATCCCATTGTGTAAATAAACCACAGCTTTTTTATTCTGAACAAAATAGATCCAGAGACACAGAAGCATGGAACAGACTGACAAATCACATAGCCGGGGTCTGGGGGTCAGATTAACCAAGGAACTTATATGCATATATGCAAAACCCGTGGACACAGACAATAGTGCAGTGAAGGCCTGGGGGAGGAGGTGTGTGTCGGGTCAGTGGGGGAAAGGGGGACATCTATAATACTTTCAACAATAGAGATAAATTTAAAAAAATAAAAGAAAAAATAAAAGAAGTAACCACTATCTTGAAATTTGCATCGAAACCCCCTTCCTTTTGTCCCAATAATTTGTATCACATATGTAAGTATTCCTATGTTTAGTTTTGATTATTTTGTGAATTAAAATTAGTCTTATACTGAACATAGTCCTCTGAAATGGGCTTTTATTTTAACTCAACATTCTATTTCTCAAATTCATCTATGTTATTTCATGTAGCCGTGGTGCACTCATCCACTCTGGTATTTTCTTTATGGCAAATGTTTCTAAGAACGTCTTCTGGTAAGCATGTGAAAGTGTTTCTTCAGGCTCTAGAGCAGGAATTTCTCTGTGCTTTATTCCTAGAATTAGAATGTTTAGACCACAGAGCATTATAATTTTCAACTTTACAATATAATGTGAGTTTATTTTTCTGAGATATTTGTATCAGTATACACTCTCACCAGTATTTTAATTGCTCCACATTGATGATTCCAAGGTGGCTGCAGAGTAGATGGAAGCTACACTCACCTCTTCCCAGTGCCACTGGATTTATAGCTAAATTATAGAGCAATCAACATTAATAACCAATGGATGGAAGGACAGCTGAACAAGAGGAGTATTATAATCAAGGATTTACAGAGCAAACCACATAGAGACTGGTAAGAAGGGTGGAGACATAGAGAGAGCTGGCCCCTTCATCCACATGCAGGGGCTGAGTTTCCAGAGGGATATCACAGCTGCAAAAGTCCTCCCTGAGGAGCGTAGAGTCACAACACCAGGTGGAGATCCCTAACCCAGAGCACCAGAGCCAGGAAGAGGAGCCTGCATAGCACCTGGCAGTGAAAATCAATGGGGAATCTGTCTGCCTGGAAGAGGAGGAAGTCTGTCTGAATCCCAGGTGCTCTCTTAAAGGGCCAATGCACAGGATCTGGCTCTCTGTCACTCACCCAGGGCTCCAGTAGAGGGAAGGCAACTCAGGACATTTGGTAGTCATAAAGGGAAGATCTGGGAGACAGAGCCCAGAGGAGAGATCCAGAGGGTCAGCCCCTGGGTCCTGTCCCAAGTTTCTATCCCACACGCCTTCAGGTGACATCTTCCCGGGGTCCAGCACTCCTAGTCTTACAGCACCGGACTCTGGAATGCACTAAACTGAACCTTCAACTACTGGTGACACCACCCTGCCAAGCTCAAGTCCTGCAGAAACATCTGTTGGCGATGCATACTCAGACAGTCATCGAGCTGGCTTTGGAACTGGGGGCCAGTCTTGCCCCCCACCTGCAGGCTAGGATGGCACCACTCCCAATGGGAGACTGCTTTGATCTGTCCTTTCAAGTCCCCATGGCCCTGCCCTGCTGAGCTCAGTTCCATAGGGGAAGGGAGTGCTGCTCAAAGCTGGGATCTTCGGAGCGCATCTCTCTCGAGGCACTTGTCCAGGACTCGGACAGGCGCTGGATTGTGCAGCTGCGGATCAGGAGGCAGGGAGTAGGCGAAGTGCCATCGTCTTTTCTTCCCACCTTTTCTCCAGCCCGTGTGTGATATTTGATTATAATGGTAGAAGAGAGATTTAGGCATGACTACTGTGCTGTGGTCCATTTGCATTTTTTAAAAGAAGAAAACATAATTATATTTAAAAATCCACAAATAAGGCTTTTTCAAAGAAAGGCATGGTGAAGGCAGAAGAGAAGACGGAGCTTAAAAATTAGGGTCCATCTGATTCCATCTTTGCTACAATGATGACCAATGAAAAGCTCCATGAATGGAAACTGTGAGAGAAACATAAAGGACTGATGTTTTAAGATTGTTATAAGGATAAAGCATTAAATTGCAATGTGGTTATCAAAAAGACTATAGCCTATGTCTAGCTAAGGGAGCATGAAATTCAAAACAAAAATAAATTACATGGAAAATACCTATTTGCACATAAAATTGGAATGAATATTCCTTAGGGCTGGTTCCAAATTGTACTTGCTTAAATTGTAATTAGAGAGAAGCCTAACCAATGTGTAGATAAAACTAACAATAGTGGTGAGATGATTAGCCATTGGGGTATCCAGCCAAGGATTACTTTTCTGATAATTAGCTTTAGTAAAGGAGTCTAATATTTGCCAAGAAAAATATATGTTGGCATATAAAGATCCCCATATGGGCTGGCAAATATGTGCTTGAGATGTAAAAGGAATTAGGAGTTAAAGAACTAGGCTCTAAATTGAAGAGATCTGGATGACATTTGCAAGAATATTATTCCTATGGCTTGCTCTTGATACTTCCAGCATACTGGAGGCAGCCATGAAGGTGCACCCTTTTAGGGTCTGTTACCACCTTTAGGGGCTGCTTCACCTTGCAAATCAAGGGCTAGATATTCTTAGGCAGTTACCAGCCAAGGACTGAGGATGGCAAGACATTTGAGTCAGGCCATTTCTGCTCAACAAAAGAGGCTTCCAATAGGCTGGTTCTGCTCCCACGGTGCCTATTGACCTGGCAGAGTCTGTTTCAGATATGCCCTTCATCCAGGCTGAGCTTCTCACTACCTAATCTTATACTTTAATGTTGTATTAAAAATGCATCATCAAACCCAAGGCTGTCTAGATCGTCTCCTATTCTATTTTCTAGACATTTTCTATTTTTGCATTTTATATTATTCATTTTGAGTTAATTTTTATGAACTTCTTGTATATGTCCCCTGGTGAACACATGAAAGAATCTCTAGAGTATATGCCTAGAGCAGCAATTTTCAACCTTTTTCATCTCATGGCACACATAAACTAATTACTAAAATTCTGCAACACAAGAAAAAAATATATTTTTTGCCAATCGGACAAAAAAAATAGGTATAATTTTGATTCATTCAGACTGGACGGCTATTGTTGTGTTGGCTGTTGTCATTTTTAAATTTGAGAGTCTAAGGGAAAAGCGATCCATGCCCCTAAATAAATAGTCAGGTACTGCATGTTTTAAAAATCCTTGCGGCACACCGGTTGAAATCACTGGCCTAGAGTGAAATTACAATGTCTTTGTGTATGTACATTTTTTACTTTTTGAGATAAGGTGAAATTATTTTTCAAAGTGGTTTTGACAATTTCCATTTATAGCAACAGTATATATGTATTTCTTTGGTTGCTTCCCACCCTGTCAATACTTGTTAGAGCGGTACAGTTTTACTCTTGCCTATTTAATGGGCCTCTTGCTTTTATTCTTTTTAATTTCTTCTTTCACTAATCTCTTCTTGCCTTCTGTTGTTACTATCTTGTTTTAAAGTAATTTCTGTATCTTTACATTTTCTCTAAATTTTTACATTTTTAGAAGAATAGGTCCCAGGTTAGGCCTAGAAAACCAGTAATTAGGTTTTTCTCTCCATTTTATTGAAATTTAATTCTGTGCCAAACAATGTTATAAGTATCATGCATGCATCATTTTATCAAATTTTTATAACGTAGCCTTTTGAAATAGATGTTATTATTTTTACTATTATTTCTATTTCACAGACTTAAAAACAGTAGCCTAAAGATGTAAAATATTGTCCCAAGGCCACACAAGGTTATTGGCACACAACATATCTCTTGTAATCACAATGTCAGTGACAAAACCAGATGGAAGCCAGTTTTGATTCATTTCAGAATCGTAGTCCTTTATACTAGGCCTCTCTGCCTCTTGAAAAAATGCTTTGGAAAATCTGGACGCCATGTGTTAAATTCTCTACTAGCACAATTCCAACAGTATATGGGTTTTATTGCTCTGATAGTTGATTTTATCAAGAATTCTGACAACTGTGTATTCCCATTCACTGAGATTGAAATACAACTTTTTTTTTTTTTTTGATGGAATGTTAATAGTTTTCTGCATTTGGACAAGGCTATTTGGCCATTTGCAAAAGAGCCACACTCCAGGTGTGGTCCTGTAACTATAGATGCATCTATTTTTCTTGTCCTGGTTATAAATTCAGACTTCTTTATACCCTCCCAAGACCTAGTGTAAAGAGCTCTGAAGTTTACACCTCCATGCATAAGTTCTAAAAATGAGACACTGTAACATAAGCCAATTAAAATGCGTGGTTCAAGTGACTTATCACACAAAATCGAAGTGGATGTGGCACACATTCATCACCTGTTTGTTTATAAAGAGCACCAACTTTCCCAATATGTTTTTGTGCAGCGTGCTACTTAGAATTCCCGATGGGTGAAGCATACGGCCTAAGTGAAAGCCATTACTAGAATCTTCTCTGTTGTTCTGGAAAAGCTTAGTTATGTGCCAAGATTCGGCATTCTGTCTTCTCTTATCAGCGGTTGGCATGGGACTTTAAATGTAAATGACTTCAGAATGTCAATGTTTGTATTTGTCAAGCTGAGAAGGATAAGTTGCTGAAACCAGAGGCTAAGTTGCTTGTTTATAAGCGACATCAGCTTTGCATCCATGTGCAGCTATTAGCTTGGATTAATGTAGTTACATTTAGGATCAGTGGAGGCAGATGGATTTTGTAACACACTTATGGTTTTGATGGAGAACAAAATAATCTTAGTAAAAAGGCTAGAATGAAAGTTCAGAATTTCATCCGGGGTTTTTAATAGGCACGGTACCCAAACAACATTGAAACACAATTGCATTCACTTTCAATTTGTTTTAAAGCTCAAGCAGCAAGGGTTTGCTCTAATGATCTTTTTCTCTGGGATATGCATAAGTAAAGGACACTGCATTATGTTTTTGAGCAGGAAAGTTTTTCATGATGATGACAATCTGCTCTATTGGTTATCTTTGTGAGGCCCGTACATAATATAGTAGCAGGTTCATTTGCAAAGACTGTGGGAATAGAAGGACATCATTTCATACTTCCATCTTTACAATAATTCGGCAAGTATTTCTCCAAGTGTTCACTTCTACAAGGATTGACTTGCTATGTCTTCTAGGCAATTCTTCAATGATCGCATTTCAGATTACCAACAGGGTAAAAAATTGTTTTAGATGGCTACTCCTGCATTGATTTTGTATAGAAATGGAAAGAAAGGCTGATTTTTGATTCAGTGGATGTCAGTTTGTTTAGAAATAAATTATTATGTGGTCGGTGCTAGATATCACACACTCAAATGTATCAGTGCCCATTAACCTCCTTCAATGAATTCACAGTTTGGGGGAAATAATGCCGCGGGGCCTTCTACATTACCTGTGGCCATGGTTTTCAAAGGGTACTGTGCATTCTAATTGTGTAGGGAGCTTGCATAACAGCCTGTTTTCCATCCTCACTTCAGAAATTCTGATTCAGGAGCCCTGAGGTAGAGTCCAGGTACCTGTGGTTTAAAGAGCACACCACCTTTTGGACCACACTTTGAGACCTAGTCTGTGACCCTTGTTGGCAACACTATTGACAGGCTCTTCCTCATTCCAAATCTCTATAAAATTCTTTTCTCCAGCTGCAGAAAATGACCATCACTCTCTCTATGACTTTAGAATCTCAAAAGATGGTGAAGGGACCACCTACATTGGAATTGTAATGTAAGGTCCTTACTGAAATGTGCATTCTGGGGCCCCACTACAGACCTACTAAATTAGATGCATTTGGGTTTGTTGCTACAAACCAAAATGATCCATTTCACACTTCGAGCAGCCACCCAGTAAAATTAATCTTGAGGACTTAGATAAATTGGCTGAAATAACACCAAATTCTCAGGTTTCTCCCCTTGCCTTTGCTCTTTGTTTCCTGATTCATTTCACAATTTGTCTATTTACTTTTAGCCTCCTTTCTATCTCTTCTCTGACCCTGTGAACAATCTTCCATCTTGGGGATTTGGGGAAGATGAGAATTTTCAAGGTAGAAAACAAAATCTTATTTTAGACATGTTGACTAGAGTACAGTCCTATTAGATTGGGATTCTGATAGCTGTAGAGATCTACCAAGAAATCAAAAAGGATTATCCTAAAACCAAAGGGATGTAGAGTGGCTACTATACTGAAAAAGTGAAAAGAAACATCACAGTAAAAAGTGTTTTAGATTGATAAATCAAAGAATCTCAGAGTTGAAACAGATCTCAAAAGTTACTTAGCCAAGCATGCTAATCTGTTTTAGGAAGCAAGATAACTTCCCTTTTGTCTCATGACCTATTGCCTCTTTGACCCTGGGTCCTAGGAAGAGCCTTTGTGGTAGGTATGGTAGCTTAGTACTCGCCACCCACTGCAGTTTTTCTCACGTGCCCCCCCTATGCAGTAGATGCTGGAAAGCCCAAACCTGTATTTCTTAGAGTCCCTTGCAGCAAGGATTTGGATGTGACCTAGGTTCAGCCAGTCTGGTAGATGTTTGAAAGATTTTGAAGACAGAAGTATGGTGGACATACCACTGCTTCTTCCACAGGATCTGCAACAACATGAACACAGAGATTTGAGGATCATCTGTAGACTATCATGTCCAGAAACTAGCTCCTTGAGGACATCCACAAGGGCAGATTCTTTAGAAAGTTGTAGCTTTGGAGTTGCCAGTTCTGGCAGCATCATCAGCCCTGGAAAGGTGAGGTATGGAATTCTGGAGCAGCAGTTGGAGTGACTGCTTCCTTTTTGGCAGATTATGACAAGGAGAATGAAAGGACTGGGATGGGAAAAGGCTAAGGAGAGGATGCTAGAGAACCAGCCATTCATACAGCTGGCAGAGGAAGATAACTTCTTGAAAGAAACCCAGAAAAAATGCAAAAGAGTGGTAGTAAAAAACAAATAAACCAAAAACCAAGAGTAAAATCAAAAACATCACAGTAGGAGGGACACTTGTATCTGGGCAATGTCTAAGAAATTGAGGCAAGCTTCTAGATATTCTATCATCACAACATCAAATCCATTCAAGTGCCAAGAACCTAATGTGAGGATTCATATTTTTAGAATACCTAAAACTTGACCTCAAGCCTTTGCTTAGATAATTCCAGTGACCAGGAGCCCACTTTTATGACATAAACCAGGTATGACTCCAATAAAATGTGAACACAGAAAATTAAATAAAGGTTTACTTATCTTATTTCAGTTATTATTTGGACTTCTATATATAAAGTTAAAACAGTAATTTATTAAATGATGTCCCATCCAAGTAGAAGTAATATATGGAATCCATTTCTTATTCAAAGCAAATGTTCCATCAGGGAAAACTTCCAAACTGCAGGATCCTGACTTAATAAAGGGCTGAGATCAGACCATCAATAGTGAGTTAAACCTACCCCAAGAGAATTAAAGGAATAAAAATGCATTTATAAAACAGAGAAAGAAGCAGTAGTAAAGGCTGGAGACAACCTACTAAATGAAATTAATGATGACTCTAACCTGGCTTCCCTCCTGAATTCATTTTAGCATCTGTCTTGAACAAAGGAAAATAAAGAAAGCAATCTGGATAATTAGAAAATAATAAAGACATATTTAAAAAGCTGATAGCAATAATAACCTTATGGATACCTGACACACACAACTTTAGAGTTGTGTAGCCGGGTGGTACAGATAAGCTGAGGAATAGGTGGAGAGGTTATAATTTCCAGTAGTTGAGGGGTGCTGGAGAGTTGCCAGTTTGCATAAGTATTTCATAATGTCTGAAATTTTATCATTTAAAGCTGCGCTATATAGTACAGTAGCCCTATCTGCATATGACTTTAGATTTAAATTTAAAATAATTAACATTAAAATAAAAGTAAAACTTCAGTCTCTCGGCTGAATTTTTACTTACTTTATCAAGTGCCCAATAGCCACATGTGACCAGTGGCTACTCTACTGGACATGCAGATAGAAAAGGTTTCTCTAGAGAGGTCTATTGGAGAGCTCTGATTACGGCAGGGTCCTCTATGTTGGAGCTTTCTAGAGACCCTCAGTTAAAATGTAAATAGCGTTAAGTTATGGAAATAAATTAACATCTGGTAGAAGTCAGTCTAAGAGCCTATTAATAGGGATGGGGTGGGAGTGAGGGGTAAGTAGAGTGAAGCAGACATCTGTTACTCGATGGACATGAGCTTAGGCTTAGGTTTATTCCCAAAGGCCAGCACACAATAGAGCTGGAGGTCAAACCCTGAGCTACATGACTCCAACATCTACCCTCAGTGCTGCCTGCCCACACCTGTGTAAGAAGAAAGGGGGAACCTTGAGCGAAAGAGCCACATGCCTGAGCACTGGGCATTGTTTGGGGCAGGATGAGAGGGGCTATGCTGTGCAAATGGCTGGAAGTATTAAGTTTAACGTCTAGAGAGAAAAAACAAGATGCCTAAGTACATGGTGAAAGGGAAGGTAGAAAAAAAAAATCCAATGATCAGATTGACTCACCCCACTGTTTTGTTTTTTCTAAGAGCTTATGATATAAACTACCAGGCTATTCTAGTAAGCACTTGAGACCAAGTTTAAGTTCTAGGGGTTTTTTTGTTGTTTTTTAAATATGTCTTTATTGATTTCAGAGAGAGGAAGGGACAGGGAGAGAGAGAGAAACATCAATGATGAGAGAGTCATTGATCGGCTGCCTCCTGCACGCCCCGACTGGGGATTGAGCCCACAACCCGGGCCTGTGCCCTGACTGGGAATCGAACAGCAATCTCCTGGACCCTAGGGTGATGCTCCACCGCTGAGCCACACCAGGCCAGGGCTCAAATTCCAATTTTACATTCTCCTAGCTTTGACTCTTGAACATATAGCATTGTCCCTTCCTGATCATGGAGCTGGAGCATCCATGATGAACTGAGATTACTGATCCAATAGCAACAAAGATTAAAAATCAGGTAGGACCTGGGCACATTAAGAGAGATTGATCACTTGTGTGTAAAACTTGAGACAACATTTAGAAACAGATTGTGAGTCCTGAGCAAGCTCCAGGTCAAAAACAAGGGCAAAGTGAGTCAAGGTAATTCTCTTTTCTACCTGCTATGAGAAGGAACAAAGTTATCATTAACATTAAAGGAAAACAGTGTCAGATTTACACAGACTTTCTGAGCATCAGTTTCTTACACTACACATTGGGGACTGTGCTTTGTGGACATTTAGCATTCACCAAGAAAATACCCATTTTTCTGTAGGTAAAAAGTCATGATGATGCAATTCAATATACAGATGATGTATTACAGAATTGTACACTTGAAACCTCTATAATTTTATTAAGCAATGTCACCCCAGCAAGTTCAATAAAAACATTTAAAAAAGAAAACAGTAGGCTGAGTGAAATAAGCCAGTCACAAAAGGCAACATATTATATAAATCATCAGTGTAGATGAAATATCCAGAATAGGGAGATCTCTAAAGACAGAAAGTAGATTAGTAGTTGCATAGGACTAGGATAGATAAAAGGGGGAGAGTGGTTGCTGAGGGGTATAGGGTTTCTTTATCAAGGTAGTGTAAATGTTTTAAAATTGATTATGGTGATGCTTGCTCTGAATATACTAAAATGCCTTTGAATTGTACACTTTAAATGAGTGAATTGTATGATATATGAATTATATCTCAATAAAGCTGCTTTAAAAAAAAAGTCATGATGATGGAAGAAAATTAGTGTGAGAATGCCCCATTTTATTGTTCTCTCTGTCTATTAAAGGAGGCTTCTTGGTGAGCTCATAAAACATCTTTCCCCTCCCCTGATTTCCAAGTTGCCAAGCACTTGACAACCTCATAGTCTAATATTCTGGACTTTGAATGCAGAACCCAGACAGATTGGGAAGAGAAGAAGGGCCAGGGTAAAGGCCCTGGGCTGGGCAGACTGAGAAGGATTGAAATGATGAGGCATGGGGTATCTGTGATATGTGATAGAATTTGATGAAAGAAAAAAAGATATCAGAAGTTTATATCTACAAAATTTAGGTAAAATATTGACTTACCCTTTTTTTGTGTGTGTTGTTTTTTTTTTTTTATTGACTATGTTCTTTGGACCCTGGTACTGTTCTGAGATTGTGAAAAGACAGATAAAGCAACTTTTTAAGGATTATATTAGGTACTATATAGTGTCGCTGTAGCATGCCATTTGCCCTCAGCCAAGAACCACTGCTTCCTTAGATGCTTCTGTTTTCTCTCTGCTTCCTCTCCAGCAGTTTCCTTCAGTTTCCTTCCCATGGAGAAAAACAAAGCCACGATGGCATGAGCATGGTAAGTGGTTAATCAAGTTTACAGACTACTTAAATGACTGAAATAAGAGTTTCAAGGTCTTGTCTCAGCAAAATTACAAATGACATCAAGTTCTGTACTGTCTGAGTCACTGGTGCATTGCTAAAATGCTTGGTTAAGCCAGTGACAGTCTGGGATGTGTTATATTAACAGTCACATCATAGGGCCCTTACAAGTTTCAATGAGCTAGACTAAGTACAAGTACAGTGCAAGCTGTAAATTGCCTATACAACCGCAGGCTTTTAAGTTAAATAGAACGTAATAGCAACTTTACCTTAATGAACAAATCAGCAAATATGTGTTGAGTACTTGAATTAGCATATATGTCATAAAAATAAACTATGTATTAACTGCTTAACTATGCACAGTTCTATTCTTTCTGCCAAGAAAGGCTCCTTCTGGCTTGTCCTTCCTACAAATTATAGCCTGGCATAAAATATTTGCTATGCAGGAATGTGGGCACCATGGAAATAATGTGGGATTTAGGTTTAGACTTTCACTCATTTGTACATCCATTCATTTAACAAATATTTATTGAGACTCCAGAGTCTCTTTCATGGAAATGTTTTTGAGATCCCAGCAATGTGAGGAAATACTAATCGGAGGAAATGATTGAGCTGAGGTATGAAAATTAGGAATAGTTAGGGGAATCTAAGGGAGTTTCTTCCATGCAGAGAGAACACCATGTACAGTGGATCTGGAGCAGGACCAAGCGTGAAAGAGAAGAAGGGACTGCTGTCCAAAGAGGGGAGATGAGCTGTGTGCCAAGGCTGAAGAGAGACACAGCCTTTCCATTCAGTGTCCTGTAGACCACATCAGTGATTGGGAACTCACTGAAATAGGGATGCTACCTGGACAGACTGACTGTTGCTGCAGTAAGGAAGGAGCAGATGCAAGTCCATCAGCCCAATGGCTGATGAGGTGGTCTCAGGGAGAGAAGAGTGTAGCTGGTTATAGGAAGGCAGTGGTGAGGGTGGGGGACATGGTTTCGATAAAGTATTCCTGGGTATGAATTGCATCTTGATGTTCCATATCTTAGCAGAGGCAGTTACTCCGCATCTCCAAGGCTCAGTTTCCTCAGTTTAAAACTAGAATAAGATTAACTTAAGTATTTGGGGGAATTCAATTAATGACTATATACATTGTCAACTCCAAAGTTTGATGTAACTTTAATCATGGAGTTCATTAGACTGGGTACTTCAGAACTGCGTTTTTAGTCTAGTATTGAAAGATGGCAAATTGATAGAAACTCTATTCCATGGAGAATACAGCCACTCTGAGTGGAAACCAGTGACATTACAGGATCTGGTTCCTATGGCCTGTCTCTCCTTGTTCTCTACAGCTCTTCTTCCAGCTCCCTCCACTCCAGCCGCACTGGTCTCCTGGAACACTCCAGGCATCTGTCACTGTATAATCTTACTGTGAGGTATAAAGTGCTCCTTAGCCCCAGCAACCCTAGTCAATTTCTTCACATATGGCTCAACATTGTCTTTTTTTTATAGCACTCACCACTTTTT
Organism: Miniopterus schreibersii; assembly: GCF_964146895.1. Taxonomy (NCBI): domain Eukaryota; kingdom Metazoa; phylum Chordata; class Mammalia; order Chiroptera; family Miniopteridae; genus Miniopterus; species Miniopterus schreibersii. Next base: position 34,685,575 of record NC_138117.1, on the reverse strand, counting down.
ATGCATACCTTGTCATATATTTATCTATCTACCATTGTAAGACTGTAAGCTCCATGAGGAAAAGGAAACTTGAATGTTTTGTTCATCAGATAGAACAATGACTGGTTCATAGGAGACATTTAGCAAATGTTTCCTGGTATTTTGAGAGGAATATACTTCAAGTGTCATGTGTTATGAGCTTACACGTGACAATCCATACTCTTCTGCTGCCTCTTAGGGACATCCATCAAACATGTAGATAGCCAATTTATAAATCCTACACTGAGACTTGATATAGGAAAGGAGAACACACATGATAGATAAAAGAAAATTCTAATTTTTAGTGTCTATTGAAAAAAATAACCTGGAAGTTCACATCAACCAAATCTCATTTCAGGTAGTAGTGGGAAATTGAAAAAGTCATAAAAGGAAATGTATAATGAAGTAATTGATAATAGATACTGAGGGAATATGAAGAAAAATTATGCTCCGTGGATCTTATCTACCTTTGAAGGATTTGTTGAATGAGCTTATGAAAAGGTTTAATAATTGATTGAAAAAGTCTTGGCATATTCTAATGGCACCACATTCATATGACTTCATTCCCCAGACTGTGTGCCTCTCAGATCCTAGAGTATCTGCTCAGAGATGCCTTTTTGACCACACTTATTGAAAATATCTTCCCATATAGCCTCCCATCACTCTAAAATCCTTATCCAACTTCATTTTTCTTCACAGCCATATAATTTCTTAAAATATATTATTTTGTATTTGTTTACTCATTGCTGTGTCTCCTTCAGTGAAGGGTAAGCTCCAGCAAGTCAAGAACTTTGTATGTCTCGCTCTTTGTTACATCCCTAGCACCTCAACAGGGACTGGCATACAGCAGGCAGTTGATAAATATAAGGTAAATGAATAAAAAGCTTTTTTCTCTCCTTTGTGGAGGAGAGGGATGAAAGGGAGAGCCTGCTGGGCAGTGCCTCTCCATTGTCCATTCCAACAGTCAAACTCTGGATCAGGAATTTAAAGCCTTTCATCACTTCATTCAACAACTCATTGATGGGTCAACATAGGTTGAGGTTAATGAGATGCGGTTTCAGGAAGCTTATAATGTAGTGGAGAGAAAAGGCAAAGTTAGTAACAACAGCTCTAGGTAGGCCGAGCACATGCTAAAGACCATTTGAACTACAAACTGAGCCAAAGTGGGACTGTTTCCTTGGGCTGAAGTGGTCAAAGAAGGCTGTGTGGGGAAAGTGAAGGACTGAGGATCAGTTGTTCTTACTTTCTTTAACTTCCACTGCCTCTCCCTGAACTGTACTCTACTTATTTGTTCTTCCACAAAAATATTTTTTGCTCTGTCTCATTCTCAAAGCACTGGCCTTGGCATTCATACCAACTAACACAAATTTCTAGCCTCTTTATTAAAGCACATATAACATTACCTTACAAATTTAACATTCACTGTATATTCACCTTGCTTTAGAAACCCACCTTAATAAATTTCTTCTTACTCTAACTATATGTATTTAGTTAGAAAGTCTTCATTCTCTCTGGTCTATATAGATTGTACTTTGAATGTAAGTTGAACTGGCTAAAAAGATAGACATACAACTAACTATGACCCAGGGCAGCATTAAGAATTGTAATGAGGCACTAGGGGGAAAAAGAAGAGGGAATGATCTGTTTTCCAAAGAGCAAGACTGGGGCTAAGATTTGAAGGGCTGTTAGGTTCCACCTGGCCCAGGAGGGAGACATGGACGTAGGGAGCAATGAGGAACACAGGTATGAAAGTGTATTGCAAAGCATGACTTGTTCAGTAAAGCTGATCTATAGTGTATGGAAGGCTAAGAAACTGGCTCAGAGGTATATTTTTTCATTTGATTGGGAAAAACCTTTGAGTGTCTTGCTAAGGAGTTTAAACTTTGTGCTATAGGTACAGGGAGATATGTTTAAGGGAGTAAAGTAATATAATCAATTCTGGTTTTGGACAAATACCTCTGCAGGAGAGAAGCAGGGTAAGAAGAGATTAGAAACATATTCATCACCCCAGGGATGATAACTTTTATAACATTTTTAAACGATTGTCCAGAATGCTTTGATATAAAAATCAAAAAGCTATTTTAAGGAGTGGCATTGTGGATGACTGTAATCTCTAGGTTGGTTCCCTTAATCTCTTTTTAGAGCAGCATTATTTTACTTTTGCTATCATTTTGAGGGATTGTTTTCAACACTTTTAAGTTGTTAAAATATATTCCAGTTATGTCCAACATTGAATTTTATGCTTTCTGGGCTATAAATTCCTAGAATTATTACAGTAATAAGGATGCAATGGTATAAAAGGAGGCAGGAAAGAACATAATACTGTTTGAAAGTTTCCTACATACCAGGAGTTTAAAAAAATGCCACTCTTTTATTTTTACAAAGACCCTGAGAAGAATGCATCATTATTTCCATTTTACAGTTATGAAAATTCGAGCAAAGAGTTTAAGGAAGTTGTCCAATATCCCACAGCTATACAGTGACAGAGATATTTAGTGGACTCCAAGACCCATTTGTTTTCATTATACCATTTTCCATTAAATAAGAACGAACTGCAGGTCTACTATGTTCCTTTCATCGGTACTAGAGCTTGAGAACATACCAGAAGTAGGCTGGTCATTCTTTTCCAACATCTTGTACAAAAAAATTCATCCACCCCTCTTCTGTACCATACTCTGTGCCCCAAGAAGCCAAACTTTATAGGCTACATCACCCAAGTTTCTCTACTCTGTTTACAGCTGGGCTTCGGTCACAGGGGGCCATGGGTGGGAGTCTGGAGAGCAGGCAAATTGATTTCCTGCACCCACTGACCCCTCCCTGCTTTGTAGTGTTTTCTGCCTTGGGCTGTGCTCCTCGGCAGCCACAGGTCCTACTAGGCAGCCCTCTCCTAAGGTTCAGCTCTCACCAGCCTCTGCTAAGACTGTTTCCTCCCTTTGCCTCTGCAGTCCTACAGGTATCAGCCCCCCACTATTGTCGGTCCTAAGGTGCTTCCCTGTTCCTTCCATTCCCGGACCTCACTCGTACCCCAGGAAACCCTTCATTGGAGTCCAGCTGCTGCTTTCATTCTGGGGCCCCCGCTGGCTCCCCCACCTCCCCTAGATGTGTGCCGCGTGAACACTGGGACCATGGCTGTCCTGCTTACTGGTTCCTTCTCCTATCAACTAGCTGCTGGAAGGACTGTGGCTCCACAGAGCCTGACAACCTGCTGAAGATGTGTCCTGTTGTTGAAATGTCCATATTCGGATATCAGCTGCTTGCCCACTAGGCTCCCATTTCTGGGGGTTTTCCAGTTTATTCTGTCCAGCTGTATTTGCTTGTGCCCAGATCCATTTCTGCAGCATCATGTATTCACAGACCACTTGCTATTCCAATGTATAATAACTCTACTTAGTTGAAATGGATAGGAGATGGGATATTCCAATGATGTGTAAATGTAAAGAGCCTATTGTGACAGTCAGAACACTCACAGACTAGTTAATTTCTGTCACTTTATCCTGGTTTCAGGTGGGGCATGTCCTTCAAACTTTCCGAGCCTCCCTTTTTGCATTTGTAGAGAAAAGAGATAGTATAATACTAATATATAATCATTTCCATTTATTCTTGTGAAAATGGGAAGCTTCTTCTTCCCCTGCAAGGACTTCAGGTAATTTTCCCATGAGCCTCAGGCTTGCAAATAGGCTGAAATTCTTTGTGCCAACACACCTCCCACACCAAGTGTGTGTTCTCAAGTATTTGTCACCGTCAATTCTCTAAGACAGAACCCCCAGCAGTATGTTCTGAGCCTTTAGGCCTTGACTGAGCAGGGCAAACAGATGGGCCCCCTGGAAAGGTGCCGACACGCTGGCAGGACCAGCTCCTGGAACCTGAGTGCTCTCTTCGAGAGAGGAGAATTTTCTGGATGACAGTAACAGTGATGGCAGTAAGGATGGTGGCAAGGAGAAGCAGCCTTGTTAGAAGCTGGCTCTTACCCATGAACAAGCTGTGCAAAAGCCTGCATCCTACAAGGCGGTCTTAAAACCCAAATCTTCATGGAAGGGAGTGTGAGCATTTGAGATTATAAGTATTTGTGGCAGTAGAAGGAAGTTTTGCCAAATCTAGTTTATTAATATGTGTCTATATAAACTATTTTTATATAGAGAGAATATATTTCATATACTTATATATAGAATAAATAAGAGAATATATTCTATATAAAACTAATATATATTCTCTATATGAAAACTAATATATATATTCTAGAAATATATATGTTGTAATTTATTAGTATATATAAATATACACATATATATTTAAAGCAGGACTTGTTTATGAAAAATTTATATGGAAGTTCAGTATAATGTAACCTCTTTATTATGACCTTGACTTAGGAAGACTGGTATAGGACATCAATGTGAAAATGTTTACTACAGGTTAACTATCAAACAAAAAGGATCTGGAAGGATGTGGTGGTCAGATAATAATAATAACAGTTAATGTTTATGAATCATTCATAGTGTGTCCAATTATGTTCTAAACTGTGGGTCTATACTATATAGTGGCAGGACAAATCTGGCCCACACCTGTTTTTGTAAAGAAAGTGTTATTGGAAGGCACATACATTTGTTTACACGTCGCCTCTGGCTGCTTTCCCTGCTACAGAAGAGGCTGGAGTGGTTGTGACAGAGGTGGTGTGATTGGCAAAGCTGAAAATACCTGCTCTCTGGCCCTTTACAGGGAAAGTTGGCTGACCCCTAAGCACCTCGAATATTTTATCTTATTTACTCCTTTCACCCATTTATGAAGTGTGTAGTATCGTTATGCTCATTTTATAGATGATAAAACTGAGAATGGAAGAGTCAATTTGCCTGAAGTCTTACAGCTAGTGAGTGGTTCCGTCTGAGTCTGAAGGTGGCGCCTACAGGCTTACTCTGCCTGTTGGAGTCCTCACGCGTCTGAGAATAGTGCAGAACTGGGGGTGGCTCTCCCCTTTCCAGCCAGCCCGCCGCTCCGAGGAGGGCACACAGAGCCTTTGCCTTTAGTGGGCATGGCCCAAACTGACCCCTTCTGAGTCCCTCTTCCCTTCAGCGCCTCCTTGCCATGCCCTTGACTCCTAACTAAACCTTTCTCTCAATTTTCCCTACACTCTTGTCCTGGTCTCGGGAATCTTTCCCTTCCATTAGATGTGTCCCCAAGTGTAGCCGAGAGTCTGAGTTGCATATAGGTGGAGAAAAAAGGGAGAGAATATTCTTTTGCAAAGTCAAACATCCATCAGGCAATTGGACACCTACAGTTTTTTTCTATGCTTTTGGGGTTAGCTACAGGAGTTTCAGTTTCTTTTCTATGCTTTGAGTTGTAGCACAAAAGGCCTCCTTCCTTTTTTCTAATTTACTGTATGTCTGGCCAACAAAGGAATGAATTGAGAAGGTTTAGGACCCAGGTAGGAAATGGGAGTAGAAAAGCTCCTTATCCTGTGACAATGTGAAATAAATGTAAATTTTAAAATATCTTGTTCCGTTAAAGTTGGGTGGGGGTGGAGTGGAACTGAGCCTCACATGCTTAGTCCCCAAGTAATGACTGAGGAGTTATCCAGATGCTGGCACCCAGAATATAGCTTTAAAAGCAACTGCTGGGGATTCTCGTGATGTAACGTACGTGAAGCTGCTAGTTCTGGTGATGGACATGTGGAAGTTGTCAGGTACTGCAGTATTGCTGAAATAAAGACGATGATAACGTGGGTGATGATTATGCTGGAACTCCCAGGTCAAAGGATTTTCCACCAGAGTCACCAGCAGCCCCTCAGGGGTGCACTGCCCAGGGAGAGAGGCTTCTTGAGGCAGAAGAACTGACTGTTGCAATAGACTCTTAACTGGTTGTCTGCCTTGAGACCCTTCTTCACGCATCTGCACAAGACATTGCTGATGGAGTGATCTCTGCAACAGGCAGTGTGATCAAGACGCCTCCCAGCTTCGGCGGCAACCCTGAGTCTCCCCTTCGACATCAGGGCACGACAGGGTGGCCATGCTGTTCCATGGGCTGCAAAGCCTTTCAGAGTCTTGTTTCTGTCTTTCCAGCATTATCTGCTTCTATGAAATATCCATCTCTTGAAATTGACAATCTGTTAAACCCTCATTTATTTGTCCTTTCAAGCACACACTCTTTGGTTTCACCCCTCAATGCATTCATTCTACGTGCTGTTTTCTGATTCTCAAACACTCATTTCTATCCTGCAGCCTTCCCTTGTCCCCATGGAAAATTATAGTTAAACTTTAAAACTTATTCCAGAATCATCTTTGCTGAGAATCTTTTTAAAAAATATCTCCCCAGAAAGAACCACTTCTGCTCTGTACTATTTTAATATGTACTTTGTGTATCATTATGTTATTAAATATAGCATAATATATGTTTGTTTTAATGCCCGTCTCCTTTAATAATCAATGAACTTATTGAGGACAGATTGACTTTTATTTAGTACAAGACTAGAAAGAGTTGTTGAGCTAAACTTCAGAGCATCTCTCCATCAGGTATCTAGAGATTCTCAGGACTAGTGATTGTGCCAATTACAGCAGTGCTAATTCCTGCTTCCACATGGAGCTGTCTGAGCTCGCATAGGATAAAGACTAGATATATAAAAACACTGTCAGAAGATTAAGTGATTATCTCTTCTTGATAAAATCATAAAATATTTTATTTTTTATGATTTTCTGTGGGTTTGGGGGGCCTAATTTTATGCAATGGGCATATATTATTTTTACATCGGAGAAAAAAAAATCAGTTCTAAGTTTACCCCATCTAGGGAGTTTTTTTCTATAGGAAGAAATTTTGTATTTTATGTTACAGATATTATGGCACACACTGTTGGATGACTAGCCTAACATCTATTTCCAACTCCTCTTTTTCTTGACCTCACCCTATATGGAGATTAGAAAAGCTAAATACTTGCTTTCCCAGCCTTCTTTGCATCAAAAGTAGACAAGTGTCACAGATATGGCCATGAAGATATCAGTGGCTATCACTGGAGTAATTACCGCCCCCCAACTTTCTCCTGCCTTGAGTACAGATTTGATACCTGGAGCTATGGTAGCCATATTGAAACAATGAGTCGCAAAAAAATCATAAAAATAGAATTAAAATTCTAAAGCCAGGCACAAGAAAAGATAGAGTTTGAATCTTTGTTGCCATTTAGCCACCAGCCCTGATTTCCTACCTCCAGTTGTCTTGTTACCTTGGGAAAATATCTGTATCATTTAAGACACTATTATTAGTTGGGTTTTCTGAATTTTTAGCCATGAATATTCCTCACAGATACAGATAATGTACAACAATATGTATATAATAATATCTTAATAGTGTTGTTATAAAAATTGAAAAGCTAGAAAAATATAATATTCAACAATAAAAAATTAGTTTTTAAAATTACAGAGACAATCCGCTTTTAAAAATAAAGTCTTAGAAGACTTTTAATAACTTAAATAATTATTTATGGTATGTTATTGACTTTGAAAAAGTAGGTTATAAATTGATAGAGAAAATGTAATCTCAGTTGTGTTAAAAAATATGTGCATATGCATAGTAAAAAAAAAAGTCATACATCATACATTGTTAATTGTCTTTGTTTCTGGTAATTGGACCACAGTGATCTGTATTTTATTCATTTAGGAATTTTTCATGTTTTCTAAATGCCCTTTTATTTGCCTTAATTGAATTAGAAAACTTCAGTTAAGGGAAATGATATTAAATATTATTTATAAAGTAAAAAATGCCACAGAACTGATATCTGGAATGTGGACAAGTCTGCCATGTGGCAAGTATTAGGTGAATTAAATGGTAAGTGGGGGGAGAATGTAAATTGTATTAAAATATCTTGCATTTTACTAGAGTTATATCCAAGCCAACATTGAAAAATACAATCAGCCAATGATCTTTCAGAAGCAGCATGGGATATTGGATAGGCAAAGAACGAGAGCCGCTTCCATTTGCCGTTGAATTAAGGCAAGTTCAAATCCACTAACTGTGAAGTGGAACCTTTCTGTGCTTTTCTTCTTCGTGATCCTGTCTGAATAATTCAGAGGATGGGCAATAAGCCCAGGTCAATGCACAGTTTTTGCTTTTTCTTTGGGCCTCCCTACCTCAGCTGCTTTGTTTCCCAAAAGGCTATTTCAATGGCTGCCAATTTCAAAGGAGTGGCATTGGGGTCCACAACCTGGAATCCCAATTTCAGGACCCAAAGAGTTTTTTAAACAGAGGAAAATGGTAACTTCAGCCTTAAAACAATGAAGCAGCAACTGTGGAGAGTAAAGAGAAGGCTTGAATGTCGGATTTTGCTCTCCTCTCTCACTTAGCAGTTGTGTGAACTGGGGCAAATCCTTGCATCTCTGGGAGCTCCGGTTTCCACATCTGTGAAATGGCTTTGCTGCTTCCTCCCAGGGTTTTTGAGAGAGCACTGCATGGAAAAAATATTCACTGTAATGCACATTATGTCAGTAGTCATGAAAACCAAACATTTTAATGACCTCCACAAAACTGAAACATTTCACTTTGAAATTTTAATAAACCCCCAATTAAACAAGGGTCCCTAAAGGGGAGATGCAGAAATGTTATCCCATTAGCACAGGGTTCTGTGAACCACATCAGTGGAATTTCCTTAGGCTTTACTGCGTGAAGGTTATTATGGCTAATGTCAACCACAAAGGTCCCAAGGGTCTGGGTTCCCTCTAAATTATTTTGTAACCTGAAAGGGGATCTGTGTCCTCAGGCTCTCCACTTCATGGAGTATCCAGAGCCACCTCAAAATTATAACTTATACCTCTTTCATTCTCTAAACCTTTTAAATTCTATTCCATACAAATGTGCTTCTATAAAAATTTATGCACATAGAAAGCAGTGTGGGGTAGCTCAGTTGGTTAGAGCTTTGTCCCGATAAGCCAAGGTTGTGGGTTCAATCCCCCGTCAGGGCACATACAAGAAGCAACCAATGAATGCATAAATAAGTAGAAAAACAAATAGATGTCTCTCCCCCTTCCTCTCTCTCTCAAAATCAATCAATCAATAAAAAATTTTAAAGAAAGAAAGAAAAGAAAGAAAGAACATGAAGGAAGGCTGTATTTCTAGAGTCCCAGCAGCAACTGTTTCAATCAGTGGGGAGTGAGGTTGCACAGTCCAGGCTTGTTTTCTCTGTTTGCAAATGGATAGTATTTTTATAATGAGAAGAAAACAGACTTTTAAAGGCTATGCCCTGGATGGAAAAAGAAAATAAAGGCTTTTGGGGTAGTTTTTTATTTGCTTTGTTCTGTTTTGCTTCAAGTATGTGATTATTCTAAAAGTTCCTGCTCTGCACGGGGTAGCGGAGCCATTTATTTCCAAGGTGCTTTGAGCGTAAAGAATAAGCACTGAGGCCCCTTCTCCACTTCTTTTACAGCATTTTGCTTATCCCTGTACTTTCTTCTCCCTTCTGGAAGAAAGGTGTCTAGTGGAAGAACTTGGCCATTGTTTTAAAAGTGCCTTGGGCCAGCCATGGGTCTTGGAGATGGAACCTATTCAATAAAGTAATGGTGGAGACATTGGTAGTTGTACCATTAATATTATTAAAAGTATCATCAACAATCCTCTATTGTGAGGGCTACAAAGGTGCCAGCCTGTTTGATTGCATTACACGCATTATCTAGTTTAACCTTTACACACAGTAGGCCTATGAGGTTGGTACCATGAAGAAAAAAAAAGCTGAGACATGTATAAAGTTTCAGTAATTTACATAAGGTAACAAGAAGTATGTGGTTGACACTAGATTTAGTCAAGATGTCTGGCTGCAGAGTCCACAGTCAACAGACAATGGACAAAGCCTTGGAATTATCTGTTGGATTGAATTGGAATGGACACGTGAATGGAAGGCAGAGGCTGCTCTTTCCCAGGCTGATGGCTTTCTTCTACCCAGAGAGGCTAAATGCATGTTGGGAGCAGATGGGCACATATCCAGTGGTGCACTGAGTCTCTCTTATGATTTTCATAAAGGATGGTGGGCAACAAACTGTCTGTCTATGTAAAATACACTCGTGGAGTGGGTGAGGAGGTCATGAACCCATCCATTTGGAGTTCCCAATGTCATATTACTAGAGCTGCACAGAACCAGTGAGCTGGAAGGGGCTTAGAGGGCACAGTGGGCCTTTGTTGTTTTATGTTTACCCAGGCTTCATTACACTTTCTTTTGAAAATTTCACCCGCATTTCCTCTTGAAGAATTAATCTCTTCAGTGCTTATAGTCTGATTTGCCAATTAATAGAGTAATCTAGTAAAAATGCTATGTACATGACTCAAGAGACAAGGTCCATCTGATGCTCCCTTTCTGGAACTTGAATTACAAGTTAGCATGTTGAAATACTGAAAACAGTCTCGAAAATACTGAAATCTGGAGCCTCTGAAACTTCCTGAGTCTCATTCAAAACCAACTCTTTAGCTTCTCTTCACTCTTATATGCCCACTTTCTTGAATCAGCCTTCCCACAAGTTTCTCTTTTGGCCTAAAAGTTCTAGAGCCAGTTTCTATGACTTCCATCCAAGACACTCTAGCCGTTGTATAAGCCACTGAGCCATTTGTATAAATCACTTTTACAATAACTGGAATCATCTACTCAGTATTTCAGATATTCCAAGTTTTGTTTTATTAAAGAAATTCTTATTCAGTATTCTTATGTGTCAAACAAAGCTCCACCCTAAGCACGTTATACATAGGAATGTGCTGAACATCTCCAGTGTTGGAGGAACTTACTCTTTACGAAGCTTCTCTTCCATTATTAGATGGCAGCTTATATTGTTGGGCAATCATTTATCTTTGGCTAAAACCTGCTTCTTTGTTCTCTCTATCCTCTTGACCCCTGTCTTGCCATCGTCCATGCAGAGAAATCCTGGGTATTCTGTCCTTTGGCCTCCTTGTGTTATGTGTAACCAGTGTAGACTTAGATATGTGGATGAACTGCTCACAGGCTAGAGTGTAACTGCTGCAATTCTAACTTGAGTGTCATCTGAGTTAAAGGACTCTCCCTCATCTGCTACCTTGGTCAAGCAAGCAGTGGTTTGAGAATACTGCAGTGGGGAATTCATAAAACCATAATCCAGAGAAACAACAGAGAAATTCCATTTTCCTGAATCCTATCACTGTCCGTGTAAAACAGAGTCTCAAGGCTTTATTTCTTTAACTCCTTTTAATGTCATCAGCTACCCAGACCCATGTATAATTTTCATTCCTGTTTTTATTCATTCAATAAATATTTATCAGGCATATATGCAAGCTGCAAGACAGAGTGTTAGGTACTTTAGGATATAAAAAATAAATCAGACATCGCCTTCTAACATCTAGAATTTTTTTTAAAAAACCAAACATCCGCTTACTCGGTGTATATGAAACCAGTGCCCAAGCAATTGGTTTTGTTGCTGTTATTTGATTTGTGCATTTGTTTGTTGCCTGCATGTAGCTCCTTGGTGCTATGGAGACACAGCTAGTAAAGGTGTAATTCTTGGAAACTTCTCTAGGACAGTGCCCACGAAGGATGGATAGCACACTAGCTATTTAAGGAGCCAAGAAGAAGCTCTCCCACTTGTCCCTGAAAGGTTTCCTATAATGGTTCAGTGAGAATTAGTGGTTCTTCCTTAGAACTACTTTTAATCTTTACTTGCCCCTGGTCTAACATGAGCTTTCAGAACACAGATGAAACATTTTTATAGAAACTTTCAAGCACATCAAGAAACTATTGAAACGCCCTGGCCAGGTGACTCAGTTGATTAGAGTGTCATCTCCTGAACCAAAATGTTGTGGGTTCAATTCTTGCTTGGTCAGGACACATGCCGAAGTTGCAGGTTCAATCCCTGCTTGGGCGCATATGGGAGGCAACCGATTAATGACGCTTCTCTCTCCCTCCCTCCCTCTCCTTCTCTCTCTCTCTCTCTCTCTCTCTCTCTCTTTCCCTCTCTCTAAACATATCCTCTGATGAGGATTAAAAAAAAAAACTGCCCTGCCTGGTATAGCTCAGTAGATGTTTCTCTCTCTCTCCTCTCTCCCCCGCCTGCCTGCCTTCTACTCTCTCTAAAAAATCAATGGAAAAAATATCCTCACTTCTCAGGTAAGGGTTTAAAAAAAACACTATTGGAGCACAACAAGATGGGAAAAGAATTGGAGGAGAGGAGGGTAGTAGCAAAAGGAATTTTAATTGTTTGCATTCATATTGCAAGAAATAACCCATATTCTATGCCTACGTATTGCTCACATACACCAAGGTAGACGATGATGACATATTCTTCAAAACCTACTGGTGCTAATATGAAGATACTGACCATGAAAGATACTCATGGAAATAGCACATCTTTTAAATTTCAGAAGACAGCCTATGTAATATCTGGTGGCAGATAATTTGACAGGTCAATGTACATAATATGAGAGCACACCCCACTTTCATACCCTATAGTCTTGTCTAAAGAGAGAGCCTCACCTCTGATGCAAGCTGACATTCTTGTGGAAGGTTTACATCACTGCTTCCTTAGCACCACCCACTTTCCTTCACAGTTATGAGTCAGTTACATTTGCTCTTTTCCCTAACAAAGGATTTTATTCCCAGGCCTGGCTATATCCAACCTTCCTCCATGCCCATATATCAATTTGACAGTTTTGATCCCCAAAGATTAGAGGTGTGACGGATGGGAGAGGTAGTTCAGAAAACATTGTATTCGTTTCAAGAAAATCCACCATATCCATGCTGTGTATGAATCAAGTATTTGATGACACTAGCACATGTTTGGTCCAAAGATAAGGACTGGCGATTAGAGGAGAGGGGAAGGTCAAGTGCAATGGAGAGGAGAGTTTTACTTGGTTGGCCTCCAGCCTCTCTTTCCCTCATGGACCTATGACAGGTACCAAGGGAAGAAGAGTTTCCATAAGATTTGAAGGACTCCAAGGCAGAACTTCTTTGCACCGTCTGCTTGTGGACACCAGAAATACACTGGTGACAAAACCTTCCAGCACTTCTTGAACTTGCAGGTAGATTATATACATAGCAGCAAAGATTTGATCTCTAAATTCAGCCAGACCTGTATCTGAACTAAAGACCCTGGTTCTCACTTTATGGCTGTCACCTAGAGCATATTACTCCTCTCTGCACCTTGTTTTCTTCATCTAAGAAATGGGATAGTCAGGATTATATGTGTGAGGCAGAAAGTCTTTTTTATCATTTTCTCATTTTCAAATCTATGATACAAAAATTGTTTCACCCCAAGTCTTAGCTTTAAAAAAAAAAAAAAGTTATTCTGAAACTTTTAGTTTAGAAACAAAATGCAGATTGATGTTAGGGAAATTGGATGATTTATAGTACGCTTAGTTCCATCATTATGAATGGGTTATATTCCAAAGGTTTATTTGTATATAAGCCATCTTCCACGTTCCCAGCTCTGAACAGATGGTAACCGCTGGGTGTCTTCCAGATGAAAATGGCATCTGACATTGCAGTAGCTCCTACAGCAGCTTGTCCATTCCACTACTACCCATGAAGACAGAGAACAGGGCAAAAACTCACCCCTCCTAAAATTAAGACTCAAATTTTAGAAAGGTTCTTAATCATTTTAAATATGATGAAATATATTGCAATAAAAAAAATCACAAAACATCTACCCAGTCTTCAGCCAATATGCTCATGTGCAAAGTAGGCTTCAAAGATGATTGGAAGAAAATTATCTCATCTCATGTTGACACTGGTGCAGACACTCAGGTTCCTGTTGAATTAAAACTAGGCAACTACACTTTTAGTGCATGGGCACTGATTGTTTGTCAATCAATTAGTTATCTTTTCTATGTCTTCTACACCCAAAGAATACAGCAGAGTAGAAAATGTCAAGAGTCAGGGAGGAGGATTTGGGAAGTATGATCCTCAACAGTAAACAATGAAAGCAAATACAAAAGGTACATAGAAGCAGTGCATTCTGGGGATTAGACAGAGCATGTCAAGTATGCAGTAGAGATAGAAAGATTCCAAGTTCAATACAATAGATCCATGTTACCTAAATCTCTTACAGAAATCAGGAAATGAGTTGGGAGCCTTGCCTGTCACTCCAGTTGAATATTGGAGCCGGGACTCCAGCATTAGACAAATGAGCAGCAGAGTTAAGAGAAATCCATACATTATTGGCAAATACCAGTCTGGAGACATCTTACTTCATTCAAGGCTGAGTAAAGAGAACTGTTTTAAATGGCACATAAAAATTACAGGATAAGAAAATATAAGAAGACGATGTTTTCAAAAATGATATATTGCAATCCAAAAGACAAATTTCAAATTGAATATTTGATCAAATAAGCCAGGAAAAGAAAAGTATCCATTAAATGGAGCAAAAAGTCACATAGGAAAAGTAGGCTAAAATAAAAGAACAACAGAATAGGATGAAAACAAAGTTGAATGAATTTTTTAAAAATGCAAAAATACCAAAGTTTCAGTGGCAAAATTACAGACCACATTCAATGCAGTTGGAGGTAATAATATTAAAATGTGGAAAATCAAATAAGGATGGTGGAGAAAAACCTGAAAGGGGACAGGAAAGAAGATGGGCACTCTAGACTAGGAAAGAGAATAATCTGCTAATATTTGGATAATTGCTACACCTGAGAAAGGAAATTTACAAATGTGACAAAAGCGTTGATGGAGTGTTTAAGGGAAGGGATCTTCTCTGAGCTGGTGATCTAAGGGCATAGATGGAAAGAGGTGTACACTAAGCACAACCAAAGAGCCCTACGTTAGACACATCCTGGTAGAAACGTGTATTTCAAGTTTGGGAATAAAAAGCATCCTATAAACATTTAGATGGAAAAAAAATACAAAGGTTTCATCCCACAGGGACAAAAAATAAACTAGTTTCTTTTTATAATACAATAATTCTATTTTAACAGGGCACCAATCTGTAAAATATAGGCTAATTCAACCATGAATAAAAGATCAGGTTTGGGGGACTAAGTGAAATTAAATGCTACACAAAATGAAGTTCATGAGTCAAATGTTTTTCACCCTGAAGGAAAAAATGCATACATGTATTGTTTTTGTTTCAATCTTAGGACGCATGCAAATAATTTTAAAACAGCCCCTGTGGCCTCTCATGCTGCTCAGCTGTGCCATACGCAACTTTAATTAAAATTTCCCTTTTCTTTCTCCCTCATCTGTATTTCAAAGATGACTTAGTTACAGCTTTTTATTGAATCCATATAATCTTGAGCATCACCATGCATAAACAGAAAGCAAATGCCTCTCCTAACAGTTCCCTAGTGACTCTTTCACCAAAGGGTTTTAATAATTTGGAGACCGTGAACATCTCCAAGACGTTTATTAAGTCTTTCCTAATGTTCGTCATCTTTATGGACAGCGTGTTGAATCCTATCTGCGCCTTGCTCTCCACAGCTCCCAGCCTTCCCCACATTGAATGAATGTTCACTTTTTGGTTCATCATCAAACGATGCCGTCTCAATTCATTGTGTGTTTTCTCCATCTCCATCCTAATTTATTGATGCGCAACACTAACTGAATTCCATCAAGTGATTGCTCAACGAATAGCCCGCCTTATGCCGGGGTTAATGAGAGAGGCCAAGGTATCTTTGGAGTCCTGGTTTCTGGTATCTTTTCATCCAACTACAAAGACCCTGTTCTTTCTGGGATAGGATGCTGTGTGCAGATCACTTCCCCTGCTGTAGGCCCTGTGCTGAAGGTGGCCTTTCCTTGAGTTAATGCACTGCAATAGGAGAAAAAAATAATACTAATTAGCTGCACAGCATATGTCCTTAATGGTTTGATAAAGGACCACAAGGGGCATCGTGAAGAAGATGAGTGTGGAAAAGACTCCTTTTTATTAAGCTTAGCAGGGGAGGAGGTTTAGGATATTCATTTCCATAGATAAACAAACAAGCCAAAGCAAAGGAACATCTGCTGGGAAGGGCTCCTCCAACACAGAGCAGATGTGTTTCAACAACAAAGCATATCCTAGAAGCATTTTAGGGTTTAATTATTTAGTTATTTCATTGAGCTGAGGAGCAAGGGGGTGGGGATGGATGGAGGAAGCATATTGTAAATTTACTGAGCCTGGAAATTCAATTCTGAATGCAGTTTAAGCCCCCACCTGCTGAAGTTTCTCTCAGAACATATGCTAACTGCTTTTTGATACACAGACCCGGACTGTGTTCATCCGACTGCACGTGTGTGGGATGTCACTCTGAATCACCCTTTCTGCTCGCCCACCCATACCCTCAGCTCTCCACTTCATTTTTGTAACAACTTCCCATCCCCTCTCTCTGCCTTTAGTTTCACCCTGCTCAAAACCGTTGTCCATGTAACAGTCTTTCTAAAATGCAAATCTTATTACTAGAGCTGTAAGACAAAAGGGGAGGGACATGGCATGAGAGGTTAGGGAAAGATTGGTCCAAAGCAAAAGAAAATTGATCCAGGACAGAAGGAGTAAAATAAAGTGACAACAGAAGAAGGTGTATAGACATTAGCCAAAGGATTCAGATAGAAGAGAAGAGTTGAATCATGTGCAATATATGTAGAATTTTGCTCTCCTGGGCATGCTCTCTCCCAGGAAGGCACAGGTTCTACAAGAGAATGTCAGTAGAAGGCTCTGCAAGTCTGTGTGCAGTTGCTTGAAAGGCTGGTCAAGCAGAGAACAAAGCATCTTGTTACAGTGGCCCAGCAGAAGCCAGAGCAACCTGATCTGGATTCCTTTTCAGGGTCCTCCATACCCAGAGTATGGAAGTCCAGGAACTATGGTGTGGTTTACCAGAACCCCCAGTTCTCTTTCTCTACATTCTTCTTCCAAGCTTCTCCAGGGTACTTGGCACTCTAACAAGTATTTGCATTTCCCAAAAGAGTTATCACTATGATTTTGCATGTCTTCCCTTCTCAGGACTCACCATAATGTCTTGACTAGATAGCAACTTTCTGCCAATCCCCTAAATGTTAATTTCTATCTCTTTTCCTTTCCGAGGACTTCTCTGCTCACCTTCACACCAGTCTTTGTCAGAATGGTCCCCACAATCGGCTTTCATAAGGCCTGGCATTCCACTCTATGTTTAGCAGTTATCATTTCATTTTTTTATCTTTTCCTCCAATAGAATATAGACTTTTTGAGGTCATAATATGCTCAATGTATGTGTACTGAATGAATGAATGAATGAATGAATGAATGAATGAATGAATGAATGGCACGGTCAGTACTGCATGGTTAAATGCTATTTAATCAAGTTACATGGCCTGGGGGTTGGGTGGGGGAGGCGAGGATATTCTCTTCAAACTTATCAGAGTAACAACTGAGGCCAAAAACAATGTTGGCTGAGGATTAGAAAAAAAATGGCAAAAATGCTCCATATTTTTTGTTTCATTTATGTTTTTCAGTCAGTATTTTAGTTACGATACTTTCAATCACAAGCACCAAACAACACATCTTGTCTAAGCAAAACCATCTAAGAATCAGGTCAGCTTCGGAGGAGGCTTGGTCAAGAACTTGTGATAAGTGAACAGATTCAGTTCCTCCCATCTCCTGGTTGTATTTTCTCCCGGGTTTGCTTCAAGCTCAGGCTCCCTGGAGGAGCCCCAGGCAGCTGGGGGGTATAGAGCACCCTCACTGTTGGCCAGTCCGGTAGATAAGCCTACGTCTCATTTGGCAGTCCCAGCATAGAGGTTATTGCTCTGACCACTCCATGAACCCATCCCCAAAGCAGTCCCTATTGCCAAGTGAAAATGATGTTCTTGTTGACCAGGCCCAACTCACATGTCCATCTCTGTAACCTACATCATCCTAAATGCATAGACAGGAAGTATAGAACAAAGTTGTCACTTATAGTTCGGGAACTATGTAATTTATTGAACAAAGCAGGACACTTCCTAGAATGAAGGGGATACTTTTAACAATTAAATCAGGGCACAAGCATAAAATGCAGTGTCCCGGGAACCTGGATGTATCATCACCCTGCCCATTAGAACAGCAGGACACTATTACCATACACCATGTATACATATATACATATATACATATATATACACACACACACACACACACAGTATATACATACCATGTGTATATATACATGGTAGTATATTTACATGTATGTATACACATATATATGTATATACATATATATTCACATTTGTGTGTATGTGAAGTTATAAAGTGTTTTAAGAGTTTTATTTTACATAAGTTCACAGAAAGAACTCTAGACTGCTTTAATGAAATATGTTATTAGTTTTACCTCTTTACCTTGGCAAATCTCTTTACTTCTCAGGTCCCTCTTTCCTTATTTTTTGAATATGGGTGCTGTACTGGGAATCTTTAGCATCCTCTCTGGCTCTAAAGTTCTTTGGGATGATATGATGATTATAGGGCAAAGACAAGGTGAAACCCAGGTGGACTGGGAAATGACTGACTCTTGAGACAAGCTGAATCACACTCATATAATGTTTTTGGCTCCATGTGGCAGATTTGATATTTTCAAAGCCATAACAACAAACTCAATAAAGGCAACAACCATGTATCTGCCTTGGAAAAGCAGACTTTGGTGTGCATCTTGGTCCTGTCCAAACATACTCAGCCCCAACAGAGGGGACCTCAAGCCCTGGGTTGTTGATAGCTCCAAACGGGGTATTCAAGGCCAGTCACAAACAGTGTCTGACATTGGCCTGCACCAGAGACCTTCCAAAAAGACTGAGAGTCCTAGCAGGCATACCTAATACATAGAAACAAACCAAAATAGGCAGGCAAAATGGGGAGACAAAAAAACAAGCCCCAAAAGAAAGAACAAGAGAAGTCTCCAGAAAAAGAGCTAAATGAAATGGAGATAAGCAATCTATCAGATATAGAGTTCAGAATACTGATTGTAAGGATGCTCAACAGGATAAAAAAAGATATGGAAACTATGAAAAATGACCATTCAGAAATGAAGAATGACATAGCAGAAATAAATAATACATTGGAAGGAATAAACAACAGATTAGAGGAAGCTGAAGATCGGATCAGCAAATCAGAAGACAGGGCAGAAAAAATCAATCAGAGACTCGAAAGGAAAAAACAATTAGAAAACAGGAGGACAGTTTAAGGGAGCTGTGAGACAACATGAAAAGTAACAATATTTGAATTATAAGAGTGCCAGAAGAGGTTGAAAGGGAACAAGGGTTAGAGAACCTGTTTGAAGAAATAATGGCAGAACATTTCCCTAACCTGATCAAGGAAAAAGTCACACAAGTTCAGGAGGCACAGAGAGTCTCAAGTAAGAAGAATCCAAAGAGGACCACACCCAGACACATAATTAAAATGCCAAAAATTCAAGACAAAGAGAGAATATTAAAGGCAGCAAAAGAAAAGCAATCTGTTACCTACAAAGGAGCTCCCATAAGGCTGTCAGATGACTTCTCATCAGAAACTCTACAGGCCAGAAGGGAATCAAAATGAAGTATTCAAGGTAATGTAAAACAAGGATCTGAAACCAAGACTACTCTATCCAGCAAGGCTATCATTCAAAATAGATGATGAAATAAAGAGCTTCCCAGACCAAAAAGGTCTAAAGGAGTTTATTACCACCAAACCAGCATTGCAAGAAATGTTAAAGAGACTGTTGTAATAAGAAGAAGAAATAGAGAGAGAAACATAGGCATAAAGAATTAAAATGGCAATAAATAAGGACCTATCAATAATAACCTTAAGGACTTTAAGGGAGAGATCAACGACAATACAGTCATAGTTGTGGACTTTAACACCCCACTAACTTCACTGGATAGATCTTCCAGATAAGAGGTCAACACAGAAACAGTGACTCTAAATGGCACACTAGATCAGATGGATTTAACTGATATTTACAGAACATTTCACCCCAAACCTGCAGAATATGCATTCCTCTCAAGTGCACATATGTCATGCTCAAAGATAGACCACATGTTAGGACGCAAAACAAGTCTCTACAAGGTCAAGAAGAGTGAAATCACATGAAGCATCTCAGATCACAATGGCATGAAATTAGAAGTCAACTACAGTAAAAACATTCCAAAACATTCAGAGACATGGGGGCTAAATAGCATGTTATTAAACAATGAATGGATTACCAATAAGATCAAGAAAGAAATCAAAACCTTCCTGGAGACAAATGAAAATGAACACACAACAACCCAAAATCTATGGGGCACTGCAAAAGCAGTCCTAAGAGGAAAGTTCATATCACTACAAGCCTACCTCAAAAAGCAAGAAAAATTTTTCGTAAACTATGTAATCCTACAACTTAAAGAATTAGAAAGCTCCCCTGTAAAGCCGTCTGGACCAGGGCTTTTGTTTGCTGGGAGTTTTTTTTTTATTACTGCTTCGATTTCATCAGTTGTTACTGCCTATTCAGGTTTTCTGGTTCTTCCTGATCCAGTTTTACATGATCTCACTCATATGTAGAATCTAATAAACAAAATAGACTGAGGAACAAAATAGATCCAGAAACATAGAAGCATGGAACAGACTGAGGAATCTCCATGGGAAGGAGGGGGTGGGGGAGTGGGTGGGGATAGATTAATCAAAGAACTGATGTACATATATGCATAACCCATAGACACAGACAATAGTGTGGTGAAGGCCTGGTGGGGGGATGCGGGCTAGAGGGGATCAGTGCGGGGGGGGGGGGGGGAAGGGGATATCTGTAATACTTTCAACAATAAAGATAAATTTAAAAAAGAAAAAAGAGCAAAGATTCTTGAAATAGACTGCACACATATTTCAGCAAAGAAGGTCAAATTCCCCCTGGGCCCTGGCAGGTGTGGCTCAGTGGTTGGGCACTGTTTGTGCACCAAAAGGTGCTGGTTCCATTCCCAGTCAGGGCACACTCCTGGGTTACAGGCACAGTCCCTGGTAGGGGCCGTGAAGGAGGCAGAGGATCAGTGTTACCCTCTCACATGGATGTGTCTGTCTCTCACTCCCTCTCCCTTCCTCTCTCTCTAAAAACAAAAAATAAATAAATTTTAAAATAAATATTACCCCTGGGTGAGTTTGAACCACCACTCTTTCAGTTAGTAATTAAATGTGCTAACCCAGTGCTCCACAGAGACCGCTGTGCAGCTCAGCTATGACTTCATCTACAGCAGAGAAGTCTCCTCTCTTTGCCATTTTGTCTATAACACATAAGTGCCCACAATACACACATATACACACCAGCAATTTTTCTGATGTCATAAAACTCTGTGTGTGTGTGTGTGTGTGTGCGTGTGTGTGTTCAGGAAGCAGAACCAGCAAAGCATTTAACTCCTCAAAGCTTCTTAAAAAGCACTGTGTTTAGACATCCCAGCAACTCCCTCACTCCCTGGGAGAGATGGGGTGAAAATGCGCCTCATTTCTCTGGAAAGGCTTCCGGGCTTTACAAGCACTTCCTGAAAGGAGAAGCTGCACCAGCAGCAATGGACACTCCTCAGCATTTAGGGAAATGTCCACTTCCCCCGCTGCTGAGGGCGGGGGAATCATTGTTTAATATTCACAAAGGACTTGAGGGATGAAAAGATGCACATAAAGGCTGAAAAATGACCCTTCGCTTGTTTGCTTTTCCCATCCTGTAGCTGAATCTGCGGGCAGCCCTGTCTTTGAAGCAGCTCCAAGATTATAATGATGATGCCCACCCTTGGAGTTGGGAGAGCAGAGTAAACAGGAATAATTTAGACTCAGCTATAATCCTAGTAACTGCAAAAGCAAGGACTTTAGTATTAAACAGGGTCCCGACTCTGCCACCTGTGTGACCTTGGACAAGTTACCTACCCTTCGTGAAATTCTATTTCCTTAGCTGAAAAATGGGATAATGTATCTACTTAGTTATTGTCAAGTAAGGACTGAGGTAGTGCCTGGCACATTGCTGGCAGTTGTGCAGTTATAACCATTATTGCTATTGCCCATATTTGAGAGATATTAATAAATAAGTTTCCCAAGGCCTGATGTTGCAGAAGCCAACATTGATCCTAAATAAATTAAAAAATGACAAAAGAGAAGGAATGAACCAGACTGACAGGCAAGAAATCTTTTGAATTATTTGTGAGTGTGGGTGTGTGTGTATAATGGAGATCTCTGCTATTATTTACTCAAGATTAAATAACTTTAAGTCATTTAGTTCATAATTGCTATATTGTGCCTTCTAATATCCCAACTCATTTCCTTAATATGGATCTAATTTCAACTCACACTCACACCCTCACCGACACCTGTAGTGTTTATTGCTGTGTTTGCCAAAGGTGAGGACTTAAGGGCTTCTGTGGCTTGTTTGAGCAGCTCTGCATTAAGTGGAGACTCTTGATGGATACAGCTTAGCTATAGGATGCTATAAGGTGCTAGGGAAGATGCACTTAGGTTTTAAGATCAACTCTGTCTCTGTTTCCTTTGGACATTGGGGATTATCTTCAACTTTTTCAGAACTGTGATCACTACAGGTAATGAGGTGGGAGCTGGCAGGCAGGGATAGGAGAACTACAGTGTTTACTTTGCTTTGAATTCTACCCAGATTTACTCCAGATGGGGAGTCACTGAGCACCACCGCCCAACAAGTTCACTTCCCCCTGGGTCCGAGGCTGCTTCTTCAATCTCAAGGAAGCAATGACCCTGGCCTGGGATTCACCATCCTAAACTGATCCTAACAACTCTGTGAACACGATAGTTATGCATCTATGGGTAGTCAACCATGCTGCCATGGAGAGGAAAAGAAACCAAGGATCCTTAATGGGTCCGTTTTCTCAAATTAAAAAATAAAATAAAATAAATAGCATTGCCCTGTAGAGCACTGGTTTATAGTATAAGCTACCCGGCTTCTCTGATATGTACAAATTAGATAACTTGGAATCCTAAAAATTGCAGTGTTAGAATGTGATGCCTGAAAGTTTGTGGCAGGGTCCATGCCCTTCCGAAGTCATAAAGGACTTAAGAAAAGGAATAGAAGCCAAGAGTTTCTCTCTGTTCTCCCTGTATGTCATCATGTTATAAGAGGGAGGCTTGAGAAGGTAGCTTACAAAGTCTTGAAGAAAAATGCCCCTATCTAAATCAGTTTTAGAAAAAAAATTACAGGGCTACGATAATTGGATTGGCAGGGGGAGGGAGTGGTCCTCATTCTGGATCAATAGCAATAATAAATAGCCCACCAAAAGAACTACCTCTAACATTAATTAGCTCTGTGATGTTAGGAAATTCGATTAAACTCTGCTGGCCTTGTTTGTTTGTTTCTCTTGCCTGTTTGTTTGCTCTTTTTTCCTCTGTAAATTGAACTAGAGAAAGAACTTTAACTGGACAACTTACTAGAATTCTGACAGGAATTTCTCTGCACATGCATATATTTCTCCAAGGACAGAGCTCGCAGGTGTCACTACCTAACTCCTCAGGATCCTTAGTTGGGAGTTGAGGTGGGCTGGATCCTCACAACCACAGGTTGCTGGGAAGGGATCATAGGCAGAGCAGTGGCAATGAAGGTTTGGCTCAAGGGTCCAGAGCATTGTAATAAACTCTATCTTGGTTTGGTAAGAATCGATACCCATGTATTTCCAAAAGGGGGGTACATAAGTCGTATCCAGGAATAGTTAACCTGGAAATAATGACTGTGTTACATAAGGATGCCAGAAGAAGCCACCCAGCAACAGCTGAGCACCCAGTAGCAGCCCTTATAAAAACTGGTGACAAGCAACGTGAGCAAGGTGAGGGGCCTGGCTATAAAAAGTAGGAATCAGTCTCAGTGGCTTCAGAGGAGGTTCTATTAGTAGCATGGAAGCGAAGAGAGGGAAACTGAGGCAGAAATCCAGGCAAAGAGACAGAATGGTGGCAGAGAGGGCAAAATAGTAGGGAAAGGTGTCATCTAGTGGGAATTTAGGCTCACTTATATTTGGCAAAGTATTGACTAAGTCATGACCCTTTTCTCTGAAGAGCCAAGGTTACACATAGCTAAGGTGAGAGCAACTTATCAATGAGCTCCCAGATTTCTGCTTCTAGCCAAGATCAGACTTATCCCTCCACCTAAAGCAAATATGAAATTAGACAAAATAAATAGAACAGAGATTTTAAGATAGTGGAGATAGGTAATGAAGGGTAATGATTTCTGGGGTTTGGGAGACAAATATTTTGGTGAGCCCTACAATTGCCTCAGTCAGAGAATTTTTAGGCTTGGTTGGAACTGGGAGCAAAAACATGGGCAAAGATTGGTGGAATCCTTGAATTGAAGAAACAGCCTAGAAAGACCCAAGTGGCTATATGTTCAAATCCTGGGGAGGAGTCAGCTGCACAGAGAGAACTTCACACACCTGCAGAGATTCTTCCTGAATATGCAGCAGACCACTGGTCAGCGAACACTCCTGAGGCACAGTGTCTGAGGCCAGGGACAGACCCAGCCCAAAGGGTTAGAGGAAGGGGTAATTGGTGCTCACACAGAACCCTCAATACTCTCTTGTTCTATAATCAAGGAGAACCAATGAGGAGCCTGAAGTAGAGGAAGGATGTGGTCATATTGACCCCTTAGAAATAGAGCTTTGGGTACAATGGGGAAACTGATTGAAGGGAAGGAACCCTAAATCCAAATAAATGTACAAAAATAAGAGATTATTAACTTTTTGCTTTTTAAATATGGGCAGTTACTGTTCCAGGCACTGTACTAGGTTGATTACAAGCATAATCTTACTTCATCCAACCACAAACTGAGATCAGACAAGCCAGATAAATTGCCCAAGGTCACATAGCTGGTAAGTAGATGACCATGATTCAAACCCCAAATCTGTACCTGGTCCATAGATCATGCGTCTTCCTTTCTTGATGTTGGCTAACTCAATGCTGAGGCTAGAAATCAAAGTCCTATATTTGTCCTAGAAGTAGGATTTAGCAAAGCCCTTGACTTGTACATAAAAATAATATTCCTCTAACAATAACTAGCATTTGTTTAATATTTAGTATGTATCCAGTCTATGTGTTGCACCTGCATCCACGCATTTAATTCTCTCAACAAGCAAGAGAGGAGTCTATTTCTTTTTCCCCCTGAAGAGTACAGCTGCTGGGGCCAGTGTATTAACCAGCCAGGCCTTCTCAGTTCACTGCCCTCGCATCAGCCAGGCCTCCGGACTTCAATGCAGAGCACACATTAGCGGCACACCAAAGAGTAATGTGCTGAGAAAAGGCAGTGCTCAAAGGAAAACAGAGTCGCAGCTAATACACTAGCTTCTCTTTAACGACTTCGGGATCTTTATTTAATGTACGAAATGTAGAGACCCGAAGTGGTTCCTCAGTACCGGGGGCAATTGGGGTCTTAACCAGGATAATGTGAACTTGGATCTCTTTTCCTAACAATAGCAGAATTTAAATATCATGTGTTGAGACTTAGTCTCCTGTTGTCTTGCTGAGCCCAATGTTTAGTAAGATATACTAATCCTCTTGGGTGCTGCACCCCAGGTACAAGCCCCTGGGCGCTCTCTGAATCCATGGCTTCCTAGAATATGTTTTTTTATCCACAGCTATATGCTCACTTTTCTTCTTTGCCATATAAAGTAAAAAACAGTAATCAATTAGGATTGCCAATTTTTATAAAGCAACCCACTTTCCAGTTAAAAGAAGGGATGGTGTGTGGCTCAGTAGGTTGGGCATTGTCCCCTACACCCAAAGGTCGCCGGTTCAATTCCCGGTCAGAACACATGCCTGGGTTGCAGGCTCAGTCCCCGGTAGGGGGCAGGCAGGAGGCAGCTGATCGATGTTTGTCTCTCACATTAATGTTTCACTCTCTCTCTCTCTCTAAAAATCAATAAGCTATTTTTAAAAAGGGGGGGGAGGGACAGTGGACATTAAATTCTTCCCATTAACTCAAAAAAGAAACAACAAAATAAGGGTTTCTGGACAATGTAGCCATGAGGGGGCTGAGTTTTGACTAAAGAAATAATTATCTCCCAAGTAAGACTCTCCTTTTGTAACTCTGTGTGTGTGTGTGTGTGTGTGTGTGTGTGTGTGTGTGTATGTGTGTGTGTAGAAAGACAAATATGGAGCATTACTGCCTATTTCGTTCAGTCCCAAGAAAGCTCCTGACAGACACCAACAACTGATTGTATAATTTTTTTCTCTTTGTCCCACATAGCGTCTCAGACTCTTTCTCAACACAGCTCACCTCTAGAAAACTCCACCAATTTACCTAATTGGAATTTAAAGTGAATCCTATTGCCTTCCACAAACCTGCCTTTCAACGTGAACATTTTCAGTAACAGAGAATCCCCTATTTCTGAGCCAGCAAGCTCTGTTTTCAGATTGTTCTAATTGCTTAAAGTTCTTTCTTGCACTGAATGAAAATCTACTTTCAATTCTCTGCTACCTGTAAGTCCTCATTCTGCTTTCTGGCCCCAATGGACAAATCCGTGTATCTTGCTTTATCCCCTGAAAGCAGCTTTCCCACCCCTATCTGCAGGCATCCTTATTGGATTCAGATTCCCTCACTTTCATTCAAGAATGACGTGTTTCAAGGAACAACTGTCCACTGAGCACTGCACTTGGTAGTGGGGGTAAAACAGTAAGAAAGCAAACTTTGTCCTGTTCTCATGTAACTTTCTATTGAGTAGAGGAACCGAGTAAATGGCAATCAAAGCAGAATGTGACATGTGCTAAGACAGGGGAAGCTCAGGGGGCTATAAAAGCATACACAGGGGCCCAAGAAACCCTGAAGCCTGGAGCAGGGGTCGTGGGGGACAGCTTGCAGGGTAAAGTGAAGCCTAGAAGAGTGATCGGGAATTAGCAGGCAAGGGGTGGGTAGAGCGGACGTCAGAGGGAGGCAGGTGACCCAGGCCAGACGGCAGCATGCCCAAGGGATAGGAAGCGGGAATCAGCAAGACCCGGCTGTGGAGCTGTGTGTGTGTGTGTGTGTGTGTGTGTGTGTGTGTGTGAAGCAGAAAGTGGGTACAAGAACCTGAGGGCTTTGGAAGCCTTCTCATGGGATCTCAATGTCATTCCAAAGGCCCTGGGATGAAGCGCAGCCAAGTGCAGCCTGAGTGCGTTTGCGGTTTGGAAGACCACCCTGCTGCAGGGAGGATGGGTAATGCATGGCGAGGCGGGGCCGAGGCAGGGGGCCCAGCAGAGAGGCTGTTACCCCAACCATGAAGCGAGAGGAGGTGGGCAGACATCAGGATGGGGGCGGGTGTTTTCCATCCCTTCAGCCTGGTGGTCACTTGTCTCATTAAGTTCAATTTTTCAGAGTTCCTCGGATGACATAATACTCCAAAATTGAATACGAATTCCAGCTGTGACCTGAACCATTGCAGAATAAAGATGAGTTATCACCTTGCTTGTTGTGGAGACTGCAGAAAATGATCACATTTATTTTCAGTAGCTGTACCACATTGTTTATTAACATTATGACTGCAATAGCCTGGAGCCCATTGATCCTTGTTTGTGCTATATAGGCACATATTTCTCTGATAATTATGCTATCTTTTTTAGTCCAGGTACAAAATGTTGCACTTGTGCTTGGTATAATACATATTTCTTAGCTTTTCCCCATTATTCCAGATTGCTGAGAATGTTTCAGATTTTAGCTCTGATATCCATATGGTAGCTCAGATGAAAAAGACTACTTTAAAGTCAGGCAGACCTTGCTTAAAATCCTGGCCTGACAACTTACTAAGTTTCTAGTGCTAAGAGACTTGACTTTTATAACCTTAGTATTTTTTTAAATGCAGTCAAAGATTGCTTATATTATTGCATTATATATATGTGTGTGTGTGTATACATATATGTGTGTGTATATACACACATATAAATATATATATAATACCATTGTGAGGATTAATAAAAATAATATATATGAAATGCCTGCCATGTAGTTGTAAATGCTGATTATTAAATTGTGGCATCTTGGCTCCAAGCACACACTCTGTGTTTAGCTTTGAAACACTGTGCAGGAGTAATTTGCATTTTCCAGCATGCATACTTACCCTGTCTTCATAAACAAGAGTATACTAGTCCTTGTACTCCCTTGCCTTGGGTTTGATTAATGGGGCTTTGAATTAGGTGACCAAGAGCAGAAATTAATAGCTATTCAGAAGTTAACTCCCCATTACAGCAAATACTGTTTAGCAAAGAATATTTATTATTTACCAGGAACTCTTAAGTGCTTTACATGTATAAACACATTTTATCCTCAATAAACTGATGGGGGAGTTTGCTACTGTTATTATCACCCCCCCCCCCCTCCATTATAGAGGGAACCAGACTAAATATTATACAGTTAACAAATTGCATAGGTTTTTTGTAGGGGGTTGAATGGTGGTCTCCCAGATGATATGGCCCCCCAGAACCTGTGAATGTGACCTTACTTGGAAAAACAATCTTTGCAGCTGTAATTAAGTTAAAAATTTCAGGAAGGATCATTTTTTATTAGGATGGATCCTAAATTGAATGACAGGTGTCTTTACAAGAGAGGAAAAAGGAAGAGGCAAGGATGGGAAACTGGAGGCGGAGATTTAAGAGCCATCCACATGCCAAGAAGATCCAAGGGCTGCCACTGTCAGAAGCTAGGAGATGGGCAGGGAACAGATTCACCCTCACAGTATCCAGAAGAAATCAACTGTTATGACAGCTTGAGTTTAGACTTCTTGCCTCCAAACTGTGAGATAATAAATTTCTGTTATTTTAAGTCATCACACTTGTGTTAATTTGTTACAGCAGCCCTAGGAAGCTAATACATTCATAGGGTTAGAAAGTGCCAGAGCTGGGACTTGAACCCAACTAGTCTGGCTCCAGGGACCAGCTGCTCAACTATTAAGGTTTGTTGCCTTCCTATCCTGAAAAAGCAGTTGAAAAGATTTATGCTAAGTTTCTCCCAGAAAGTGGAACAGAGGAGGTAAAAGCTACAGGAGCTGAGAAACCTTTTAAAGTTTCTCCCCTGGAGATGGGAATTAAATTGGGATGTGGGGGCCTCAAGGATTGATTAGTCAGTAACAGTGTCCTCATTGTTATGCATGATCACCATCCTCCCTTTCCCATAGAGGTGAAAATATTTCCAGTGGGGTGGCTTGATGATGTTGATGTGACAGAACACTTGGAGTGAGAGATTTCAGAGCCACAAGGAAAGATCATGTATCCAAGCTTGGCAACAGGAATTTTGTAGCCCTGGACTGGGAGTATGTTGTACATCAGCTAGTATAAACTAGTAAAAACTCTCTTGATGATCTGCACTATGTAACACCTTAGGACCTTTCCCTAATCCTGGGGGATGGAAGGGTAGGCTTCTCAGTTGAGATTGAGATGGGCTTTTCTCCAAGCCCAGTGTAGAGGACCTAGAAGTAGATAAAATGTAATTTGGGGAGATTGATAGATTAAGGAATGTGGCAGTTTAGACTTATAAGGAATAAACTTCATAGCTGATATCCATACATATTTGTTAGCACCTACAAGATTTCATTAATGGTCTTCCATGGGTGGGTGAGAGGTCATAGACGTCCTCTTGAACCATTGAAATTATCTGTAAAATGTGTGTGTATGTGTGTGTGTCCATGACATTGGAAATGTAGTTCAAAAGGTCCGCATCTCTCAACATGCCAGGAACCACTAGCCTACATGAATTGAGAGGCATTCTCCAGCCCTGACATTTTACGATTCAGTTGCCTTGCAATGGAATAGAGTAGGAATGTGTATAATGCTTAACATCAAACTACCAGTGACGTAAATCTATGTTAAAAACGCACCTTCTATGCTCACTATTCTTGAACAAAGAATATAAAGACATATTCTGCCCTTCTGTTGTTCCTGTTCTGCTATAGCTGAAAAACCCTCCAAATCCACATTTCATTGAATTGACCTGTGTTCTGACCTCAGGACTCATGGGTTTTCAAGTTTGGTAGTTTGTTTAATCCAGGATTACAACTAACACTGATTAAATTTGGAAATCAGAGGTTTTCAGTTAGGTAAGATCGTTCTTCTAATTAAATAAATAACACAGCTCAGAGTGTGAATTCAGGAAGATTTTTATCACGTGCTCATAAAAACATCACATTTATTTTTATCCCTCAGGATATTGTAAGCATTACTGCCATGCTGAGACTAAAGTCTTTGGATCATAATGGAGATAGGTAGGGCTCAGAGGTCAGACAGTTCTATAGAAAACTGGGGAGCAGAGGGAGGGTTGACATATAGAAGTCTCAAGTTAAAACTTCAAATAGATGAGTAGATAGATGGAGTAATAGGTTTGGCAGAAAATAGCGGGAATTGGTTAAAAACTGTCAAGGTTCAGGGACAAGATTTTTATCTTGGGGAGGATGTGGAAGGAAAGACAAACTAGGAAAGACACTAATTCCAGTCCATTCAATTCAACATACAATTCTTGAGACCTTGTATGCTTTCTACCTAATGGCACTGGGGACACAGGTAAGTGAGACCCCATGCCTGTCCTTGTGAAGCTCTTGTTCTTGGTAGAGACAGAGAGAGACGGGGTGGGGGTGGGGGAGCTTTATGAACAAATAACGCTAACCCAATTTGATAAGGGCTGCCATAGAGATGTAAACAAAGTACATAAAAAGGAAACTACTGATTCTACAGGAGTTAAGAAGGACATGAGGTGCTTGGTTAGGAATATGCTAGGTCCTATAATAAGTATTCCCCAGCTATATAATAGCTCCAGATAAGTTTATTTTGGCTCATGTAACAGTCCTCGGTGGGTGAATGGGTCAGTAGATTGACTTTCCACTTGGAGTGTTTCAAAGACCCAGGTCACAGAGGATTTGCCACATTCAACACAGCTCCCAAGTCACCATTGTCGGGCAGAAGGAAAAAAGGACATGGATCAGCCAACTTGAGAGATTTTGATGAGCCATGCCCAGAAATGATAACAGCACTTTTGTTTATATTCTATGGCTAGAATGAAGATACGGGGCTATACACACCTACACGGGACGTTGAAAAACGTAAATAACTGTGTGACCATGAAGACAAGGAGGACATGAATTTTTGTGAATAAACTAGCAGTAACATCTGAGCATAATTTTGTAGGACAAGAAAGTTCACCAGTTAGGAGGACTGAGAGTGCTCTCTGACTATATGCAGAAACAGTCCAAATTCTCAAGCAACATTGAACATACTGTACATTTCTTCTTCTCTATTACCTACCAACCACCCTGATACCTCTGAAAATTTTGTTTTTACATGTACTCTCCAGACACACTCTAGAAAAAGGAGAAAAGTAAAGACTTATTCATGTGCCCCCAGTGTTACATGCGTTTATATCAAGGTAAATAATTGTGTGGCTGTAGTTTTCCGATGATGTAGAATATAACAAGGGCAATCAATCTTTTCCTGGGCTAGAGAGTCAGAAACATTTGGAAATGTTTATGCCTTCTTCCATGCAGAGACAAAATAATTTAACTTGCTAATTCAATAAGGGTCCATCCAGGTAAACAAAAACCATGCCAGGTAAATTAGATAGAGAGACATTAATATAGGGAATTAGTTACAAAGATGCTGGCAGAGATGAAAGAACAAGGGGGGAGGTAAAAAATGAAATTAGAAACCCTGGGAAGTCTCTCCTACCCCTAGGGCTGGAGGGAAGATGGGTGGGGGCTGGGTTGTCAGAGCTGGAGCCACAATAAAACACAAGGAGCCAAAATAACAGGGGTTCTGGCAGACAGTGACTGGCCGTGGAGGGAGGAATTGGGTGTGGGAGGGAAGGTGCTGAATGAAGCCACAGACAAGACACAGCCCCTGCTGGAGACACTGCCCAATTCAAAGAGAGAGGAAGAATACCTGGCTCTTCTCTTCTGCTCTCTCTTTATTCAGCCTCCAGGGAATCCTACTGGCTCTCCTAACATCTCCGTGGTTTTCTGGGATCTGCCCCTCCAGGTGCAGAGCAAAGAAAGGGCAGGGAATTCCTCAGGGTGCAGGCAAAGGACTGGTCACTTGTCTTATTGTATTCAAAACAGTTCATTCTTCTGTCTAATTCAGTGCTGAAGGGTAATTTTTGTTTGCTGCTTTGAGGGTTATAATGGCACCTGTGTGTGTGTGATTGTGTGTGTGTGTGTGTGTGTGTGTGTGTTGTTGTTGTTGTTTTTGTTATTGTTGTTAGCCTCCTCAAGCAATGGAAGCTTTTACAAGCTACATTAATAGAAAAGCAGAATTTTTCTTTTAGAGGTTCTGCTGTTAGGTTAGGAACTTACACTTTGGAAACAAAATGACCATTTGATACCCTCGCCCTGTATTTAAAGGCTTGCAAACACTGAAAAATAAAAATAATTAGATGGGTCTGTATTTCCACAGTCCTCTCTGACAATGGATTGAATACTTCTGGCTTCTCAAAAAGTTTCACAATTATTTTGCTGCCAGATACTCACTATCCCTTTGAAGAGGAGTAACTTCAGAGAAACGACTCCCTTCTGCAGGAGAGGGAGAGGCCTGGAGGAGTGGTGCCTGCCTTGCCCAAAGCCTGTTCGGGATGGTGACCGGTTGAGAATGAGGCCCTAGCTCTCTGTTGTTGAATCCTAGCATCCTTTGCACCGAACTGGCATCTGGGGCCCTGAAAACTCCCCTGTTTTTCTCAGGTCAACTTGGTTCACATTTGCCAAGAACCTTCCTCTCCTGATAATCTAGGGAAACCCATCTGATCAGGGACCACTGAGTTGAGAACGGAACTAGAGACTCTCTCTAAGCAGACCCTGAATTAGCTTCCAAGGGCCACCCTAACAAACTGGGTGCCTTAAAATAACCTAAATTTATTGTCTCATGGTTTCAGAGGCTGAGTCTGAAATCACGATGTTAGCAGGGTCATGCGCCCGCTGAAATGAATAGGTGAGAAACCTTCCTGGCCTCTTCTAGCTCCTGTGGTTGCAGATCCTGGTGTTCCTTGGCTTATCACTGCACCACTCCAATCTCTGCCTCTATTTTGTGAGAAAATTAATATAAATGAAGCCACTTTAAAATGGAGAGTCAGAGCTGCCATGCCAGAGGAAAGGCCTTGTAAGTCTTGCTTCTTGAACATTTGGAAGGTTTGAACTGAGCCAAAGAACCTTTGGACTGGGCCGCAGCAACACTGTCTTACAAACCGCTGTTTGTGAAGCTAACAGGAAAGCAGACCTGCAGATCACAAGGACTGATAATTAAGACGTTCTTTAGAATCAATAACCAGCCATGTTCAGCTAGAGTAACAGCTTATTAGCACCAATAGAAATTCCTTTTTTCTATTCATCTAATTATTTTCTTTCCTTTTCTTAGAAAATCTTCACTTGCCTTTATCCCATAATCAGGCCATAATTTCAGGTTTATGCCTAAATCTGTGTCCCGGATTGCAATTCTTTTTTACTGCAAATAAACACTTGTTACTTCTCACTTTGGTTTTTTATTTTTAGATTAACAGTCTCACGGCCTTCTCCCCTGTATCTGTTTCTATGTCCAGATTTCCCTCTTCTTCTAAGGACACTCTAATTCATATTTGGATTTAGAATCCACTCTAATTCATATTTCTAAACATTCACAAGTTCCAGGCAGACATGAACTTTGGGGGAACACTATTCAACCCAGTACAGAACCTATGATGTGGCAAATCATATACAGAAAATCCATTAGACCAAGGTAGGCTTTGGCTAGTTTTAGTTTCAGCATTCTATTTTTTATGCCCTGTTCCTAAGCTTTTTGAAGATTTCATTTTAGGTATTTTAGAGTAAAATATACTAAGCTCTTGAGACAAAGCTGCAGATATCAAGAACCCTGAATTTGGAGTGAGATAAGCTTGAGTTTGTTTCTTTGCTCAGCTACCACCTGGTTCATTTTTTCTATCAGTTTTTCATTTGAAAAACAGGAATCCTACTAATTGCACTGCCTACATCGCAGGTGTGTTTGCATCATTACAAGAGTGAAGTTCACTGAAAATTCTACATGGTACCAAGTTATAGGTTCTACTGGCATTATGAAAGGCATCCACCTTATTATTTTCAAAGATAATATAACCAGGATTAAAGGCAAATATGACATACACTTCTGATGAGTCTCTTCAAACTCCAGGAAATCTTGAAATAAATTTAAAAAAAAAAGTGTGTAAATTTTGACACGTCTACCAAAACCTTAGGGGAAGACACAATAAATAAACTAGATGAAGATGGAGCTACTTTGGTTAAGGTGGTTGTGTTGGGGCAGAGCCACCATGATTTACCTCTACCCTCCCTTATCTGCCTAGACAGCTTTCAAAACTCTGGGGTTCAACTTAGCACATGTTGAATGTCATTGGATGAAAAGACAGAGTAGATATTATAGCTTTATCTATTGCTAATATTTTGATTAAAGCTTTTGATATTGCAGTCTTGGGAATGCAGAAATTCTCAGGTTCATGCATATGCTCAACTGCCATTGGCCCTTAGTTATAAAGAAGCTATTTCTGACTCTATTCAGTTCCATTGATCAGTATGTCTACCTTGATGTCAATATCTCACTTTTTGATGCAATTAGAAATGGAGTTGTTTTCTTAATTTCATTTTTGCATTGCTCATTGTTAGTGTATAGAAATAAAAGGATTGTGTGCTGATCTTATATCCTGAAACTTTGCCGAATTAATTTACTAGCTCTAATAGAGCTTTGTGGGTTCTTTAGGATTTTTGTTATATAAGACTGTATCACATGGGAATAAATATAATTTTACTGCTTTTCAATTTGGTTGCCTTTTTGTTTTGTCATTCCTAATTTTTCTGGCTAGAACCTTTATATGATGTTGAATAGATAACATAAAAGCAGCTGTCCTTGTCTTGTTCCTGATCTTAGGGGGAACAAGCTTTTAGTCTTTTACCATGGAATATGTTACTTGTGGGGTTCTCATAAATACCCTTTAACATTTTTTTCAGCTGTTTACCTTTTTAATTTAAAAATGTTCAAAGTTGTTTAATTACAGCTGATATACAATAGTATATTAGTCTCAGATATATGCATAGTGGTTAGACATTTATATAACTTGCACAGTGACCACCCCAGTAAGTTTAGTTCCCACCTTTAACATGTAGGGTGAGTTGCATTCTATTTTTAGTTTGTTCAGTGTCATCATGAATTCCTTTGAATGATTTCTTGTTACAACTCTTATACTCTGGAATAAATCCCACTTAGATATGATGTATAATCACCTTAATCTGCTGCCGGATTTGGTTTGCTAGTATTTTGTTGAGGATTTTAAGGTCTTTTGTTTTTAAATGGAATGAAATCAGTTATAATTATCTTGTAGTCCAGCCGGGTGTGGCTCAGTGGTTGAACCTCAACCTATGATCCGGAAGATCTCAGTTGGATTCCCTGTTGGGGCACATGCCCAGGTTTCAGGCTCAATACCCAGTAGGGGGTGTACGAGAGGCAGCCGATCAATGACTCTCTTTTATCATTGATGTTTCTGTCTCTCTCTCCCTCTCTCTTCCTCTCTCTGAAATCAATAAAGGTATATATATATTTTAAATTACATTGTAATGCAACTTATACTTGTTAAATGACTTTGTGCCAGTCAGAGAAGCCTAGTCACAACTTCTCATTTAGAAAAATTCCAGTTCCTGTCTGACCTTTAAACTGATACCTCTATACCCCTTTAAAATACACTAGAATATAGATTGCTTATATATCTACACTGCAATTTCTCCCAAAATTAGTCTGAAATCTACAACCTGCCTTGCCCAGATGCAGATAATTTAATAGAAAATGTACTATTTGCTTTTGATATTAAAATTCCAGCTTTGCCCATTTTAAAATCCTGGGATTGTCCAGAGCTTTGGGATTGTTTGCAGGCCATCTCCTTGACTTACAGTGTTACAGGCTACTGGCCTGGATTTGAGTCAGGACTAGAATATTTGTGAGTTCTTAGACAAGTTATTTAACACCTGGGTGTAGCTACTCCCTCATTGTTATTTGAATTGTAACAATGGTGTCTATTTAATAGCATCCTCAGAAGCTTTAAATGAGAAAACGCAGGTAAGCCATTTCGAAGCCTGGCTGGCACACACTGAATGCCTAATTAATGATGGCTTTTATGATAATTATCCTATTGGATTGCAGACAATCAACTTCTCTATTCCCACTTAGGTTTAAATCTATTTAAGGAGCACTGGTTTCTTACCAAATTACATATGTTTGTAAATTGTCTGAACATATCTTTGAGAAGAAAAGGGGAAAAGGGGGAATTGGCAAAGCAATAAAATAGGAATAATTCTGCCATTTCCCCCAGAAATATGTGATATGATACTAAACTGTGAAGTCAAAGTAGCCCATCAGTTTCCTGACCAGAATCAAGAGGCATGAGCTTGGGAGGGATAAAGACATGGCCAAGCAAGGCCAAATGAGTAGAGTACCTTAATATTTCCCCAGAAAATATTTGTTGTGCATTAAATTAATCCTGCCCATCTGTAAGCTGACACACCTTTCTAAAAGTGGTCATTTAAAGAGCTTTTTAGTATCTATGATAGGTTTCTTCTGTTAAAAATAATTATATCCACTTTTCTATGGTGTCCGCTCTCTGGGAGAATTTTTTTATTCCATTGACATCAGTTTTGTCCATCTGTCCGGCTTTAGCCAACGAAATGCGAATGGATGTGACATGTGCCTTCTCAGCAAATACTTAAAGTGGTTGCATCTCTCTGTTCTAAGATTTGCACTGTCCCAAATAGAGGCTGCTCTCTTCAGGCCAGGCCTGAAAATGAAGATGATACAGAACAGAGCTACAATCAACTTGTGATAGACAAGTAATCTAGAAGGAAATAAGACTTTGTTACTGTAAGCCACACAGATTTGAGGGTAGATTGTTGCTGCAGTATAACTTTGTCTAAGAACAAAAACCCAAAAGCACTTTTTTCCAAAACAGCTCAAAAGTCATCCACAGCCAGGCCAGGCATGGCTCAGCAGTTGAGCGTCGACCTAGGATCCAGGCGATTGGGGTTCGATTCCCGGTCAGGGCACATGCCCGGGTTGTGGGCTCGATCAATGACTCTCTCATCATTGATGTTTCTATCTCTCTCTCCCTCTCCTTTCCTCTCTCTGAAGTCAATAAAGATGTATTTAAAAAAAAAAAAAAAAGTCATCCACAGCAAACGGATATGTTAGTGATGCAGATATATAATTTTCTAAGGTTAGAGCATACCAATATATGTACCTTTAAATGTGCTATACCGCATCCTCTTGATTTTTTTTAACTACAGAAAGCCGATTCTAATATTCACATGGAAATGCAAAGGACAGAAAAGACCCAAAATAAGTTTGGTAAAGAAGAACAAAGTCCAAGGA
The DNA here is from genome assembly GCF_964146895.1 of Miniopterus schreibersii. Classification (NCBI taxonomy): domain Eukaryota; kingdom Metazoa; phylum Chordata; class Mammalia; order Chiroptera; family Miniopteridae; genus Miniopterus; species Miniopterus schreibersii. The sequence continues at coordinate 34,648,361 of NC_138117.1, read as the reverse complement.
TTTAGGCTCCCAGATTGCAATACGGGTCATAAAGCTGGAGTAATCTGGATAGTCTGGTTTTTGCCTGAAGATAGACAAATCAGTGGAACAGAGCAGAGGACCCAGAATTAGACTCACACATATTTAGTCATTTGATTTTTTTTTTTTAAGTACAAAAGCAATGCTGTGGAGGAAAGATAGTGTTATCAACAACTCCTGCTGGAACAATTGGGTATTCGCTTATAAAGATATGAACTTCAATCCATTCCTTGTATCATATGCAAATATGTCATATCGATCATAAACCAAAACCTAAAACTATTACGTTTCCAGAAGGACACATTGAAGAAACTTTTTTAAGGCTTTGAATAAACCTAAGATTTCTCATATATGTTTCCAAAAAAATAATCTATAAAAGAAAAAATCAATAAATTGGGATTTCACCAGAACTTAAGAATTTCTCTTCAAAAAATACTTTTAAGAGAATGAAAGGACAAGTCACAGGCTGGGGGAAATATTTCCATATCAAGTATCAGGTGAACAATTTATTTCCAGAATACAGATTTGTTCTTTCAACTCAGAAACTCAATAATAGGAAAACAATGCCATGGAAAGAAATGAATGAAATATTTGAATGGACACTTCACCACAGGAGATATAAGAAAAGATTCTCAACATTATTAATCATAAAGGAAATGAAAATTGAAGCCAGGCAATTCCATGGGCCACTTCCAGAATGTCTAAAATGGAAAGACAGACCATGTCCAGTGTTGGTAAAGAGGTAGAGCAACTACAACTTTCATTCACTGTCAGTGGGAATGTAAAATGATTCACACTTTGGAAAACAGCTGGATGTTTTTTAAGAAGTTAAATATACACTTACCATGTGAACCAGTCATTTTACTTATAGACATTTGCCGAGGAGAAACGAACACATAGGTCCATGCAAACACTTGTGCACACATGTTCAGTGCAGCTTTACCTGAAATTGTGAGACAGTGGAATGTTATTAATCAGGAAGAAGTAATGGACGATTGGTGCACACAGGCACATGGGTAGACATCAAAATGATTTACCAAGTGAAAGAAGCCAACCAAAAAGGAGCATCTACCATATGATTGCACTTATATAAAATACTGGAAAATGCAAACTAATTTGTAGTGACAGAAATCAGATCAGTGGTTGCCTGGGGCCTGGGATGGGCACAGATGGATGGGGGAGATTCCAAAGAAACATGAGGAAACTTTTGAGAGGATTGGATGTGTTCATTATCTTAATTGTGGTGATAGCTTCACAGGTATATATATATTTCAAAATGGATCAAATTGTACACTTTTAGTAATGCAGCTTTGCTCTGCCACTCATACCTCAATAAAGATGCTGAAAAATCCTCAATTGCCACTTATTTCCCAACCAATAAGATAAAATCTAAAAATGCTCACCTGAGGCCTAGAGTACTTCATAGCCTAACTCGAACACATGATCAGTATTTAACAATTTCTGGAGTTTTTCATTATATCCTGTATCATTTTAGGCATTATTTTCATCAGGAATAGATGGCCCATTTATAACAGAGATTCTTTCAGGGGGCTGACTAACATATAGCTTTCCTTGCTGACCTATAGGCCCATCCATCCATCCATTCATCCACCTACCCCTCCTGCCTTTTTTATACCACATTTACCCATAGACATTTAATATGAACCAACTGTAAATTATTTATTCTGCTAGTTCCTGTAGCTATGGACTTGAAAACAAAGCAAAACAAAACACACAGGAAAAAAAAAGTCTTTGCTCTCCCTGAAAGCTTGAAATGTAGTAGAAACAGGAAAAATTATCTTTATAATTATATTACTTTACAGATTCCCCCCAAAAAAGTACACCCACCCTGGCCAGTGTAGCTCAGTGATTGAGCGTTGACCCATGAACCAAGAGGTCACCAGTTCGCTTCCCAGTCAGAGCACATGCCCAGGTTGCAGGCTCTGTCCCCAACAGGGAGCATGCAGGAGCAACCGATCAGATCGAAGTTTCTCTCTCATCATGTTTCTATCTCTCTATCCCTCTCCCTTCCTCTCTCTAAAATCAATAAAAACATTAAAAAAAAAAGCACACCCTTAAGAAAGACTTTCCTGAGGAAGTAACATTGACATTGCTTCTTGAAAGATCACTTGGGTAAACTTTTGCATATACTTGAAAATAATCATTATGCGCCTGACCAATAAACAAATAGGTAAATAAATCAATACCCCTATTATTCCAAAATTTTAAAAAATTTAATCACAGTTTGGGAGACATTTCTTTATACTGTAATGTGCAACAGTTTCAGATCACTGGCCCCTGCTCTTTACGAACTCCATGTTGCCAAGTAGGTGCCTCTGCCTCAGTAAGTTCCTACCACTTAACAGTGTAGAAGGTGGAAGAGAGAAAAAGGCCACCGAGACCAAGGATCTTTTCATCGGTACCCCAGGTTGCCATGCAGTCTGTGACCTGATCCCACTTCCCGGCGGTTGGCAGGATGGCCCTCACCCCGTCATGGTCCACACAGCAGCTCCGCATTAGAGAGGAACGTTAACCGCACAGGTGTGCGTTGAGACCCTGCTGTATGCCTGGCCCTGTGCAAGGTTTTCAAGATGAAGCGCAAGGCCATGCCTTCTTCCCTTGGAAGATCCTGCAAGCAGTGCAAGCTGATAAACTGGTGGGGTTTTGCCCCGCCGTGAGGCACAGGGAAGTACATCATCCTGCCACCCAGAGGAGGCAACGCTTCAGCTGACTCCTGCAGGCTCCGGGGGCTAATGAAGAGGAGAGGCCAGAAGGAATAGCCCTTGCCCTTCCCTCTCCCATCGCTCGCTTCACTGTGTGGGAGCAAATCGATGCACCTGTATCTCTGGGTCAGCGAACAAGATGATCCTCGGATTTATGGATGGGTGCGCTTCAGAAAGCCTTAGCAATCCACTCTCCTAGGCCCAAAGAAAAGTTCGCTCCTTCCAGGCCTTGGAGATAAGACCCGCCTCTGGATCGCCATACACCTGTGAACTGCAGGTCACGTCAAATAACTTGTTTCCCCCGCGACTTCTCGGCTGAGGCTCACTACCCCTTCCATTGGCAGATCTGCAGAGTCCATAAGCTCTTATGCCAGCAAGTAAACTCGAGGTTGAGATGAAGGTTTCGGACATGCTTTGGGGTCATTGGGTGGTGGGAAAAATGTAGTTATTATTCTGTTCGAACTGCTTTATATGATGTCATATCATGATAGAAATGGTAACAGATTCTTTCTCACAGACTGAATTTTCAGGTGACCCAAATGGAAAATCCTGTGTGAAATCAGCCCAAACAGAAAAAAAGAAAAGAAATACTGGAGGGGGCGGGAGAAGTGGATATTGGAGATGAGGCTGGGATTTAGGCATCTATTAGAAAAATTCCCAGAGAATCAAGCCATTGTGCCCTTCCCAGGGCCAAAGCAGAGGGGTGGCGTTTAGCCATGAAAACAGGCTGAGGTCTGCATGCAGTCAGCCCCGTCAGGTAGCTGCAGAGATGGGCTTCTCCCTCCCGCACTGGCCCAGCTCAGGGAGTGGTTTCTCCTGCACAACTGCTTAACTCTATTTTTGTTGAAGCCATGGGGCCTTTTTCCCTGCGTTTGTTTACTGTCTCCTCCGCTGCCGCCCACCTGGCATTTTCCTTTACTTACAGGAGTCCTGAAGACCCGCAACAGCAGCAGGCTGATTAAAAATTAATAAGAGCCTCAGAGGAAAAGTACCAAGGAGCGGCTGGCTCTGTGATCGGCAATTTTTTGAGGTTCTTTAAATACCCAATTATTTTCAGGACACCTACGGAACAGAAACCACGGGACATGGGAAATAGGTTTTCTGGCCAGAGGGAATATATTTTTAAGCAACATTCTTTTAACTTGGAGAAGAGAATTATATTTGCAGTACTTCTCTTTATTAACTGCCCCCCACCCAATCTCCACCTAGTTTGATCTCTTTTATAGTTTGAGGTGACTGCCCCAGCAGGAGTGACAAGAATTTATCTTCGGTATAAATTTCATTATTCTACAGTGGTTCTTCATTTTCCCAGGAGGTAACAATGCCGTGTTGAAAAATAAAAACAAACACACACACACGAACAACACGATGAGTGAATTAAAATCAGGCCTGGGAATACTTGGTGATATATTGCATCCCAACTCAACCAAGGAGAAAATGAAAACCGGCTATGGCAGGAGTGGAGAAGCTCATTCCTATGTCTCTTTGGATGAGATCCCCTGTCTTGAAGATCCTAATGGATGCACCAAATCCTGAAATGGCCTCTAAATACCATAACAATGAATCTGTAGGAAATCTTTTCTGCACCACTCTCATCCTGCCATTTCCTAAAACCTATATTGTGGTCAGTAAAATATTGATGTGTCCCACTCCAGACACATAATGTTTACGATGCTCAAACAGGAAGGACTGCATCTGATGACCACATTTTCACTTAGCCACGGTAAGGAGAAAATCGCAATTGAATGACAAACAGGGAAACAAATCGGGCAGGATACAAATGATTTGTTTAGCCAGAGACAAGGCTGTCAGGTAGCTGTGCTACAACATTGCTCAGAGGAAAATCTCAGTTACCGTTACCTTCCAACAGATTGTCAAAAATCAGCAGGCGGAAGGGGAGTTTTCAACAAAGGCAGGAAAGATGAAACAAAAAACGAGCTTTTTAATGTAGCGTTAATGGAATGCTGACTTACTAGCATTGCAGAAAAAAATTAAGGTAAATTAATTACTCTGGTACCTGGCAGAGTGAATTGGGCTGTGACTTTTGAATACTATGTCTATTATTTTTCAATAAAACCTAAAGTGTCTTTCCACCACTAACTGTTAACTTGAAACAAGCAGAAAGCTCGGGTGATCTGAATTATGTTTTCAGAATTGTCTAGTAGGTCTTACTGTAAATCACTTAGCTATCTGAAACAATTCTTTGCACTCTATTTTCCTGCTGTAAAAAAAAAAAGTTATGTATAGGTTCCTACATGCTACAGTTATAAATTGGATAATGAAATTACTTAGAAGAGTGAGACTAAAGAATAAGGGAAATTAATACAAAATAATATCCCACTTAACATTTATTGACCATTTATCAAGAGCTTTTGTAAGGAAAAAGTACTTGGGACTCTGGTTGGCTATGATTTATATGACTCATGATTCTAGTTTGTCTGGTTATTATTTTACTGGAAGCACACTCTATCTTTTTATTTGTTTATTTGCTTTGGTTTTATTTATATACATTTATTTTCTCTCTCTAAAAAAAGATTTGAGATTAACCACAGTATATTTTTCCACATGGGACAAACACAAACCAAATTTATTAGAGAAAGATAGATTACCAAAAGATGATAATATATCAATCTACTGCTCCAAAAATGCCAGTGGCTCCCTGTTGCCTACTGAATAAAGTCAAAATGCTTTCAGCGTGGCATTCAAGGACCCATAGTGTGTCTCCAACCAGCGTGATAGAAAGCACAGGAAGTCTTGGAAGTCTCCATGCTGACTCCACCACTGGTCAACTGGACCAGATTTGTCAATATACTTAGTCTTTCTGCGTCTAGGAAATAGAGCACTAAGTTTCCGCGAGGGAAATGGTTCAATTTTACCCAGGTATTTTCTGATCGTGAAGTCAACTCCAATGCATTATCCTGGCCTTCTAGCTTCTGTCACTCTTGTGATTATTTCTCGATCTCCTCATTTGTGCCTTTCCAGGTTATCAGAGAGGTCTGATTTTCCTTTTTGGGGGTTCCAAGCATCTAACATGCTTTCTGATATGTCATAAAATTTGTGGACTCTACTGCTACTTCCTGCCTCATTCTTGGGTTTTCCCACTGTTCTATCCAAGTTCTGCTTTCTCTTCTTTTAGTATCTGACCTTTCCAGCATGCTGGAGTCAGACTAGGAATTTAAACCAAGAAGAAACAACTATGCTGGGTGCAGACTCATCCTCAGCACAGTGCTGCTCCCAAATTGAGATCTAGCATCCACGTTCAGAACTTTGGTAGTGGCATTTTGAAATCAGTGGGTGTCTAAGGGATGCCATTGGCTGGTTAGAGGTGTGAGTATCTGTACTCATTCAATGAGTCCCAAAAATGTATGTTACAACAAACTTGCTCAAATGAAAGTGCTCTGATTTAGGCCGGCACTTAGCATAATGATGAAAAGACTTTTTCTAAGCAGCCTAGAATAGAAGGAATATATATTTGCATGAGTGTGCAGGTATATAAATATGTTGGGGAAATGGCAGGCAATGGGCAACTTTCTTAGTCTTCTGGGTGTAGGAAGTGTGTGTGTGTTTTCTGTGACTTCAGAGTTACTAATTCCTAACGTCAGACCTTCCCATTTTCAAACTTACGTGTGATAACACATTAGAGACAAATAAAAAATGCTTCAATTTTTCTGTTATTTCTATTTATTACACACCTGTTTTCACTGCCTGCTTGTTTGGCCTAAGTTCTATCACACTAGTTTCAAGCAAAAGCAGACTGGGAATGAAATAAAAGTTGGTTCATCATTTTCAAGAAAAAGTAGCTCAAATAGTATTGATCAAATCAATCTTGGGATTAGTGAGTACTTTGCATCTGATCTGAGATCAATGTTGTTACATTACTCTGGTCCATCTGGGATCTAGACTATTAGACATTAAAGAGAACTCTAAGTGTGAGGGACTCTGAATTACTCCAGACATTCATTTTATGTGTAACATTTCCACCAACCTCAGACAGAAAAAATTACAGAAGAGTGTTATTTCTGAGGATGGATGAGTGTCACCTTGACAGTCTTAAATGGATAGGAGTAAAACTGGAGTCTAGGAAAGGGTGCGTTGGCCCAAGACAGAGATAGGACAGATATGTGCCAGACGCTCTTGTAGATGCTGAGTGTGGGTCATATCGTTTGGTTCTCAGAGTAACCCTACGTAGATGGCATTCTTATTCTCTGTGGGACACATCGGGAAAATTAAAGCTGTTAATGACTTAATAAAGCTCAATTTTCTGCTGAGTGACGGAGCCAGGATTTAATTCATGGGTTGTTAGATCTCAAAAACTAGGCTATTTTTTCCTATATTGTTTTTGTAGCTAATTTTTATGGAGCCTTAGACCATTCTGAGAACCAAATGAAAGCAATAGTGTCTTTTCCCAGAAAAAAATGCATACATAACCACAAATACATATGCACACAAATGTACACACACACTTCTGTATCATCCTCTGGGGTTCACTGGCCCCAGGGAGGTCATATATAGGTTAAAAATAGTGCGTATATGCCATCTCCTGTTCATTGGAGGCAGCGTGCTCTCCTGGTTTAGAGAGCCCTCTATGGCAATGCCCACATGGCTCCCTTGCTCTATTGATTATATAGGAGACTTTATGAAATTACTTAGCCGCTTTGTGCCTCTGTCTCCTCACTTATAAAGAAGGGATAGAAGTAGAACTAACCTCCTAAAGTTGTGGAGGAGATTGAAAAAGTTTTTATAGCATATGTGGAATCTAAAGAACAAACAAAATGGAAACAGACTCATAGACACAGAGAGCAGACTGATGGTTGCCAGGGGGGAGGAGGGTTGGGGAACTGGGAAAAAGAGGCGAGGGGATTAAAAAGTACAATTGGTAATTATAAAATAACCACGGGGAATGTTAAGTAAAGCATAGGGAATGTAGTCAATAATATCAAGGGGAACACTATGTAAAGTACATGATTATCTAACCATCAAGCTGTACAACCTGAAACTAATACAAAGTAGTATTGAAAGTAAACTGTAATTGAAAAATAAAATAAAAATTTTAAAGCATAGGGAAGAGCTAAATTGCATATTAAAGAATGTAATACAAAGTTAACAAATAAGATGATTTTTGGTAATGTTTAAAAAACAGCAGTTTACTTCACAAAAAAATTGCCATAGCAAACATCAATTAAGAAGTTATATAGTAAGCAATTTGTATTCTTTGTTATAAACTATAAAATACGTGTACTGCAAAATATCATTAATTTTTTTATTAAGGTAGAAAAATATTTGTAAATAAAGAAAACGTTTTTACACAAAAAGCTTTTAGAAGAGTATGTACTCAGTGGTATTTAACCAGTGCTTTCTGTTGTCATTGGTGCTGACTCCTGAGCGCTAGACTCAGGCAGCACTTTTTTGAGGATGATGGATATAGCAGGGAAAGTCCAGAACATCAACAATGACAATACTTGGAGAAGACAAATCCATGTGTTGGATAATGCACCTGCCGTCCTTATAGATATTGACTCTCTGAATAACAGGTCAGTGGAGAGTGAGGAATGAATGCATTTTTATCTACCCAATAGCATTTCCATGACACTTGTCTCTGGAGAACCAGGCGGCTGAGAAAGAGAGAGATTAGACAAAACATCAGAAACTTGCGACTTATAACTTCAGGGGAGCAAACATTGCAGAACACCCAGCAATTACTGATGAAAGAACATTACTGTGACGTTCCTTTGGGATGGAACAGGAAGCCTTCAGAAGGCTTGATGTGTTTCCCTTTATAGGAAAAAGGTAGACGGGAAAAGCTGGTGACACTTTGATCAGCTGGCACAGAAGTAGTTTAGCAGTCATCATACTGTGTAAACACGTCTAGCCTCTTCAACACGAACATCTTACTAAGCCTCCCTCAATGCTAATAAACTTAAATAAGAGTAACCATGGTGATAAAAGGAGAAATGTGTAGGTGTAGGGGAGTCTAAATATTACCTGTTTCTTTTATTTAAACAATTTTCCCAAAACATGCAGAGATTTTCCAACATAGGAGAAATATTTTTAGACTTCTTGGACATATCGATTGATTACTTCAACCATGAGGTTTTTGGAATAGATTTTCCCCCTAAAAAAATTGCCTTAAATTTTTATATTATTTTATTTCTCTTTTCCATCTGGCATCTTTTTCTCTGTTCCCTCTTTCATTTCTTCATGTATTCAAGCAAACATGAAACATGTGTACTTATTTAAGGCAGGATTCCAAGCAGCTGTTCACCTGCTATGCCCACTTAAGGGAGAGTCACACCTACCAAAGTTACAGGCAATTCAGTTCTTCACGAATTAATTCATTATGATACCAGAAGGACTCTTTAGTCCAGGACTTTATGAAGACAACTAGAGGATATTTTGTAGATGGCTGAAGTCTTACACACTTATTCACTCATATTAAATGCTTACTGTGTGTTCCAAGTGAAAACTCAGGCAATATACAAAGATGGTAAGGCACTGTTCCTGCCTTCAGGAGGTTCTCGATCAGCAAAGAAAAGCTAGAACAAGAACCTAGGATCTCTGAGGGTAAATTCAGGGCTATTTAAAACTGAAATAACATCAATGAAATATTTGTTTTAAAGAACTTTTAGGGAGCGCCCATTCAGAGATCATTGTTTTACTCTCTCAACCTCAGGACGTCCAAAGCATTTGGAAGGATTCTTCTTGATCAGAATGCACAGATGACGTGTCTGGTAGATGAAAGACCTCACGTGGAGTATACAACAAGGCTGCTTTATGGCCAGTGCTACACAACATAACACAAAAACAAATAGTCCAGCAGCTAAAAATAATTAAAGCAACCAAGAGATTTCGTGTAGTATGTCTCAAAAAAGGCAATGGAAGCAGAAGCTGCAAATAGCTGGCTGCATTCATGGAAGCCAGCAAAACTCCTTTAACAAATACCCTTTCTCATCACTTCCTTTCAAGTTCTCTTTTACCTTCATAATTGTCTCAAATCTCCTATTTCCCTGCTGCATGCACCCCAGAACTGTCCCTTCTCCCCACTCTGTAACAGCCCCTGTCTCTCTCCCTAACATCTCTCTGGCTCAGGTCCTTTGCTTTGTTTTATGACCCTTTGTCTTTTGTTTTGATTTTTACATAAACGGGAGGATCCAGAGTGGACCTAGCAAGTCATCTGTCTCTCCCCTTTGGGAGAAGTGAGAGAGAGATAGACGATGTAAGTGCTTATAACTTAATGCCTTTCCTTTGTCACACGTGGGGTTTTTCAACTGGAGTCAGCACTGCGCGCCCTAACTCCAGGAAGGTGCTAAAAGGCCCAACCTGCTTTCTTACTCACAGAAGACATTGCTGCTCTGAGTCACCGAGAGCATGTCCGTTAGGCCCGAATGTACACGAGATCCATGGGGAGTTTACTAACTTTAGTAGCAGCAGAAATTCCCCCAGAAGATCCACATTTATGGACCTCGCAGGATGGATTTCAGGAGAGTGCTGGGAGGGGTGGGCGGGTTAGAGAGAGGACGTCACTTGTTTCTCCTCTCAGAGGCCACAGGCTGAGTCTGTACCCAAGAGAACGTGGAAGGTGAGAGCTTGAGATTAAAGCTGTAGGATGGGCTGGGCCGAAAACACTGTTTCAATAATCAGAAAGGCTGCTCAGTAGCAGGAAAGGAGGCGTCAACAGAGCAGTTCACAGTATTTGTGGGAAGGGTATATTCAGTGTTTCTGTACTCACAGGGCTGAAGCTGTTCCATCACCAGGGACACTGCTCTCCCCCGACCACACCACTGTGATCACTGTGTGTGCATGTGTGTGCACCTGGCAGGAAAAACCGCTCTTGTTTCTGTTTTTCCTTCCAACTGAAATTTATAATAATTTTTCGAGTTCCAAAACAAAAATGTCATTTTTTTTAGTGGAAATGCTGTAAATTCATAGATTATTAGAGAATTTGGCATCTTTACAACCTTAACTCTTTCCAACCAGAAATATGTTAGTTCTCTCCTTTTATGCAAATCTCTTTATATGTCGACATAATTTCTTTTTTTATCTACTTTTTGCACATTAGAAGATTTATTTATCCATTCACTAAATATTTATGGACATTTATGATGTGCAAAACACTGTTTTAGATATTTGGGATATAGAAGTGAAGAAACCAGACATGATCCTGGTCCTATGGAATTTAAATCCTACTGAAAAAAGACAGAGAATGAAAAGAAAACAAAGAGTTATTTTGAACAATCATGCCTAGAAATTTTATACACCTTTGTATTGAAAAATCTGTGTGTACATTTCAGATTATTTCCTTAGGAGAGAATTTCAGAAGTTAAACTCCTCTAAGATTATGAACAGGTATAAAGTTGAATTGGTTTCTGCAAAGGTTTAGATTTATTAATATATCCTTGGAGAAGTGATCAATCTTGACAAGATGACATTGCCAGTCACATTTCATCTAAGTCCTAAAGAATCTGCAAGGCTTTCAGGGCAGAAGATGGGAGAAGACGTAGAAAAATAGAAGAGTAATCCAGGTTTGAAGGGAGTTGCTGGGATGACGGAGGTAAGAGGATCCGGTCAGAGATGTAGACTTGACGATGATGTCTTACCCACGTTCCGAAACCCTGAGATGGTGGTGCTCTCCCCTTCACACACTGCCCCCTAAGAAATGCAGCAACATGCCCTGGAATCTCAGTACCCAGAAAGTTTCAAGAATGTTATATCACTTCTGTGGCACCTAGAGGGCAACCCGGTGGCTACAGTGACTCAACTCCAAAGGGACTCTCCCTGCGGCCTGAATAGACATAAACACATTGGGAGGAGGAAACTTCTAAACACTGAGCAGAAGGATAACACTCGTTCTTTGTTTGTGGTGGTTAAGAATTTTCCATGCTGTCCCGAGCATTCAGGAACTGGGAGATAAAATAATGTCATAGACACTATCGTTCAAACCTGTACCTCTTCCCAGACCACCGACTTAGCCTCTGACAACAGCTAAATTGCTCCTTGGAAATCAATAAATTATTTTAATTCTCATGCTAATAAAAGTACTGATATTTATCATGTTCTGATATGTTCAGTGATTCTACAGTAAATATTTGGCAAATCATTAGAACTCTCTCCTACAGTCACTGTCCAATAGGAAAGAGTTAGAATTTAAGGAGAGTTTAATAAAGGTATGGCCAGAGGTTATGGAAACCAACAAAGAATAGTACAATACTCTGGGGCTAGAAAGAGGAACCCTTACCACTCATAGGCCTGAACTGTCAAGGAGAAGGACTGGTACCTGGAACCCTGAAAGGGTCCCTGTGGCCTTCAGTAGGGACACAGAGCCAACCATGGTGGATTGACTAGCAGGAGCCAAGGGAAAAACATCCCAACCTCACTTTCTCCCCTTTATCTCTTGCCTGTGCTTCCCACTGGTCAAACCTGAGTGGAAACCACAAGACAAGAAATCTCACTGATGTCATCCACACAGGTCACTGTCCACGATGTAGATTTAAGAGGTGCAGACAGTGCACTTGGGGGTGGGTGTAAACAAAGACATCAGCAAAGGCACCATGTGCCAGATCTGAGAAGTGCTAAAAGTACAAAGACGCGTGAGTCAACCTTGTCTTCAAGGAGCTTGCTGTCTAGAGGAAGAGAATCGTAGCACCACTGGCTGTGTAATGAGAGGTAAGAGGTGGTTGGTGGCATAGGGGTTAGGCACTGGCATTAAGGGATGGTGACATTCTGGAGCTGGGCCTCAGGGGCTGAGTAGGAGCTCATGCAGCAGGGAAGAAGGCATGGCTCCCCGGCTCAGAGGATGCTATAAACAAAGGCCTTAAAATGGGCTGTTTGGTGTTTTATCAACAAAGTCACAAACCGTGGGTGTTAGTCTGAGAGTGGTGAGATATGAAAAAAATAAGCTGTAAGTCACCAAAGCTAAATTTAAAACAATGCAAGTTATCTGCTTTTTTTTTGTTTTCTGAAATCCCAGGAGGAAACCCCCACGTTGGAACCCAATAGTTTTCAGAAATATTTCTCAATCTTTTTCTCATCTTTGGGACTCACACACTGCAGGTGCTCCCACACCTGTTCAAAATAAACAAATACAAGTGAAGACAAAGAAAAACAGTCCCATCTGTACCAAATAGGATTCTTTTCATTACTGATGACCCACACCAACTCTTTCTTCCTCAGGTGAAAGGAAATTAATTAGCTCATGTAACTAATATATTTGGGGGTGGGGAAGAGCTGTAATAGAGCCCCAAGGTTGATTGATATCCTCTTGACTTCTGCTCTGTGTTCGTTCCATTCTCAGCCTCTGACCTTAGCATCTCTGAATCACTGTAGGCAAGCAGATATGCCCATCTCCTAAGTCAAGTTTTCAGTCCTGCCTAGATCACATAAAATGGGAACCAAGGATGGTAGACTTGCAAAAAAATAACTTGTACAGATTTTTCTGAAGACAAGAGTGGCAATTCAACCCATTCCACCACAACAGCCAGCCTCTACTATCTCTTGTTTACTCCACACATTATTTCCCATTAACTATCATTAAATCTAAGATTCAGCTTGGAAAACTAGGACATTCCTGGTGGGTAGGGTGCAGGTGTGGACACGCTCCAATGATAGCTTAGTCATTGTCCCACGCATTGTTTCATTTCATTATCACAGCCACACTCTGGCATAGCTGTGCTTCCCCAGTTTTACAGGTGATGCAACCACATTGTAGAGAGTAAAGAGAGTCCTAAGCCTATGAGGTGACAGAGAGCGAGCACCAAGATTAGATTTCTAGTTCCAAGGAAATGCTCCTGTGCCCTGCTGCACTGCTGGAAAGTTTCCTTTCTCCATCTCTCTGCCTCACTATTTCTCTACACCTCCTTGACTTACAATAAACGACAACCTTTTTTTCTCTCCTGCTCTTTAAATATAATAATAATAAATGGACTTCATTATACATATATACATGCTTGTTTTAAAAATCAAGAAGTACCCACAAATATACCTAATAAAATCATCTAAAATAAACACCACCTTGAAATATGAATAATTACAATTATGTAGCACTCAAGATATCTCACTATATAGACACAGCTATGAGAATAAAAACTGTATTGCTATCATATGCTCTGCGTGCTTTTATATATTTCTCTTGTAGATTATTTTGCATGCTATTTTAACGAAATTAGTACTTTCGGTTTTCTTTTAATTTAGCAAAAGCAAAGGAAATTGCGCTAACATCAGAAGCGTTTCTAAGCTTCAGACAAATATGGATTCACTAGTCCTCTTACCACGCCTTTTGTTCAATAGGATGCCATCCGTTGTTTTTGCTAAGAAGGGCTCATGTTGGAGAATATCTTCCTGTTGCTTTGTATTTGGTGTACTCTTAGGCGGTGCTTAATTTTCTTTTAGAATTGTGCAGGCTGAGTTCCTTCCATTATCGTCTGGCTCTAATTGGTGCCATAGAGAACATGTAGGTAAATCTGATTTTCCTCCTTATAAGCAACTTCCTCTTTATGCCTGGATGCCTAGCAGGTCTGGCTCCTGTGAGTCATAATTTTCTGGGAACATACAGTATTATTTTGTTCTGAATATTCAGTTTTTCTTTTATTCAAATTTTCTATTTCAAATACACAAATTATCCCATAATTTCATGTCTTTTGAACCTTATCTATTGTTGAGTCTTTAAGAATTTCTCCCTTTTCACAGACAATCACTATGATATCACAAAACTTTCTTTTGTCACTAATTTCAACTCACTAATATAGTATATCTGTTTCTTTTATTTGTAATTTACATATAATTCTATAATGATAGTTTTGTTATCTATTTCCTTTCTCATATAATTCTCTTATTTAGTCATCTTTGAAATCTTAGTTGTTGAAAATATATCTATTTGGAGGAAATGTTCTTTTTTGACTTATAATTTTTTTTCAAACTGGATTCATCTGTCATTTTCATGCCATACTCATTTCTCGGGTTCATATTTGAGTATGTGTTTAACTATAGTTATTTTGCATTGAAGGTCATGCCATTTTGTTAATCAATATTTTCAAATTTGTCATGATCAGCCCTAGCTTTCCAATGAACTCCTAAATTGTCTGGAATCTGTTTGTCTTCTCATAGGTATAGTCTGAGGTTAGGTTGTTGCAGTGGGAGGAAGAGGGCAGTCCCCACAAGGCTCTATATATAGTTCTATCTTTGTTGAAGTAGTCCTTTCTTTTCTGAAATATTTTTTAAATTTCCTATGTCAGTATTTATATCCCATAGTTGGAAATGAATATCTCATTTCCTTTGAGTAGATATGCTTAAATTTTGCTCCATTTCCCAGTTTGCCATGGATCTCTGAGAAAACACTATGACTCATAGAAAGTGTATGTGTGTATGTTGAGATATTGAAATCTTCAAGGATAAATCAAGTTTTTAATCCTAGGGATTTGAAAAAAAAAAAAAAATGTTTCCTTGGTCTACCTATTAATAACCTCAGACTAGGGGGTATTGATGAGACTTCTCAGATTTTTATTTACTTCCCCTATTTTACTAAGCACTAGGATCGGGAGCAGGAGCTGTTGAGAACATTCAGTGTCTTCTTTGGCAACCATTCCTACTCTTTGTGAGCCTAATATTATATCTAGTTTCTTGCATATTTGCTACTGGTGAATTTTTTGCTGATACTGCTTTGTTCATGGTGGTGGTGGTTGTGTTAGGCCATAGGAAGAAAGACAGTGTGACCCAGATTTACTCTGCCAAGTCTTCAGAGCTAAATTTCATGCTCAATTGCAGCAGTCACCTTAGTTCTGGTTCCTTGGCAAAAGTATTTCCCTGCTTCATTATGAAGTGTTGAATCTCTTTATATATATCATCATGGTCATCATCACCTTCATCGCCAAGCTACATACATGCCTTAAGTCAAAGTTGCCTCAAATAAGTGTTGGAAGTAGGAATGTGGGACCCAGAAGGTAAGAGGAAAAGCAGATAACTAGTTTTCTTCAACTCCAGTTTGCACTTAAAGAAATGGATCTAGAGAAATTAAGCAGAAGTTACATTCACACAACTGGTTCTTTCCCAAGGGAATTCTAGACTGTGAATGAAGCCAACTTGGTATTACTGCCCATTTACCCTCAAATTATCTCTATGACCTTGGTCAAGTTATTTACTTCTTATAAAAATCATTTTCTTTTACTGGAAAGTGGAGATAATAACTCACTATGCAGTATTGCGAGGCTCAGAAATAATTTAGCATGTTGCCTACATGTAATATTTGTAGTCAGTAGTTACTATGGGTATCATCTCTTACTTTCAGGCAAGGGTCCTTTCCCTCAAACAACATCAGGATGTAAGTTATTATTATTATTTAAAAAAATTTTAAACCATTTTTCCTTCCATGTTGAATCAATTATTTATTTTCATCTTTTTAAAAAATCTTCACTTGAGGATATGCTTATTGATTAAAGAGAGGGAAAGGAAGATAGAGAGAGAGAGAAATATCAATGTGAGAGAGAATATTGATTGGGGATCCAACCTGCAGCCTAGGTATGTGCCCTGATGGGGAACCAAACCCACAACCTTTCAGTATATGGGACAATGTTCGGACCAGCTGAGCCAAACCAGCCAGGGCTTATTTTCATCTTAAACAAGAAAAAATAGCGGCTAATATTTATCATTCCTGTTTTCCTCTACCAAATGCAAATAAGTAAATACTAACAGGAATGTAGCATGTTTAATGGAAAACTCAGTTTGATTTATTTGCTAATTAGTATCAGTTAGACTTTGAAAGGACAGGTGAATGATGTGCTCAGACAAATGTTTGAATGTGACAAAGCCAGCCTGGTTTGCAAAAAAGGGGATCCTGCCAGGCAAGCCAGACACCAGCGAGATATGTCCTATTTATGAGAATTCATTGAGAACACAAGGTGGCAAGCACTTTGCATAATGTGGAGGTCAAGACAACACAGTACAGCAAGGGGTAAATGGGAAGATGAGATGAATGGTTGGAAAACACCATCAAACAGGGGAGGAAGCTGGCACTCTGCATTGTGGCTCTACCAGCAGTCCAGCTAAGGTGTCTCCAGGATTCTGCAATCAGTGCGATTTACCCAGCACTTTGCTTGCAGAAGGAATTCCGTGCAATTCAACCAATGTTTCCTGAGTGCCTTCTACACCCCTGCCACTGGAGATAGAAGATTCCGGACAGAATCCCTGCTGTCAAGTAACACATAATCTAGTGGAGGTGTCAATATATATACGAAGTAATTGATTAATAAGCTGATTGTGATCAATGTTATAATAAGAATAGCACAGAAAAGGAATAAATGAATTCTGAGTGTATTTAAACCAGATGCTGGTTAATGAAGAAGATTTTAACACATTTGGGAGATGAGGTAAAATTATAGTTAATTAAATTAATATGAGATTTCTGGGTATTCCAAGGGATGAGAGGAGAGGGGTTGTTGAATATGAGTGGTAGAAAGATGCTGAGTTCAGGCTGCATTTGGATTCTCTGCTTGGCATGCACTGAACCTGTTTACTACATTGCAACAAGCAAATCTCGTCCTTACCTCTTTGCACTTCTCTTAAGGTTGGTACAATGGTCGCAGGCTATTGGCACCGAAAGAAACATGTCCTCTGATTGTTTGAAGCAGTGAGATCAGCCCATGATGAACTATGTTCCAAGAGGATAAGTGATAACTAAATCAGAATAGAGAATTAGCCCCCTGACAATATGGTACCTGTTTTCACTGAGCTTGTATTCCAATGGGTATGACAGATTACATCTAAACAAATAGAAAAGATAAGAGCAGATTACAATACATGCAGTAAAGGAAATAACAGGGGTGGAAGAGAGAACTTGGAAAGGACTCTTTAGATAGAGTTGAGATAAAAGGAATGTGAAAATCAAAGAGGAAGGTATTCTGGACAGAGGGAAAAGTAAATATAAGAATTCTACTTCTGGTATGTATCAAAAAAAAAAAAAAAAGTCCAAAACACTAATTAGAAACAGTATATGTACCTCAGTGTTCATTGCAGTGTTCTTTACAATAGCCAAGAAGTGGAATCTCCCAAGTGCCCATCAACTGATGAGTGGATAAAAACGTTGTGGTAGTTGTACTATGCACAATGGAATATTACTCAGCCATGAAAAAGAAGAAATCTTACCATTTGTGATAGCATGGATGGACCTAGCTAAAGGCTATTATGCTAAGTGAAATAAGTCAGTCAGAGAAAGACAAATACCATATGATTTCACTTATATGTGGAACCAAAAGAGCAATGTAAACCAACAAACAAAATAGAAACACTCATAGATACAGAGATCAGACTGATGGTTGCTAGATGGGAGAAGGGTTGGTGGTCTGGGCGAAAAAGGTAAAGAGATTAAGAAGTACAGATTGGTAGGTACAAAATAGTCACAGGGATATAAAGTACAGCACAGGGAATAGAGTCAACAATATTGTAAAAACTATGTATGGTGCCAGGTGGGTACTAGAAATATCAGGGAGAGCACTTTATAAAGTATATGATTGTCTAACCACTAAGCTGTAACGTAGACCTGAAACTAATTTTAAAAAATATTGAACATAAACTATAATTGAAAAATTAAAAATTCCAAGGTGACAAAATGTTTGACATGTTGAAGAAACAGAAGGAAAATCAGTTTGGCCTGAATATGGTGATTAAAGGGAAGGCTTGAATGAGATGAAATTGAAGAGGTAGCAGGAGAAAGGCCAAGTAAGCATTGCAGGTCATGGGGACAAGTTTGGGTTTTATCCTAAGAGAAAGGGGAAGCCACTGAATCGTTTTAAGCATGGTTGTAAAATATTCTGATTTAGTATTTAAAGATCATTTGGCTTTTGTGTAGCAGACGGTAGGGTAAGGCTGTCTGTTGTCAACTGAGTGTCACCACCACGTCCTTTAAAGGGGGGCAATTCTTTCAGAATCACCTTCTATGTTTGGTTTGGGGCTAGTTGTTGCCAAGGAGTGCCACACCCGTGATGTCTGGAAAATGGAAGTGAATTGGAAACTTTACTCTCTAGGGTGATGGCAGACAGATGAATGTGCAGATGTGAGCATCCCAGCAGCTTCCCAGCAAAGTCCTGAAAGCTACTTGTTTCGTGACTGCAGACCAAGACCGCTGGGGAGCTTCTCAGACATTCTGAGAATTGTAGCAACTTCCAGGCAAGCTTTGGAAAACCACCAGACTTGGTAATAATCCAGGCTGAGGTCTTCAACATTGACGTGAATGACTCCAGCAATCCCCTGGCATCTGCCCCCACCCCTCAGCTCTTCCAGCAGTCACAGGAGCCCCTAGTCTATGTTCAAACCCTTTGTTTCTGGAGTGCACAGAGTAGTTTCTGTTTTCTGGCTGATATGAAAAATATTGGAGACAATTAGAAGCTGTGAGAGGACACAGGACATGACAGGGTAATGGAGAAAAATGATGGATTTGAGGCATAATTGGTCAAAGCACAGAAAATATTAATGTATGGATTGGATGGGGCAGTGAAGCGAAAGAAAGAATGGAGGGTGTCCTTTGTGTTTTTAGCTTGATGATGGTGCCATTTAATGAGATGGACACATTCAGGACTGAACAGGTTATGAAGAGATATCTTAAGAATTGGGGGAATCTTTGAGAGGGAGATAGTTGATGAACACCATGGACTTTCTGAAATGACATTAGGGCAGCTGGGCTTGACAAGGATGCAGGGGATTTTTGGGTCTAAGAGTCAGTTGGGTGAGGCTATATTTTGAATCTTTTATGCCTGGAGAGCTAAAAGGACCAAAGTGCATTAAGGAAAGGAATCAGGAAGCTGACTTGAGGAATCTCAGGAGCCATTCATGTGTAGGGAGAAGACTAGGTTATCATGAGCTAAAGAAAACTGAGTTCAAAGCCCAACTCTACCGCATACTAGCTATGTGACTCTGGGAAACTTAATCTCTTTGAGTCTCAATTTCTTGATCATTGTATTAGAAATAATTTTAGTATCTACCAAAAACATCAAATTAAATTATGAATATCGAATACCTGGTCATTATGCCCTTCATACTGAGCAACTACTACATACTAGACACTGAGTCAGGCAGTTTGGACGTAAATGCTCCTAAAAGGTGCCTGGTGCTACTAACCAGACTTTGAGGGGCCCTGATCTGCTCTGGGGAGTCAGAGAAAGTAGCCTATGAAGTGATGTTTCAGCTGAGCTCTGGAAACTGAATAGAGACCAACTAGAGGGGCGTTTTTGTCAGCTGGATAGTGGTGGTGATGACAAGCACCCCAGATCACAGGAAAAACCTAACAGCACTGAAACAGGATGCGGGAAAGTACCCTCGGTGTTCAGAAAAGACCAGTGTGGCTGGAGCTGGAAGCCTGAGGGCAAAAAGAATGACTTCTGGATTCCTTCCCCTAGTCCAGTACAGCTCCTGAGTTAGATAAAGACAATAATTGAAAGTAGATATTTTTAACCAGCCAAAATCATAGTCATTACTTTAAAAGTACTTGCTATTTGCCAAGCACTGCATTCAGCACCTAACTCTTGTCAGGAGATGGTTGAACACATGACACCCAACATTGGACAGATGACAGAGACGATGCATTAGTCACATAATTGCAGACCAGGGGAGGACACCACATGCCACTCAAGGACACGGCACACTATGCAAGGCCATATGAGGGTTGCACACAGGAACCCAGTAAACAACTAGGGGCTGTAGGAAGCAAGCTTTGCAGCACCAAGAGGGTGGGGTGCCCTCTGGTTCCTGTGGGAGGAAGTGACTGGCTTGTTTGAATAATTTCGTGGGCCAGCATGAAACTGCAGCCTGCTGTCGAGAGATGAGCAGAACCGTGCCTGATCCTTTGATAAGGAGGGTTGTTTAGCTAGGGAACTAGATCCACAAGAGCAGGGTGGGGAGGGAAACTTGCGGTTAGGCCATCTGAGCTCTCCTGATTTTACAGCATATAATATTGAACCTTAATTTTATATCTTATACCACAACTGGGGAAAAAGTGATCATCTGATTCTTGTCCGCCTGGAGAGGTACAGGTAGGCCAGGCAAGAGTGGATCTCATGGTGGATTGCCTAATTGCGCTTCCAGTGTCTTACAAGGGTCTCTCCTTTTCCATTCTTCTATATTCCAAAGCCCAGGGGAAGTGATAAAAACTGGGTGGATGAACGTTGCAAAAGGTTATCTGATGGATGACAGTAAATCGCGAGGTAATATTCTAAGCATTGTGCTCAGCACAGTGAGAAATTCACAGGGCCTGCTCAGTGGAACTTGACATTTTAGTAGGGGAGAAAATTCTTACACATGTGAAACAGTCAGCCAAAATGTGTTTATAGTAGAGAGAGAACTAGAACTGAGCAATGTGTCTGACCCTAGCTTGGCCAAATAACAGCTGAGTGAATTTGGGCAAGCCATTTAAACTTCTGAGCCTTGGTTCCCTATCTGGAGAAGGTAAAGAGAGAAATATAGTAGAAGCTGCACAGAAGTCCCTAAATATGTTGCCCAACCTAACTTGAAACAGCATCTTGATTCCTAAGAACACCAACATTTATGAAAAAGTCAAGTGACCCTCTGTCTCTTGGGAGTACAAATTTTTTGTATGTTTGT
This sequence comes from Miniopterus schreibersii, assembly GCF_964146895.1. NCBI lineage: Eukaryota > Metazoa > Chordata > Mammalia > Chiroptera > Miniopteridae > Miniopterus > Miniopterus schreibersii. Next base: position 34,627,047 of record NC_138117.1, on the reverse strand, counting down.
TTTGTTATATTTTTTCTCAAATTTTTCTTAATCATGAAAATCATCCCTTAGGCCATTCAATAAAAATATAGATTCCTAGGCACCTACCACTGAAGATTCTGGAAAGTAGATCTGAAATGGAAACTTGTAAATGATACTGGACCTGAAACTCACAAGGCCTGAGTTCAGTCAAGTCTCTGCTTCTGATTAGATCCATGACATTGGACAGGCCATTTGGCTTCTCATGCTTAACATAGAGATAAGAAGATCTGATGTGAGAATAAAATGACAGCATACATAAATCATCGAGCACCCAACCCAGCACACTGTGGGTGCTCATTGAGCCAAAGCTGAGCTGTTAATATTTGGGGCTTAGGTTAGCACAACAAAGTCCTCCATTTTCCCTTAGGGATCATCAAATAACCATGGACCTGAGTGCCCTTCCCCAGGTGGAAATGCAGACAGCATTTCAGCTCTGTAACGGCGGGTCTTCTCTGGACTTGATTTCTCTGCTAGAACTCTTATAGCTGGAAAGGTTTTCAATCGATACACTGACTTTGCTGCCTCTGAGATGAGCACAACTCCCGTTACACCACGAAGGGAGAAAGTCCACAGACAAAATATCTGGAAAAAGAGAAAGAAAATCTATGCCCATTCTTGACATCAGGGATTCTGAAGAAGCGCCCTCTCCAATACTGCAAGTTGGACATAAAACTGATGAGAGAAGGAGTACCGCCTACTGAGTTCCAGGCCTCATCGTTCTAGCAACCCAACATCACAGATGCGAAAGACTGAGGCTTCACCTCATTCAGTACGTGGAACTTCAAATGTGATTCTAATGGACACAGTAGAAAGCGCAGAGCTGGGGCTAGAACCCTCGTCTCTCCCGTCGGCAGTGTGACGTTCCTGCCGCTGTGTCGGGATGAACGTGGCACCTTTATTTGATTGTAAGTGCTCACACACAACCCGTGCCCAAGCTAAAATACTGATATGGAAAATATAGCCCGAAGTTTATGATGGACATTATTCACAGGTGGATGATGTACTAAAACAAAGAACTGAGTTAGGGCTCATGATATAAACCATAAGTGACATCCCGAGCTGCTGAACCTTTGTCAAACAACATTTTACCCGCTGGACAGCTTGACACCTCCTAGCTGCTGTCAGTGGCACGGGGGACTTCGTAAGAAGGAAGGAGAAAAGAGTGAGTGATATAAATAACACGCATGAGTTACTGAGTGCTCAATAGCTCACGAAGAACAAGCCTTTGTGATGTATGGTGTCCCTCATCTGAGACCATAGGGCACTCATAAATGCCACAGAGTGACAGGTGACTATAAAATCTCCACGCCAGCACTCCACGGAGCCAAACTCCTGAGCTTCAGCAGCTGGGAGGTCGAGCTGCGGAACGACAGAGGGCAGCTGACTGCCCGCCGCATGAACTCATCACTGCTGCGGCGTCACACCCCCGACTCCAGCATCCCCAGAGTAACTGTGTTTTCCCAGATGCCCATCGTTTATTTCACCTTTTGTTTATGCCGTCCCCTCGCCTAGAATACTCTCTCCTTCTTGTCACTGTAGCCAGAGTGACATGCTTTAAGATCCAGTGCAAGCACTAGCCTCCCCAATTAAGCTTTTTCTACTCTCTCCAAGTTAGCTGACCTCATCTGTACTTGCCTGATTTCCCATGCATATTTCTCAGTGCACTTAGAATGCACTAATAAAATGTGATTATAACTGTCTTTATGTCTTTATCTCTTCTGCTAGACTCTGAACTCCCTAAGGTCAGGGAATCTATATTTTCTTTTATTTTTAAATCCTTAGTGCCTGACATGCAGCCTACATACTAGTGGTTCTCAAATGTTAGGGTCCACCTGAATCACCCCAAACCCAAAGCTTCTGCTTCTGTGAGGCTGTGGCAGGGCCTGAACACTTGCATTTCTAACAAGTTCCCAGGCGAGGCTAATGCTGCTTGTCTGAGGACAAGTTTTGAGAACCACTTGCCATGTACCGTAGCTAGTTCTCACTAAATACACTTAGGTTATATTGCATAAGTGGTGAAAAGCATCAGCTATGGAGTCACCCAGAACTTGGGCTGAAATCACAGTTCTCCAAGTTGTAAGACTTTGGACAATGACAAGCTCTCCAAGCCTCAGTTTCCTTATCTGAAAAATGGGTGCAAAAAGAAAATACTAAAATATGCATTATGATTCTCCACATGACCTCAAGCTCCTGCTGGTTTTGAGCTGGACATTGAAGCACTAGGAGGAGACATGAAAGAGAAGGCAGGATGCAGCAGCTCAGTAACCCCCAACGAGGACCAGCCTCACACACGGAGCCCAGCCGTGACTTTAATTAAATACTACACACATTTACTTACTGAACTGAAGGATTTTATTTGCTTAACATAAACTGATAAGAGATCAGTAGGGCATGACAGCCTCCAGGGTGCTGGGAAGTATGTTTTGAATTTTTTACATCAATCAAGTGATTCATACACACCCCCTTTTCAGCGATGGTTTGCAGAATTGAGTCTGGTGGGTTTTCCACCAGGACTTACTACTAAAACCCTCTCATTAATAAATAATCAGCCTCTACTGATGTGCTCCTACCCTGCCTTCCAGAGCAGCTGTTTCCTCCTGTGTTGTGATTTAAGTCCTGCTAACAGTGATGAAAACAGATTTGTGTTGCGTCTCTTCTCATTAACCTTATTATAGAGTTTGGCTCCCAAGACACATACTTGGGAAACATACATCATGCTCAGAAAAGGGTGAAAACTTTTTTGACCTTGGTTGGCTTGATATTTCTCAATATCTAGACAGAGAGTAAATAATTTGGTCAATTTTCAAATTATGGGTTTTATAGGGGGGGATGCATTGTCTGTAGACCAGCCTCTGGTTTTTCCTGGGTGAAAAGACAGAAACTTCAGAGAGTAACAATGCCTAACAACAACTGAACTGTGACCGTATAAAGCCAGGCACGGTGATTTGTGTATGGCGGGTAGAGACCGAGGCTGCTGAGAACCTCCTGCAATGCACAGCACAGGCTTCCCTCTCCCACCCTCTCCACCCCGCCCAACACCCACCAATGTGTTAATAGTGCTGAAGAAAAACCGTAAACTAGAGCCTGAACTCTTGGTTGATAAATTAAAGGATCTGGAGCTTCAATAGGCTATCAGCTCTTTAGTCATCCACGCTCATATGAAACTATCCCTACCAACCAGTTTGTCCTGTGGGGACTCAGCAGGTGAGTCTCGCCTTCTGGGGCATTATCTTGACTGCCTGAAACTTCTCTTAAAAATGGAAAGTAATCTGTCTTCATGCTATGCAGAGGAGAGGTCATAACTTCGTATAGGAGGTTAGGGAATCGTTGAGGGTAGGGTGGCAGGGAGGGAATAGCTGAGCCAAATCCTAAAAGCTAGGAGAAGTTAGCACGAGTGGAAGATGCACTCCAGGAAGAGAAACCACCATACGCAAAGGTCCAGGGCAGAAAAAGAACCTAAAATGTTTGAGGATCCACCAGTGACTTAAGATGACCAGAGGGAAAGAGTTATAAGAGCTGTGGGCAGATCAGAAAGCTCTTGTGTCCAAGTGATGATCTTGGGTTTTATCCGCAGGCCAGTAAGAAGTCAGTGAACACCTGTAAATTATCCGAAAGTTTGCTCTTTCTCTGCAAACCTGCCTAGAAACGCAATACCCTCACCCCAGGAATGAGTCCCTGCCTGTTATCACTATCTCTGTCTTCAAGATTAAAGTCCTTCCCTAGAACCTCAGCCCCTTGTGAATCCCGCATTCCCACTCCACCTAGGAGTTACTTGCTTACACTTACAAGTATTATTTGTACTGGATCTTTGAGGCTTGAAGCCAATTTGTTTTTTCTTAAAATCTTTCTGACGGGCTATTTTGGTGCCTCCTAGGGCACTGTGCCCTCCAATTTAGGCTGATTCTCACATCTCTATCCTGTTTCCTGGGGCAGCCCTCACTCGCCCCAAACCATGGCCTGCCTCATGTGGCTTATTGGACTCTCTCATGGCCAGCCAGATCACCAACCCTCTCGAGGGTGACCAGCTGTCCTGGTTTGCCTGGGACTGGGAGTGCTCCAAAAGTTGGGTTTCCCATTTTAAAACCAGAAAAGTCCAGGGCAAACCAGGATCAGTTGCCATCCCCACGCCCACCCATCCTGCAATTGCAAGTAGCCAAGCCCACCCAGTGCTGAGATCAGGACTATTTCCAATGCACCCTTGCCTTGCCTTTGATGTTTAACTCAGGCAATTTTGAATTTCCACCAAGCTTTCAATTATCCTCTACCCCTTGTCTCAGCCTCCCAAGCTGGTGGCACCACCAGGCAGAGGCATAATTAATTAAGCACAAAGGCAGGGTGAAGATCATCATAAACAGGTCTAAATCCAGCCTGGGGGAATCAGTTGTCAGTGGTTCAGGAAGGTAGCAGCAGTGCAGGGATGGTGATAATGTTTCCCCAAAAGCATTTCTAAAATGTTTTCTCGGTCCTGTCCTTGATGTTTTAGTTAGAAATAATATGTATGTACCAGCCTCACTTTGGGCCTTGTCATGTTGTTCCAATGCCCACAGCCATTTGTACTCCAGTGGCTCCATGGCAGCTAAACTTTGTTTACATATTTCAATTTCCAGGTGAGTCAGCCTCAGGCAGGACGAAAATGCCAGATAAGATTGATTTTCTGACTTGATTTCCCTGCACGATTTCCTGCTTCCGTTTCTGGGGCTGCGTGGAGCCTGGCCCAGCAGCTACCAGGAAACGTGCAGGTTGGAAATGCAGAGGGTGAAAAGCTCACTGTCACTGTTTAACAGCTTGAAGATATTTTGCTGAGATCTGAAATGTGCTCAGCCCGGGCAGCCCATTTGAAAACACCCATTCTCAGCCCTACCCTCCACCTCCCAGGTGTTTTCTCCTTGGACTGTGTCCTTTGAAGCAAGCTGAGTCCAGGCATACGTAACAAGGGAGCCCAATGATAAAATAAGTATGAAATGGTTGTAGTTTTGGCCGGCACGTGGGAAGTGAATGTTTCCAAGAGAATTGATGGGATCCTCGGCTCATCACAATCTGGCCACAATCTATCTTTGGAGACGTATCACCCCCACCCCACACACGTTATGTTCAGCCACACAAACTAATTCTCCAAAACCCATTATGCCTTTTCACGCCTTCCTTCCTTTTTGGGCTTGCTGTTTTCATAGCCCAGGACATCATCTACACCCCCTTCCGTGCCTGCTAAATGCCTACTGATATTTTAGGATCCAGTTCAAATAACATCCCTAAGGATTTTCTGGACTCCAGCAAGCAGTTATTTAGTCATGCCTCTGCCCTCTTAGCAGGTTGAATATGGCTCTGTATGTCAGACCCTGGCCATCAGCCCTGGAACCTGTGCCAGTCGGGTACGTGTGGGAGCCCGTGGAGACGCGGTGTGGCAATGCTGTGCAGGGCTGGCATGAGGGACCCGAAGCTCCGTGTGACAGGAGAAGTCAGGCTTCTTTGGAAGTGATCATTTAATGGCTAAGCCTCCTCAGACGTTGAAAATTGCTTTCTCCCTTTCGCCTGATCGTTGATGTGATAGCTTAGGTTTTTGCCTCTTCAGTCCCCTGTCCCATGAGTCTTTTCCTAGGAGCAGGTAAACCCTGTTCCTGGCACCGGCGGTGAGCATATTCAGAGGCCCTGCCAATCATAGCACCTCTTCGCTCTGCCAGCAGCGATTGGCTCAAGGGATGGGCACATGACTGGGGCAGTCAACCAAATCCTTCCCTGGGATTGATATATAAATAGTGGGAGGAGCCACTGGAGAGCCTGGTTCAGGGTGTGAAAAAAGAAGTTCTAGGCTCTAGCCAAGTAATACTGCAGGAATGAAGCTCTGTTGCCTTGGTAACAGCGACAGGCAGACAAGAAGGAGCAAGTTCCTTGTCTCCAAACTTCAGCTTTTCCATCTCCCTCTAGTGCCTCCTGGTGACAGAACCTAAAAGAAAGTCAACTGGTCAAGGGGACATTGAGTTTGTAAGTTCCAGCTCAACCTCACAGAACAGAGCATGCATGGAAAGGCAATTTGCAGCTGAGATGCAATAACCTGTACAGAGAAGAACAGGCAAATTTACTTATATGTTAATGACCTAAATCCTCACAACTATCCTGAGAAAGAGTATCATTGTCCCCACTTGCAACTAAGAGAATAGAGTAACTGAGTTACTTCCCAGTGTCACACAACTAGTGAGAGGTGGCCTCACCAGGCATATCAGTGCTGTTTTTGTGTGTTAGGCAGAGTTGGTGCCTATTTGTGCAGAGCAATTTGAGATTTCAAAGTCACTGGTCAGTTACATTGTCATCATCTTTGGGTGAAATCAACTGTGAGACAGTTCCTGAGAATGTGTGATTTAGTGTGCTGACTGTACAAAGTCAAAGTGCAAAGTCCCCAGGAAAGTGTCTATGCAGAGCAAGGAAAGGAGCCCTCTGTACCTAACCTTCCTCCCCAGGGCTCCCACCTCTCTGCCCAGACAGGGGTTACCATGTGGTGTATATCTAAAACCTTGTGAGATAAGATAAGGTCAGCTTGGGGAGAGCCAGAGATACATTACTTTATAGGGCTTAAGCCAACTTCAATTGTGTTTCCTCAGCCTCACAAGATAAGAAACTTTGAGCTATATAAGGGAGAAAATTAAAGCTACAGACTGTTTGGCACCGGGGAACTAAGAAGATCAAAGTCCCTAGACACCAAGAAATTGATGACTTCAAGGGGCTTGTGCTAATAAAATGATTCAACACAGAACAGGGACCTTTGCAAGTGAGACGTGTTCTGTTTGCCCCATTATTGCTGAGACTTCCTAATGAAAGTCATCCATGCTATAACAGGGGGCAACCCTGTAACTGCCACAGGAGACTTGCCTGGGAATAAAGATTTTAAATAAGGGTATTCAATTCCACTTGGCTCAACCATTTGGGTTTCCTAGAAATTCACTGGTGAGGCTCATGTTAGTCCAGCTAAAACACAGTAGCCTGGTAGGCATGTGGGTCTGTTTATAACTGACTACATGGAATAAAACTGCCCCTCAGATGTTCGTCAGCTCATGTAATCTGGAACTCATTGCTGCCTACACAGTTTAAAAATGGTTATGTTTATGTGATGTAAGTTTCATCAAAAATTTTTTAAAAAGGAATAAAGTATGATACATGTAACAGCACAAAGGATCCTTGAAAAGAATCAGTGACATATTTGGGCCATACTTGTAAAAAGCCAAGAATTCAACATAAATTGAGAAAAAAGATGTATGAAGTTGAATGGGAAAGGAAGGTGGGAAATACACAAAACAGAACTTTTATCTCTCTCCTCTTTTACCCTGAATATTTTTTGTTATAACACTTATTACCAGCTAATATTTTGTATATTTATTGTATATTTTTAAAATGTATCTTTATTGTTGAAAGTATTATGGATGTCTCTTTTGTTTCCCCATTGATTCCCTTCATGGTATATTTTTAGAAGACTTTGTTAGAGAAAGTCTAGACTTTAATAGACCTTTTTTTTTTTTTTAGCAGTTCTAGATTCATGGCCTAATTCTATTCACTCCTTACCTAGTCCCAAATCTATATCTCAGGCAAATGCTATGGATTGGGACAACTCAAATCACATCTCTACCCATAGCCACAGGAAGGCTGTAAATGCATCAGGAGGTTTTACAGTTTCTGAAATATGGAATGTTCTAGAAGAAAGTATGGATGCATGTTGAAGAAGTCGGTCTATGCATCTTCCACAGTTTCACAGTATGGATAAGAGACTTGAAAGAGACAGATTCTGAATCTTTGATCAGGCTATATATCACCAAGCAGGCCCTTCGGCCCCTCTTTTATTTCTTTTGAGCATCTGAGACAGTCAGTACATTACTTTATAGGGCTTAAGCCAACTTCAATTGTGTTTTTCAGTCACTTGCCAGAATCCTTACCAATACAGACTTTAAGGGTCTTTTCAACACTATGATTCATTTTACTTTGCTCAAGAAATTTACCAGAAATGATTATGGTGGGAAGGAAATGCAATATTAAACAGGAACGACCTTGGTTCAAACTGTGACTAACCTGGAGTCTCTCTCTCCCTTTTATCCCACTATCGGCCCTCGGCCTTATTTTAGTTTACCATCCCTGGAGGGAGCAGAGTGCCCTAAATGAGCCATAAGATATTTAGTTCGGCAAATTTAGAAAAGGTTTAAACATTTTTAGTACCCTGGTAAGAGGATTCTAGGCCTGTATAACAATTAGAAGTTCAATAGAAGAGGTCACAGGGTGTAGACAAAGGGAGAGTTGAGTTGAACTTATTTTCCTTGGGTAAGAGGATGGAGGGAGGTAAGGCTTCTGGGGTAGATGACAGTACTCGGTGGGAAAGTTCTACTAGATAAAAGTAGTAGAAACATACTTTTATTAAATTCTGGAATACAAAGACAAGTAATACAGAGCTGTTAAAAAAAACTACAAGGCAATAGTTCCCCCAAGTAGGAAGAGAATAGTAAGATTTTGGAAAGCAAATTGAGGATAAACTCTTCGAATTCCACATTTCCATTGGGGACGAATCTCTCTTCAAAGAGTAGAAAGCTATGCTTTTGGTTAGATTTTCTCTGTTATATATTCTCCAAACACACTGCATTTTCCCTTGATAGCATTTTATTACAGTTGTGCATAATTATTTGTGTAATTGCTTGGTTAATGTCCATGTCCCATGATAAACATCAAGTTCTATAAGGTCAAAGATGCTATCTAACTTGTTAATATTTATATTCCCAGAACTAGCACAGAGCCTGGAAAATAATAAATTAGATAATAGTTTTTAAATGTAGTTGAATGAAACTATTGTCCTGATTTCAAAATTAGGAAAAAAGTTGGAAGCCATTACCTTCCAAACTGCTTTCTCCCTCTCTACATTCTAAGCAAAATTTTCCCCAACTACCAAACTCAAGATTAAACAAAATAGCATCTTTTCTCCCTAAAAAATCAGAAGCTTAAATATCTGGGAAGTACTATGCTTTCTGTCACACTCATGTTCCCTAACTACCATTTATGTGCATTTGCTATGTACCTGATACCCACATATTGGCTTTAATTATTCGATTCAATTTAACCTTGATCATTACCTTCTAAGAGTGTTTTCTAAGATAGGTACCACCATTTGACAGATGAGGAAACTAAGGCCCAGGGAATTGAAGTAACTTGTTAGAAATTGATAGAGTAAGATATAAACCCAGTTCCCTTTAATTCCAAAGTTGGAATCAGTTTCAGGTTGGCTGAGCATATCATTTCCCAAAATGAATTAGGCCAAAGATTCTTCTCTCCCTGATTTAACTACAGAGAAGCTGGTATAAATCCTGTTTCATCCCTGGCCCTAGTAGTTATCAAATGTGATTTGTAGCAGTGCAATAATCGTCCCCAAATCCCATTACAACCAAACAGTTTGGACAAATGAAGAAGTTTATTCCAGTGAGATTTTATGTGACGTAGGAAAGCCCAGCCACTCTCCCCGGAACGCAAGACGGATGGTGCACACCCTGATTATGGGTCCCACACCGCTGTTTCTAGCAGAGGTGTTTTATTTTAACTCTAAATCTTTAAAAGCTCCTTGGTAAAGTCATAGCAAACGCTCTTGGGTTTGTTTTGTTTTCGGGGTGGAATGGTGGCCTGCACTTTTGAAGTTATGATCTCTCAGAGGACTCCCCATGCCTTTGTGACATGGCACAGTAAGAGCGAACATTTTTATTTTTAATTTTCCAGTGACAATGACAGTCTAGACAACTCAGATGAAATGTGCCTTTGAATTACTCGGTAGTTCCGCAGGAGGTAGGGACAGGCTATGTTTTGATGCAGACATGCTCTTGAAAGGCGCGGTGCAGCAACCCCGTTCTTTTAGACGCCTGGCGAGAAGGCAGAATAGAACTGTAACGTTTCCGGCATTATAATGGAAAGCGAAGGCCATAGTCAAAGAACTTTATTTTTCTCGCATAAGCGTGGCTCTGCTTTCTAACTTCTGAGGCCCGTGGGGTGGAATTCCCACAGCTCTGTCAATAATTGGGCTCACTAGCAAACTTGATGTGTTTTCTCAGCTGTAGCAGAGCATGTCTGCACACAGCTCCCAAGGGACCAGAAGTCTGGAGGTTTCTATTCGCATTTTGAAGACTGCGATTATTTTAAAGTTTTGTAAAAAGATAGAGAGTACTTTGTGAGAACCATTTGAGGCTTGAATAAGCTTCCACCCAACCACTGCATCCAGGGCACAGCTGCACAAAGGTACTCTGCAGAGGAGCCTTGGAGGAAAGAATAGGTTCACATTCATCTAATCAGGTCCCAGTTTCGTAGTCATATGTTGTCCAGCCTATGCGTGAAGAAAGACATCTATGACACCCATTAGCACAGGTTTTGTTTTAAAATCTATCACAGTTAAGGAATCTTGACTTTTGGGAGCTGTCTGTCCTGTATTAAAGCCAGTGGTGCATGTTAGTAAATGACACATATGACGCCTACCTGTGAGCTTCCCTCTTCCATCTGCAGCAGGCATCCAGCTCCTAACCCTAGGATAGCTAAGAATGTCCTCACCTGGGGAGGCATCGAAGCCTATGTGAAAATTCTACCATCCCTTAGGGAAAACAAGGCATAGCCCTTGTCCTGTAGAAAACCGTGGTATTTGATCTTTGGGTAATAATTTTGTACACTATACATTGTACCAATTTCCTAATAGAAAACATGTCAAAGTATAGTCAGCTATATTTAGGGATCTGGAAAAAAGCAGCATAGAGTCAGGGTTAAAACCACAGACCCTGACATTGACAGACCCCAGATTTAATCCCAGTGTTTCAGCTCATTTCTATGCAACCTGAGACTTGTGGCTTAACCTTGCCAAGCCTCAGTGTCCACATTTACAATGTGAGGGTTTTAATACTATCTTTCTCATGAGACTGTTGTTGGAATCAATTGATAAAACACGTGTAAAGTATTTAAGTGATTACTGTCTTGCTGTAGACCTTTAATACCTGGTAACTACCGTTGCCCTCACTTAAACAGTCAAGATCAATGTTGCCAATTGAACTGTGGCTTTGCCTACCTCCAGAAGGACTGACAGTCTTCTCAGCCCATCATTAGTTTTTCTATGTTGAAATCACTTCAGGTATGACTGCTTCTAAGGGGGAAAGAAATTTACATTGCATCTATTATCATTCATTAAAATAATTACCTAAATTAAAAATGCCATCAGCCCTGGCCAGTGTGACTTGGTTGGTTGAGCATCCCCCCAGGCACCAAAAGGTTACCAGTTCGATTCCTGATCAGGGCACATGCCTGGGTTGTGGGCTTGATCTCCAGTAGGGGGCATGCAGGAGGCAGCCAACTGATGTTTTTCTCTCATCTATGTTTCTCTCTCTCTCTCCTTCTCCTTTCCTCTCTCTCTCTAATATCAATAAAAACATATTTTTTAAAAATACCATCAGAGTTAAATAAGTGAGAGACAATCATAAATATTCTCATAAATACAGACTGAAAAAATACCAATTAAGATTATTTTTTCTTATGCCCTAGGAAGCATTTTACTCAAGAGGATTTTAAATTTCTCAGGGGATCAGGAAGAGAGAAAGTAGAAAAAAATCCTTTCTGCTCTCAGGCAGAAATTCAAAGAGAAAAAACCCTTCTTATGTTGATCTCCTCCTCTGGGTTTTTATAAAATCGACTTAAAATCCCCTCTAGTTTTTATTTTACTTTTTCCACCCACTGGAAAGCCAGGGAAAATTGCATAAGCAGGGCCTGATACAAACTTCAGGCTATGTATCAGGAAGAATTTGAATAAAAACTGCAAATAATAGGCCTCAGTCTCCTACCTCTCCCCCAAGGCAGAATCAATCGCCCCTGGTTCTGTGATTCTACTGTGGGTTGTTCATGCTGTTTTAACAATTTTCATATTGTTTTCTGATTAGTTACATTTCTGTTTCTGTCTTGTCCCAAACCATTGTCTTTTCCTCTATAAGATTATGGTTATCTGGCCCCCACTGTCTCTGGGGAAAGAATACTATCTAGAGCCGTGGTTATCAACCGAGGTGATTTTGCTCCCCTAAGGGACATTGGATAAATATTCAGAGATGTTTTTGATTGTCACCACTGGGGTGATGCTACTGACATCTAGTGGGTAGAGGCCAGGGATGTGGCTAAATATCCTGCAATGCTCAGAACAGTCCCCATAACAAAGAATTATGTGGCCCCAAATGTCAGTAGTACCAACAAAGGTAAAGAAAACCTGGTCTAGGATGAGGACTTCCTTGGGGCTTTGGTCAAAGAAATCTACTCATGCTAAGGCTTTAGTGCATTTAACTATTCCAGCCACCTTCCAGGACAAATGATGCCACACATGGTCAAAGAGTTCTACACAATATTGGCCTAGATTCCCTTATAAGGTTAAAGCTCATTTGATCAATCAACAGACTTTGAAATGCTGCCCCTGGGAGAATTGGGTTGGAATCCATAGAAATTAATTCAAACTTCAGAAACTTCATTCCTAGGTTCCCCTTGCTGATTCATGGGAAGAGCCAGCTTTTTGCTTTCATTTCTTTATTTCTTCATGGTAATTTCATTCTGGGCCTGTTGCTTCTCCATGACTGTTGGTGAGGTCCACTCTTGGTTTCCCTATTTTTGAATCTCTGAGAGAATGGGTGGGGGACTTAGTGCTTCTCCTTGACAGGGGTTCCTTGGGAAAATTGGTCCACTCTCTTTTCAGGTCTCTACATTCCTCAGGGAGTTAGAAGGTACACTTTTGCTGAGGAAGGGAATTCTCAAGTCCTGTTTTACCTTTCCCTGGGTAATAAGCAAAGAGATCATTGATCCTTGACGTAGTCAGCAAAATCTTTACTAACATCACCATCACGAGCATAATTTCTAAATATGTGCCTCAAATGACACCCCATTTATAGAAACCTCTAAAATAAAAGGATTTTTAAAAGGTTGATTTCCAGACCAGACTCCAGACTGTTTCCAGTTTTGACCCAGACATCCTAGGTTACAGTAGAATGGACACATCCAACCAAGACATTGGCTACTAACATATAGGTGGTACTTGGTACAGATTATCTCGCTTACCTACCTCACCTCTTACAAGAAACCTCATCTGTATGATGCCTTGCCAGTCATTCATGCCTTGGGATAAGTAAATACAACATTCATGTCAACTAGCTTTTCTTCCAATATCAAGGGTACTATCGGGATCAAGAGTGAGGAGAAACTTCCCACTTAGCGTTGGTTGAAGTCTCACCGATGAATGGGAGTTAATGAGGCAAAGAAGGAAAGCGCAGTCTACTTTTTATAAATGAGAGCTCATCATTTGGGACTTGAGAGGAAAAAAAGTGAAAAAAAATTGAGGCATGGGTAGGAACCAAGTGAAAAAAAACAGAAAATGGAGATGAGGAAGATTAAGATAGTTTCCTCTCCTACACAACTTTTATTCATGACCTCTTTCTATGGGATTTGCTTTCTCTAGCATACACTCAACTCTCCAAGTCACTCTCCATTATCTAGATTATCCAGGAAGGGTAGGGGAGAAGGGAGAAACAAACTATTTTTAAGCCAAAAATCCGTTCTAAAATTTCCAAAGCAAGGTCTCTTTTGAGAAGCATGATTAAATATTTGCAAGCAATACTTCAGGGGCCTCTTTGAGGCAGCCAAGTTGTCAAAATTCTAAAGACACTGCATCATTCTTGGACTGTGACCTACAAGGAAATTAATTGTCACTTCTGCTCGTCCTTCCTTGAACACACTCCAAGCCTTCAGGTTTTGTGGTGTTTGGGGCAGCCTCTACCTGAATTTTTAGACTGTTAAATCTTAGTTGAAGAATGTCAATGTGAAATGAGATTTATGCCAGCTTATCTAACAGGCCTGAGAAGCAATTCAAATATTATTCCAACCTGGACTCTCTCACATCCACCAAGATGAAAATTAAGTACCACATGGGCTCAAGATGAGTGTTTCCAAGGCGAAGCCTTCCCCAGATGCCATGCCCCCTTTCTGTTTTCCATGATTAAATAATAAGCATACCACTGAGAGAGAACATTTAAAATTCTAAGTAAAGATGTTTATAATGCAAAAATAAAGAGATCATAAAATGTGTCATATCAGTCATAATAATATTGTTACAATGCTTTTTTTCTGTATACTTGTTCCCTTCAAAGCTGCAGTGACAATCCCTTAAAAAGTAAATTTATGAAGCACCTTGTATGTGCCAGGTCCTTTTTTCATTCCTAATGAGAACACAGGATATGATTTCTACCATAAAAATGGCGTAAAGTACAGTTTCAGATAACAGTGAAAGACATTTGTCAGGGCAGCATAGGAGTTATTACCGAAAGTAAGTACCAACAATAAATGCTATAAAAAGTTTAAGAGTTGAGTGGCTCTAACATTCTTACTTGTTTTGGAGGCTTCCTTGGAAAGAAGGTAAATGTTTTCTTGGGAAGCAAAAGGCAAGACTCTACATTTTTCTGTATGACTGATATGCTTTTTATTTAATAAGTTTAGATTATAAGAATGGTATTACACAAATTATTGGGAGGAGCTTTAAAAAAGTCTTGCCCATCATTAAGCTAGTTGTATAACCCTGAACAAATCACTGAGCCTCACTTTCTTCATTTGTAAAATGGCAACAATGATACCAACTTGTAGGGTTATTGTGAATCTACTTTTTTAAAAATAACCTATGAAAAGCTCTTTTTCACAGTGATTGGCTCAGCTGCTTCTAGGTTGACTCTGTCACCTTGAATTTGCATTGATAGTCTTTTCACCAAGTTTTTCTCAATAGGGCCCAAAAATGTGAACAATGTTAACTAATTACTTTTTTAAAAAGATCTCTCCCTTAAGCTAAACAAGCCTATCTCTCACAGATGTAACTGTTGCTCCCCTCAACTTTTGGGTGTGGCTGTACAAACAACGTGACGTGTGGCACTTCCATGTGGAAAAATTCACTCACTGATACCTAACCCTTCAACGGAGGTGACTGTGGAGATGGGCTTGTTATGGAGACTCTGCTGAGCCGTAGCAGGAAAAGCAGCTACCCCAGAGAGAGGCCCCAATCTGCAGCAGACTTTTTACACAAGTGAGAAATAAACTTTTGCCCTGGCCAGTGTGGCTCAGTTGGTTGGGCATCGTCCTGTGCACCAAAACGTTGCCAGTGCAATTCCCGGACAAGGCACATGCTCGGGTTGTGGGCTGGATCCCAGGTGGGGGTGTGCAGGAGGCAGTCAGTCGATGCCACACTCCCACATCGATGTTTCTCTCTCTTGCCTTCTACTTTCCTCTCTGTCTAAAGATCAATAAACTATTCTTAAAACAAAAATAAATTAACCTTGGTTGTTTTCATTAAGACACTAAAATTACCATAATAAGCCTCAAAACATATTGCTGGTAGCTTCACATTAGTAAATCAGTTTTCCGATGAGATTAAGAAGATTAATATAATATTATTAATAAGGGACTTCATGCTCAAGCTAAAAAAGGAAAAAATCTGCACGCTATCTAGAGACTCTAATACATTACTCTCCCAAGCATGACAATATCTAAAATCTAAAATAATCAACATCAATCATCTGAATTACATAATGAAATATGAGCTCCCCTGATTGTGCTCATTAGTAAATAAGGATATGAAGCCTAAGGAAGAAGAAATTGGACTGTGACACCCCATTCTTGCCAACAGTGCCATCTGGTTTGGTAAAATTTTTGAGTGAGAAGCTCATGGAATTTCCAAGATGAACTTCTTGAAAACTTTTGGCAGCCAGGAAGCAGCCGTGGCCAGAACTTTGCGATCTGAGAAACTGCTCTAACAACAGCACAGCTTTCGGTGCCCAGGCCGCGGGCTCGCCCTGTGGCTTGGTCCGATCACTTTCCTGTCTCTGGACTCTAGTTCCCAGAAAGTGTTGTATTACTGACACCCAAGCTCTCTTTTAACAACTTATGCATCTGTAACCTGTACTTTCAAATGAGGGCATAAAATATAAACCTCTCTCCCCATAAGCTAGAACTTGTTACTTTGGAGAAGTAAAGCCCATGGTGAAATCTGAACATTTTTCTCAACTTAGACACTAACCAATCACAGAGAAGTCTATAAATTACCATTATTACATATTGAGTAAAAATGTGAAAATACCCCCGAGACAAAACCATCTTGAGGGAAGTCATCCTGTTTCTCATCTTTTTATATCCACGAAACCTGGCGTCTGACATGCATAGAAGGTGTTCAAAATTTATTTATTGAACTGATAGATGAATTGATAAATCTGTGGATGGTTATATGGAATGGATGAATGCTGAAGATATTCCCTTGGTATTTTTTGTGCTGTGTATGGGAAATTTACCATATACAATGCTCTTTGTGATAAAAACATCATGAGTATAAATTTTAAAATGCTGAATAAATACAATGCAAAGAGAAAGAAGTAGATCTCAAGAGAACTCAGTTGCATTAATTCGTGATGCGTCTTTGCAGAAACCACTTCACCTACTGAACCTCGACTTTCTCATCTATAAAATGGCTGTTAAAATTTATCATGTCTCCTAAGTAAGAGTTGCTGTAAACATAAAATGGAATGGAACATGAAGAAGCTTTGAAAAATGAGATATGTGTCATTATGATCATTAGCCAAAGAAGAGCAGCTTATAGTTACGAGAGTAAAGGTTCTCAGAGCAATGTCAAGGTTCCCAAGCATCTTTTGTGGAAGCTGAAAAATCATCTTGCAGTACCTTGAAACTTGCATTATTTTAGGAGTCCTAGGCTTTCTGTTCTTCCTTTAGCAAAATTGCCTTTCAGAATATCTGTCCTCAAAGTAGACATTGGTGTCACTTTTTCTACTAACAACATTTTCTTTCCTCTCTAAAATTCTTTGGTCAGATTTCCCTTCCATTGCCAAACTCTAGATGTCAGTGTGTCTCCAGCTCCAGTCTATGGGCTGTTTTGTGTACACGCACTCTCTATGTTATATCGTCCAGACATATTATTTCAGTAAGCTGATCACTCCCAAATTTAGGCCCATCTTTTACCTGGCCCTGAAATCCAGACTCTCATTTCCATCTGCTCGCTGCGCTTATCCAGTTGTATATGTAATAGGCACCTCAATCTCAACTAACTCAACTGTTTGACAACCCCCACATTTGCTCATCTCTGCAAAAGGCACCAAGCACCCAATATCTAAGGCCCCAACCTTTGGACTTCTCTTTGACTTTTATTTCTCCCACATTCCACATCCAAACTAGCTATAAAATTTACTCTAACTGCTCATCTCCCCTAGTTTCTCTTTCCTTGACAAATGCAAGAGCCATCCAACAGTCTCCCAGTTAACACTCTTACTCCACCGCCAGAATAGTTTTCACATCACGAACAGACTCATCTTTTAAATATGTGAGCCAGATCAAAGCATGACCTTTGCCTGGGATTACGCCTTTGCTTACTTCCCCCTCTTTCCTCTCCTGTTTTCTGCACTCTTTACTGGCTTTCTCTAGCAATAATTCCTTAAATTCCTGCACAAGAATCCTTAGTTTAGGGTCAACCTCGAAGGAACTCACTTGGCTACCTCCTGTTGCCTCAAGCAGGAGCAATGCTCCCCACTCTGAGCTCCTAGGGTGGGCTTAGAGGCGGGGAGGCAGGTGTGCGCAAGTTCTCAGGCAGCTCTCCCTGTAGGATCAGGCCCCTTTCCCCCTATTATCCCTGCCCTTGGGGATTTCCCATGCTTCCTTGTGCACTCAGCAATGTATTTAAAATAAATTTGCTGTAAATTATCCTGTAACTGTATTTTCAGGCAGCTGAGCTGTTTTTAGAACACCTGGACTGCCATGCTGCTGGAAAAACAAGATACGTTTTTGTTCATTATTTCGAGATTTTAAGTTAGCTCGTGTATTTTCAGTCTATCTCTCCTACCAACGGATTAAAAAATGCATATGTATCTATTAACATCTCACACATGCTATGTGTTGTTTCATTGTCATCTAGCTCTAAGTGTTTTGCCATTTATTATGTATCTTGTTTAACATGGGTTTTCTATAAGCGCTTTATTGGTTTAAAGACACAAGTAATTTAAAATTCTACCCTTTTGGACATTCATTTCTAACTTAATATATTTTGTGTATAAGAGATACTGTATGGGCAAATGTTAGCTCTTAGGAAATGTTTAAAGATAGGTTTGTGGTCTAGTACGTGATAGATTTTTGTAACTGTTCCAATAATTATAGAAAGTTCTCTGTGTTGTCCTCATTAATCAACTCCTACAAGTCTTTGATCTGGCTTATTTTTGCCTGTTCTTTCTATCAGTTTCTGAGAGGAATGTGTTAAAATCTCCAGTTACTACATTACTCTATCACTACATTACTCTATCACTTGTTTAGCATATTTTGCACTTATATATAGTTAGTTATATACATGTCTTTGCTGATTATAGTTTGGATCTATTGCTGGTTTTCACTGTAAACAGCATCCCTCTTTCTCACTGATTATGGTTTTGCCATAAAATCTATCTTTTGCTATACTAAAATTGCTACTCTGTATTTCTTCCAGTTTACGTTTGCTTCATGTTTTGACATTAACTTTGTTTTTCACTCCTGTATGTCCATTAAGAATGTCTCTTACAAAAAAACAGAATGTCTCCTACAGAAATCAGTGATGAAATGTAAGTTTATTATATGTCTGCTGTTGCTGTTTATACTCTCATTCCCTAATACAATCTGAGTATTGCTATCTTTAACCAATGAGTCTAACCAGATTTTTTTTAATTAAAATTTACATTCAGCATATAGCATAAAATCCAGGATGGGGCAAAAGTAGGTTTACAGTTGTATGTGAAATACAGAGTTTATTCTTGTATTATTATTTACTAGTTATTGTATTATTTTCCATATGAACAACTGTAAACCTACTTTTGCCCCACCTTGTATGTAGGTGTCTGTATATAAATATCATGATTTATTTTTGTCCCTTAATTTTATGTGTTTTAGTTACTAAGCTCTTTTTTGCTTTTAGCTTTACTTCCTTTACCTTCTAACAGAGAGATTTAATCCTGTCTTAGTGATATTCACACTTAAATTATTTTTCCTTTCAATGCTCAAAGTTTAGCAACATGTATATTTCTCTCAGACCAGGTCTCATCTCCCACCCTCTTAGATTTCAAGGTTATTAAAAATATTTTTATAAGTAATTATTTATTAAGGACATAATACACCTTATAAAAATCTTTGTTTACATTTCATATGCTTAATTATTAATTCCCAGATTTAAACTTTATCTTGTTAGGATATATCCATCAAGAACTCTTTCAAAGAGACTTAATGTGGTCAAACTCCCGAAAAACTTCGTTTGCGTAAGAATGTTATTATTACATTCTTCTTTATAGATGGGTACTTAGTTAAATGTAAATTCTAAATCCCAAGTTCTTTTCTTCCAACATCTTATAGATACTACACCACTAACTATTGCTAAAGCATTGATGTTGAAAAGTCAAGTATCATTCAGAAAATTAATTTCTCTTGGCTTTCAAGTGCTGCATTTGTAAAAGGACAGGGCTATAGTAGACCATGTACAAGGGGTTTTATGTTAGAAATATTCCTGGTGGCAAGGAAAAAAATTTTTTTTTACTAAGAATGGGTTAGTAGATGCATAGGAATTTATTTGTTTCATGTAAAAAGAAGTCATGGGGCAGGAAATTCAGAGTTAGTTCATAGCTCAACAAACCCACCAAGAGCCCCAAATCCTTGAATCTCTAGTAAAAAAAATATCTAGTTTCCCCATCTTTAAAATGAAGGGATTACACAAGACTGTTACTAAGATCCCTTCTAGACCTAACAGTCTATTGTTCTATGAACAATAATATCACACAATGCCATCTGAGGGGCTCACAATAACCCAGAGTTTTCAAGAAGTTAATATGTCATGCATTTTGATGGAGGCATTTCATGAAACTGGGCAGGATTTTTTTGTTTTTAGTTTCTTGTTGTTTTTTGTTTTTAGCCTTACAAAGGCTGACAGATTACCCAGACAGGTGCACATGGGGGAGAATCTTACAGAAGTCCCTGTATTTCACGGTCTAGTTTTCATCTTTATTTAAAATAAAATTACTAATCTACCCAGTGGTAGTGCAGCTCATAGATATTGGATTCCATTACTGACCTATAAATACTAGACTGACAACATATTCAATTACAATAGAAACAAAATAATCAAGTGAACTTCCTTGCCTGTGCCCTCTGCTCATTGCAATCTCTTTCTGTGCATAATTTAACAAGATAGACATTTATTTTCAGAACGTGGCTTGATGAGCAAGGAAATAGAGCCAAGATATCAAGACATGGATTCATTAATTTGTTCATTCATTCAAATGGCCTGGTTTAGAGCATACCATGTGGTAGGAACTTCCAAGAAATTAAACTAAAAGTATAAGCAATTTTTAATTTAAAGGAAAATGTATATATAGTAAAATGCACAAATATTGGTTGCTTGGCTCAATGAATTTTTCAAGTCTGTATCTGTGCAGCTACCTTCTATATCAAGATATAGTATTTCCAACAGCTCAGAAACGTCTCTGCTGCCAATATCTCCCCACAATTCTTTGACAATTATTCTTGTGTCTATAACATTAGGTTCACTGGGTCGGGTGTGGCTCAGCGGTTGAACGTCGACCTGGGATCCAGGAGATCGGGGTTCAATTCCCAGTCAGGGCACATGCCCGGGTTGCTGGCTCTATCATTGACTCTCTCATCATTGATGTTTCCATCTCTCTCTCTCCTTTCCTCTCTCTGAAACCAATAAAGATATATTTTTAAAAAAGAAAAGAAAAAAACACATTAGGTTCACTTTGTCAGTTCTTGAATTTCATATTTGAGAAATATAGGCTGTATTCTTTTGAATCTGTCTTTTTTTGATCAAAAGCATATTTTAAAAACTCATTCAATACTTTAATGTGTTCCTTTTAATTTCTAAATAATGTTCCATTGTGTAAATTTACCACAAATTGTTTTTTTATTATCCTGTTTATAGACATTTAGTCTGTTTCCATTTCTCATAAAGCTGCTATGGATCTTCTTGTAGAAGTAGTTCACGGTTATATGCACTTCTTTATCCTTGGTATAGACCTATGTGTAGAATTTCTTGGTCACAGGATAAGCTGTATCTTTAATTTTTTTAGAAACTTCAAAAAGTTTTCTAAAGTGATATTGCTATTTTAAATTCCCACAAGCAGTTTCTCTAGATTACTTATTTATTTCTGCAGTAAAGGTTTAAATCAGCAGGTTTGGGGTGTTCAAACCCTGTCCATTCCAAAGAATCAACTGGTCCATGACCAACTCCTGGGAAATAACGTCTGAACCCTCAGAATATCCTGCCTGATGAGAGTGACTTCGTATACCTGGGGCCTTGGACCATGCAAGCAGTTCATGCTAGCAGTCTGATTTATGATGGGGAACTGGGCCCGTGTGATATCAATTCGACCTCCAAAGGGGTTGGAGACCAAGTAGCTAAGGGCAGCCACATGGACACAACACGCCCACAAGCCCAAATCCCAATAAGTCTCTGGGCACCTGGCGCGAGCTTCCCTGGCTGACAGTATTCCATGTCTGTCCCTCATCATTTCCGGGGGAATTATTCACCCTTCATACAACTCAGCTGAGAGAGGACAAGTGGAAGCTTGTACCTGTCCTCTGCTGGAGAGACCTATGTGCTTTTAACTTTGGCTGATTTCAATCTGTATCTTTTCATTGTAACAAATTGTGACTGTGGGAACAGCAGCTTCTCTGAGTTCTGCAAGTGCTTCTAGCAA
Organism: Miniopterus schreibersii; assembly: GCF_964146895.1. Classification (NCBI taxonomy): domain Eukaryota; kingdom Metazoa; phylum Chordata; class Mammalia; order Chiroptera; family Miniopteridae; genus Miniopterus; species Miniopterus schreibersii. Next base: position 34,605,256 of record NC_138117.1, on the reverse strand, counting down.
AGCAGTGGATCTGAGGGTGTTCTTGGGAGCCCACAACTCAACATTGTTGGTCTTTTAAAACAGCTCTTTTGGTAATTTAGGGGAAAATATTTCATGGTTTTAATTTGCTTTTACCTGAAGACTAATGATGTTCTGTACTTTCCCGTATAATTGGCCATTCTGATATTTTCTTTTGTGGGATTCCTGTTTAAATGATTCATTATTTTTTAATTGGATAGCCATCTTTTTTCTTTTTGATTTGTGGAAATTCTTTATGTATCCTACATGGAAGTTCTTCGTCAAGTATATAGATATCTTTTCCCACATGCTATTCAGCCCTCCTCATTTTCAAGGGTTTTGGCCAAGACTATAAGCCCAAAAATATAAGATATATAAGAGCAGGAATGCTTGTCCTTTTTTTCCCCACTAATGTATACTAATTATCTAGAAGAGTATCTAAAAATTAACAAACAATTCATGAATTAACAAAATGATTTGTAAAGAGTTTGCCCTATAACGTATTACTTAGTAAGCACTACCCTACATACTCTGTGAGTATATTTGGTAAATAAAAGGGAATATAATTTAATGAATGTGTTTATTTAAAATAGTAATTTAAGTTACTTTACTGGTGGATGAGTAGTTTGAGCATCTGGGCTCCATTTTTATTCTCTATTTTGCAGAAGAGCAGTCTAGGCGTAGGAGAGTTAAGTAGCCTGCCAGAGTTATAAACTAGTAAACATCAGAGCCGAGACTGAAACACAGCTAGGCCAGCTCCGCAGTTTATACTCTTGACCGCTATGATTTACTGCCTGGCAATCTACCATTCTAATTAGTTATTTTTCCACCACTTTTTATTTAACATAATCATGTGATTGCATGATGTTAAATTACCCTTTTAAGAGAATTAGTGCACATTCAAAGTTCCATTATTTTGTCATAAATGTTGATAAGAAACTGCATTTATGTTCTTTTATTACTAAAATTATGGTGGTGGTTTGTTGTTTTTTTCAACCTATACCAGATCAACCCAAAAGCAAAGTAATAACAAATAATTAACACAGTCTTCAATTGACTGGCAAGATATATTTAGGAAAAATACAAGCTTTTCTTAAGATAAATATTCCCCTTAAATTTGTTTTTTCTTCCAAAATCCTAAATGTATATAATGCCATGTGAACTAAAAGATATAAAACATATTTTGAGGTTAAGATTTCTAAACCTCAGAAACAAATTCTTAAACCAAACAGTTCAAGTACTGGATATTTCAGGTAAATGATTTTCTCTTCACCTTCGGGGTGGATATTTTTCCTGTTACTCTCTCCTGTGCTTTGTGGGGTTTTGCTTCTTTATTCTTTCACGTCATTTTCTGTAAGCACAAAGTTTCATTTGCTTTTATCTTTTCAGTGTTTTAAAGAGTTCATATGTCTTGTTATTGTAATTCTACATATAGAAATTGCTAAGTTTTTTTAAAAACACCCCTTAAGCTCTATTTCTCTAATTAACAGCGGCAAAAAAAAATGCTGTCATTCATTTCCAAATATTAAGAGGTAGAAGTCAGTGCATTTTATCACCTTCAGCCTTCCCCCATCCCCTGCAGTTCGTGCTTCACAATGTGTATGAAAGGAATCTGGAGCTGTAAATTGTTATTATTGCTACAGTCTTTTGTATGATTTTATTAAATATCCTGTGCTTGCAAATGGCACCAAAAAAATCATAAAAGCACCCGTGTGCCCGCAGCCCCGCTTGTGAAATAAAGTTTCACGAAGACAAATGAAGGTTTCCCTTTCTAGGACCATCAAACTTAACTACTTTCCCGAATTGGGTTTCCTTCTCCTACACCTAAAAATTGTTACTCCATGTACCCTTTTCCATATATGTGTGCATATATGAGCAGGTGTACATATGTATATATACAAATTCCATAAACCATGCATCTTGTGGTGTGTTGCATGCTTTTAAGCCTCATGAAATGATATGTTGTTCCACAGACTATTCTGCACCTTATTTCACTCAACATTGTGTTTTGGGGATTATCTGTGCTGCTGCACGTATGTTCATTTGGATAATTTGAAAGTGGAGCTGAACACACTGACGCTAACCTGTCACCTGTAAACAGACGTTTGGGTTCTTCCCAGGTCCTTGCTATTAGCAGCAGCGCGGCTGTAAAGTCTTGGATGCATTTTCTTGTGAACGGATCTCCAGGGTCAAAGCCTCGAAGTGGATTCCTGAGCCGTGGATTTGACTTTACGTAGCTTTTGACTTCATTGGATGGTGCCAAAGTCTTCCCCAAGTGACTACAGCAGCTTAAACTACCACAGGCAGAGTTGCCACCTCCATTCACGCCCCTGCTAACATTTGGTTTTGTCAGAATTTTTGTTTCTGCCATGCTGTCGCAATAAAACTTTTCTATTATGAGTTTTATTTTTACTTCCCTGGTTACTAGCCAGGTTGCACACCTATTAAGGTTGTGTCTTCCCTGTGCATTACCAATTCATATTTTTCTTTTCGGTTGCTTTTTTTTTTTTTTTTTTACAAATTAACAGGAGTTGTTCTACTTTTTATTGTAGATACAAAATCTTTATCAGTGACATGCATTACTATAACCCCCAAATCTACCACTTGCTATTTTTATAACACGTTTTTCTGAAAGAAGTATAAAATTTTTAAAAATCAATGTACCCTTTTTTTCTTAAATGATTTGGGTTTTGCAGTCCTTCCCAAGGTCATAATATTTTTTCAAAAGTTTTACTTTACACATTTAGGAATTAATTCACCTAGAATGTATTTTTGTGTACCATGTAAGGTAGGACTATATCATTTTTATATGTTCATAACAAATGATTGAAGCAACATTATTGATTAGTCTGCTTTTTCCCCATCGGGTTTAGTGCCTCGGCTGCCATAGATCACATTTCTGTGTTAATTTGTGGGTCTTTTTCTGGGTTCTTTATTATATTCCCTTGTTCTAGGTCTATGTATTAATTTCTGGCACAATGTTATATTCGCTTACTATATGTCAAAATACATCTTGATATCTGACAATGAGGCTTATATTATAGAACTTTGCAATTCAAAATATTAGAAGTATCCCTTTGCCTCAATTTCAATCAGACCCTTTTCATTTTGAAACCGGGTGCAGAGGAGGGGGGTTCAGCTCAGGAAGTTTTCTTAAAGTTAAGCTGCTGATTATTAATGTGCAGAACGTTCACCAGCCGGATTTCCAATCATAATCCTCTCTGTCTAGTGCCTTTTGTTTCCATCCATTTATCTTTTTCTTCACTGTTTCTAGAAAGTTTATCCTTTGCATTCCCCACATATCTGATCTGACATTTTATACTTTCAACTTGGCTTTCACGTTCCCCATGATAAATTTTAGTTTCCTTTAACTTGTGTCCCCTGTGGTCCTCCCTTACACCCCGTGTCCCCTCTGAGAGTCAGTCTCTTGGCCCCCATCAGCCTGTCACCTCCTGATGCCGCTCGCAGCAGGCCCAGCTCGCTCTGTGTCCCTTCCTGAGGACCCCAGGGTCCGCAAGTCTAATGCTGAGCCTGCAGCAGGCAGTTCTCAGATGGGTCCTTCTCTTGGGCTGCAGGGTTTCTCATCCTTCCGCTCTAGCACTTTCCACAGGCTGTGTGCACAGGCTGCCCTGAGCCCTCAGTGGAGACGAGGTCTTTCCACAGCCATCCCGTGTCACCGTTGGCCAGCAGGCAGAGTGCGTGACTCGCTGGGGTTCTGCTGGATGCCCTCTCACACCCGCATCCTCTGGACAGGCGTTATTTTAGCAGTTTTCCAGCTACAGCAGGTGGGCCTCTAGTGGAACTCACCTGCTCTTAGAGAGGAGGAGGGCATGGTGGGGTTTTGTTGTTTTGTTTTGTTTTTCTGGCTCTATTCCTTGTTTCCCTTTGCTGTTTTTGTGCTTTAACTGAATGGAATTTTATTTCTCTATGCTGGGTCTTAGCTGTAAGAGGGATAGTAAAGTTGGGGGGGGTCGGCTCATACCTTCAGTCAGTCCTGCTGAAGAGTCAGAGAACCAGTAACAGCCAGTAAGACAAGGTGATCGGGCCAGATGTCGGGTTCAGTTTAAATGCCACCGCTCCACTGTTCATCCAAGGCCTGGTTCTCCGACTCTAACACAGAAAATGAATGATTTCGGTTCTAGGACAAAACAACTTGAGGGAAATGATTCGCTTGTCTTTGGGGATGGCATTGAATGAAGGTGGAGTTGGCATTATTTTTTCAGAAAGGAAAAACGGTGAACACTGTAGACTAACCAGCAAGAGCTTCAGTGTGGTTTTCTTTTCACATAAACAGGACCTGGGCTCTGCAGTGCAGTTTCAGTCTGCAGTTCAGCTCCAGTGGCTCACAAATCACTGAGGCTACATGCCTATGACTCTTCCCTGGAGGTTGGATTTGCGGATTGGTGCTCAATAGATTTGGAAGGTTGACTGTAATTCCTAAGAAATGTGTGCAGCTAAAGAGGGAAATAATCAAAGCAGCTCCAGACAGACATTGGGAGACATGAGGAAGACAAGAGTAATATGCATTTCACATGTTTTGATGAAAAACAAGAAAACCACAGCCTTTCCAGCTCCCATAGGCTGCCCACATGCCTGACTCTGTGGCCTTTGCCTCCATCTTCAAAGCCATCTTCTGCCTCTCTCTCCTCCTTATGAGAACTCCTATGATCACATCGGGTCCAGTTGGATACTCCAGGGTAATCTCCCCACCTCAAGGACAACTGATTACCAATCTTAATTTTGCCTGCGGCCTTAATTCCCTTTTCCACGTAAGCTAACATAACCACAGAGTCCGGGGATTAGGACATAGACATCTCTGGAGGACCATTGTTCTGTCTACAGCAGCCTCTGAGATAACCAAGCCCTAATTTTACAAATCAGGAATTTGAGATCGATGAAGTTAAAGTGGTCTGCCTCAAATCATACGGCTAACTCTAACCTGCTAGAGCGTGGATTGGAATCAAATGTTCCTGTCTCTCCGACCAGGGTAATCTTCACATGACAGACCCAACACACATGCTATACTTCAGCCCTCCTCCCATTTACAGACCATTTTAAAAGTTTAATACACAATATAGAGATTCTACATGCATTTTTCTTTTAAATTCAGAATACAGTGCCTAATAATATTTTTAGTATACCAGGTGGCAGGGAGATGACAGCAAAAACAATTATAAGGTTGAGATTTTACTGAATATTTCTGCCAGTAAAACTTGACAATCCAGGCACTGATACAAGGAGGAAATTGTTCTTTTATTAAGTTTCTATTCAATTTGCACACATCTAAAGGGACTTCTGAAATTCAGTGTTTGATCTTCAGGTTCAAATTTAAACTGACACACTATAGATATCCCTATTTTTAAATTAATTAGTGTCTGAGCTTCTTTCTCTTGGAAAGGTCAGCATTCAGTAATGTCATTGAAACACCTGTCTCTTTTTCAGTGAGGCCAGGGGAGGGAATGCCAGCTCCTGGAACCATGGAAATCAGGAGAACTGAAGAGGTCAACACGTTGGTCAACATGACACTCAGACGCTGCCTTACACAGAGACCTCTTCAGTGACCTTTTCTCTTTATTTTGACTCCAAAAAAAAGGTGCTGTCAACCTCATTTAGAAAGTTATTCCACATTTCTACTTATTAGGTCCACTTTTCACTCAATTTCTTTCTTTTTTATTAGGACCTGATGTTCTTGGTTATGATCATTCACTTCCATTCATACATTTTCTCGTGAACTTGTGTGGATAATTTTGGTCTATGGAAAGAACCAATTAGCTCCCGTATGCTCTGAAAAGGTCGTCAGCCTCTTTGGAGAAAGATGAGGCAGGCAGGGGACACAGAATTAAAAGACGGACTCCATGGCTGAGATTGAGGTCTGGGGCTAAGAAGGACCAGATTTTTTTTTTAACTGGAAATCTCGGTATCCCTGAGTTCTGCACATATCCAGGGACAAAAACAGTTGTGGACAGGGAGGTTTGAAAGGGATGCTATTGGGCTACTGGGGATAAGTCAATGCAAACTTATCCTACTGCACCGAAGATATTGCGCTAATAATGTATGACCCTGTATGCCAAAACCTTAACATGTAAATATGGAATAAATCAGATCATTATTTTTTTTAATGTATTTGTAATGTCAAGAGAAATGAAGAAAAGAAGACATCAATTCCAACATGAGCCAGGAGAAGGGATCGGACAGTTTCTCAAAAAAGAAAAGTTCTCCAAGGGCGGTGATTGGGTCTTCGTTGTAATTCAAGTACCATGTAGTGTAGGGAGCCTGCAGTGTAATATTAAGAAACTTGATTTTCTTTTTCCTATCTGGAGAAGAAATGTTTAACAGAAGGGAAAAAAGACTTTGTAGTCATACAAACCTTGGTCTGAAAATTAACAGTCACTATCTGGGGAGGTGTCAAAAGGTGTTTAACTGGCCTTGGTCTCAGTTCCCTCATTAGAAAGGGTGGCGGGCAAAGGTGTCTAGCTTATAGGCTTGTTTGTCCATAAGGTGAGAAATTTCCCAGACACTTGGAATTGCCCAGCGTGAAATCAGACCAATCACAGAGTCCAGTAAGAAGAGGCGATTGCATTCCTTGCCCTCTTTTTATTCTTGCTGCCTCCTTTTTTCTTTCAAAATAAGGCGCCATTAAAGATAATAAACAGAAATGTAGAGAAGATAATATCCTTTGGACTTTTATGGAACCCACCAAACTTACTTCACCACGTCTGTTTACTAAGCCTCCATCAAGATGCCCCACCACATGTTTCCAGCACTCAGCCCCATACTCCGTATTACCGTATCGCATTTGATCAAAAAAACTTCTCAGCTCAAAACTAAGTTTTCCAGGATGGAAATCAAACCCATCCACAGCCTGGGCGCTGTCTACTTCTCCAACATAGAAATATAAGTCCATTCATTCATTCAACAAATATTTATAGCCAAGTATGAGCAAGGTACTACATTAAGTGTTAGGTGATTAAACTTGAAAATTTTGTCAGGACAAGATGGTATAGATGTAATTTAATAGCTTTGCATTTCCATAATTCCTTGTTTATTTACTCTTATATAATTAATTAAAAAACACATTAGGCCCATATTATCCCTATATTTTAAATTGAAGACATAAAATTTCAGGAAAAGAAACAAGTTTCTCCAAATAAAACAGAGTATGAAGAAGGCAAGCAGAATTTGAAGGATAAATTTTAAAATCTGCAAATTTTGTTTCTCTGTAGCCTTTAGGTTAAAAAATATTTTTGTCTGTGTCTTCTCTATGGAGTCTTGATAAGATTGTTATGTTTTCAGAGATATTTCCATTTAAGGGGCATTTAACTAAACACTTACGGACTCTTTTTTCACCCTCCATACACCAATAAATGAATTTTTTTACATTAAGCAGAAAACAGTGACTGCCACGGTTGAGCAATGCAATTCCTGAATTTTTATAATTATTTCCTGGCCTAGAGTTTTTCTCCTTGGGAGATTCAGAAGTATTATTTATACATGACATTTTGAGGTTGGTAGCTCTCTTCGGAAATTTTCTTTCCTTCCAATGTCAAGTAAAATAAAATCTCTTTGCATATATATATATATATACACACACACATACATATATTTAATCTCAAGAACTCTCAGGCTTGTAATCAGTTTTGACCCATTTAAAAAACATTTCTCTGTGACCTTGGTAACAATGTCCCAGTTTTCGCATCAGAACCAAAGAAGGCCTTAATGACTTCAAGCTCGCGTCAGGACGCCTCGCTCATTACGCCGGGCGGCTGGGCGGCGGCCTGCTCACGAAGGAGCTCGGTGGTTTCCTGTTCTCTGCCTCCTCGGGTCCTAGTGCAGAGTGAGAATGTCTGCTGCTGCCACCCGAGGACCGGGTAATGAACCAAACGAGGGCATGTCCCTCGGTTATTTGAAGGAGCCTGTCCCTTTCTCCTCTGGGCTCTCTCCTCGTCTGAAGTCCTTTCTCAGAACTGTAGCCCTGAGGAACCGCATCAGACTCATGCCCAGAGCTGCTGGTCTCCTGAGCTCCAGTTCCTCTCCTCTCTTTCCCTGGTCTTCCCTGTCTTTCCTCGGATGGTTAGTGACTGCAGGGCGTGTGTTAATTCCTGTATATGTGAGATTTCCTCCTGTGAGACCCTCGGATGCACCTCCCTGCGGTGCCAGCTTGGAGGCTGTCTTCTCTGAGAATGCTCCACCATTCTCTCTCGGAGGGGCCAGCCACCCAGGACACTGTCTTTTATGTATAACCCAAGCTCCCACACCCTCTACTTTGAGCCTGACATAGACCCCCAGATGAGGGTACATGGCTATATGGGCGAGTGCCTATTCTGTGGGCAAAACCAGTGAGTCCCTTTGTGGCTGCCATTGAATTGCTTCTTACTCTGGGCATACAGGTCACTCCCAGGTGGGCAGGCTTTTGCTGCCAACCTCAATTCTGTTATCGGGCCAACGCTTCAGCTGAGATTTCTCTCTTCAGGCCTGTGTTGTCTATTTTAAGTCTTTCTGGGATTTCTCACAGTCCCTGGTACATGCAATGGCTCTTGTGCGCATGACACTTATGACTCTATTTGCCTATATACCTTTTTGTGATTTTGCGTTTGGAACAAGAGTGGGAAGCTGTGGCAAATTTCAGGCTGTCATCTTAAGTGCAGAAATTGAATATATGCTCTCTCGAGGCTCAAGAATCCACAGACATCACTGACAGACCTTGACAGTTAACCCACTATTTGCTTTGGCCCTCAACAAGTTGGGCAGTTGAAATAATGTCTGTCTGTCTGTCTTTACATCTACTCCAAGCTGATTCCTGATCTGTGACCAGGAGGAGAGAAGCAAAAATGAAACTGTCATCTGTCACTCCTGCAAGAATCCTCCCCTTCATGGGAACAGTCAAAAGTTAAAGGAGGGTGTGCTCTCTCCATGGCAAGGAGCTGAAACAACCCAAAAGAGCCGACTGTCTGCAGGGGTGGGGAGCGTCTGACCCGCAGGCCATATACAGCCGGCGAAATCATTCCTTCTGGCCCTGCCAAGGCCTCACAAAGAGAAGCAGTTCCAGCCATCCCGTTAGGGGTGAGTTAATTAAATGTTTGACCAAACATAGCAGGCTAATTTTTAAGTTGATAATTTTGTGTGGCCCTCAAATGATGTTATAAATATCCAAATGGCCCTTGGCAGAACAAGGTTCCCCACCCCTGGGAGATTCACAGGAATCAGAGGTTCTATCCATTACTGGGATTTACTAATATTTTTAAGGATGCATTTTCTGAGATGTATGATCACCCCACGAACTCCTGAAACTTCTCCGTTTTATACCTATAGTATTCAATTTCTTCCAGGGAAATGCCCCTTATAAACTCATACATTCCAGATTTGTTGGCTATAAACAATGCTAGACAGCCAGGCACAAATTGCTAAAAGGATTCTTTAGATAAGGGTTCTTCTGCTAGCAGACACCATTGAGCTTGATTGACGGGAGGTCTAGCATTAGTATGTTAAAAGGAGATTAGACTGAGTGCAAGTATCTTTCTCAGGAGTGTCTTTCTCTCATCACTCTACCACCACCCTCATAAAAGGAGTAAATGGATTGGAGGCTTGCTGCTTAACTCTTTTCTTTCCAGTAAATAATCAACATAAAATCAGTTTTATCTCATAAAAGCCACTATGACATTGAGCTCTAATTCAGCACACTAGTAAGAAACTGAGTAGTTGTTTTAATTTTCTCCAATTCTCTGATAATTGAATTGAAACTTCAAATGAAAAGCCAGAAATGAAGCCATTAGGAAGATAAGTCTTTATCGGCATAGAACATATTTTTCTTTAGTTCGTATTGCTAAATATGTCTGGCAGAGCTTCTAGTTGGCTGCCCCCTCCCCCACATACTATACCATTAAATGTGTAAAATTCTAATTGTTAGAATTTCACTCTTACAAATTAAGATTTCTCATCTACCTAGAGAAAAACTGGTAATTCTCTAAGTCAGATGCAGAAAGTTTCATTTTGCTTGTCCGCTCCTGTTCCTTGCTAGTGGCTACCTGGCACACTGTGTTGGTAAGATGCTGGGAGACCACCCTCCACTTTCCCCGTTAACATCCTTATGCAGAAAGATAAGCCGGTGGGTGCACTTATGAGCTCACAACAAAGCCCGACTGCCTCCTGTTCTCCAGCCTAATCTTGAACCGCCGTGGGGAGGAAAGGGGAAGCAAAATAGAAACATAGGGCAAAACCTATTATGAGGTTTCAGCAAATAAACTCTAGGGTAGACCCTTGTTAAAAAATGATCTAATTTGTTTTTCTAAAATAGGAATTGTGCCTAGCATTTATAATAGCGGGCCTTCCCCGAGCACTTTTCTCGTACATCTTAACATTAGCGTCCTTGATGCCACTTAGCTACAGGTAAGGTGTTTTTTAAACCGCATTCTTTCCCTGGAGCTCATTAAAAGCTCTCGTTCCTCTAATGATCTCTGGGCCTCGAGTTGGACTTATTAGTGCACACAGAGCAATAGATGCTTAAATGTCAGGCCTATTTACCGGCTGAAAGGATTGTTGCTAGAGAGGCATTTGTCTTCGGTGGGACGTGCTGACTGTGGCTAGTTAATTTTATTGTTCCTGATGGGAAAGTGTTCTCCTGAGTCCAAAGCTATTTAGTCCAACAAAGCTTCAGCCTGGAGAGTTACACTCTGGGCCATGCAACTTCCAGTGTGTTTTTAACAGGAGTGATTACTGATGTTGTCTCGTGGTCTTCCCCACAAGCCAGAAGCACCCCTGGGCAGGCACTAAACCTGTGTTTTACTGATCCTTGTGTTTCTGGTGCTTGTTACACAGGCTGGAACACAGGCGGCTGTGCAATAAAGGTTTGTCTGCTTTAGTCCTACTTCCCTTTGCTTCTTTCTGTATCATCTGTTTCTATTTAATCAATGTTTCAACATTGTAGATTCAGCCTCCTTAATAACTCTCAAATCCAGCCCCTCGCAGCTCCATTCTCTCTCTTGTGACCTGAGTCCAGGCCACAATCATCCCTCAACCGGTCGTGGGCAGCTTTCTAGTTAGTATCCTCCCTGTCCATTCATTCTCTGCGCGGAGGCCCGAAGGGAAGTGAACTTGGCTGCATTCAGGCTCAAAACCCTGCAACGATTCCCTTTTGTCCAGCCCTTACCACAGGAAAAAATAAATCTAAACTCCTCAGCAAGCACTCAAGGCCCTTGGAATCTGATTCCTCCGTATTTTCTAGCCATATTTCTTAACATCTCTAGGCAAGCTATGCTTCACTCAAGCCAGACTCCTCGTTGCAAGGATACTTCATGCACTTATCTTCATCGTGTCTTATTGCATGATTTCATTTTTTTTCCCTGAGCCTGGGACGTTCTTCCTGTCGTCTTGGCTTATTAGAATTCTACTCTTCTTTTTTGATCAGGTGAAAATGCTTCCAACATTCCCAAATTCTTTTCTACATCTTTCCTGTTTAAAATCATCACCCCTCCCCATGTTCCCACATTGCACCTTGTTTATTCTATTGAAATTGGGCAGGAAGGCAGCAGAGCACAGGGGTGAAAAGCCCAAACCTGAAGGCTGGCTGCTGGGCTTGAACCAAGCTCTGCCACTTACTGGCCTGGTGACCTCAAGCAAGGTGCTTTATCTCTCTCTCTCAGTTCCCTCATCTGTTAAATGGGAATCAGAAGAACATCACATCGTAGGAGTGCTATGACAGTTAAGTGACTTCATTGCCTGATACACTGAAAGTGCTCTGTAAGCATTTCTTCAATTAAAAAAAGTGAGCAGCTGAGGCCTGGAAGAGCACTGATCTCTTCACTCACAGATCAGTGGCTCTCAAAGTGTGGTCCAGCAGCATCAGCCCTGCCTGGGAACTTGCTGGAAATGCAAACGATCAGATCCCACAGCCAACCAGCTGGATCAGAAACTCTGAGCAGAGGCCTGACAATGTCTGTTTTAACAAACTCTCTGGGTGATGCTGATGCAAATCACTCTATAGGTGATCTTTAATTTAAAATGCCTTTCAGTCCTCACCACCTATACATTGATTACAATTCTCCTCTTCACAGCCATGGAAAAGGAGACTGTCCCATTGAAGACAATTCCAGCAGGTTGGAGAGGGAAGTAAGAAATGAGGTCAGAGAGCAGGAAGCGAAAAGAAGCCAAGAGTCCATTTGCCTGAGGGAGCAAAGATGCAGGAAGAAAAAACATTACAGAAGAAAAGCCAAAGCGTTTCTTTTAGTTCCTCTCTCATAAAATCAGGGAGCTCCACATGGGTTATTGCTCTGAAGATTTATTCATGACTTTTTAAAATATTTCTATATTCTATTTCTATATTTTATATACTCTCTCTATATAATATTTTTATATTTCTTATAATATGTAAATAAGAAATTTTAAATGATCAGGAAAAGAGTTTTAATAAGATCCTCTTTTCATGTCCTCTTTGAACAATTGAAGAACTATTGTTTTTTAAGGAATAATGGGAAATTTTACTAAAAAATACAACCCAATTTAGCATCTATATCTCCCAACATAAATATGTATGGAAAACTAAACTACGGTGCAAGGGGGGCTGAATGTAGCACCAAGACGCAGCAGAGTTCTTTGCAAGACTAGCTTCATATGGCAGATACCGCTTCCAAAACAAAAGGCATTAGGAAGTATTTCAGACGTAGGAAAAGGTAAGGTATAACCAAACAAGTACCTGTGCATGCACCCAGCGCCCATCACATGTGCCTGAAGTAGTTTTTAAAGGGGTCGAAAGAGTCTATGCATTCAAAATGCTGCCTGGCTGCTAAAAAAGTTAACAGAGAAAGCACAGCACAGGGCTTAGCCCAGTAAATGTCCACGCTTCTGTTCCCTTCTTTGCAAAATGTGCAACAAGCTCTCTGCCAGTGGGGTTTCCTGACAGACAGATGTGTTTCGGGGTAAGTCTGGGCTGGTGAAATTGTTCCAAGTGCGCAAAACAATTACTGCTGTTGTCCTTTCCAAATGAAGTTTTGCGCCCTTACGGGAGAGTTACTTTCCCCTTTTGTAAATAAAAATTTCCTCCTGAAAATGCTTTGGAAAGCTCCCAGGGATAATCCCATTATTCAAATACAGTAGGAAAGATTCTGAGGGCGGAAAATGAATGATAATTAGCTGTGCTGACTGTGAAGGTTTTTGTAATCCTCTCTTTTCATTCAAGCACAGGGAGGGGGTGGGGGACTGTGGCCATGTGAACCTATGGAGAAATTAGCCAAACGTGTAAAATCAACTAAGTCTACTTCCTATGTGCTCTTCTCTTGATTTCCCTGGAACTCTGGGTTAACAAGTTAAATTAAAAGAACTTAAAGGAACATAATAATCATAGTTATTTTTATTGACCAGCTTTCAGGTGAGAGTCATCAAGCTAAGTACTACACAGCTATTTATTTGTTTAATCTTTATGATGACTCAGGCGATAGATTTATCTCATCTATTTTTTCCAGCTAAGGAAATCACTTGTAAGAGAAGCTGATTAACATATCCAGGGTCACAGAGTTGGGGAATGGTAGTACTGGGGTTCAAATCCATGTACCGCTCAGAGTATATTGTCAAAGACTGGGGACCGCTGGGTGTGTAGGGAACAGTTAAGGGATGGCTCATCTAGACCAATGTCTTCCTTTTACAGGTGAGGGAACTAAGGCTAGAATGGGGAGGCACTCCTGCAAGCTTGCAGAGCTGAGGCTAGGATTCAGGATTCCTGAACTCAGTGCAGCCCAGTGCTTGCCCTCTTTTTCACATGTCCCCAACGGAAAGGATCTTTTTTGCCTCTAAAACCTGTTTGCCCAGCCATCTTCCAGGTCACACTAGCAGCACCGCAATCAGCACCGGTGTTCTTTGTACTGGCTACACTGTTGGGTCACCTGGGAAGAGTGAAAAAATACCCAAACCAGAGTATCACTCAAGAGATTTTTATATATTTTGTTCTGGAGCGGACCGGGAACCCACACCGCCCCCACCTTTCAATGCACCATAGGGTTCTGAGAATGTCCCTGTGCACAACAGCCACTTCATTCCTCTCCCCGCGACCTCAGATCGGAATCCTCCGCATCTCATTAGATGGCACCACCTGGGGTTGCTCCAGCCGGAAACCTAGGCTTAGTCCTTCAGTCCTCTCTTTTCCTTCCATCCACATTCAGTCCATGAGCTCGTGTCAGGCGTTGGGTAAATGTTTGATAAATGAGGAAATTCAGACATTTGTGTGGGTCATCATTTGGAAGGGGAAATTTTTTAAATTCTATACATCGTGGGCATGTGTACTTTTAGGACTGCTGCTTCTGTCAGTCCTGCATGTCGTCGAGGACCAGAGCTCCCCTCTGAGAGGGTTGAACTCCAGGCTCTGAGTGACACCCCGATGCCATGGACAGGCATGGGCCGCTTTGAAACGCTCACATTTCTCAGCTTTATTCTTCCTGCCCATCTCTCCTGCCTGTTTCATCCCTGGCCTATATACACAGGTAGTTTGCATGGCCCTGATAGGAATTCCCTGGAAAGAGCTCATGGAGAAAGGTCCTTCACCACTTTTTAGGCAAGCAAGCAATAAATGGCTGCCAGGCTTGGTTAGACGGAGCAGCCCGCGGCCTCTGATGGGCCATGAATGCTGCATCTGGATGGTGCTGCTCACTCTCCACACGCGCTCCTTCTCCAGGTGTGAACAGGCCTCGCAGACTCTAGGCTGGGACCAACCACACCAAGAAGAGTCAACGGCAGCTAACAATTTAAAAGTCAGAAAGCCATAAAGGAGATTTTTTTTCTTTCTGATGATCATGCAGTTACATGGTAGGGAGAGTGTTTCAAAATTTGGGCTTTGTATTTTTATCTGATAAATAAAATAATTCTAGAGCAGTCCTGTCAAATAAAAGTAAATAAGAGCAACATACAGAATTTTAAGTTTTCTAGCAGCCACATTCAAAATAGTGAGAACATGTGAGATTAGTTTTAATAATATTTTATTTGTCCTAATACATTTAAACGAGTGAATTGTATGGTGTGTGAATTAGATCTCAATAAAGCTGTTAAAAATAACAGAAAACACATGACCCATGTTTGTAGATGTTTAGCTCTTGGAAGCCTGCTTCCTAAACATAAGAAGTTGAGAGCCCATTCTGAACTGTCTTTGTCCCTTTGAATTCCAACGGCCAGTACTTTCACCAATGTGAATTCTCTTAAAACTTTGTGGGTTTTCTAGAAATCTGATGAGCAGTTCACTCTATACCCCAAAGCCACATTCATAATTATGTTTCAGCCATATCTTCATCTAATTCTGGCTGACTCTGAGGATGCAAAGGATCATTAGAAACCCTTTTGTCTACATGAGAGGGTCTACATTTGTCTACATTAGGCACCATCTTCAGTATTTATGCAGTCTTAACAAGGATCTTACAATGATTTTTATTACATTCACAAATTTGAAACCATCACCACAGTCAATTTTAGAACATTTTCATCCCCTCAAGAAAAAAATTTATGATTGCTATCCCTCCCATCCCTTGCCCGCCCCCCAGCCTTCCCAGCCCTAGGCATCACTTGTTTTCCAGGAACCCAGAGCTTGGGTAAAGTTCAACATTGTCAGTCCTCCCTTCTGTTCAATATTAATGAATATAATAGGTCCCTGAATAACTAAGAGACAAGTATAAAACTCCAGAGGGAGATGAAACAGGTTCTAATTAATAGTCTTTCTAGGACTCTTGTTGGTATTGTTTCTGTGAAATAAGTTGAACCATCTGGTGAAAGGCTACAGCACACGTCAGTTGTTTCAGAATTTTGAAGTCCAGGCATCTTAAACAGGATTCCTGTAATGAAAAAGAGAAATATTAATATAGAAGTTTGAGTCACACCCTGCGGGGCACAAGTCTAGTGGATTCCAAGAGGTTGGTGGAAGAAAATATTTTGATTAAGCAGCACTGCCATTAAAAGAAATGAAGGCCACCCACATAAGAATGAGAAAAGACTATTTATTCACAGCCTGCGACGTGGCAAGGGAGAAGGCCAGCATCACTTACGTTTGGTAGAGTCTGAAGCAAACAGAACCAGACATTTTGGTCACAAAGGAAGGCGTACACAGTAGGGACACGTCCGGATCTAAGGAGAAAAGGACATGAAGTCAGAACCAAGGCCTTACATCACTTTGGTTACATATTTGGATCTCTGTTAGTCTCTGCCAGATGGCAAGAAGCTGGCCCATTGTCCTCAAATGGTTGTGGAAATATAATTTAGAATTATGTAGGGTATGATCAGTAGATTGTAATAATTGGAGAAATGGATGCTTGTAAAATAATTTACCAAATGATTTGCTTAATATCATTTTTACATGTAGGTGCAAGTAGAAATGCCATCAGCTATATTTCCTTATGGTCTCATTTGATGAGATTGGAATTGTCCAGATATTTTATAGTGGGATCCAGTGATAGGTGGCATATCCAGCAGTCAGTAAGACTGAAGGCAGTGCCTACTGTTTGAGATAATATAAGAGTGTCATTAATATAAATATGTTTGACCTAACAATTATATGAGGAGCAGGAAAAGAGAAATTGCTATTATATGTGGATAACAACCAAGGGTCTCTAGAAAATGAGAAAAAGAATGATGATTAGCAGATGGATTAAAAACCAACACGGGAATCAGATGGAGGTCCTACTCCAACCTCATGGGCAGAAGCCGTCCATTGTCTAAAGTCATCTGCT
The DNA here is from genome assembly GCF_964146895.1 of Miniopterus schreibersii. Lineage (NCBI taxonomy): Eukaryota > Metazoa > Chordata > Mammalia > Chiroptera > Miniopteridae > Miniopterus > Miniopterus schreibersii. The sequence goes on along the minus strand of NC_138117.1, from coordinate 34,588,571 downwards.
TGTTCCAAAGATCAGCTATGTCTAAAAGATCTCCAAGTGCCCTCAGTTTGAAGTCCTGTTGGAGCAGCCTTCCAATTGTGTGGAATTCTGAGTTACTTCTTGAGTTATTAAACACAAATCCAAGCCGTGACCCCAGCATTTTATTGCTGTATCTATTGTTTGTAGTACCTGATAAGGTCCCTTCCAGTGAGGTCAGGAGCAGCAGTTCTCCTATGACGTCTCTTCCAGTAATTAAATATCCTGTTTGAAGATCATGAAGAGATGGTTTAGGAAAATGTCTTGGAAAGGTATCCCAAACCCATTGGTGAAAGAGCTGGGTATAGTACGAGTGTCCATTGCAATATTTTGCCATGTCACCATGCAGTAGGGAAGTGTCTAATATTGGAGTAGAATATGCAAATGCATGGACCTTCTAGTTACCAATTCATAAAGAAATAACCGATGTATCCTCAAGGGAGTGACCATAAGAAACCATAAGAGCTGGTGAGAGTACCTTTGGCCAAGGGACCTCAAGGGCTTCTGAAAGTTATGCTAATTTTTATTTAAGGATTGCTATTGGTCTTTTCCACCTTCTCAGAAGATAGTAGGTAATAAGGAAAGTACAGTTTTTGAAATCCCAAAATCAACCAAGTGGAAACCACAAAATCAAGCAGCCTTTTAGTGGTCATAAGGGCTGTAGCTTTTCAGCAAGGAAATACTTTAGCCCACCCTGAAAATGGATATACAATTACTAAAACATATTCAGACCCCATAGAGGTTTGAAGCTGGCTGCAATCCATCAGAACCTGTCCAAAGTGTCGTTGAGGCCTTGGGTCCTTCCTGTCTCACCTTTGCAGTTTTTCCAGGATTAAGGTGTTGACAGGTGATACATGACCTGAAAATAGCCTCAGCTGTGTTTTTAAAGCTTTCTCACCAATGCTGATTTAAAATAACAATCTAATGAACAAAATAAACTGACGAACAAAATAGAAACAGAGGTATGGATACATGGAACAGACTGACACCTGTCAGAGGGGAGGGGGACTGAATGAAATAAGGCGAATGGATTAGCCAAAGAACATTATGTGTTTTTTTAAAAATAAAGCAGAATAAAAGATGCATTTTCTTCCTCCTCAGAGCTGATCTGAATAGAAGAATTTTTTTTGTCTGGGTTTTTCTTTGATAACATGGGATAATTTTTTTTCAGTGTCCCTTCTTTTTATAATATCTGCAAGAGCCGTTATCAATAGGTGGTTTGGGAAGTGGTCTACTTAGCTGTTTGATCTTTAGGGCCACAAGTTTATTTTGGATCTTGTCTCATTTTTATTCTAAAGCCATTTCAAAATGTTATGCCAGGTTGTTTTAGTTTAGGTAAAGGGGTTGTTTTCCATTCTAATTTCTTTCTTTGAACTAGGTTCCCAGTATCAGGTTTAGCTCCATTGACAAAATGAGATGAAGGGGCTGCTGTTACATCAGCATTTTCTTTAATTCCCAAATGTTTTTAGAAGATATTTTCTAGTCTATCCTAAAAATCTCATATAGTTTCATCTTTACTCTTTTTTTTTCTTTTTGCATGATTTAATTATGGTACAATTGCTTGTTATGAAAATGTTTCCAGTATGGTTTTTAGGATATTTTGCCTTGTTTTGAAGCCACTTTTTGACCCTTGAGCTTATTGTGAAAAGAAAGATCTGGTAGGTCTCTTTCTGGGCAAGTCCCATCAGCTTTTGCCAACAAAACTGAGCATCTGAGGTTCCAACCAACTTGTGTATAAGTTGATATAGATCAAGTACCCTGGGTCATATGTACCCAAAAGAATTCTAAATTATTTGATGAATATTTGTTGGTCTTATCTAGGTTTCAAGAAATCTTTCAGCTTTTAATTCAGCTTCAGTCCAAGGCTTAATTCCATAGTTTCCTGTATACCTAGCACATGGAAAGAGGAATTTTTAGAGACATTGGACATTGGGGGTTTTAGGAAAGTTAGGAAAAGATAAAGGTCTGGACCAAGGGAAGATGAGAGAGGGATTGACAGAGATGTGGAAGAAAAGAGATCAGAACTGAAGGATCAGAGGGAAGAGAGCAGGATATAGAGAAGCAACTGGAGGACAAGAAGATTTACTAGGTAAATTAGTCCATTTTGTTGTTACTTAAGTTTGTCAAATTGCTCATAGCTTTGGCCAAAGATTCTTTTAGTGGAGCAGTTTCTTTATTCAGATTTCTGTTGGGAGGTATCTGAATACCCATCAAAAAATGCTGCCCATTTGGACTGAGAAATTTTATTCCCTTTCTTTTCTAAGGAACCTTTCAAATGAACAATTTTGTTAAAGTCAAATGTTCCCCAGAGTACCCACTGAAGGCCTAAATCATAATCGTGTCATTGGGAGAGATATATAAGGGAATTAGGACTGCAATGAGAATAAATATAAAAAGCAACAGTTTCCCTGGAAAAGGAGATTGAGATTTAGATGAGCCTGTGAGAGCTGGCGATGGTTGGTACAAAGAAAATGCTTGTGCATCCCGTGTGTAGGGTCCCCAAACTGATGGCTGGCTGCCCCCAAATTCAGACCCGACAATCTTCACCCCCTGGTAGGTGGAATACCAGAGAAAATGTTTTCTCTGAATCAAAAAACTAAAGTTCTGAGGACTAAAACTGGAGACAGAAGAACCTCATCCAGTTTTATTGGTGACCTACAGCAAAGTTTGTCCAAATGAACTTTCTGATAAGGACTGCAGTCACTGGTCTGCAGACGGCCATGAACAACAGGCTGACAAGGCACATGCCTGTGCTCTACCCAGTGATTGTCCTTCTTATGACAAATTAACACTTTGAGACAGCACACCACGAAATGGTAACACAAAAGCAGTAAAAGGAAATGAAAAGAGTTGCTTGATTGCACTAAGGACATCAAACAAATGAAAACTGATAACAAAACCTGGGTGCCAAACTAAGAATAAATAACCAAGTGACTCAACACAGAGAGTGGAAGGCAGACCTGGTGCTGACTTACTACATTGTTGTGGACTTGACAAGAGGCGAGCAGCAAAGCACAAGGGCTTCCATACCCAGATGAAGACTGGAGTCCATGGTCATGGTCAATGCAAACTGTATCTTGGTGGAACCTCCAAGAAAACTATGGGAATAAATGAAGATCACACAAATGAAAACAAACAAATGCTATTTATTCAGAGCTTTCTATAGCAAGAGAGTCACCACCAGCATTTGAGTTTGGCAGAAACTCAAATGCATGTAGAGTAGTGGGAAAGCTCCTGTGGGAAAAAGGGGAAGCTTCAGATGTGCCCTATCTGGAGGCTGTTGGCATGCAGAAGCTGGAAGCAGGCTAACTAGAAGTGAGGCATCGTGTATAATTTGTTAGGAGTGCATATTTGGCTTTCTATGGTCAGTCCTAAGTTAGAAGTAGGGGCACAAACTACGGAAGCTGACAGTTATTGACAGGGTCCTGATTTAGGGCTGATGTTGAAGGGGTTGTAGATGGACTCTTAGTCTGAGTGCTGTAGAGGATATATGTCAGAGTTTTATTTTTATATGTGGCCTTGCCATTGCCTGTATATATATTTAGCTTCTCACCGCTCGTTGAGGTTTTTGAAGTTATGATGTCGACTGCATTAGTAACATTGTCCAAAGCGTTGGTTACTTCAATCAGGGCATGGGTGACCTGAGAATTTCACCAGACTTGCAGTAGTCCAAGCAGCAGGTTATCCAAGGAAAGATCTGTACCATGAATGGTCAGCTGAAATGATGAGTCCTAGTTCTAGGCTTATATCAAGTCCTCAGGCTTGAGCTTGGAATGACTCTTCATATCCTGGGAACAAGGCAACTGTGGAGTCTCAATAAGAATCTGGTAGTCAGGGTTTAGTTCTCAGTGACTCCAAGTCAAGGAGAAGAGAGAAAAAATGGAAGCTTAGTTTGGAGGCTGTTTAGGTTGTAGCCAGATATTTAAGGAGTCTGGAAGAACTAGAATCTGGTTGACAATCTGTGCAAGGTGAGAGAATCCAGTTCAATACCAAACAGATTTTTCCACAGTGAAAGAGAAAGCTTGGTTACCAGATAAGACAAAGTTTGCATATGGATCAGTCAACTGCAATTTACAGAGCTGTGCAACATAGCTTAAAGACAATGCATAGGACCCGAATCTGATCATCCAGAAGAATGTGCTATAGTTTCCCACTGAAACACAAATTTTCTCTCTATGGCCTCGCTTCCCCTTTAGGTCAAAGACAATCTCAAAGAAAGAATATTCTCAATCACAAAATAAGGTTGGTTTCCATAAATGGCTTGGTCATTTGCATAGATGCACCAAGAATGACAGTTTACCACAGAGGTCTTAGATTGGCTTTGGTGGAAGTTTTCATAAAGAATCTCAGGTTGGACTTTTCAAAGCCTCTTGAGGATAGGAAGCCAAGCCAAGAATTCACCACCACTTTTCACCTGCAGCACCCAGTGATTTGGTGAGAATTCCTCTCTTCCTGAGGTCCCCCAAATAGCCTAAGAAGCATCTGGTCATATCTGATTAAATGAACATCATTCTCAAATATGACATTGTAGGCAAAGCCTTGGTTGCATAACCAGTGCTTCCAAGTATGTCCTATTAACAAGGTGGACAGAGTCCTGTTGAATCTATGCAAATAACTGTATTGCCATGAAAATAAGAATATCAGTAAGAGTTTCAGAATTGTGGAAAGGAGAGTCAGGGTAAAACAGATAAATGTTTCATTTCAAGAGCACAGTCTACTAAATTGTTATGAGTGATAGATAGCTTAATAGAAAGTGGTTCCTTATATCCAGAAAATAGAGCATTAGTGCATCAGCACTACTCCAAACAAAGCCCATATCCATCCATCATCAGTTCATTCAGCCCTATGCAATGAAACCTGTCTCCCTGTATCTTGGATTAGCAGTCTCATAAATCCATCTCCTTCTCAACTTAAGTCTGGAATCCTGACTTAGTCCACCAATAACCAAAGTTATTTAAGCAATGCCATCAGGAGCCTGTGCACCAGAGTACCCGACAGAGTCCTTTCCATGGGTCTCTGAGACTGTCCTTTTCAGCTGAAAGCAAAGCACTTGGGCAGGTAGCTAATCATTTCTGTTTAAAAGAGCACAGTCTACTAAATTGTTATGAGTGATAGATAGCTTAATAGAAAGTGGTTCCTTATTTCCAGAAAATAGAACATTAATGCATCAGCACTACTCCAGACAAGGTCCATATTCATCCAGTTCATTCAGGCAATTCAGTCCTAGGTAATTATTTCTTCTTCCACTTGTAGTTGAGTCAGTAGTCTCATGAATACATCTGCTTTCCAGTAGAGGTTTGGAGCTCCTGACTTGGTCCACTGGTATGGTTTCATAGTTGATTAAGCAATGCCATCAGAAGCCTGTGCCCAAGAGTACCTAGCACTGTCCTTTTACACCAGGCTCTGGGACAGTTTTTCTTTGTTGAAGATGGAACTCTGCCCTGTAGCTGATTGCAAGTGATTTCATGGAAGCATCCGGAGTAAGACAAAACACGCAAACAAAACTATCTTTATAGATGTCAAAAGACTAAAGATGGCTATTGTTCACTTATTGTTTTTCAAAAGAGGATAATCTAAAGGGAGATTTGTTATAAGAATAATGCAATTAACAATCATATCTGGTTGCTTCCATGGCATGCAAACAAAGACAATCCAAAACAATTTTATACAGAATATCTATGAACATAAAGATTTAAGTTTATTTTCAACGAAAACATATATTACATCTAGTTTATGAAAATGGAAGAACATAATCTTCACAGAGAAAACATTTTCAGATATAATATGTAAAAACCCTGAGACACTGGATGCCATATATACCTAGCACATCATTAGAATATAACAAGAATACATCAGGATTATCAAGTAAATAGATTTGGCACATCTGGAATGGTTTTAAGCATCAATAGATTAATAAAACTCCACAAATAAGTGTTGTGAATTCCCAATAGAAAGTTACTGAGCTGCAATATGCTATATTCAAATTAAAGGAGTTACAACCAAGTTAATGTTTTTAAAAGTAAGTGAAATTATGACTACTAACACTATACTGCTTTTGTCTTATAGGCAAAGCAACACCAGGACTTGGGTAAATAGAAACAAATCATGGACAGCAAAAACATTGACAATTCTCTGGAAATTTCTCATACAGAATACAAGTGTTTAAGTATTTATGTTAATAACATTTTACCCATACAAATTTAACCTAAGAAAGTCTAAGCATTTCTTGTGATTTGACAATATTTTTCATGTAACCCATCATTAGTAACATACCAAATGACCCTAACTATTTCTACCATTTCTCTTTTCACAAGGTAAAAAACAAATCGTGGTGATTTTTCCAGGGGCCCCCTGGGAAACTGCAAAGGTAATTTTAGGTGCTGACAAGATTAATCAAACTTTGAACTTGACACAACTTTAAGATGGTGAGGCCCTCAGTTTTATGAGAACTTCCTGTATTTTAACTTGTTTCATCTTAGGTGTAGACCTAGCCTATTTGCCTCACCACAACCACAAACAACATTTCCTGTCGTGACTTTCTTGTTAGTACATATTTGATAAAGCTTGTTAAGCTTCAAACCACCCCCCCCACCAGCTTCACCACCATCCCCCCTCCTACGTTCCACAGCTATCTCTGCATTTAAAAGCTTTGCCTGCCCATCTCTTTCCTAGGACATTTCTGGGTTAGTCTTTGAGCATCTTTCCATTTTAATTCTCCCCTGCTGCTATTGCAGTATACTCTTAATGAAGTCTTTCATGCTAGCATCCAGATTGCATTTTTTTCCTTTGACAGTGATGATGCCATGACTCTGATGGAGTACTGACTACCCCTTGGACCCTGTTTTTCTCACTCAAGCATTAAGGCTATTTCATTAGACTCTGTGTCCTTTCCTGACTGGGGAAATGTAGATCCACAGCGGTAAGTGATAACTCCTAACCCAGTGCTCCAAATATTTGTCTGTTGTAGCATGGTAACGACTTGGCTTTATTGTCCTTTTATTTTTGTCTTTTTTTTCAACTTCTCTGTTTTCTCATTCTGCCATTTTTGAGTGGGGGTAAAGCCCCTGACTCTCTCCCTGGGAATTATACCTGGGCTAAAGTCCCAAGGTCTCAGTTCAGACAGGTGGTCCTTCCGTTATCATGGGAGATGGTCAGTCTAATCATTGTCCCCCAGATCTCTTCATTGTGGAGTATGTCCTACATCATTGTGGTACTAATTCCAACCAATTTCTTAAACGTGGCAAAATTTTAGTAATGACCACTTAGAATTTCAATGGCCTCTTTGGGGAACTTGGTCTCTCCTCCACCCTTCTCCTGAAGTTTAGTCCATATGGGCTCATTATGAGCAGGGCTGTTGAATCCCCTGATTCCAAGATCTCATTCAAACAATGAACTGCTTTTATTGTTCGATACAAAGAACCAGAAAAATGGCTCTCCCACAAAGATGTTTCCAACACAGTTCTTTCTCTCAGAGACCAGGCTCCTTCCTCAACAAATTCTAAGGCCGATCTCTTCTCATCCCTCACCTTCCCAGCTTGTGCTTTTGCCTTTTTTCCACCCTGAAGCTCCTTTGAATCCTTTGGTCTCGCCCTGTACCACCTCTACATACCCTTGCCAGACCTTTCCTTTCTCACTCCAGCCCTTCAACCTCCCTGTAGTCGCTCAAGACTTAAGTCCCTCTAACACTATTGGGGCTTGGGAGGAGCTCAGAGACACCAAGAGCAACAGCCTGATGGTGAAAAGGCTAATAGGAAATAGGCTGGGTAATTTTTCCATTCACATGGACTTTGGGGACACCAGATGGCTGCTTGGTCTCTCCTCCATTCTTCTCCCGAAACTTAGTCCACAGTCCATAGGATAGGATTGCACTTCATGGCAAAGGACATCTTCAAAGTCTGCTCCACAAATACTGGCAAAGATGCTTCAGCCCTCATATTGAGCAAGTTACTTCAATTGTCCCATCCTCCAGAAATATAATCCTTGTAAAAATGTAAAAGTGAGGCAAGGATGAGAGTCAGCTTTTACATGAGCAGTGAGTCTTATATTTGGGGTTTATGCCTGAACCATGACTACAATTTTAAAATTAAAAATTAAGCTATAAGCTCTCTGTCCTTCTGTATGTGTATTGATGTTTTCCTAATTATAAATTGTATTATTACATTAAACTATAAAATCCTTTTTAAAAGCTCCTTTTGTATTGGCTAAGAGATAAATAAGAGGTTATCATTTTAAATATTCCTGAAATTCTCAGAAACTATGGAAATTAAATTTCTAATATATAAACAATGTGGGGAGGAGAGTATTTTTACATAAACTTACCAAAATGTTTTTAAAATTCAAGCTTACATGATATAAGTGATACATATTTGGCAAATGAGACTAGTTTGATGTTGGTTTAATAAATACATCTTTGTCTTCTGAGTTATCAATCTCATGAAACTACATTTTTATTCTAACTGGATATGTTTTTCTTAAACTTATACAGGCTTACTGGACCTCTTTGTTTTATAACCTAGATATATTACTGCTTTATTCTAACTATATGCTTGATATATTTATGGCATATTATGTTTCAGGATTATTACATCTGATATTTGTCCCTATAAAGAATATGTTCCTCTATTTTCATAAAATGATGTCTTATCCACTAGTCTATGAAAATAAGATCAATCATCATGTTTATGCATATTTTGTTTAAAACATTTTGGACTCACTTAAGTGTCACATAAGTAAATTTTCTTATCAATTGTATTATTTTTATACTGAACTGTCATCAAACTTTTCCCTTTTGAAAATTATCAAAAATATGTTAACCATGAGTAATCTTTTGTCATCTACAGATAGTTTTGTGTTTTACTCTGATGCTTCGCAAAGAGCACTTGCAGACCAGCTACCAGCCCAAGTGCTTTGTCTTCAGCTGAAAAGGACAGTCTCAGAGACCCATGGAAAGGACTCTGCACAGGCTCCTGATGGCATTGCTTAAATAACTTTGGTTATTGGTGGACTAAGTCAGGATTCCAGACTTAAGTTGAGAAGGAGATGGATTTATGAGACTGCTAATCCAAGATACAGGGAGACAGGTTTCATTGCATAGGGCTGAATGAACTGATGATGGATGGATATGGGCTTTGTTTGGAGTAGTGCTGATGCACTAATGCTCTATTTTCTGGATATAAGGAACCACTTTCTATTAAGCTATCTATCACTCATAACAATTTAGTAGACTGTGCTCTTGAAATGAAACATTTATCTGTTTTACCCTGACTCTCCTTTCCACAATTCTGAAACTCTTACTGATATTCTTATTTTCATGGCAATACAGTTATTTGCATAGATTCAACAGGACTCTGTCCACCTTGTTAATAGGACATACTTGGAAGCACTGGTTATGCAACCAAGGCTTTGCCTACAATGTCATATTTGAGAATGATGTTCATTTAATCAGATATGACCAGATGCTTCTTGGAACTAAGGCTGACTTGGTGGGGCTAATGCTTACCAAGTCTCTCTTGGGAAGACGGGCCTGGTAACTGGCTTCAGCAACCACCTATCTATACCAGGTCTCTGCATATAAAAGTTTTGCTTGCCCACACCTTGCCTGAAACTTCTCTAGCTTAGGCTTTGAGCATCTTCCTGTTGCAAAACTCATGCTAAATAATGTCTTTCTTTACTCAAGCCTAGATTTACATTGATTTCCTTGACAACACAAAAGATATCATTTAGGATTTGATTTTTGGAAGGTAAAGTATACAAAGTTATGAAGAAGTTTCAACAGTTGACTCCATAGGATCACGGATTACTGAGAAACAATATCTGGTTATCTATTTAACCAAAATAATAACACAAATTTTTTAAAGTAGCTGTATTTTATCTTACTTAGATCTGTTCTAGGTAGCTGACAAATTAATTAACTCAACTGAGTATCAGTCCCAGGTTTTAAGTTACCAAAGGATTTTGGAAACTATCTTCAAGCTGACATACTATAAAACACAATTACTTTTAAAATAAATTTTGTTAGGATAATGAATTAATTTCACAAAATACAAATTTATATTTTTTATAATCTTAAAAATATTGTAACTGAAATGCTAGCTTATTAAATCAGAAAACCTTTATAAGTTGAGGAAGAATGCACCCAAGTAGAATAAAAATATGTTTGTATTATATCTAGAGATGATAACTCAGAAGATATAGCTGTTTATTATTAAACCGATAATATTAAATTAGTCTCATTTGCCAAAGTTGACCTCGATTATGTAAACTTGAATTTTTAGAACCTTTAAGTTAGTGCCTATAAGAATATTTTTAGCACATTAAAAGTATTGGAAGTTTAATTTTTTATATATATCTGGGAATTTTAGAAATATTCCACTTGTGTAAGGCCTTATTTAGTTCTAAGTCAATAAGAATAGTGCTCTTTAAAAATTTTTATACATTTACACAATGGAATACTATGCAGCCATAAAAAAGAAGAAAACCTTATTTTGTAACACCACAGATTAACCTGGAGACTATTATGCTAAGTGAAACAAGCTAGTCAGAGAAAGACAAATACCATATGATTTCACTTATATGTAGAATCTAATGAACAAAATAAACTAACAAAAAAAATAGAAACATACAGATACAGAGGACAGGCTGACAGCTATCAGAGGGGAGGGGGTTGGGGGCATGGGTAATAAAGGTGAAGGGATTAAGCAAAAAATAACAACCTCATAGACAGATAACAGAGGGAAATGGGGGTGGGGGGAAGTAGGAGAGGGTAAAAGGAGCATAAATGGTGATGAAAACAGACATGACTTGTGGTGGTGAACACACAATACAATATACAGATGATATATTATAGAATTGTACCCCTTAAGCCTATATAATTCTATCAACCAATGTAACCCCAACACATTCAATTAAAAAATGTATAATCTAATTTAGTAATACTACCTGAAAATAGGAAAATATTACATACCCAAAACACATAAATATACATCCAGACTTAGAGAACTTAGAGCTTCAATTCTAAAGTTTCAGCAGATGGGTCAGGCATAAATCCAGAAATACAGGATTCACTTTTCATATAAAAAGTGTTCTTGTCTTCTAAGTGGATAAAAGTTCTTAATAGATTTTAGTTCAAAATAAGGAAAAATAGATTTAAAAAGTGACAAACTTGATTTTCTGACATCATTTAGAACAGAGATAAGATATCTGTGAACCACTTAATTCTTTATAGAGACTGCCAAATGATCAGACTGTAAAACAAAAACAAAACAAATCCAGTACCAGAAATCAACTATGTATTCAAAAAAAGTCAAAATCAAATTCTTACCATGCTACCAACAGACAAGAGACTGGAACATAGGACCAAGGATAGAATTTACCTTTAGATCCCTGGGTTGCAAGTCAGGAATGGAGCACAGAAAACTCCAAGTGGCCTTATTACCTGGAAAAGACTAGAATCTGATGGCAAGTTATGATCCTGAGTCATGGCACCAAACTGTCAAAGACAAAAAACAGACAAGTTAGGAGACTAACATTATTGAGACTATTGCAGTAGGGAGCTGACCCCAATCTGAAGATCTTCAGGAAGTTGTCAGCTTTTATAGAGAAGAATGACAAAAAAATTAGGCAAATTGGTGGTTTACAGTGTGGTTACCTTAGTCATCTGAACAGGAAGTGGTTTTTGAGCTAGCTAGCTTAAGTGCGCTAAAAGCGTATTAGTCATCTGAACAGGAAGTGGTTTTTGAGCTAGCTTAAGTGCGCTAGAATTTCAATTGCAGATAATCAACCATGCAACAAAGAACAGGAAGCTGAAGTGTCTAAGTGTTGCCTTATCAGCAGATTCAGGCAAAAGGGAAATTTTCTTTTGTCACACGTGAACGAAGATCCTATAGGAAAGAGTTTCAAGCAGAAATAACGATAAAACAAATAACTCATCTAGACTAGTCTCTAGACTCTAGTCATGAGTCTAGACTACATTCTGGTCTAGTCTCTAGTCCTCTAGCCCTGCATCTAGGCTAAATCATGTCTTCTTCCCCAGCCCCACTGACTCTTCTGCGTGGAATGTACTTATTTTTCATGCCCCCCCTTTATATGTAGTCTCTCTTCCTCCCACTTACTACCTCTATCCACATTTCTCCATTGGTAAAGATGCAGGTTCAATCATTATATCACCTTACCCCTTCAAGGCTACTACTTTCCTAAATGGTCTTCTTCCTTCCAGTGTTTTCTCACAATTTGGTCTCCATGAAGCAGTCAGAGTGAACTAAAATGAAAATCTGATTTTGTTACTAACCTGTTCAAAAATATCAATCTCTCCCTATTGCCCTTCAAAAATAGTGTGACCATGTTAGTACAGGCTGCTTTGTAGTATAATTTGATATCTGGTATTTTGATCTCTCCTACTTTGTTCTTTCTCAAGATTATTGCAGCAATTCAGGATCTTTCGTGGTTCCATATAAAATTTCGGAGTATTTGTTCGAGATCTGTGAAATATGCTGTTGGTATTTTAATAAGGAATTGTGTTGAACCTATAGATTGCTTTGGGTAGTATGAACATTTTAATGATGTTAATTCTTCAAATCCATGAACATGGTATATTCTCCCACTTGTTTGCATACTCCACTATTTCTTTTTTTTAATGTCCTGTCATTTTCTGAGTATATGTCTTTTATCTCCTTGGTTAAGTTTATTCCTAGGAATCTTTTTGTTGTTGTTCTTGCAATAGTAAATGGGATTGTATTTTTAGTTTCTCTTTCTGAGAGTTCATTATTGGTATATAAAAATGCCATCAACTTCTGAATGTTAATTTTGTATCCTGCTACTTTGCTGAATTCATTTATTAAATCACTTCCCCAGAGTGAGAGCATGGATGCCGAGGGGGTTACCTGCTGAATGGAATAGGTGGCTTATGCCATAATCTGCATATTCTATTTTTATGATTTTTTTACTTTGTAAATTTTGTAATGTATTGATATTAGAGAGACAGAGAGGGAGAGGGAGAGAAAAAAAAATCAACTTGTTATTCCACTTACTTATGCATTCATTGGATGCATGTGCCCTGACCGGGGATCTAACCTGCAACCTTGGCATATCAGAACAACGGATGATATAACCAACTGAGCTACCTGGCCAGGGTCAATCTGCATATTCTTAATTTAATACACCAGCTAAAAGCCCCCAACACAGTTTCCTTTATATTTCCCTTAACACAATTCACTGTCCCTGGAGACCTAAAGTTGTTTCCTGGGTCTTGTCACTTCTCTAAAAATGTATTGTTTCCTTGCTAAGCAAGTTCTAACCAGACCTTCAGGCTACTCATCCCTGAGTTTCTCCTACATATTTATGAGGTATACATGTTTACAAACCTCTGCCTGTTTTTCTCTTGTTAATCTGTCTTTGCTATGAAAGCCCTAGCCAAAACTTAAAAGAGTTGAAGGAAAAGATTTTTTTTCCTCCACTACAAATTCAAGGATGCAATCCTATCCAGATCCAGGAAGAAGTAAGTAAAATTAAAGATACAAGAACATGAAACACCGCACGTGTTGACTCTTAGATCTGAGAAGTCAAGGGTTTAGATGAAAGGCAGCACATATCTAAGATAAATGAAACAATTATGCTGAGCATGGAGCCCCAGATGTGCTCATTTTGGCCTCCCAGGACACAGAAAACAGATATAATATGTAGGGATTCAAAAAGACTGTAACTGAGTCCCTCTTGTTTTAAAAATAGAAGTAATTAAAGATTCAAGAATCAAACTAAGTGAAATATTATTTTTTTTAAATAAATACTATGATTTTTTGTTTGTTTGTTTATTGTTGTCCAAAATATTACAGATGTCCCTTTTTCTCCCCATTGGCCTACTCCCCCCCACCCCACGCCCTCCCCAGTCCCTCTCCCCACCATTGTTCATGTCCTGGGGTTGTGCATATATGCATATAAATTCTTTGGTTAATCTCTCCCCATCCACCCACCCACCCTCCTCCATCCCTCTGACATTCATCAGTCTGTTCCATGCTTCCATGTCACTGAGTCTATTCTGTTCATCAGTTTATTAAGTTCTTTAGATTCCACATTTAAGTGAGATCATGTGATGTTTGTCTTCTCTGCCTGGCTTATTTCACTTAGCATAATACTCTCCAGGTCCATCCATACTGTCCCAAAGGGTATGAGATCCTTCTTCTTTACAGCTGCGTAGTATTCCATGGTGTAAATGTGCCACAGCTTTTTTATCCACTTATCTACTGATGGGCATTTGGGCTGTTCCCAGATCTTAGCTATTGTAAACTGCGCCGCTATGAACATAGGGGTACATATATTCTTTCTGATTAGTGTTTCAGGGTTTTTAGGATTCCTAGAAGTGGGATCACTGGGTCAAATGGCAGCTCCATTTTTAATTTTTTGAGGAACCTCCATATTATTTTCCATAGCGGTTGCACCAGTCTGCATTCCCACCAGCAGTGTACTAGGGTTCCCCTTTCTCCACACCTTCGCCAACACATGTCATTTGTTGATTTGTAGGTGGTAGCCATTCTGACAGGTGTGAAGTGATATCTCATTGTGGTTTTAATTTGCATCTCTCTGATGATTGGCGACATTGAGCATTTTATCATGTGTCTCTTGGCCATCTGTATGTCCTCTTTGGAGAGGTGTCTATTCAGGTCTTTTGCCCATTTTTTAATTGGGTTGTTTGTCTTCCTCTTGCTAAGTAGTATGAGTTCTTTGTACACTTTGGAAATTAGCCCCTTATCAGATACATTCTTGGCAAATATGTTTTCTAAGACCGTGGGGTTCCTTTGTATTTTGAGGCTGTTTTCTTTTGCTGTGCAAAAGCTTTTTAGTTTGATGTAGTCCCATATGTTTATTTTTTCTTTTGTTTCTCTTGCCCTAGGAGATGTATCAGTGAAAATTCCACTACGTGGGATGTCTGTGACTTTACTGCCTGTGTTTTCTTCCAGGATTTTTTTGGTTTCGTGACTTACATTTAAGTCTTTTATTCATTTTGAGTTTATTTTTGTGTGTGGTGAAAGTTGGTGGTCTAGTTTCATTTTTTTGCATGTAGCTGTCCAATTTTCCCAGCACCACTTATTGAAGAGACTGTCTTTACTCCATTGTGTGGTCTTGCCTCCTTTGTTAACTATTAACTGGCCATAATTTTGTGGGTCTATTTCTGGGGTCTCTGTTCTGTTCCATTGATCTATACGTCTGTTGTTGTACCAATACCAGGATGTTTTGATTACAATGTCTTTGTAGTACAGTTTGATGTCTGGTAAAGTGATCCCTCTCACTCTATTCTTCTTTCTCAAGATGACTGAGGTTTTCGGGGTCTCTTTTGGTTCCATATAAATTTTTGGAATATTTGTTCTAGCCCTGTGAAATATGCTGTTGGTATTTTAATAGGAATTGCATTGAATCTATAAATTGCTTTGGGTAGTATGGACATTTTAAAGATGTTAATTCTTCCAATCCATGAGCATAGTATATTCTTCCACTTGTTTATATTTTCCTCTGCCTATTTTTTCAGTGACCTGTAGTTTTCCAAGTACAGGTCTTTTACATCCTTGGCTAAGTTTATTCTTAGGTGTCTTTTTTTTTTAGTTGCAATGGTAAGTGGTATTGTTTTTCTAGTTTCTATTTCTGAGAGTTCATTGTTGGTGTATAAAAATGCCATCGATAGCTGGATGTTAATTTTGTATCCGGCTACCTTGCCAAATTCATTTATCAAGTCTAGTAGTACTTTGATGGAATCTTTAGAGTTTTCTATGTACAATATCATGTCACCTGCAAATAATGAAAATTTTGTTTCCTCCCTTCCAATTTGGATACCTTTTATGTTTTCTTCTATCTGATCACTGTGGCTAAGACTTCCAGTATTATGTTGAATAAAAGTGGTGAAAGCAGATATCCCTGTCTTGTTCCAGTTTTCAAGGAAAATTGTTTTAGTTTTTGACCATTGAGTATGATGTTGGCTATAGGTTTTCATATATGGCCTTTATTATGTTGAGGTATGATTCCTTTATTCCCACTTTGCTGAGAGTTTTTATGAGAAATGGGTGCTAGATTTTGTCGAATGCTTTTTCTGCATCTATTGCTATGATCATCTGATTTTTGTCCTTCACTTTGTTTCTGTGATGTATCACATTCATTGATTTGTGGATGTTGTACCAGCCTTCCATCCCCAGAATAAATCCCACTTGATTGTGGTGTATGATCTTTTTAATGTATTGCTGGATCCGGTGTGCTGGTATTTTAGTGGGGATTTTAGCATCTATGTTCATCAGGGATACTGGCCTGTAATTTTCTTTCTTTGTAGTGTCTTTATCTGGTTTTGGGATTAGGATGACTGTGGCCTCATAAAAAGAGTTTGGGAGTTTTTCCTCCTCTTTAATTTTCTGGAATAGTTTGAATAGAATAGGTGTTAATTCTTCTTTGAATGTTTGGTAAAACTCG
This sequence comes from Miniopterus schreibersii, assembly GCF_964146895.1. Lineage (NCBI taxonomy): Eukaryota > Metazoa > Chordata > Mammalia > Chiroptera > Miniopteridae > Miniopterus > Miniopterus schreibersii. The sequence continues at coordinate 34,572,116 of NC_138117.1, read as the reverse complement.
CCTGTAAATCCATCTGGTCCAGGACTTTTGTTTTCTGGGAGTTTTTTTATTTATTACTGCTTCAATTTCATTAGTTGTTATTGGCCTATTCAGATTTTCTACATCTTCCTGATTCAGCTTTGAAAGATTGTATATTTCTAGGAATTTGTCCATTTCACCCATGTTGTCCAGTTTGTTGGCATAGAGTTGCTCATAGTTTTTTCTTACGATCTTTTGTATTTCTGTTGGGTCGGTTGTTATATCGCCTCTTTCATTTCTGATTTTGTTTATTTGGGTCCTCTCTCTTTGTTTCTTAGTGAGTCTGGCTAAATGTGCATCAATCTTATTTACCTTTTCAAAGAACCAGCTCTTGGTTTCATTCATTTTTTGTATTGTTTTTTTTAGCCTCTTTGTCATTAATTTCTGCTCTGATCTTTATTATTTCCTTCCTTCTACTTCCTTGGGACTTTTCTTGCTGTTCTCATTCTAGTTCTTTTAGTTGCTGTGTTAGATGGTTCATTAGAGCTTTTTCTTGTTTCTTGAGATAGGCCTGTAATGATATGAATTTTCCTCTCAGGACTGCTTTTGCCGTGTCCCATAGGTTTTGGGTTGTTGTTTGTTCATTTTCGTTTTTTTCCATGAATTGTTTGATTTCTTCCTTGATCTCATTGGTAACCCATTCATTGTTTAATAAGATGCTATTTAGCCTCCATGTGTTTGAATATTTTTGAGTTTTTTTATAGTGGTTGATTTCTAGTTCATGGCATTGTGATCCAAGAAGATGCTTGATATGATTTCAAACTTCTTGAATTTGTAGAGACTTGCCCTGTGCCCTAACATATGGTCTATTTTTGAGAATGTTCCATGTGCACTTGAGAAGAATGTGTATTCTGCTGCTTTGGGATAAAATGTTCTGTAAATGTCAGTTAAATCCATTAGGTCTAGTGAGTCATTTAAGGTTTCCCTGTTGATTTTTTTGTCTTGATGATCTGCCCAATGCTGACAGTGGGTGTTAAAGTCCCCCACTATGACTGTATTGCTGTCAATCTCCCCCTTAAAGTCCACCAAGAAATTTTTTATATATTTAGGTGCTCTTATATTGGGTACATAAATGTTTATAAGAATTATTTCCTCCTGTTGGATTGATCCCTTTAGTATTATGTAGTGACCATCTTTGTCTCTTGTTATGGTCTTTATTTTGAAGTCTATTCTGTCAGAAATAAGTATTGCTACTCTAGCTTTTTTTTCTTTCCATTTCGTGGAATATTTTATTCCATCCCTTCACTTTTAGCCTGTGTGAATCTTTTGCTCTCAGGTGGGTATCTTGTAGGCAGCATATATTTGGGTCCTGTTTTCTTATCCATTCAGCTACTCTATGTCTCTTTATTGGACAATTTATTCCATTTACATTTCAGGTTACTATTGATATCAACTTATTTAATGCCATTTCCCCCCTTTATGATGAGGTACCTTTCTCTCACTATTCTCTTTTTCTTAGAGCAGTCCTTTTAGCATTTCTTGCACTTCTGGTTTGGTGGTACTGAACTCCTTTAGCCTTTTTTGGTATGGGAAGCTCTTTATTTCACCTTCCATTATAAATGATAGTTTTGATGGATAAAGCAGTCTTGGTTGCATGTTCTTTCTTTTCATTACTTTGAGAACTTCATGCCACTCCCTTCTGGCCTGAAGAGTTTCTGTTGAGAAATCAGATGTCAGCCTTATGGGGGTTCCCTTGTAGGTCACTGCTTGCCTCTCTCTTGCAGCCCTTAATATTCTCTCTTTGTCCTTGACATTTGCCATTTTAATTATGATGTGTCTTGGAGTGGGCCTCTTTGGGTCCCTCTTGTTTGGAACCCTCTGTGCTTCCTAAACTTGTGTGGCTTTCTCCCTCTCCAGCATAGGGAAGTTTTCTGTCATTATTTCCTCCACCAAGTTCTCTATCCCTTGCTCTCTTTCCTCCCCCTCTGGCGCTCCGAATGCTGTTTCATTTCATGTTGTCCCAAAGCTCCCTTAGACTGTCCTCATGCTTTTTAAGTGTTTTTCTCTTTTTGCTGCTCTGATTGAGTGATTTTTTTTACCTTGTCTTCTAAGTCACTTATTCTATCATCTGCTTCATTTGCCTGCTTCTGATACCTTCCAGTGTATTCTTAATATCAGATACAGAATTCTTTATTTCTGTCTGATTTTTGCTTATGTTATGTATCTCTTTTTTCATGTTTTCACTAAGTTTCTCGATCTTATCATCTAGTGCCTTGTTTTTCTCATTAATTTCCTTGAACATCTTTATAATCAATACTCTGAACTCTGTTTCTGATAACTTGCTTAACTCCATCTCATCAAAGTCTCTTTTTGCGATTTTTCCTTTTCTTTAATTTGGGGGTTGTTTCTTTGTCTCCCCTTTTTGGTAGATCTTAGTGTTTGTATCTATATATTAGGTATATTTGCTGTCTCCCAGTCTTGTGGGGTGGGATTTTGTATTGTGAGTTCAGTGGAGCCCAGAGGTATGTTTTCCTTATACTTTTGAGCTCTTTGCTCTAGGTGTGTCCCTTTTGTGGGTTTCCCTTTTGTGGGTTCTTTGGAATCTCCTGTTGTGGTTGGGTCTAGATTATTGTTGACCAGTCCCTGGGAGGACCCTCCTCTCAGGTTGGCTAACTGTGTGTCTCAGCCCCAACCTCATTGTGTAAGCTGTTGTACGGGTGCTGGCAAGGCAGAACAATACAAAACTAAACTTCCAGGAAACAGGGGGTATCTTACAAAATATCTTGACAGTCACAATGAAAACGACCCAAGTGAAAATAGAACTGGGAGAATGAAGGGAGAACACAAATTCTAGAGAAAAAAAAGATGGGGTTAATAAAAACAGAGAGAGAAAGAAAAGTAAAGCTTAGAGAAAGAAAAGTATATTGTTGTTAACAGTGATGAAAATTTAGAAAATAATAATAATATAATAAACTAAAATGTAAAAAAAAGAGAAGCCACTGGGAGATAACAGAGGCAGAAAAAAAATTTCTGAAAGAAGGGCCAGGAAAAAAATTAAGGGAGAGAATAGGAATAGTTGAAAATGAAAAAATAAAAATACAATAAAGAGAATAAGAGAAACTAACAATCAAACAAAAACACAGGAAGGCTGAAGGAAGGAAAACAAAAGAAAGAAAAAAAGAAAAAAAAAGTTATGCCAATGGATCAAGAGGAGAGAGAGATAAAGCCTGGGCAGGGAGGGAGTCCAATAAGAGATTTGAGGGAAACTATAGAGGAAGCAGTAAACTTGTTGGTTATAATGATAAAGTCCTAGTCATTAAGCATGAATATCAAGAAAGTCTTGATAGTAGAAGCAAGGATAAGACAAAACAAAGCAAATAAACAAAACAAAACAGAGAAACAAAATAAAGTCCAAGCTCAGCAAAACAAAATTCTTTTTTAAAAAAAGGAAAAAATTAATTTAAAAAATTTTTAATTAAAAAAAAATTATAAATTTTAAAAAGAAGAAAAAACAAATAATTTTCCCCCCTTTCTTTTCTTGCTAAGGGAAAAAGAGTAGCAAACAAACAAAACAAAAACAGAAAACAGAAAAGAAAAAAAGACAGTAATCAGGTGGGTTTCTTCTGGGCAGCTTATGTTTGGGGCTCGCTGTGTGTCCTGATTTCCGTTCTCCTGGGACGTGCTTGTGTATCAGCCACTGTGAGGAGCCATCTGGGTTTGGCTCTGGTGTCCTCAGGTAGATGGTTGATCTGAGGGTCTCCATGGGCCACCTCCTCTTGTCAGCTATTTTGCAACCTTGTAGCTGCCTGGTCTTACCCCAGAGTCTTCTGTAGAGTCTTCAGGGTGCAGGGTGGCTAGTGTAGCCCAGGGTGTCACTCCCCTTAGAGGTGTCGCTGTCAGGAGGTCACTCTGCGGGAGTTAGTCTCAGCTCCACAGCCAGCTCCTCAGTCCCTACCCTGTCCTCTGGTTCTAGTTCCCCAGGCTCTGACCTGCTGCAGCTTCAGATTGATTTCAGCCTGTTGCCTTTTCTGTCTGGGCCGTTTCAGCAGCCTGGGCTCAGTGGGTTTGATTAAAGAACATTCTGGTGAGCCCTTTGCCTGCCCAGCCCCCAGCAGGGGTTTTCGGCATTTCCTCCGGCTCCCAAACAACAGTCCCCGAGAGTCTTATTCTTGCAGAGTCCTCCTATGAGCTGCTCTCCCTTCCCCTCAGGACTGTGCCCTGGGGGGTGTCTGGGGCCTCAGTGATCGGGACCCGCCCCTTTCCTGCTGGGGGCGGTGCTCCCCGCTGCAGGAGAGGCCGGCGGGCCCCGCCCCTCCCTGCTCAGCTCTGGTTGGCTGGTCGCACCAGGCCCGCCCCTCAGACCATCTACTGTGCAGCCCCCAACCCCAGCCTCCGCTGGTCTGTCCCCCAGTGCACGCCAGGAAGGTGGGAGCCAGCTCCCCGATCAGACTCACAAACGCAGAGCAACACACAGGCAGAGAGTCCGCCCCGCAAGGTCCCGCCGCCCGCGCACCGAGGCGCCCGCGGGAGGGGACCCAAAGTCAGCTCCACGCAGCTCCCCGCACTGCCGGTCTCAGCAAAGCTGGGGCGGCTTCAGGCGCCACCACGGCGCCCCTCAGGGCTGGTCACAGGTCCCAGCCGCTCCCACTGGGAGCTCGGGGCGGGAGGGCTCCTCCCCTCCCCTCCCCCACGCCAACCAGATTCAGCGCTTTCTGGGGCTCGACACAGTGCCCCACAGGGAGGCAGAGGGTCCTTGTGTCCCTTACCACTCAGGTGCCACACACTGTGGGACAGCCTTTCCTATGGGCAGCGCCCTGAGCTTAGATGCGGGTCGTGGCCGCCATTAGAGGCCCTGTTTCCTAGGAAGGCGCCGTCCCCTCCGGGACTCACCGCTCCCCGGGGTCCCTCTGCCCTGTGCGTGGGGCGCTCCTTCCCCTCTGGTCGCTCCGGGTGTGGGATCCCCGCTTTTGGAGGCCGGTCCGCACTCCCGAGGGGAGGGAGCCCTGCAGCCTCCAAGCCTCAGGGCTCGGCACCCATCACAGGCTTCAGGGGGACTCCCCCTTCCTACGCCCCCCTCCTACCGGACTCCGTGATGTGTCTTCAGTGCTCCCCACTTGCACTCCGCCCACTCAGGTATGTGTCTCTGGTTTTTCCAAGCTGGGTGCGTAGCATTTTAGGGGTAAATCGAGTCCGTGGCTGGGAGCGGGGCCTCTGCTGCTTCTCACAGGGCCGCCAGCTTCCCTCCCACTATGGTTTTTTTTTTAAAGGGGGTGGTAAAGCATCTGAAGAAAAGTGGTCAATTGGGCATTTCATTGTGAAAATCTTAAGGTATAACCAAAGAATAAAGGAATTTCTGTCAATCAAAACATGACCCCCAGAAATTTATATCAAGAAGTGAAGAAGAGCAAGCCTAAAATAGAAACAGATTCACTTTTTAGCATGACTTTCCTCATTTACTTAAAAATCTGCAATCAGGAAATATAAAGTGAACTGCCAGAGCCATTGATTTTCAGCAATTGTTTTGGGGTCCATGGAATGAAATAAGAATAAAATAGAAAATAGAATACAATACAGTACAATACAATACAATACAATACAATACAATACAATACAATACAATATAATACAATACACTTGAAGCATACAGTTTGAATCGGGGGAAATAATATACAAAGGTATAGATAATAGATATGATAGATTCATACATAGATAGATATACTGATAGAGAGATTTCAACAAGTGTATGTTTTAAAAGCTTAGTCACAATATTACCTCAAAATATTTACAACTGGAAAAGTGCTACTTCAGATCTGCCCATAAAACAAAGCAGGCCATCCACCTATGACAAGATGAGTAGGGAAACTGAGAAAAAGCCTTTAGAAACTTTCATAGGAGTCTGACAAGGAAATTGCATGCCTGTTCCATTTAATAATAAAAAAGTTTCACTTTCTGCCTTTTTGTAATTTTTCTAGTAATTTATTTTTATTATGTTTTATAAAGAATTGGCAGACTATGATGGATTAGAAATTTAAAAAATGAAACTGTCCCTTTTTCATAGGTAGTTTGAGAAGCAAGTCGTAAAATTATATTTGGTCAAGGTGGATGCTGCAGATTCTGCCCCTCTCTGTGGTCACACAAACCCAGACATTGGATTCGGCTGTCGTTTTTACCTTGCCAGGAATTGTAACTGTCCACTCTCACTGTAAGAAAAATTAGAAGTGAGCTGAGAGAAAGGGAAAGACATCCTTTCTGCTTAGCAGGTACAAGCTAGAACTGTAGCCAAGTAAAAACCTTAGGAATTCCAGGCAGTGTTCGGTCAGTAGTTTGCCCTTCTTTACCAGTTTTCCTAAGGTTATTATTATTACTATTATTATTTGTCTCTCCACACTGTTCCTCAAAATGTGGTGCTGGATTTCACTCAGTCACTCACAGACACCACAAGATAACCTCTCCCTTTAACTTCTAGGTTAATGAGCAGGGAAAATGGGGGGATCCATTTCAGCTTTGTGGAGTTAAAGCGGTACCTGTGACTGGGTCAGTCCCCCCTTGTGTTGGTGGCACTTATATGAATGTGGATTGCTGTCCGTGTCAGGCAGAGCAGACTTCTGATATGATCTGTGGATGCTGGAGGTGCTCACAAACGCTGCAGGCCTCAAGCTCACACCACCCTTTTACCTTCCTTAGTGCAAACCACAAAATGTACAGAAGGTTCTTTCTCAGATTTGTTTACTTTTATGGTACGTTTTCTGAGAATAAACAAAAGCTAACTTTCTAATTCACTTCTCAGAAAAAGTTGCCAAAAGTTAATTAATCTTAAAGAACATCTGCCCAGCCCCTCAAACCACACTCATGTTTCTCAGTTCGCTGGCCTCATGACCAGCCTCAGGACCCATGGGACCCATAATGTACAAAATCTCTGCTAATTGCCAGATGTCAGGGCCATGTCACCTTTAGACTAGTAGCAAATACAGCCTTTTTTTACCTCCAAATCATTCAAGAGGCTTTTGCCAGAATTCGCTCTATCTTGTAGCCAGTTTTGTTTAAATTGACATCATCTACTAACAGAGGCTGAGGCCAGAAGTTTTTCAGAGAGTAGAAATAATCTGCTCATTTAAAAAACCGAATAAGTAAATAAAAGGAAAAGTAGAAAGAGTTGTAAAAACCCACGTTAATATTTTAAGTATAATGAAAATTAGATGAGTTTAAATGAGTTTTAAAAGGGGGGGGAGTTTTAAAGCATCTAATGCACATGTAGATGCATGAAGCAGGAACTCTAGGAATAGCAAAAGTAAATTTATAGGGTAAATGAGAAAATCTGAAATGTGTTCAGTATACCATTCACTGTGAACATCCTGGTGGTTTCTACTGAAAAGAATCTTTTCTAAATTTCAAAGTAAAATATAACAAATAGCCTCCAAAGATATGTTTAATACAACAAAATGAAAACATGTATTTAAAGCACTAGAAGTAGCCCGGCTGGGCGTGGCTCAGCCGTTGAGCATCAACCTAGGATCCAGGCGATCAGGGTTCAATTCCCAGTCAGAGCACATGCCCGGGTTGTGGGCTCGATCCCCAGTCAGGGTCGTGCAGGAGGTGGCCGATCAATGACTCTCATCATTGATGTTTCTATCTCTCTCTCTCTCTCCTCTCCTCTCTCTGGAATCGATAAAGATATATTTAAAAAATAAAAATAAATCACTAGAAGTAATACTCACCAAAAGAGTAATTAACCAGCAAAAATGTAGTAAGTCATGCTATTACTATCACTAACACATTAAACTTACCCTCAAACATGTAGTAAATTAATATTTAAAAGGGAGAAAGAAGAATGACAACATAAAGTCATGAATAAAACAGTGGAAAGATAAAATTAATATCGGATAATACAGTAGCAATACTAAGAGTGCTTTGGAAAAAATTATAAATTTATATATTCAAATTTAACCAATTTATCAAAATTTTTAAAATATAACAATAAAACTTGAAACAAGAAATGAGAAATCTAGCAATTTATTTTTACCTGTTGAATATCTATTATTTTATATTGTCTACATTGATTAGTGTCTGTCCCCGCAGAAAGATTGAGACCTTCATAGGGATGGTGGGTGGGTTGTGTTCAGGTTTTGTTACCCACGTAATGAGTGCTCAATAAATGTTTTTAAATGGAAGAGATGGGGGGGGAGGGATTTTTAAGTTACAAGATAAGATTAAGAGTTTTAAAATATAAAAGGTTAACAGTGACTTAAAAATAAAATCACCTAAATGTGGCATATTTAGTGGATACTTTTTCTAGACATCTAAAAATGGGGGAAAGGAAGATAAGAACAAACTATGATTTTTTGAGAGATATTATGTGCCAGGCACCATTCCCAGATTTTCTAGATTAAAAATAAAAGTTTAAGAGTGAGAACAAAAAACACTGAAATACCAATGTTTGTGGATGATGTGATGGTATAACTAGAAAATAAGAAAAAAATAAATCCTAAAACAAGTTATTTTTGTTGTACGATATTAAAAACAAAAACAAAAACCCAAGCATTGAAACTAAATTTTTAAGTACAAGTGATATCTAGAATGTGAAGTGAATGGACTCTGTTCCAGACAGCAAAAATGGAGTATTTTATGAATTAATGCATCAAGAAATAGATATTCATCACGTACACGCACACACACACACACACTCACACACACCACCCTAAATGTATAAGAACACACATCAGTGAAAAGGGAAAGTCTCCATGAGGTTGCAAAAAACTTTAAAATACCTGTACTATTCTAGGTAGCAATTCATTCCATTAATATTATTTCTGAGTTTAGTCATCCCCCAACCACACTTCACCCTAACTTCTACCACCAGATTGGTCACCCTAAAAGAGCAATTTATGAGCCATCCAGTGGTCCCAGACTTCTTCACCCCACCCTGTCATAGCTCAGGAAAGGCCGAAATCCAAAGTCATGCACAACAGTGTATCTCCACTTCCTTGTTAAAATTCACAATTATTGGGGGTTATTTTTTACTGTAGTGAGAACATTTACCATGAAACCCTTTTAACAAATTCTTCAGTGTATAATGCAGTATTGTTAATTTAACAAATTCTTTAGAGTACAATGCAGTATTGTTAACTGTAGGCATGATGTAGTCCAGTAGATGGCAGAACTCCTGCCCCATGAATACAATTCCCCCCCCACCCCCACCCCCACCCCCACCCCGCTCCTTACCCCTGAGGCCATGGAAACCACCAGGGGGTTTCTGCTTTCTGCTTCTGTGAGTTTAACTTACCATAGATTTCTCCTATAACTGGAATCATACACTGTTTTCTGCGTCCGATTTATTTCACTTAGAATCATGTCCTCCAGGTTCGTCCCTGTTGTCACACTTACTTTATACCCATTTTCTGATTCCTCGGAAGTTGCCTGTGTATTGACCTCCCGTGCCTGTGCCACATGCTCCCCAGCCTGCATTTTTCTATTTGTGTGCCTTTCATGAAGCTTTTCCAGATTTTTCCATCTTAGGCAACCTATCCCCCCATCACAGAGCATTATTCTTATAACATATGCCTGCCATTTGCTGAAACCTTACTCTTCACTGTGATATTTCTTCAGGCTTCACTTTCACTATAATTTAACAGTCCGTGTGTTTCTGTCTAATGTTTCTAATTAGATTAAACATGTCTGATACAACATTTATATCCCTCATAATATTTAGCACAATGTCTTCCACATGGTACTTATGCAGTAAATGTTGTTTAATCAGTTGGATGGTAACAGACTCCTTAAGGGAACATTTCGTTTACCTTAGCATCCCCTAGACATAGGAAGTACTTGACATGTAGTAAATGCTCAGTAAATACCGGGTTGTGTGTGGGGAGAAAGAGTGAGTGAGATGATTTAGCTGAGACCACGTAGCTGAAGAGAGAGGTCAATTCTCAGTTGTCTTCTTTTTAAAAAAATTATTTTTCTTTTTCCATTACAGTTGACATACAATATTTGTTTTTCTTATTTGACCTGTGAGCAGCATTTGACCCAGTGGGCAACTCCTTCCTGCTGGAAACACTCCTTCCACTGGAATCCTGGGACACACTCTCTCAGCCTTCCTCCCGTGTCACTGACTGTTCCTTCTCTGTCCGTTTTACTGTCTTTGTCTCCTCCAAGCCTCTCCACCTTGAAATGCTTCAGGGATCAGTCCCTGGTGCCCTTCCTTTCTGTTTTCTTCTCTAAGACTTAATCCCTTAGGAGATCTCAATAATTCATGGCTTTAAAAAACCCGTGTGCTGATAATTCCCATATGTACACCTCCAGCTCTGACACCTTCACTAACTCCAAACCTATAATGTCCTACTTGATATTTCCACTGGGATGTCCAATACTGTTTCAAATTAAATATATCCCAAGCCGAGCTCTCAGTCTTCCTTCTATAGCCTGCTCCTCCAGCAGGCTTCCTCATCTCAGTTAAGAATAGAAACATCACTCTTCTAGTGTCAGGTGTGCTGAACTATCTCCTTCTCAACCCATCAGGTAACACTTCTTTGCTCTACCTCTGCAGATGCCAACAACTTCTCACCTCCCGCCCCTCGCCAACCGGATCTGAGCCATCGGCGTCGCTCACCTGGACTGTTACAACAGCGCCTGGACTGACTCCCCACACAGCGGCCAGGCAGAGCCTTGGGGAATGTAAGTCAGAGCCTGTCACTTCTCTCGCAGAACCCTGCGGCGGCCTCCATTTCACTCAGGTAAAACCCGAAGTCCTTATGAGGAAATATCCAACTGGACTTCCCATGTTTCTCTCTGACTTTACCTCCTACCAGTTTCCCTCTTGCTCGCTCCGAGTTACAATGCCCTCCTTGCAATGTGTTTCAGCCATTCATTGCTCCTTAACAATCTACCCAAAACTAAGTGGCTTAAAACAACAATTTGTTGTCCGCTGTGACTCTGCAGTTGACTGACATCAGCTGGGCATTAAGTTTCTTGTATGGCTGCAATCCAGTGTCAGCTGGGTCTGAAGTTATCTGAAGTTCAAGACAGCTCACTCCCGTGACTGAAAGTGGATGCTGGCCTTTTCTAGGTCTGTGGACCTTGTGGCCCCTCCATGTGCCTTGGGCTTCTCACAAGGCAGCTAGGGGAGACAGTGTCCTGACAGTCAACAGCACAAGAGCAGTGTTGCAGGCGGCAGGAAGTAGAAGTTTCTGGGCCAAGTAAGAGCCACACTTAGAACCGGCACATTGACACTTGAGTCATATTGTTTTGGTTTATGCAGTCCCAGAGCCTGGCAGAATTTAAGGACATGGAGAGATAAACCTACCTGTTCACAAGAGTGTGGCAAGGCTGCACTGCAAAGGAGCATGTGGGATGATGGGAGGCATTCTTGGGCGAACCTTTGGAAAATAGAATCTGTCGTGCTACTTTTCAAACGTGACAGCTAATGCCTTGCGCTAACCTTTTCCTCTGCCAGGGATGGTTTTCTCCCAGTATCAGCAATTTTTGCTCCCTCGTCGTTCGCAAGTCTTTGCTTTCTAACTTACTTCAAGTCTGCTAATATGCCACCTTCTCAATGAGCCCATCTTTGACCACCCCGTTTAACATTATACATAAGCACTCCCCTTATGACCAAGTGCTCACAATTGCCGATGACATAGCCATTGAATTTTGCCTTGACCAACTTTAGTCAGACTCCCCTCCTCCCAGAAGCCCTAAAATTTAGCTTGTTCTCAAGTTTCAGCAAGCACTAACTCACTAAGGTGCAAAACGTCCCCTCCTTAACACCTAATCCTGAGAATTGAATTTGCTAACCACAAAGATGCCACCTGGCTGCCCCACCCTATTGCCCCACTCCCCACAAACTTCCTGCTATAGAAGAAAGCTATGCTCTTCTGCACAGTGCTGCTCTCTTCTGAGATCAGAGCATTCTCCCGATTGCAATAGTCTTTTTAAATAAAGTCTTTCTTATTGTAAGTGCTCAAAAAGCATTTGCTCATTTAATGGATAAACTCTCACTTGTGGTGTGATGAAAGCAGGTCCATCTAACACATAAAGATATAAAATCAAGAAATATTTGCTACTGATCTTACAGGGTCTTACTCTCCACCCCAGATAATAGAGTCTCTGACATGTTCCTTGAGCCAGCTTTTCGTTTCAATCATGTGGTTCCTCTAAAACTCAGGAGTGCTCTGCGGTGTTTTTCCTAGTCTTTCCTAACTCCTTTCCCTCTCTGCTCTTGGACTTGCTGAGAAGCTGGAGCCCGGATTTGGGGACAGTTTTCTGTCATGCTGCTCGCTTCCTGGGTTTTCAGTGGTTCTCTCTTGGCACACCCGTGTTAACTTGTGTTGAGTTCATACCCTGTGTAATCTGAGCTACTAGTGTAGACCTTCCCTATAGTCTGCTACATGCTCCCAGACATTACAGTCATCTCCCTGGCCTGGATGGCTTTCCTCCTCTCCAGCTGACCTGTCACCCCAAGCTGGCCCTGACTCACGGTCAAGGTGCCACTGCTGTTTCTGACACCGCCTAGCCCTCCACATCCTATTTTAGTAAATTAGGTTCCTTCTAAACACATCCTGAGGCAGAAGAAAAGAGACTTTTTTTTTTTTTTTTTTTTTATGATCATGCAGAAAGATCTGAGAGCACAGTGATTTTTATGTTCCAAGTTATTCCTACATGCCTAAGCTCTAGGCAGAGAGAGGAAAGGAGGGGGAAAGTCAAAAGTCTTATGGTCATAATGAGTGTCAGTTCATGGCTACATAACTCACCTGTTAGCACAGGATGCTGGTCCTTTAAATGAAGTTTCAGGGCTCTGGTGGGATGAACGAGGTGCCAGTGCCTCAGGGTTTCACCCACGCGTCGCTAGTAAAGGGGCAATCTTCAAACTGATTCCACCTGTACCAATCCCTTGAGTTGCAAGACTGAGCTGGAAATCAGTTGAAGGAAATATATAGGATTTCTGGGTTGATGGAAGTTAGGACACTAAACCATGGGGAAATCTTCCCTCTAGTAAAAGCTGAAAGCTTTGCTGTCGACGCTGTTTTTAAATGTAGGAAATGCCTCTCGCCGTCTCGTGTATCTTCCTTGTCGTGTTTTCCGATTTTAGACCTTCAAATGAGGCAGAGGATGGAAGAAAAGGCCCCTGAACCCCAAGTAATCAGCCTGGGTTCTATCTTCTTCCACCCAACTTCTGAGTCTCATCTATGACATGGAAATAATAATTTATATACTTATCCCATCAGTAATAATAGGAATTAAACAAGAGGACAAATTGAAAATATTTTTAATAATAAACTTATAACCAATTATAGGACTACATGGTACTTTAGGATGTGTAAAAAAAAAAACAAAAAAAAAACACTGGTATAAGTGGAAAACACCTGTATTGGATAACTAATATTTTAAATGCTATTTCCACCAAATTAAGTATAAATTAAATATACTTTAAATATACTGGAAAATGAATCTAGAATTCAAGTAGAATTGTAAATGTGTAAGGATAACAGATATACTTGAGAGGCAAAAGAAGGAAAAATAACAGTTTGTTCTGTCTACGATCGAAAATGTGATATAAACTGGGTTAAAATAGTACTTCTCAACTGAGGGCAACTCTGTCCCCTAGAGGATATTTGACATTTCTGCTTGTTACAGCTGAGCTGTGATGAGGGTGGGGTGTGTGCTCTGAATTCTAGTGGGTGGAGGCCAAAGGTGCTGCTAAACATCCTGCAACGCCTAAGACTTCTCTCTACAGCAAAGAATTACCCAGCCCAAGATGCCAGTAGAGCTGAGGTTAAAAACTTCTGTCAACTTGCTAGCCAAGCGGTCCATTGAGAGATGAGAAAGGGGAAAGTAATGGGCGTGAAAACTAACATTGCGACTTACAGGTCCACTTAGCAAAGTGGAGCTGAGCTGGGCTTACTCACACTGGCAAAGGCCGCCTTTCTCAAGCTTTCTGCCTCCCCAGCACCATTCCCTGGAGCTGACTGAATATGTTAAACCAGATTTTCTTGGGGCAGAACTCAAGTATAATTGAAACTGTAGAACTACTTCCCACCAGTGGAGAAATTTCAATGGAAATCAGAATGAAATTGAAATTTGAATTTTGAAATTGAAATAAAAATCAAAAGGAAATTTTCTTTTCAGTTGAAATCATAGGGAAAGAAAAACAATGTTGTTATAATCCAAGTAGGCTCAGGAAATGATCAGATTTTAGCAACTCTGGTCAAAAGGAGGCTGAAGAAGCTAGAACAATTAGAGGAATAGTAGGAGATTTCGAAAGGAAGTGATTATAGGGGCTGGCACCTGAAAAGGCATAACATGATCTGTCTCCTAAAGATATAAAATAATAGTAAGTACTTATGTGTCAGGATCGGTTCTGAACACTTTATAAAATAAGTATTAAATTATTTATCCTTACAACAATTCTGCAACATAAGTACTGATATTACCCCCATATTACAGATGACAAAACTAAGTCAAAGACAGGTTAAGTAGTGCACTTAAATTCACAGAGCTAACAAGTGAAGAGTCAGACTTTAGATCCAGCCATCTAAGGTCCATGCCTGCCACTCCATATTGTGCCTGAGCTTGTGGAGCTTATAATCAAAAAGGAAAAGCAAATGTTAACGAATTGATCCATTAGAGAATGCATAGCTGAAGAGTAAAGTGCTATGAAAGAAAGGCAGACAGGCCTCTATTTACATTTCTCAGGAAGCTGAGCTGGCCCTGAGCATGAGGATAGCATGCCTTGAGAAAGAGAGGTGTCAGCTGATGGTCCGTGGATGGTTGTTGGCACCAATTCAGAGTCAACAAGAAGCATGATTCATGCAAAACAGCTCAACTGTGATACAGCATGGCTGTTAAACAGCCGAGCGTGGCTGTGTGGCAGCCCTGGGGCCCTATGACCCTGGGGCCAGGCCCCTCTCCATCTAGATAGCTCAGCTCTGCTCCTGACCGTCTGCTGTGCTCGGCTACCTGCCAGTCTGCTCCACTCTGTGCCAGTCTGTTCTGGCCTGCACTGGTCTGCCCTGCTGAGACATCTTTGGTGTTTTGGCTCAGCTGGGGAAATGCAGTCTTCTATCTTTGGTGGAAAGGGCTCCAGCTTCTGAGCAAGTCCAAGAGCAGAGAGCAAAAGGAGTTAGGAAGGACTAGGAAAAACACTGCAGAGCACTCCTAAGAGTTCAAGTCTTTGCCCCATCGCTGCAGTGGGTGCTATAGTGCTGCACTCAGATTCCTTCCCAGGACTAAGAAACTCATTCCTGTAGCTGCTGGGTGTGTGGGGTGCTGACAGCTCATAGCTGAGTCCCTCCCCAGGATCTGCCCTCCATTGGCCTTGCTCAAAGTCACACCCCTCTCCGGGGGACAATCTGCAAGGATTCAAAGGTTTGGCCCTCCTTCTTAATTCAGGACAGCTCTGAAGGGCCATCCCAGCCCCAGAAATGCCTAGGGGATCAGCTTCCACTTTGCTGCAGCACCTTCTCCCAGTCCTGCTTCTCTCAGTCCCTGGCAGATGGTTGTACACAGAACACTGCCCAAGATTTCCTGGTTTCTACAAGAAAATCTCCATTTGAGTCCATTTTCCTGGACTTTTCCATTTTCCTGTGAAATTTACTTTTTATAGTAGAGAGTTCTTCAAGGTCAAAGTGTTACATAGATAATTATATGTGGTGGAACTGGGATTCTGAATTGAATCTTATGATTTCAAGTCTACGCCTCCTCTTGGCTCTTTCTGTCCTTACCCTTGAAATAGGATGCAAAAAGTCACAACACAACAGACCCACATATTTTAGCTCATCAAGAATCACCATTTTCTGATCTTAATGGTAATTTTTGTCAAGATGTTGGCTACCCTTTCATAATCAGTGTGATCTACCCAGTTTTCCCACCACAGAGAGACAGACCACCTGGGCTCCAGTCAGTTAGTTACACTAGGCTTTCTCAAAACTTGAGATTCTTCTTTATTTTAATTTTATTTTTTAAGAATTTGGGGAGTAGTCCTAGTTGGTTTTGCTCAGTGGTTAGAGCATCAGCCAGAGGACTAGAGGGTCTGAGGTTCGATTCTGGCCAAGGACATGTACCTCGGTTGCAGTCTTAATCCCCAGCCCTGATCGGG
This sequence comes from Miniopterus schreibersii, assembly GCF_964146895.1. NCBI lineage: Eukaryota > Metazoa > Chordata > Mammalia > Chiroptera > Miniopteridae > Miniopterus > Miniopterus schreibersii. Next base: position 34,556,071 of record NC_138117.1, on the reverse strand, counting down.
AGGCAACCAATTGATGTGTCTCTTTCACATCGATGTTTCTCTCTCTCTCCCTTCCACTCTCTCTGAAAAAAGCAATGGAAAAATATCCCCGGGTGAGGATTACAAATGAAAGACAAAAAACAAAAAGAATTTGGGGAGTAAATTCGTACTAGGAATGGACAGCATTGCGACTGTAGTTGCCAGAGCTGTGTGATAAATAGGAAAGTTAAGAGAGGAAAGCTTAAGAGTTTCTCATCACAAGGAGATCTTTTTTCCCTTTTCTTTTTCTTCTTTCTTTTCTTTTCCTTGTGTCTGTGTGAGATGGTGGATGTTAGCTGAACTTATTGTTGTAATCATTTGTAATATGTGTGAACCAAACCATCATGCCATTTGCTGTAAAGTTCTACAGTGATATATATCAATTAATTCTCAATAAAACTGGAAAAAAAGACTATGGGGAGGTAATGATACAAATGAGCAAAAGTCTCTGGCATTCACTCATTATTCATACTTTTTTTTAATGCACCTATCTATCCACCCACTATGTGTGATATGTTTTCTATGTGCTGTGAAATGTTCTAAGCACTTTCCATACATGTTCCCCTTTCATCTTTACATCAACAATATGAAGCTTAAGAGGTGCTGAAACTTGTCCAAGATGACCCAGATGGGAAGAGACAGAGTGAGAAATAATCCAGGTGTCTCCAAGGACCATTGTATGGTACTGTCCTCCCCACTGATCCACAGTTAAAATAAAAGTCAGACTATGACAGTGATAGAAAGTTGGGCTTGAGCCCTGTCTTTACTCCTAGCTGGTGACCCTGGCCACCTTACTTAACTTTTCTGAGACTTTGTTTTATCATCATGAGAGACCTCACTGACTTGCTGTAAAGCTTAAAGCAAGTATAAAACACATCTATTCCAATACCTGATAGCACTGTTGACATTTAACATATGATGCTTGATTTGAGCCAACTGAAATCTCCAGGTTGTAGTAAGAAAATGGAGAAAAGTTTATTAATCAACTCTCCAGTTTGTGCCTAAGAGAAGACTAAGTTGAAGGAAGACTCAGCTCTCATCCTCATAGCTCATGTTACACTACCGATCATGAAACCATACACTTGCACACATGTGAGCACATATGCATGCACACACCTACACATGCACAAACACTCAAGCAGGAGCCACAGACCCACAGGGAAAACATGCTTATAGTGTTTAGGCTCCATAGTAAACTTTCGCATGAGGTACAGTGCTGTAGTGTTTGTTCTTAATTAAAACCTCTAAAGAACTCTCATTGACAATATCGCCACCCGAAGCTGCATTTACACTGTTAATTATACAAGTTACAGTGACTAAGAAACAATGCCCAGGCTTCCCATAAAACTTCCAAAAATTAAACCAGGGAAATGGGCAATAAATGCCATTTGAAATGGTACTGATGCCAGTTAATTGCAGGACAACTGTAAAATAATGGGGCTTGAGGTGCTTCAACAATGCCTAATTAGTAACTCTGTGGATATTTTCTTGGGGGGAGAAATGGCAATTACATGGTGCAAACACTAAGCAGTCCTCATCAGAGGCCCTTTACCAGTATTAGCTAATTGATCTTCCCCACAATGCCCTGGGCGGAGGCAGCACAAGTCCTCAACAAGAGGTTGAGAAACAGGCCAGGAGATAAAACAGCAGGTTCTCTTCCTGCTGCACCTCTAAAGTACAAGCACCCAGGGAGACCCCAGACAGGGGGAGAAGGGTTTTTCTTAGTGAGGGACTTCCCGTGGTGTTGTGCAAGGTTGGTGCGGTGAATTCTTGGCTTCCTCCTGAGCTCCCGCCATTCCTCACATACTGGCTACACATATCCACTCTCTCTCTCTTCTTCTCATGGAAAAACTCCTTCTTTCAAGCATATTAAACCCGAGAGGGGGAGGGAGCCATGCCTCTTCCTATAAAGCCACGCTTATTACATTAGGGCTGCTCCACCACTCTGGGCCTCAACCCAACGAGAAGGTCTAGAACTGTTCCTGGGGTAGGAGTGATTTGGGTTAGGTGTGAATATTAAAAGGGAGTGAGTTGTATCTTATATGCACTGATTTAATCCACATTATAAATTTCATAACGAGAAGAGGGAGAAGAAAGGGGAGCATGAAGGGAACAGAAGAGAATGAAGAGAAGGGAGAGGAGGGAGATGAGGAGGGGGAGCAAGAGCAGCAAGTGTCAGGACGGAATTCAGTGCTTTATCCACAGCAGCCTTTGACCTCAGAGCAACACTACAAAGTAGGTGTAATTACCATCCCCATTTTACAGATGATGCAGCTAAGGTGTGGAGAGGTTAACTGGCCTCCCAGGTCCCACAGGTAGTAGAATGGTGAACCAGGCCCTGAACCCACCTCTGTTTGATCTTAAATTCTGAGATTTTTCCACGACACTGCCTTTATGATGAGCTCTTTGCCACCTTTTAGCTTGCTCCCAGCCAGGTCCCCAGTTTACTTCTACAGCAAGGAGCTCTTATGCAAAGACCAATATCAAGCACTATGCCATGGTATTGGGGGTTTTAAAATTTTTAAATGACAGCAATTCCCCTAGTGGTGGCTGCAGCCTTGTGTAAAACAAGTTCATGAATGGTTCTAATGCAACATAGAAAGTGTCATGAGTGGAGTATGACCCAGATTGGGACTGGCAGCCAGGTTTCATCTACATAGTCAACTCTGGTTCATTAGTAGGGGCTGCCTCTAATGACTTGAAAAGAATCCTAAAGTGAATCCAGGCTCAGCCAAGAAAGTGTGCCATCATTGATTAGCAATGTGTGCCAGGACGGTAAGGGACAGGACTATGATGTAGGTGGTATATGGGAGCAGAGGATTGTCAATGAACACAGCCCTGGGAGTCAGGGATGACCTCCTATGAGAGATGATGTCTGAGATGAGCCTGAAGGAGGAGCAGAAAACAGACAGGTGAGGCAGGTAGAGGTGCCAGAGGGAGTAGTTCTCTGACATAGGAACAGCCTAAGCAAAGGATCTGATAAAGAAGAGTGTGTTCTGAAATCTCCCAGCAGTTGAGTATGACTCAAGTGTAAGGTAGACTGGAATCAGGTTGTGTGGGACCCTTAGTCCCCTCTGGTACACAGCTGATTTGACATGAGAAAAATAAAGTTAAAGTTATACATAGGCTCATTTACCAGGGACTAGTTGAATGTCCTATATACCTAGAAGTGTGAGTAATGGATTACCTGTCCACTTCACATTCGTGGCTAATTTTTAACATCAATCAAATGTTTTCCCCACCTGAGAGAGTGAAGTTCAATAACATGGACAATATGATAAGCATAATTAGAGACGTGAGGATTAACCCATCTTTAGGTGGATATCCAGAACTGATGGATAGTCCTAGGAAAGTTCATTAAAACCAACTTCTTACCCAACTGAGGAATCCCTAGTTCCATATTTTTAACATAGTGCTCTTGAACATCTCTGAAAAAAGGGGTGTTTGTGAAGCAACTGCTTCTACTACTTAATAATTCTAACATTCTTCCATATCAGGGTAAGTTAACATTTGCCCCCTTGTCACTTCCAACCCTGGTTATTGTTCCTTCTCTCTGGTGCTAGATAGGATGAACTTCTTCAGATAGATGTCTTCATATTTGAAAGTAACTCATCTCTGCTTCTCCAGCCCATAACTTGACAGGCCCCCAACTGTTCCTCTTCAAAATGATCTTCATATGAATGTCTTCTCCTGGCTCTACTCCAATTTTTTGGTGTTTCTCTTAGGCTATGTGCACCTAAATCTGGACAATCCTCTAACAGCTTTTAGGGAAAGGACAGGTAATTCCACAGCCCCACAGAGGGATTTTCTGCAGTAAAGTCTTCTGTGCAGTAGAAAGGCCATTGGTTCTCTAGGACTCAATCACTTAGTGGATATTCTGCTATTATAAGAAAATAAAATAGTGGCCCAGGAACATCTACCAATGTTTATTGACCCTAAAGGATTTTAATATCATTTTGAGTCTTCACATGAGGAGGATATGTACCCATACCTCACTCCCTTAAGAGTCAATTCTCCAAATCAGCCAAAAGGTTAATTCCTAAAACATGTTCATCATCAACTATCTTATGTGCCACTCCCAGTCCAGATGGCATTGGGCTGAACACTTTATTGGCTGACAGAATAGAGATCTCTGAAAATGAGACTTGTCTGTCTTCTTCTTTATATATGTTTAGACTAATTTCCAACCCCCTAATTAAATATTTTTGTGATTGACAAAATCTTATAACAAGCAGAGCTGCTGATGGAACTCAATATTTTCAGTTTCCCCTTCATGACAGTAGACATTCAGAACAATTTTAGAGATCAGAAATGTGGTGAATGTCAGAGGATGTCATATAAAAAAGGTTACAAGCAACATGGATGGCCCTTGAGGGCATTATGCTAAATGAAAGAGTCAGAAAAAGACAAATAATGTATGATCTCACTTAGTGGAATCTGAAAAAGCCAAACTCATAGAAATAGATCAGATTTGTGGTTGCCACAGGCAGGAATGGGGGGAACTGGGCGAAGATGTTGAAAAGGTACAAAAGTTCAGTTATGAGATGAACAAGTTCTGGGCATCTAATGTTTGATATAATGACTACAGCAAATAATATGGTTTTGTGTATTTCAAAGTTGCCTAAAGAGTAGACCTGAAAAGGTGTCACAAGGAAAAAATGGTAACTGTGTGAGGTAATGGATGTTAACTAACTAAACTTAATGTGGTAACCCTTTCACAATATATACATGTATTGAATTGTTACTTGAACACCTTGAACTTACACAATGTTATAGTCAATAATGTCTCAATAAACCAAAAAACTGAAATAAATAAAATTTTAAAAAGTAAAAAGGATACAAGCATGGAGGCAGCATCAGAAGAGACCTCTTACTGGATGGAGGAAGGATGATGCCAGGAAATGTGGACAGAAGTGGTCCTCTATTCACTCTGCAGGAACTAAAATTCCCAAGGAAAATGCACAAATACACCCTTGGACAAATACCTTTACTTCTGCGGTGAAAATCAGCCACTCTTTCCTGATCCGACAACACAGCATGGATGGAAGCAGTGAGCACTGGCCACAGAGTCCATAGACTTGGGTGTAAGGACTTAATTCTGCTTGTTATAGGCAAAGCATGTCAGTTTCCTCTCTGAACTTCAAATAATCTCTTGGGTGAGCTTCAAGTTATATAGGTTGGTGAAAATGCCCTGTGCTACTGTGAAGTGTTATAGAAAGACAAGACATGAACGATACCCAGTTCTGCCTCATATAATGAATGATTCGTGCTAGACAGCAGGAATTGCTGTCACCTCAGCCCCATCCGTATCTAGCATAGTACCTGTCATGTAGTAGGAGCCTGATAAAGGATTGCTGAATTGACTTCCATTGAATTGAATTACTAACTCATGCAGTCTTTGGGGCAATTGTAGAATCTCATTTTACATCATCACCATCACCTTGGTCGAAGATGACATGAGGAAGCATGAGGTCAATGGTGAGTGAATGAATGAATGAATGAATGAATGAATGGAGAGGACCTGAAGAGATGGTTCTCTTCTCTGAATGCACTTTAGAAGCAGCTGGGGTGCTTTTAAAAATCAATCTTTGGGACCCTACCCCAGAGATTGGTTTGAAAGTTCCCAGTGTATTCTAATGTACAATCAAGGCTGAGAAACAATGACTTTAAACAGTGGGAAAATAACTACTGTATGTTTTAGATTCTTGAGTGGGATAAAGTGTTCTGAAAGCTATGGCACTCTAAAGTAAAAGTGATGCTGTTACTGCTTTTTAGAAAACATGGTTAACAAGTGATCTCCTAGATGGCTGGCTGATGGACCTCTTGACAGCTATCACCTTGGCAAACACTGGTGATACGTCTGAGCCATGAAGACAGATCAACCGCCAAGGCAATGGCCCCAAGACTTCTGCTTAGGCCTGATGTTCTAAGAGACTGCCACCTTGTGGTCACTCTGCACAGCCACTTCCTTAAAACAGGCTTATCCCAGACCACCGTAGGTTGTATTCTTTCGCGAATTATATGTGAAGCCTAGTGTTATATTCTGATACTTCTGGGAAATGAAATAAGAAGTAAAAGGCCCTGGGTTCTCCATGGTGGAAAGAATTCTTCAAATAGTAACACCAGGCATGATGTAGAGGTTATATGGGCAGGAGGTTTACTTATCGCCATTGAATAGCAAGTGGCAGAGGTCCAGAAAGGCAGTATTCTCCATCACAAACCAGACTTTACTTCCAAGGTCTAGGTATTGGTTAGGTCAACCCATTTATAAGTCATACTTCCGTGAGAAAAAAGTAGACAAACGTTAGTAATATGGCCATTATTCCCTTCTCACAGGCTGAGAGACAGAGGCCCCAGGAGTAAATGATCTCAGTCAAAGTTACATGGCAAACTGTTAGATGAATGCAAACCAAGAACTGATTATTTAAAAAAAAGTCTTCAGAAAATGAGATTCCTATCCTGGCCAGTGTGGCTCAGTTGGTTGGGCATCTTCCTGAGCACTGAAGGGTTGCAGTTCGATTCCCGGTTGGGGCACAGGCCTGGGTTTGATCCCAAGTACGGGGTGTGCAGGAGACAGCAGATCAGATGGACTTTTCATTCACATTGATGTTTCTCTTTTTCTCTCTCCCTCCCCTTTCTCTCTCTAAAAATCAATTTTAAAAAATCTTTAAAATAAAATGAGATTCCTTTTTATCCTAAGAAGTAAAATACAGGAACAAAAGTAAAGTTTCAAAACTGGACTTATATGTGTGCATGTAGGGGGGAAATACACACATACATATATACACATGCCCACATATTTTTTAAACTCTATAAGGACTAATTTTTAAACTTTATGAGGATTAATGGATGATAGAAACTTTTACTTCATGAAACATTATGCTTTGCAATACTGTTAAAGAAATCCATTTTCTTCAAAGACACAAACTAACTCAAACAAATATCTATATTTTCAAGTCTTGTCCAACCTGCTCTAATGAGTAGATAAGACTCTCTGGCAAAGGGATCTGGAATCTAAATATGAAGTATAAATTGAATACTTCACACCAACTTAACTTGATTTCTAAAGAGGATTAAATGTATGAGAAGTGGAAAGAGCCATCCTGGGGGCCATACAGACCTGGATTTGTCAACTCCACCATTCTGAGCTCCGAGATCTTGCAGGATTTTCTTGAATGTCCTAAGCTGCAGTTTCCTCAGCTGCATTAAGAATGGTATTGACAACTTGCTAATAATTCTTATTGCTGTTAAATGAAACAAAAAAACAAACAAACAAAAAGCAGTACCCAGACAAAGTCATTTGACAGGAAGCACCAAAATATTAAACGAATGAATATCATCGTTTTCCTTACCTACACTGTGATTTTCTTTCAATGTTTGGGCTAATTGATCAAAGTGTTCATCAGCAGGTACAGGATTTTATAAGGGTGCAAGAAGCAAACCATTTACATCATCAGGAAACAATATGAAAAAGCTATTTCGGACAGCCAGGAGGAGCTGGGAAGTGCTGAATAGATGACCATAGTCATCAGAGTGGGTTAAAGTGCACATTTGGGTGCAGTTTGGGAAGTTATTTATTGAGCAACAGCTTTAGAAAGCAACCCTGTACTCAGCTACCAAGGAGCCTCTGCCTCTTGACTCCTACCTGGCTGGGTCATGAGCCAGCTGGTGTCTAGAAAGTCAAATCTTGAAGGAGCAGGGCTGGGCTTTGAGAACCATGGGCCATGCACTCAGAACTCACAGTTGAAGAATGCAACTTTAGAAGCTGAGAGACAAAGGCTTCCCAAAACAAAATCTCTAGGCCAGACACTAGACGCTAGACACGGGAAATTTCTATTGAAATTAGGAAACCTTCCTAAGGGCTACCATAAAAGACTTGGTCTTTTACAAATGCACCAGCAGAAGGAAGGGAACACGGTGTTTGTGCAGTGAGTGAACACACAATGATGGCATGGTTAGTATCTATACTCGCACAGTGTATGGGGATGGGAGACTAGAGGTAGGTGACCAGAGCTGTTGAAAATGAAATCACTACCCATTTTAAGAACAGAATCTAGATGTGAGGATTTAAAGCACTTAATGACTTAAAGCACTTTAAAAGCTATTGGCATTAAAATCTGTATCAGGTTATTAAAGAGAATAAGATATTTAATCCCTGGTCAGGGCGCATACAAGAATCAATCAATGAATGCATAAATAAGTGGAACGACAAACTGATGTTTCTCTCTCCTTCTCTCCTCTCTCTCTCTAAAAATCTATCAGTAAATAAAAACTAAGTAATTGATTTTGAACCCAAGCCTATATGACTCAGAAGTCCAAACTTCTAAATCATACCGTGCTATCTCTATGATCAGAAAAAGATATCAGGAAAGGGCTAATTCAGCCACAAATAAGTGCAGGGAAAGCTGCTATGGCAGGACCCTGTACATGGCTTTGGCAATGCTGGGAACTCATGGCTTGATCATGGCTCAGGACACCTATAGTTTCTCTGCATCTCAGGATCCCCTCCTGGAAGTAAAGAGGTTGGACCAAATGATCTTAGGCCCCTTTCAATTCTACATAATTGTTTTATAGCCTAGATTTCTATGAAGTATTCAATGTGAAGCCTAAGTGAGAATTACTTCGTTATTGAGTAAAAATAGTTTTATCAGCATGTACTATTTTAATGCCAAGAAAGGACGCCAGTACACATGAGCTAGCCACAAAAATGATATATACTTACTTAAATATACTCACTAGCCAATTTCTCCCATGCATATGAACCCTAAAAGGATTTTTATATTAAAAATAATTTTTAAATAGGACTATCATCAGTGTTTCTCAGATTCATCACCTGAATAATTTTTACATGTACATGTTATAAGCATATGCATGTTAGTCTCTGCCCCTCCCACTCCCCCAAGCTAAACATGTTTATGCTTGACACTGTTTCATGAATCCCAAGGAAGCATTTGAAGAAAATTAAAAATCTCTGCCAAAAACTATAACCATCACCAAGCTTGGTCATAAACTTTCATTGGGAAGCTGAAATTATGTATCTTTATTACATTTTGAAAGCATGAATAATATATGTAATCGTCCAAGGGCTGAGCTGTGAATGTTGCTCTATTATGCAGACATAAACGAAACTGTTCTATATTATCAATTAGCACCCAGCTTCATTGGAAGAGCAAGGATAAAATCTGTTAGACCTCAACTGGTGATTTACATTCTCAAACATTGTTATCCCCAAGCCTAAAAAGAGGCTGGTAACAGTCGCCAAGGCAGTTGCCAAAACAACTTTAATCTGGATTTAGTATTAATGCACCAGGAAGGACACCTGAGAAGTATTTAATTAACAAACGCCCCTTCTTCTTTGGCCCCAAAAGGATGGACTTTCCTTTAACTCAAAGTCCCTACAGAATGAAATTCAGTGTAATCGGGGTAGACACAGACACACAAGACAGGCACACACACTCACAGACACTGGGTAATTATGCACGAATGGAGCCAGTTTGGGGGTTCATAGATGTTTGTTGAATGAATGTGAGTAAATATGTAGCTAGTGTGTTCTAGACATAAATAGCAAGTATATACATATAGGAAAACAAATTATATAGTTATATTTATTTGCTTCTTTCTTTTTCCCTCTTCCCAAAAAGAAATAGGTAGTTTATAGGAAAGTTAATTGAAACAGTAAACTAGCATTAAAGGAAAGAGGAATTAGATATGAAATCGAAGGCATTTTAGAATTGTTAGGACTGTGCTCTGAGCTTCCAGGTAACCATGGCGATAATGGAAATGGAGCAAAGTACATAACTTACAATAATTCCTCTCCAAAGGGAATGCTTTTACTCTTCTAACTTCTAAAAACAAAAACAAAAAACCAAAAAACCAAAATAACATTATTGGGGGGGAGGTTGAAACCAAGTATATTTCTAACATTACAAAAGTCCTAATGTAAGTGCCATGCTCTTCAGATGCTCTTTTCTCATTTAGTTCTTACTCTCATATCCTGCAACTCATCTAGTAGCTCTGGTAGCTCTTTTTGTAAAGTCCATCAGATTTCCCACACAGATAATAAGGCCAGGTTTACTTCTTCCTTTCCAATCTGGACACAATTACTTTTATCTTTCTTGCCTAACTGCACTAGCTAGAGCCACAGCTCTGTGTTGGATGGAAATGACGGGAGCAGGTATCCTTGTCTTGGTTCTGGTCTTAAGAGGAAGTCATTCTGGCTTTCACCTTTCAGTATAATGTGTTTTTTTCTCTTTTCGTAAATGCTCTTTATGAGGTTGAGTAAGTTCTTTTCTTCCTAGTTTGCTGAGAGTGTTTATCGGGAGTCAGTCTGTGTTTTTCCTGCCCTTGTACAGGTTCCTCACATACATGCACTCCTCGTGCTCAGCTGAAGACTAGAGAGGGAACCCCCCGCAGTGGTCGGGGCTCGCTCTGTACGCTGCTCTCTCTTTCTCCAGGACTTTGCTCTGCAAACTCTCACCACTTTGTCCTTCTGCGACCCTCACGGCTATTTCCCCAACACAGGGAGACACCAGCAACATAACCTGGAAACTGTCTCCAGACAGTAATCAGCATAGTGGTAGGGCTCTCCTGTTTGTTTCCTATTCCTCAGGAATCATTGTTCTTTGTTGTCTAATGTTTAATGTCTTAAAAAACCATTGTTTCACATGTTTTGTCCAGTTTTTAAGTTGCTTCTGCAGGAGAGTTAACATAGTCCCTGTTATTCCATCTTGATTGGGAGCAGCAATCTCTCCTGGGCAGATTTTACACATGCACATTCTTAGGTCTTACTCTCTACAAAAATCATAGGCTAGCTCTTCAGAACCTGTACATTTTCCAAAGTTTCCACTAAATGTATGGACTCCTGGCTTGCGAGGTACAGGTTGACCCCTTATTTCATATCTAAGGAAACCCCAGCTCTGTGGGGTAAGTTTCAGAGCATGACTAGGACCCTGGACCCACGTTCTCTGCCCCTTAGTCCTGACTTCCACCATAGGCTTCCCCATGTGTACAATGTCTGTATTGGCGACATCAGCCCTAATGCTGGGAATGCTAATTTTATGCATTTTAGTTATGCTTCACATCTAAGTGTGCAGAAAACTAACCGTAATAGACATTAGGTTGCTCAGTAGAAATTGGATTTTCTTGCCCTGTTGTAACTATGACATGCTTTTAACAGACAAGGAAAGGACAATGATAATTCTGTTATATATATAATCATTTTCTTAAAGGGAAAATCACCAGTTCTAATGCAGTGCATATTCAGCAGGACTGCAGCCCTCTTTTTGTCTTTTATGCGTTGCTGGATACCTATCCAAGATAGCACCACCTCAGTAATTGTATTTCCCAAAGATGCCAGTTATTCTTAGACACGCTTTCAGACACAGCTGGGTAGTCACCTGCTCCATGATGTCTTCTTACTAAATTCTAGGTGGATTTAAGTGCTCCCACTCCCGAAAGTTTATTGTGCAGGGCACATGACAGTATTTTAGTCTTCTTCATGGTGTACTGAGAATATGTATTTATATTAATCATGCTTATATCAGTACATTCTCATGTGAATTTCCCCAGGTATCCAGTTTCATGAAGATTATTGATTTGGGATATCCATTCCTCCTATTCAGTTATTCTAGAAATATTCAGAAATCTAGAATATATGGTAATATATTATATAATATGAATATACAATTATGAATACATTTCTAATTATGTAATTTAAGTATGCATATAATATGAATATAGATTTATTTCTTCTCTGGTATTCTGTCTGGAAATATATGAAGAACAGATAACTGAGTTATATTAAGTTTAATTAATATTAAATAGCATTAAGTTGGCAAGTCCCCTGCCTCCTGTGCTGCCAAATTTCTGATCTCAAACTGGCTTGCAAGACTGTAAATGTGGGGAGTCATTCCTACTTGGGATTCTTCGGAAATGAACACATCCTGATACCCCTGCTCCAGTGTCTTAGGGTTGTCCACAAAGCCTCCGACACACTACTGATTTTTAGGGAGTCAAAAAAAATACCTTCAGCAGGGCCTAATTCTTCCACCAAAATGTTAATCCACTGAAATTGTATTCCTTTGTTCTCCAGATCATCTTCTAAATTATTCATAGCCTGTCAAACCTAATATATAAGCAAAAGAATAGAATTTTGTTCTAGTTCAGTAGTTTGGTTTTAAGTGAAGTTTGACTGCTCTGAGGATTTAACAAGGGTAGGTGGGCTATGTGTATACACACGGCTGAAATCAAGACTATCCTGCCTGCCAGCCAATCTCAGTAGGGAACTTGACCATGTGCAAACCCAATTGATAATGAACTCATTCCTCTGTAACTGAGGTTCAAAACATAAAAAATAAAATGAATGTCTTCATCTATAATCTAGGTCAATCCATCGATCGGAAAAATTGCTCCGTAGAAAAGAGTAGTCGTGGATGTCTTTCATCTGAAGAGGCATTCGAAACCATCTAATAATGTATTTCTCAAGTTGGTGGGAGAAGGGGGTGGTGATCAGAATTATGTGGAGTGGTGAGAAAGAATGGAGGAGTCTGAACACACATAGTTTGAAAAACCTCTGAGGATACCCTTTTTACCTTTTCATAATTTATGAAGGACTGATCCAAACAATGCCTTATAGCCCTGGCTATAATTCAAACCAACCAGGGAGCTTTCAAGAAATCCTACTACCCAGATCACATTCTTTCCATGACCACTCCAAGAACTCCAGCATTGGTCTTTGTTTGCTTTGGGTGTTGATCCAAAGAATTGTAACAATGCTGGGGAAAGAAAATATAAAAGCCTCCTTGTGTGCCAGGACATCCTTTCCTCCTTCACTCTTGTCACTGTCACTGGTCTGCAGCATCCCGCAGAGCTCAACAGTCCCTGTCTGCAGTAGTGACCAAGACACGCCTACCATTACTGGTTCAAGAAAAAGGTACCCTGCCCCAGGGAGTGAGCCATTTTCCCTTGATGCTGTAGCCTGAGGTGAGTGACCGAGAGTCCAATGCCATAGCTCAAGTTCTAATGACCTACATCCGCACATACTCATGGATATTTTTGTGAGGCTCACCCACAGGGCAGGTTGGCACAATTAGAAAAGATTTTACCATCAGTCACTCATTGTACCAGAACTAGATCCCTAAGGTAGGGAGGTGGGTGAAGCACTACTTCATTCCACTCCCAAAGGGCAGTCCTGTTTCTTCTTACCATTTCCTGGCAAAGTGAGAATAAATAAAGATTTGCCCATAGTAATCTGGGGCTCCGGCTCACTGGGGCTGCTGCTGTTACAGGGTCTGCCACTGTACGCAGCTGGAAGAGGTTGTGTTCATCATCTTTGCCTGTCTCCACAAGGTCAAAGGCAATTCTTATGCCTCCGTCAGACCTCAGCCACCTCCAGAACAGATTTCTACTTTCCCCTACTTCCCTCTTTGATCCTGTCAATAATTACTCTTCCTCTCCCCTTTTTAAATTCACCATTTATTCAGCATTCATTCAACAGATTTTTATTGAGCACCTTGTGTTAGCCAGGCACTATTCTAGACACTGGGCATTCAAGGATGACAAGAATATAAGCCCTGCCTTCATAGAGCCTAAATCCTAGTCCCATGATCTACCTTATTTCCTGCCCCATTTATTGACAGTCTAAAAGATACTCTATTTTCCCCAAGGCCCTGAAGGTAACCTCCTAAATAAAACAGCAAGATGTGGTATATTTTCAAGGTCTAAACTCCTTAGTGCTATTTATAGTCACCATATAAAGTTTCAAGAGGAAGGAAAAAGCAGGTTTGACAGAAACAAAATTCCACATAAAAATAAATTATGGAATTTATTGCTTCACTTTCTTTTCCTCCATGACATGATAATTCCAAGAACCTCGGCTTAGCTTTCTTAGATACCAAAACAAATGAGGTCTTGGATGAATAGATTTATCCAGAAATTCATTAACTGATGATGAAAAGAAGGCAGAACACTGGAAGCAGGAACCATGCGGCCCTCACATACTGAAGCTCTAGCAATTGTTATGGTCAAAGGCCCAGAGGTTGCTGAATTCAAGAGCTTAGAAGAACAGAAGTGCCTGTGATAGAAATAATGACCCAAGGGGAGCAGTGAGTGGGAATTCAGGGCAGGTTCCATGAAGACCTTGTGACTCAAGACCTAGATTGGCATGAATTCGTGTGAGAACCCCCCTCCTCCCACCTCCCCCCACCCCAGCGCCAGAAGAGGGCCAGAGAGAAGAGACTAGGAAGAGTGGCCTGGGCCCTGCAATTATGCAGGTCGTGGCTGAGACCTAAGTTGTAATTTTGAATTGACAGTGTGATTTTACCATCCTAAGGATCTTAGGGTGACAATTAGTTATGAAGCCACGATTATCCTATGACGTATCCTGCATGCTCCCCTGCCATTCTGAGATTTATAGACACCGATGGGATCATTCACAGTTGCCCCAGTCTCCCAGGTGTCTTTGTCACCTTCTTCCCCAAATCACTCCGCACCTTGTTCTATCCGGTGACTGGTGGGTGGGCTGAAACTGAGAGAAAGATCTAAATTACCATCTTGTCAAACACAGGTTTAAACTAGGTCTGCATGACTTCACCAGTTTGGGGCAAGGGTTAAGAAATATCTAATTGTACCAGATGGAAATTTGCAGAGGTGATGAGGGGGACAGAGTTTTAATTATTCAATACTGGATCTTGCTGAGACAACTGAAGTACCTCAAGGTTTTAATACCTTTAAAAAAAAACCACTTCTCTTCAAGCTTGTGTACTTCTTGGTCTTATTTATGGTCAGACAGACCCAGGCTAGCATCTCACCTTTGCCACCAGCTGTGTGACCTTGGTCTAATTCCTCATTTTTTTGGATCTCAAATTCCTCAGTGAAGATAATAATAACTACCTTTCAGGGATTATGTAAAAATTAAATGAAATAATACAAATTAGGCTTTAGTTGAACCTACACTCCATTGTAGTATTTCAGTTATATTTGCTTAACAGTAAGTGATTGTGTGAATGGGAAATCGATAGATGTGACAGTGTTTCTTTTCTTATACATTCTCACTCCAGAGTCATCTAAGACATAAACATGAAAAATAAACACTGTTTTTTCTTACATAAGGATTTATCATTTATAGAATAAGACGTTGTCTCATTTAATCTTCATAAAAGCCCTTGAAAGACAGTTTGTAAAATTTGTAAAATTTTCATTTTATGAAATGAGAAAGTGAGGCTCAGGGCAGTAATTTTAATTATCCAAAAATACATATAGTGGAAGGAAGGAAGGAAGGAAGGAAGGAAGGAAGGAAGGAAGGAAGGAAGGAAGGAAGGAAGGAAGACTCAAGCCCAGGTCTTCTAACTTGAACTCCAAATTCTTTGCATTTTAGAAAACCACCAGCCCACATACCCTTGAGCACTGAACCACCCATCTGTAATCACTGAACCAATTGTTGACACAATCAAAATAGATATTTTCTTCCTGATAAACTTGATTAATGGTTTAATCTATCATTTCTGGAAAACACAAAAGAGGCTTTTTCCTATGAAGTTGTCAGAAAAAGTTCAAACTCAGAAAAAGCCATCTTTTAATCACTTTCAGTTGTACTCTCTCCATAATGGCTTCTAGTGAAACAAAGATTAGGACATAGTCATTTCAACATATCATTCTCAGTATTCTTACCTGTCAGTCAGCATCTGGAACAATTTCACATGAAGCTGCGGTCTGGTTGATGAAGGAGAATATTTAGATTAGACACCAAAGAAATGGACTCACTCAGAAATTCTAAGAACACCTGGCTACCTAATCAAATGATATCCTGAAATCAAGTAGAAAAATTCAAGGAGGAATAGATGTAGTGATATTTACTGAATATCTATTACATGCTAAGCACTGACGTGAAAACCCTAAATATAGCATCCCACTCAATCTCCCCATATACATGAAGGGTAGATATTTTTATCTCCATTGTACAAATAAGATTCTGTAGCTCATAGAATTTAGGTAACTTGTCCAGAATTAGTGGCTGAGTTTCAATTAAAACCTTGACTTGTCTGAACCCAGAGTCCATGTTTTATCACCTGATCAGGAATTCTCAACTAGCAGTCCACTGACCAGAGCAGGGCTGACAGGAAAGGAAAAATACAGATACCCACATCTCATTCTAGCACCGATATTCTGATTCAGTTCATCTGGGATGGAGCTCAAAATTATATAGCTTTAACAAGTTTCTGGGTTATTGTAAGGGACATTTAGGTATGAAAAGTGAGTCCATGTTGCCTACTCAGGGGACAAAAACAAATTTCTTAACAGCAGGAAGAACTTGGCATATTTAGCACTTAACTGGTGTCCTGAGTGTGGATTGCTCCTTGACAACAAGGTGCAAGAAAGATCCTATTTCTCTGTATTTGCAAATCAAATTATGTCCTTTCAAACTCTCCCTTATCTATGCTAATCAGCCATTTGTACAACCTTGGGACATGCTAGAAGCTCTCAGTTTACTCAAAAATTAGGAAGGGGCCTTTACTTCAGGCTACTCACAGTCATCACCATTTATCAACCTGTCACTTAGCATTGGTTCTTCCCATTTGCACAAGCCAGGGAGTCACCAGCGCTTCACATAGACACTGTGGCTCTCAGGCTGCGGTCCTAAACTCCTATCCTTTCAAGACCCTGACACTTCC
Organism: Miniopterus schreibersii; assembly: GCF_964146895.1. Taxonomy (NCBI): domain Eukaryota; kingdom Metazoa; phylum Chordata; class Mammalia; order Chiroptera; family Miniopteridae; genus Miniopterus; species Miniopterus schreibersii. The sequence continues at coordinate 34,539,386 of NC_138117.1, read as the reverse complement.
TCTCTTCTCCTGGGAGTAGTTTCAACTAACTCAAGGGACCCAGAAGTCCAATCACTCTTCCTAATCTCAGAGGAGCTCTCGTAATCTCCTCCTAACCCACCAAGTAAAGCAGCCCTTACATTCAACTCTTGGACCACTGTCCACTTGTTTTTCTCTACATCTTCTCTTTAACAAGGAAATTTAACGGTTAACTAGGATGCATAAAATATCTTAGGGCCAAGAATGATCAAAAAGCATGTTTGTCTCTTATGGAAATAAAATCAGTCTAAAAATGCATGAGTTAGTCTTCTATCCCCAAGGATGAACAACTGCTTCCTCAGAGCAGCAAAAACAAAACACAACTTTGAGCCTCTCTGTTCTGCTGCATCAAGTTCTCATGAACTCACCCATAGGCTCCAGTGCAAACTGAGACGCTGTTCAAATCAGCTTGCAAATGCTTGGCCGTAACAGGTGCCTAATAGCAAATTAGCAGGATGCGGCAGAACAAAGCAATTACAAAGCATGGCCCCTTCCTCACAAAGCCTTTCTGGCCCTGTTGTGAAAGGCCATCTACGCGGAGTGACCCTGAACTTTCATACGTTGAGATTCCTTTCTCTTTTCTGTTATTTACTACCTTGAGCACACTTTGAATCTAGGTTTCCTACCCTGTGGGGGGAAAATAAAGCATAGACATTATGGTACAATTATTCTCTTTAAACAACAAAACAAGGCATGCTAAGGTACTTTGAAAACTGTAAAATTTTATACCAATGTACCAGAAGTTCTAAAAAATAAGAAGTGGAGAATTTTATCACTGCCTTTTGCAGTAACCTCACGTCTGGCTTCATCTTATCTTATCGACCCTGATCTCTTCTTTACTGCACTCTCCTCATCCACTTAAGCTTATCTTTAATTGTGTTTTATCTCATTAAGTTCAATGTATTCAAGGAAAATGCTTCGAATCCTGTCTGTAATAAAACAAGATATTAAGCCAGCAAACAGAGAGGATTTATTTATAGGAAATCTATAAAATGATGCCAATTCAGGTGCTGCATAGGGATACAAACCTTTAAAGGAGCCCAAAGATGGAAAGATTGAGGAGGAGATTAGGGAAAGCTGGGTGAAAGAGACAGGGAAAATTAAAGAAAATCTAGAGAAAGGAGTAGGATTCGAACAGAACGTCATATATACCAGGCAGTGGGGTTGCCTGACCAGATCAGAGTTCGTATTGGTGAGCAGTGAAAGGCAAAACTCTGCCTTCAAGGGGGTGAAGCATAGCCCTTCACTCTTCAGGTGTGGGCTGCACATAGCCGCTTCCTTCCAAAGGTACATCTTGGAAAGCAGATGAAAAGGGTAACTTTACAGTGGAGAAACTGGGCAAGCAATACCTAAGCCCAATAAATGAGGTTAGCATCAATAGTGGTGTCATGTTTATAGGAAACACTCTTTATATGATGTGACAAAAATGGCACTTTGCCGCCTCCGTGGTCTTCCTCCCAGACACCCATCACCCCAATCTAATCAAGAAAAAGCATCAGACAAATCCCAATTGAGGAACATTCTACAAAACACCCCACCCCTAGTCCTGAAAACTGTCAGGATCATCAAAATCAAGGGAAGTCTGAAAAACTGTCACAGCCCAGAGGAGCCTAAGAAGACTTAATGACTGAGGGTAACAGGGTATCCTCGATGGGATCCTGGAGCAGGAAAAAAGACACTAAATAAAAACTAAGGAAATCTGAATCGAGTAGGAACTTTAGTTAATGATGATGTATCTATATCCATTCATTCATTGTTACAAATATGCTGTAATAATAGAAGACCTTAATGATTGGGGAAACTGGGTGAAGGGCACGTGGGTACGCTTTGAACTATCTTCATAATTTTTCTGTAAATCTAAAACTGTTGTGAGACTAAAAATTAATAAATAAATAAGAGGGTTGTTTTTAAATAATAACTCAAGGAAACAGAAGCTACTGAATGTCAAAGAAAATCGCAAGTGCTTAGCCCAAGGTCATTCAACTAATTATGTCTGAATTAGAATCAGAGTTGAGACCTGAGTGACTCCAGGTCCTTGCAGGGTAAAGCAAAGAATCAAAACAGGAGGAGATAATGAAATACTATGCTTAGAATATCTTCTTTCAAATAAAAACAGAGACTTCAACCTACCTACCCTTACGATTTTTAGAGAAGGCAAATGATGCTCAGACAATGACAGTGAGCTAACTGATGATGCTGTCAACAGGAGGAAAAGCAGAATGTGTTTTGTTTTCAAGTTATATGGGTTTTCTTGAGTTGGCTTAAGCTACATTAAACATTCCACCCTCGAGCTCTAGAGGAAACAGTTATATTGTAGATATAAAATCTCTGTTTTTGCGATCATGTAAACGTTTCAAAATTTATAAAAGGCATTGAATTTGTCAGGAGAGCAAGGTCACTGCCTCTGACATTGGGTCTGATGCTGACTCACACATGCAGGGGCTCCTATCGTGGGCCATACACTTTGCCAGGGCTTTTTCCTTCAGCCTTCAGAATAACACTGTGAAGTCAAAAACATCACACCTGTTTCTAAGAGCAAACTGCACTCCAAGAGGTTAGGTGATTTGTCCAAAGTCATACAAGTGAATTGGAACCCAGGTATACGTATCCAAAAACCACAGTGCCTTCCTAACTCTGTGACCTTAGATGAGTCATTACATTTATTTTTCAAATGCTCTATGATACTTAGCATGTGCTGGTTTGAAATATTTTACAAATATTAATTTTTTAAATACTCACACCACTTACTAGGTAGGTGTTATTAATGTCCCCATTTTAGAAACAAAGGAACTGACTTAACCTTTGTGAGTCTCTACCTCTTTTCCATAAGTGATATCAAAGAGTCGCCTACAGCTGTTGCAGTCACCAATTCAATAACAGGCAAGCTCCCAGCCCCGTGCCTGAGACAAAGACCCCTTTGAGGACTGGGCAGAATCTTTCGCTGTGGCACTTTAATCCTCAGGCCAAAACCCTGGAACAAAAGCTCATCAAGATTAATCTTCCTTGGAAAAGTTATAGCAGAGAGATGACATCAGCTGACATTTGTGCAAGTTGCTATTTTAATACATATTCATTTGAAAGGGTGCCTGAAAATATAATAAAGAAGTGAAGGAATCCAAAAAGCTTCTGTCCAAGTACTCAGTCTTTCATCTTTTCATTTAACAAAAAAGGGAGAGAAAAAAATGAGGGAGGAAGGAAGGGGAGAAAAGGAGGGAGAGAGAGAGGCAGAAGGAAGGAAAGAAAGGAGTGTAATCATATGTGACCTAGTAAAACCCTTCCAGAAGTTAATGATAGACTAGATTAAATAAGCAAAATATCAACAAGTATCATATAATAGACTTGGTGTCAGCTAAGTCCCTTTTCCATCCCTTAAGACTGTTGACAAGCTCCTTAACCTCTTTAAGTATCAGTTTCTTTACCTGAAAAGACAGAACATCTACTTTATAAGACTTTTGTATGATTAGATGAAATAATGTATATAAAAAGTCTAGCATGTGCCTATCACATAGCAGGTACTCAACAAAGGTTCATCCTTTGCCAACACTCCCTACATGTCCCAAATAATGCTAGGTAAGCCCAGAGAGGGAAAGCCTGGAAACATAATGAAAATGAAAATGGAAAACCTTACGTTAAACCATCACAACAAAAAGTAGTATTTGAAAGGCCATTCTCAGAACATGGTGGAATCAGTTGGCCTCTGGAATCATAGAGAAATGCTCATTACTGCACTGAAGGAAATGTTGGTAATCCCAGCTACCCATTCTATTTCAGATTCCTTAAAACAATGAGCAGAGTAAAAGGAGGCTAAGACTGATACTTCCTAAATATTCTAATCATTGTCAGCCCACAAAAATAATGTCTTAAGAGTTTATTCAGTGACATTGTTCAGTCATGTAAAATATCAACACTAGAGTCTAAAAACTGCCCTCTTCTTTCCATTGATAAGACACAGACTGTCTCCTAGTGCAGATGCCTGAGTCTTCCACTAGGTCAGCTTGCAGTGATTAACCTATGTATTCAAGAGAATTTTTCTCTCTCTTTTTTTTTTTCTTGTCTTTTTGTTGTTGTTGTTCAAAATATTACAGATGTCCCTTTATCTCCCCACTGACCCATTCCACCGCACCCCACTCCCCTACCGAGTCCCTCTCCACACCATTGTCCGTGTCCTTGGGTTGTGCATATATGCATATAAGCTCTTTGGTTAATCTCTACTCCTCCATCCCTCTAACATTCGTCAGTCTGATCCATGCTACCATGTCATTGAATCATTTCTGTCCATCAGCTTATTAAGTTCTTTAGATTCCACTTATAAGCAAGATCATGTGATGTTTGTCTTTCTCTTCCTGGCTTATTTCGCTGAGCATCATATTCTCCAGGTCCATCCATACTGTCCCAAATGGTACAAGACCCTTCCTTTTTACAGCTGCATAGTATTCCATGGTGTGAATGTACCACAGTTTTTTTATCCACTCATCCACTGATGGGCACTGGGGCTGTTTCCAGATCTTAGCTATTGTAAACTGCCCTGCTATGAACATAGGGGTGCATATATTCTTTCTGATGAGTGTTTCAGGATTCTTAGGATATATTCCTAGGAGTGGAATCACTGGGTCAAATGGCAGCTCCATTTCTAATTTTTTGAGGAAGCTCCATGCTGTTTTCCATAGTGGCTGCCCCAGTCTGCACTGCTGCCAGCAGTGTAGTAGGGTTCCCCTTTCTCCACACCCTCGCCAGATTTGTCATTTGTTGATTTGTTGATGGTAACCATTCTGGCACATTTAAAATGATACCTCATTGTGGTTTTAATTTGCATCTGTCTGATAGTGACGATGAGCATTTTCTCATGTGTCTCTTGGCCATCTGTGTGTCCTCTTTGGAGAAGTGTCTATTCAGGTACTTTGCCCATTTCTTAATTGGGTTGTTTGTCTTCCTCTTGCTGAGTAATATGAGTTCTTTGTACACTTTGGAAATTAGCCCCTTATCAGATACATCCTTGGGAAATATGTTCTCCCAAACCGTGGGGTTTGTATTTTGAGGCTGTTTTCTTTTGCTGTGCAGAAGCTTTTTAGTTTGGTGTAGTCCCATATGTTTATTTTTTCTTTTGCTTCTCTTTCCCTAGGAGATGTATCAGTGAAAATTCCACTACATGATATTCTTCTTTCTTTACATCATTCAGCCAACATTTCTTTCATGCTCACAACATCAAGCAGAGTTTGCTACTAAAGATATGGGTTTAAATACCTGATTTTTTTGTTATTATACAAGCACTCTGGGCCTCGATTTTCTCACTTAAAATGTGGAGTTAAGATTATTGTCTTCATAGGGAACCGAATGAGCTAATAGAGTCTAAATGCCCTTTCGGTGTCTCTACACACATTTATTTCTCTATATGTGGCAGGTAACGACTTATTTATTCAAATTATTGTTTCTTGTCATCTCTAAGTTTCATTTCTTATGAATGCTCTCAAATAACTCCAGTCTAAACTCACAGTGCCCCCATGCCTCAGACACCATATCTAAGATCCTGTCCTTCTGATACAGTTTGTGTCCTAATCCAATGATTCTGATCAAGTCCTTCACCAAGAGCTTCTCAGGAGACTCTGTCCTTGGGAATCTGTGCAAAAGAAAAAGTCCTGCCCTGACTTTAAGGCTTACAAGCTGGAAATAAATATCTTCTCACCGACAGTGCAAAGGGAGACGCAGCTGTTTGACACAGTGGTTAATAACCAGGAAGAAGACGCCGGTAGCCAAGAGGACGGAATAGCAGATTACCAACTTACTCAGGTTAATTGGAAGAAGGACGGCCACAAGGGGAACTAAGAAAATCAGGACATTAAACAGCAGTGAGGGAATGAGCACAGGGATCTCTCACATTGCCAAGAATAACGTAAACAACATGAGCATTCTGGGTGTTGAAGAGCTTATGACTGTTCGTGCATTCAAATGGCATCCTTGAGATAATTAAAAACATCTCAAAAACTAGTGAATGAGCTGTCAAAGCAGATAACTCAATAGAGATGTCAGCTTTCTGTGTAACAGCCGTCAAAACAGTGATGAAGATTTAAGACTAGAATGATTTTCACTTTCCTTGGCCAACTGGTGGAATGATAGTGACTGTTTCCTAGGGTTTGCTCAATAAAGTGTAGGCTTTGGAAAAGAAGGAGGGGAAAGAAGCTGAGCTTCTTGAGGGGTTACATCCCAGAAAATTCTACTGTGAACTGTCTCAAAGACCTAGTTTTACCTCTTCTTCCTAAGCCAGAAATAACTTTCAAAAATGCAAAAGTAATTCATGTTCTTCTCTGATTAAAACCTTCACAAAGATCACATTTCATGGAATGCATGGCCTTTTGTGACCTATCTTTTAATCATCACATGTACAGTTTTTCATGAGGCTTGCAGACAATTAATTGGCACCTCTTTTCCTCCCCCTATCCCTGCCCTTTATCCATACCTGTCCTGTGTGTTTCTCTGGGGTAGTTTTGTAAGTTTATGTCCTGGTTCAAGGTCCCCAGTAGGCTCCCCTTTTGTGGCATAGAACTCCAGGTGGGATTTCCTAAGAGTGGAGAACCACTAAGGTGTATTTGTTATATTAATGAGCTGACCTTGGAAAAGCACCTAAGGACAGAGGTCGGCAGAGGTTGGTTGTCAGTGGAGCCAACCATATGATTAGAGGGTTGGAACTTTCAGTCCCACCCCTGACCTCCCAGGAGTGGAGAAGAGATGGATGTTGAATCAATAGCCAATGGTCAGTGATTTAATCAAACATGCCTATGTGATGAAACCTCCATAAAAATCCAAAATGATGGTCTTCTGAGAGTTTCCTGGTTGGTTAACACATGGAAATCCTAGGAGAGTGACACCTAGAGAAAACATGGAAGCTCCTCACCCTCTCCCATATACCTGCCCTGTGCATCTCTTCCATCTGACCATTCTTGAGTTACATCTTTTCATAATAAACAGGTGACCTAGTAAGTAAAATGTTTCTCTGAGTTCTATAAGCCACTCTAACAAATTAATTGAACCCAAAGAGGCGGTCTTAGGAACCCCCAGTTTGTCGTTCAGAAGCACAGGTAACAATCTGGGCTTGTGAATGGTGTCTAAAGTGGGGGAGGGGGAGGCAGTCTTGTCAGATTGAACCCTTACCCTATGGAATCTGATGCTATCTCCAAGTAGATAGTGTCACATTGAATTAAATTGTGAAACACCCAGCTGGTGTTGGAGAATTACTTGGTGGTTGGAAACATTGCAAGACAATCTTCTCACAAGGCTGATGGCCATAAGTGTGGGGTGTACAGGGGTTGGGGAGAAGAGAAGGTGAAAGACAGAATTTCTCACTCAGCTTCTCTGCAAACATTTTGCACTTCTGTGCCTTTCTGTGTCTGGGTGGATTCATTTCTGCATTTTCTGGAGTGACTGCGCCAAGTGTCAAGGGCCAAGGGACCCTTGTCTTATGACACTGAATATGCCAGTTGATATATCAATATTTGTTCTGATTGTATCTGACTTATCTATTCCTCATTCTGAGATGTTGTGCTGACTCAAGAACCAATCATGGAATGTGAAAGAATGTGGTGGGTTTGCCAGGACCATTCTTCATCTTATTTCACAAGTTACTGACAGCCCTGGGGAGCAAATGGAGCTACTTAGGGGTGGGTGACAGTGGAGTCCATTTGATTAATAGTAACAAACATCAGGAATAGAAGACATATAGGTAAGAACAAAGAGGCTCCATAGCTGGGGACTGCTGGAAAGAGTAGGAGGAAGAGAATATCCAAGACTTGGTACATAGTTAAGGATTCACTTCATTGGATTTTGGGCAATGTTTTGCTGGGGCAGTTTACATCTCTCAAAACTGCCATTGCTTATGTGCACAAGTGAGACCAAATAATGTCAGGGATCCAGCAGCTGTTACCCTACCCATTAAGGGAGTCATGTTAGTATGAGCCATATGGCCCTCTCAAAGTCATGTTATTTTGTTTTCTGGAGTCTTCAGCATGCTCACAAGCCATCTCTCTACTAGGAAGAGGTGCCCTCTAAAACCCAAGGGTTTGACGCTCTCCAAAACCCTTGTTGGATAATCAGCTCTGCATGGGTCTTCCTTGGTATAAGGGTGAGGTAGCTTTACCAAGTGCATTTGAAAAATCAAAAGTAACCTACTGGTGATGTACCCAGCTCAACCTGAAGCCACTACCTGTCTTACATCAGCAGTGCTTTTGTTGGCAAATGACACATGACTTCCCTCTTCCACCTGTCCCTACTTGATGACTGTCACCAATTATGATGAATGGCTTCTCAACTGTTTGCCAAAGCATAAGGAACAGTTTTCAAGTTCATGTTTACAAGTGAACGCACTTTAAAGATAAAGGGGGGAGGACGGGGGAGAAAATGTTTGTATGAGTTCCCTTCACCAGTGATCCTAGCGTCTCCTTTCTTCCCTAGGTGGCACCATCTGCCTTCCTCTCTCTGAACACCCCAGTTCTGTAGCCTACATCATCCAAAACCTGCTCTGATCATTCCACCACCATTCACTCCATCTGTCCATGGAAAACCTTGAGTGGACAAGGCATAGCTCATCGCCTAACTAGAATACGGTGCTGCCTCTTTTCTGCACCATTTAGTCTTTTTCTGTCGATGTTGAATAAACTTGAATCACAGACTATGGGATGTGAAAAGGGAGTATGAACAAATGGAAATGATGTGGGATTTGGAATCAAGGAGACATAGATTTGAATCCCAGCTCCACCACTTAGTAGCAGTATTAGTTAGGAATTGATTAAACAAACTAACCTGTACAAACACTGGCTTGTACAAATAGGGGTTTATTTTCCTCACATAACTGAGTCCAGAAAAGACAACCGGGGCTGGTGCAACTGATCACAGATGCCATCAGGACCCGAGACTCCTACTGTCTGAGTGCTTCTCCCCTCTAAGTGTACTTGGCTTTCATCCTCATGGTTGCACGATGCCCGCTGACTTCTAGGCGATAGTGCTTCTTTGTTTCATTTTTCTATTATAAGATGGAGAAACCAGCATAGATGGAGAGGTGGATGATATAGGAGAGAAAGATATAATTTGCAGAATAAAGCAGACATGTATCTTTCCCCCATATCCATGCAGAACTTTTCACACCTCATGTATGGCATTTATAATATACTTACTTTCACCCACTGTACTGGGATCCACACAAAATCAGGGACCCAAACAATTTTCAAATTTTACCATTCAGAGCCCATAGTTAGCATGTAACTATTGAGTCATTGAATCGAACATTTAGAAAATTTAAAAAGCCTAAACCCTTTGAATATTATTTTTTAATTAACTTAAATAGGAAGTGTCTAAATGTTATACATTTTTTAAAGTAACAATAATATCTCCTACCTGCTGTGTAAGTGCATCTTTCTTTTGGTGTGGGTCAGAGGGAAAGCACAGATGTTTCTTGCCATAATTATGTTAGATAATTAACAGACCTAGATTCTGGTGGCCCCTAGGACCTATCAGCTTGTCGACTCATTATATAAATAAGAAAATCCAAATTAATTCATACACAGCCCAGGAGTTTATATGCACAAAATGAGATTTTTGAGACATATCAAATTGTCTTCAAAACTATCTTCTTTATAATGTCTCTTCTCCTTTGAAGTATTTGCTGTGAAAAATGATTAAAATGCTGCTTATTGGAGTAGAAACCAAATAAATCAATGTTGTTTTCTTTAAAGCTAGATTGCTTACAAGGAACAGCCTTTACAATATTTATTTATTGTTAATTGTCTCCAGTGGATGGATCTTGACAACTGACCTGCCAAGGGGCATGAAAACTGGGAAGCACTCTTCTCACTGTTCACCTTCGTGGGGCCTTCATTGCTTGTTGCTGTTCGTGTTGTTGGTTTCCTCTGGTGGAAATGACAAGTAGCATTACAAGAAAGATTTGTCTGTGGCTTTCATTCCAGGAGCACTGGGGGAATGTAAAAGAAGGCGTTATCAATGGAAGAGCATCGTTACAGATTCCCGGAATTCTCCATAGATGCTTCGAATCCAGGCTGGCATGAGATTTTTAAAAAAATACTGATTAGTGAAAAGAGCCTGTGAAGTGCTCACTTTTTTGGGAATTTATGATTATGTAAATCTCTGATTCTATATGGAGGGGCTTCCATATGTGCTGAACAATAGTAAAATACCAAATAGACTCTTTCATTCCAAGTATTAGATCCTCAACACTTCTATTTCAAGAAGAAAAATTACGATAAATAACTACAGTGTATTTGGGGAAATTTTGACCTCCAGTCCTGAATACAATTTAGGGTCTCTCGATTAAAATGGAGGGGACTGTTGAAACTTCTCCAAGATTTCTGCAAGATAGAAATAGAGTCAGAAAATCAAGCCATTTTTTTAATCAATGTATTATAACTTATCCAAGTTCTTGGTCAACTTAAAGTGGTACCTTTGGGAAACTGCAAAGTTATTCCCACAAAGTTGCCATAATGAGGACATTTTGGGTATCCCTCTTCTGGAATTCTCTTTAGTGCATGAAATACATCCTCTTAAGTAGCTTCTGTGGCAGTAACTATATCTTTATGCTCATAAGGGGGATTTATCTGTGATGTTTATTATACATTAGAAAATATATAAAACCATTCAGAACTGAGCTTGAACAAAAAGCTGGGTGACTAAGAGGGTCATTGTTCTAGTCTGACTTTGACTTTGTGGACTGAAATGCTGAGCAATGCTATTAGAACCCGGTCAAAAAGGTGACTGCCCAACGAGAGGTCATAGAAATAACCTGGTTGAGAGAAAGCCAACAGGAATAATTGTGTGGCCTCCTCAAGAGATGTACTTTGGACAAGAAAAAAATGCAATCATAAGTATGACTCCAAGCATGCTTGTTGAAAAGACATCCTGTTCATTCATTCATTCACTAATTTAGCAGCATATTCAGCAACTGTTGACCACCTACCAAACTCTGACCACAGTGGACATTCCAACAAGTAGGACCTGGTCTCTTCCCTGGAGTGCTCACAGTCTGTTTGGTGAGATAGAACTTTTAATGGAGTATTACAGAAAGCTCTTTGATAGAGACATGCATAAGCATCATAACATGAGACTATGAGAGTCAGGATAGCATAACCTATTTTATCCTAAGAGAGTCGGGATAGCACAACCTATTTTGGGTCATGGACACTTTTGGTGATCTGGTGAAACTTACAGACCCCTTATCTAAATAATATTTTTAAATGCATAATATAAAATACATAGAATTACAGGGAAAATAATTATGCTGAAATATAATTATCAAAATATTTTTTAAATGTGGCCTTATACTGTGCATGCCCCTTGATTAATTTATTAAAATAAGATCAAGTAGTGGACCTAATAATCACTGCAGTTACCAAGTAATGAAGAGCATAGTCAATCTTCTGAGGTACTTGCAACAACTATAATTTGGTATGAAACTACCTGTGCTTTCTTTTGTAACTAATTGCAAATACTGATATTATGAGTATGATTTATTAACTACATTCATTATTAAAAGAAATGATCAACTTCAGTTAGAGGTTAATGAAAATAAAGATTATCTCCCTATCTTCAGACTCCCTGAATTCTATCCGTGCCTATGTTGGGGATGGCAAACCCTGGTAAGACCCCCTGTCTAATGGACAATGCCCAAGCTAAGTTAATGGCTAAGCAGGAGAATCTGGGTAGAGCCATGGGGATTCCCCAGGCACCAGGGACTCTGTGAGCCAAAGCACACAGGTAAGAAAAATCATGGCATCTTTGTGGATATTTGAGCCATTTTCATTACAACTAACTGGTATTTCTAGTGCTGATGACTTATAATTTTATTTCTTTATATTTATTGCATATCTGTGGATGAGCTGATGGAGATTATCCATAGACAGTCCCTGTTCTCTGAGAGGTATTGGCTTTGGGGCAACTGTCATCCTTTCTGGTCTGGTTTTTATAACATTGCTCAGAGGAAGTGTACAGAGGAAACCTGGATTCTAGTTCTGGTTTCTGGCATTATTTATCTCTTGTTGCAAGGCAAAATATTCATTCATTTATACATTTATTCTACTAATACTTCTTGAACACATACTATGTGCCAGGCACTGTGTTAGGCACTAAGAGTGCCCAGATGAATAAATCACAGATTCTTCCTCCAAGCAGTTCCCCAGCTAGTGGAGGGTACATGACTTGAATGTTAATACAAGCACAGCTAGCAACGAGATAATGCATGAAAACCACTTAGTCCAGTTCTTAGTGCTTAGAAAGTGTTCAGTAAATGATAGTTGTACTTAAGTTCTGTTGGGCTTTTAGGAGGAAGGCAGCACATCTTTCTGGAGAGCTTCAGGGAAGGCTTCCCATTAAAGATGACTTTCTCTTTCTGAGCCTCACTTTCCACAACTATGAAACAACAGGATTGACATTAAACTCTAGGTGATCTCAGATGCCCTCTCCTGCCATTCTATCACTCAATAGATTCATGGTATGGTTTAGGGTGGAAGGAGCGGTGGTGTTCAGGAAAGGGTTAAGTCATCAGGCCTGGGGTTGCCCAAACTCTGCACATTCCAAAGGTCTTCAAGATTGACCTTCAGGCAACTCCTGGAAGATAACCTCTGAGCCCCTGGAATACCTGTCTTTGAATACCTGAGGCCGTGGGCCACAGCAGACAGTTTATGCTAATAAAGTGTCTTATGTGTAATACCTATTTTGTATGCCTGGGACTTTAGGTTATCGTGTATCAATTTGACTTTTAGGGGGGTTGTCGTCTGAGCAGCCGAGGTCATTTGCACAGTTGCTCCATGCCTATATGGCTGACCCTCCAGTAAAAACCCTGGATACCACATCTGGGGTGAGCTTCCCTGAGTGACAGTATTCCATACATGTCACCCATCATTGCTAGGAGACTTAAGTGGTTTCTATATGACTCCACTGAGAGAAGACAACTAGAATCTTGCATCTGACCTCTCCTGGGCTCCATGCTACATGCCTATTTCCTTTGCTCATTTTAACCTATAACCTTCCCCTGTAGCTGTACTTCATGAGTATACCAGGTTTTTTTTGTTTTTGATTTTTTAGTTCTGTGAGTCCTTCTAGGGAATCACCAAACCCAAGTGTGGTCTTGGAGAGCCCCAGTACAAGGGAGTAGTTTTTTCTCGCAAAGCCTCCCTTCCTCCCTTAGCCCAAGTTGTTCTCTGCTTCCAAGCTGCCCTAGACTTTACAGCATGGTCTGTGACACACATATGAATTCATATCATTGTTCAACTTTCTAACTGCTTCATGACTGGGTACTTTATCAACCAGACTCTTAATGCTGCAGGGCCTTGCTTATATCTCATACTTCCTGTAGGTCCCACACAGCCAGGACTGAGACACTCTCAATGCACACTTGCTGCAATACAGTGACTTGTCTGGCTGTATATGAGAAAGTCGGCAGGGTGGGGGTGGAATTCTTGCAGCTAATCAATTGAACCTGTTAAGGAGGAATAAACCAGAACCTTTGCTTTGGTATGGAAGGCAAACAAATTGGAAAGTAAGAGGACTGAGGGAGATTAGGCAGGTATGAGAAGGAATCTGCCTAGAACAGAAACAGGGAGAACAAATAAGAAATCTATAGCAATGAGATGACACAGAGATTATAGTGGAAATTGCAGGATGAAAGGGGAGGTGGGAGGAATGAAGTAACATAACAATAAGCCAAGTCTTGCAGAGACAGTTGTGCCCTGAGTGGGGGGCAGGGATGGTCTTTGTTTCGAAGGGTCAGCAGGGAGGAGGCAGACAGTGTGGAGAAGCATGATACACATGAGCTGTCCTGGGCCTATGGCTGGCTTTGGAGTTCTTGGGCACTGTAATGCCATGAATGAGATAAGACTTGATTAACCAGAGGTGGAAAGAGGAAGGGGGTTTCTAGTAGGTACACAATCTAATGAGGTCAAGTCTGGACTAGGGGGAAGGACATCACAAGCCAGAGAGCATTTCAGAGGCTTCCACAGTCAGCTAAGGAGCAGGCTGAAAGAGGGTCTTCCTGTGCCCGCAAGCATTGTGTTATCCTTACAAAACTCCTGTGTATATGTCTGACCCTGCCAGCCTACCAACAGCTCTGGAAGTTAAGGGACACGGGGACCAACATTTTTCTTCTTTACTTGCGGGCCTCATCCTACCCCAGCATCGATGTTCTGCTTCTATTCAGTTCAACAGGAACCTACCGGAGGTCAGGTGCCATAAAGCAGATTGTCAATGCCCTGGACAACCCCAAGCTCCAGAAGGTGACCACAGACAGGTCCCCTATACCAAAATACTGGGTCTTCTCTGGTGGGGGCATGTGTGGCCAACTCAAGGCACAGGCTACTACAGGAGAGTTAACCCCCAGGAGCCATGCTTAATAAGAGAAGGGTTAACAGTGATGGACAAATACTCCATCTTCCTTGACCCTCAGTGGGACAGGTCTGAGGTAGGGTTCTACAGAATTTATCACAACCTGCACATTCGAATACCCTTTATTACTTTCCAGTGCTTTCTGGGATTAATACCCAAATGAACTAGTTTCACTCTAATCCTTGACTTGGGGGCTATTTTTAGGAGAAACATTGCTAATACATCATGTTTGGCATGAATAATAATAGAAAGAACACAATATTTTTTGAGCACTTACTGTAGCTAAAGACTTCATAGGTATGACCCCTATTTAATCCTCACAACAACCTGTCAAGGTCGGCATAATTATTACCTGTATTTTATAAGCGAGGAAACTAAGGTTGAGAGAGATGAAATAGCTTGGCCCAGAGCCCTAGCTAGGAGCTGGCAGATCTAGGGGTCTAATGCAAGCCCACCAAGTTCCCCATCACACCCTTTTCTACATTTCTGATCAGTGGGGCCACTGTGAGACTGATGGTTACTCAGGATGGAGTAGAGGGGAGGACACTGCAAGCTAGTGTCCTTCTTCGTTGGAGAAAACCAATGTCATGTCACTGAAATGTACAATAAAGAATGTTAAAAGGACCTGGTGTGGGATTTAAGTGGACAGGAAACAGTGCTTTCTGAATGTGTGCTTAACTTCAAAGAAAAAATTGTCAATCAGAGTTTAATTCCAGAAACATATGAAAGAAAACCAAAATACCATCTCAACAAATCTGCAGAAACTGGCCTGTCCTTCTGAGAACAATCATCACAGCACAAATACCAGAGGACAGAAATGTAAGTTTGAATGTCAGAAGGATATTCAGATTTTGAAAAAGTCACCTCTAAAAAACTGTCTCCCAAATGACAGAGTGATACTTGGAAAAGTGAAAGTCAAACTTCATCTCGCCATCTTGTGTATTTTCAAGACCCTGAAGATTAAAAGTAGAGGTAGGCCACAAGAGCTTCAAGAAGGGGACCAGAGTTCTTTCCTGATCTACTTGTCCTTAAAACTACAAAGCTCAGAGCCCAGCCGGGCGTGGCTCAGCGGTTGAGCATCGACCTGGGATCCAGGCGATCGGGGTTCGATTCCCAGTCAGGGCACATGCCCGGGTTGCGGGCTCAATCAATGACTCTCTCATCATTGATGTTTCTCTCTCTCTCCCTCTCCTTTCCTCTCTCTGAAATCAATAAAGATATATTTAAAAAAAAAAAAAACACAATAAAAACTACAAAGCTCAGAGACCTCAAAGTCAAAGGAAGATTCTCAGCAATTTGCCTAAAGAGAAGTCTGAACCAATAAAAATGTCTTTCTGGACCACTATTTGGAGACCACTGATATACAAAAATAAGGACAAGACTAGAGGATATGTGATGTAGGTTCTGACCATGGTATCTACACTTCCATCTCCATGTGACATTTAGCAAATTAGTCACCTTCTCTATATTTGGGTTCCCTACCCTTGAAATGGTCTAGTTGTGAAGGCTGCCAGACTCACAAAATCCCCATGAGGACCAATGAAATAAAAGATGTAAAGGTAGGCTGTAAAATAATATGGTTCATATGTAAAATGGTGTTAGTATCTCCCATTTACCTTAAAATTCAACTTTTTTCCAAGTTTTCAATTTTTTAAACTCAGTTAAATTATAGATCGCCATCAAAAGAAGTACATATGCATATAGTTGCTCAAGGATAAAAGCAGACTTTTCTAGGGAGGAGCCTGGTAGTGAGGAGAGCATAGGCTGGGGACCACTGCATTTTATTATTGCTCTTCAGTACCTTTGATTCCTTTTATAATGCACATTTAATTCCAAGTAAACCATCTACAGACGGTTAAGTATCAATTCATACCATCCCAATTTCCCTTTCCTCCAATACACTTATATTACCATTTTTTCTTTAACTCGAGACTAACTTTTGCATTTAAACACTGTGTTTGACCCTTTTTTTTTATTCATCAAATATTGACATTAGCTCTTAAACAATTTTTAAGATAAATACATTAGCAACCTTGTTCCTTCATTTACTTCCCCCCAGATTTCACTCATAAATTCTGTAGTTTGGATTTACATTGTCAAGGTACATAGCATTTGCATTTTATATCAACAGTGTTCTAAGCACCAACTACCACGGAAATAACATCCCTAAGACTCTACTCTTTTAGTATGTTGGGGATTCCTAGGCATCTGTTAACCTCAGCAAGCAGCAATCAAAGGACTAAACAAAGGGAGGTTGGGATTTATGCTCGCCCTCCATGGAGTGTAAAATTCCTTGACCAACAAGCCTGCATTACAGATGCGAGATCAAGGGGAAAATTAAATGCCAAAAACATTATTTTCCCCCAGAAGTTTAGGACAGAGGTGTATGGAGTACTGTCCAGGAACAGTAAAACTCTACAATTTTTCCTAGTCCAGGTTGCCTGCCATGAACTCCAGCCATGGACGCAAAGTGTGGATTGAATCAGTCAGAAGGTATCTACACTTTCCTGTTTGCACAGTAATGTCAGGTAAGTTACGTATATCGGTTAAACTTCTTGAAAGTTGGCTCTTCCCGGTCACTATCTGCTCAATCTTTCCTGTAGAACTGACACATCTAAAAACAGTCACCCTATCACTCAGTAATTTATATGATGTCTAATCACTGGGGTGCACACCTGAAACTAATATAATATTGTATGTCAACTGTAATTAAAAAATTAAAAATGATTTTAAAAATAAAATAAAAATAAGAACAGTCACCCTAGACTCAGTGACAAAATCCGCTCGGGTTCTCTTGTCAGCCACAGCTAAGGTTTTTCTAGAAATAGCACCAGTATAGAGCTGTTTCATTGGCATTTGCACATTTGTTAAAGATTAAGGTTTTCATCAGATGTAATCTTAGCAAATTTATACATGTAATTCTCAGCTGCTTCGTGATCAATAGAAGCTTTTGCACCACAGACTATCAAATATTTTTACACCATGACATTTGCTAAATTTCTGCATCTGACTTTCTGAATATTCATACTCGCCTTCAATGTTTACTTCGTCATGGAGTAGCTTCGCTGGTTTTAGGATTAGCAAGCACGTCAGTGGCAAACATCCACTTTATTGTTTTCCAACCTAAGGAAAAGAAATAACATTTCTTAATGGACTGCTTTTGTATGCATATTATTTCAAAATAGTTTTAATTTTATATATATACATACCCACCTTGTATATATGTGTGTATCTATATATATGCACACATCTATACAAGATATACATATATATGTATATATCTTGCCCCACCATGTATGCATATATGTACATAGAAGATATATATACAGTGTAGGGCAAAAGTAGGTTTAAAGTTGTTTGCATGGAAATTAATGCAATAATTAATAAATAATAATATAAAAATAGACTTTGTGTTTCATGTACTCACAACTGAGTGGGTAGCCCTGCTTTGCTTTTTTTTTATTTAATATATTTTTATTGATTTCAGAGAGAGAGGAAGAGAGAGAAACATCAATGATGAGAGAGAATCATTGATCACCTGCCTCCTGCACGCCCTCTGCTGGAGATCAAGCAGGCAACCAAGGCATGTGCCCTGACCAGGAATCAAACTGCGATCTCCTGGATCATAGGTCAATGCTCAACCGCTGAGCCATGCTGGCCAGGCCCTGCTTTGCCTTTTGTTGTTGTTAAGATATCTATAATGACTCCTATTTCTAGCTATATCTTTCTGCAGACCTCTGGTATGTCTCTTTTGAAAATCTCTAAACATATACATTTATCTCTGCCCCCTCTAAGAATCCTATTTAAAACTGTAATGGGTGAGGGGAAATCATGGACACACATGAAAAAGAGAACATAGGACAATAGCATCAACATTTGGAAGCTATGTTGATGCTCATGGAGGATGAGTGATAACATTCATAGCAGACCAGAAAAAGCTGAATCCTTGGCCATTAGTAGGTAAAACCAAGAAGCAACCCTCTTTATTTCTTAGAACCGTTAGAGGGTTTATGAAATGGTTGCAGCAAGTACCTTTGACAGTGAGTTCAAGAAAGGAAGATTAGTTGAAAGTCTATTTATAAAGTAGCTAAATAATCAGACCCCCACCTTCACTCCATACACTTGGGTAAATGCTCCATTTGCACTCAACAGAACACAGAAGTCCTGTTCTTTAGAAAGAATATACCAGACGCAGGTATCTCTATCTACCAGGCCAAGAAATGATGCAGGGATTTTTACTAATAGTAGGGGTAACCTTCTCTGCTAGTGAAAGACATCTATAATGGGGAGATACAGAATAGATGGGAATAATTTTACAGAGAACACCAGAACATAAACAGCACACAAATACTTTGCCTATGATGTACTCACCTTGTGAAGCTATATACTTCTTCTAACAAGTTTTATACATTTTGGAAAATTTGGGGAAATTAACTATAAGCCATGTGGTGGTTTTTGTTTTGTTTTGTTTTTCATCTTTATCTACCTCAATAGTAGACTCTATTATAAGAAACAACAATGGTTCTTTGGCAAATAAGGTAATTAATTGCATTGGATAGTGACATTTTGGTTTATAAATGTGCAGCTATCATGTAAAATAGTGAATTTTCTTGTGTGGTTTATAAATAACTCAAAAGGCAATTCCGAATGAAATGCCCTAAAATGTTCTGAGTTATTGGGTGAATATATTGGTGAGAAGCAGACTTCAGATGGTGGACTGCACCCACTGATTTGAGAGTTCTCAATTAAGTGGCAGTAAAGGGATAGGGCAAGGTAATCAATACCAGCCAAGGTCATAGGAATGGACTCCTCTCAGGACAAGGAAATGGGAACAGGTCCCTCAAACAGTAAGGAGTTTCAAAAAAATTCTCGAAGATGGAAAGGAGATGGCATAATGGTAGATGAACGGGGACCGAGGGGGCTGCGACCTGAAATGTGTTTGGAGAGGGCTGCCCTGAAGTCAGAGCAATACCCTGATGGCACACTGCAGAAGCTCTCGACTTGGCAACCAAAGGTACAGTCAAAGGTAGTCTTGTGAACTAGAGCTGAGAAGAGATGGACTACATGAATACCCATTTGTGAGACGATCAACCACACCCCTGATGCTCTGAACCTGAAGGAACAAGAAGCCACCCTTTCTACTCAGGAAAACACTAAGATGGGATGGAGGGACACTCAAGACTGGGAATAACATGGGCTTCTGGGAGTTCTACAGATGGAACCACCTCTGTAGGCTGATGGCCACAAGGTCATCAAGCTAGAGAAGCAAGGTCATGGGTACTGGGATCCCCAGCCTCAGAAAAGTGCCTGGTATCCACAAAAGGAGTAGAGCTGTGAACTTCAAGGAACAGTGTGGCCCTCAAAAATGCTCATCAGTATGGTCCCAAGACTTGGGAGGTCTCCTCAAAGGTTTTCTCTGCTCTTCAGGCCCCTGAGGCCTCTGTACAACCCTGGGATTAAGGAAAGAAGGCCCCAATAATGATTGTGATTGAATTTCCTGCCAACCAACCCAGACAGAGGCTTGAATTTAGATTTACCATGATTTTAAGAAAATAAGTATTGACTATGTATTTTTATCCATTTGAGCAACTTTTATTTCCTGAGAGTCAGTGATTTCATCATAAGGATAGCATACATTTCCATCAATGTGCCACTATATCTTCTTATGAGTTTTTTAATGTCTTCATGTTGAGTAATAATTTTATTTCTTATTTCTTTTTTGTGTGTGCTTATTTTTATTTTTCAATTACAGTTTACTTTCAATATTATTTTGTATTGGTTTCAGGTATGCAGCATAGTGGTTATACAATCATATACTTTACAAAGTGTTCCCCTCGATATTTCTAGTACCCACATGGCACCATACATAGTTACTACAATATTATTGACTATATTCCCTGCGCTGTACTTTACATCCTACTGACTATTTTATAACTACCAATTTGTACTTCATAATCCCTTCACCTCTTTCACTCAGCTCCCCAACCCCCCTCTCTTCTGGCAACCACCAGCTACATATTTTAAGGCTAAAAAACAAAAAAGAACTGTACAGAAATATTGTAGGTTTTTAAATAAGAATATGAGTTGACATAAATATGATTTTTAAAAAATAAGTATTGACTATGTATTCTAAGACTAAATACAAAAGGAACTATACACAAATATTGTACTCTAGTTAGTAGGTTCATTTTTCACAGAGATATGTTTGGCAATTTGAAACTACTTATGTGTATTCTGGAATTGAGCAAATAAGTTAATATATCATAGTTGAGGAGAGCCAGGTTGGTTACTGCTGGAGAAAGGAGTTATAAATAAGAAAAGAGGGAAAACTCTCATGAATCCCATGGAGTTCCAATGGAATTGGATGTATCAGGATAAACTCATGGTTTTTAAATACATATATGCAAGTAGATATAGAAGTAGATATAACTCTATCCACTGAGATTATAAGCAATGGCATCCTCATAGCCAATGAGAGGGCTCTTGATTTCCAAACGTCATTCTCCGAGGCTTGAAGAAATGTTTGATTCAAAGGGCTGGAGCAGGGAAGTACAAGATGAATGGCATTGGTCACTGGAATGGGGCTAAAGGACTTGCCAGGTTTTGTTCACCATTACGTGCCCAGTCATTAGCACAGTACCTGCCTGTAGTAAAGACTCCATAAATATTTGTGGCTGAAATCAATGAATTTTAAGCCACGCTCGACACGAGATTTGATGAATGCTCTGTGACTGTTGATGTGATTAAACTTCCCTTCTTCTTCAGGACCATGAGCTTATAAAAGGACAAATTCGGCCGCTTCATGGGACCCATGGCCCTAGCTTACAAATGTACCTTTGTCATCTTCCTTCTGTTCTCCTGTAGAAAACAAGAGCCCTGACACTGAGGAGCACTGCACCATGAGTCAGCAAGTTGATGGTCATTAATATTGAACTTAGGCATTTTCCCATTTGATTATGTGTTAGACAATGTGTGTTGTTTACAAGGCTGCCAATGCATTTCTGGAGTGATTTTTGCCAATCTATTTCCATCAGCTTCATGGGGTTCTGCACCTATTAACACATCCCTTTGAGATTCCATTTCATTCTAAACTCCATCATTCAAAACCATGTGAAACAAATTCAGCACTAAGACATTTGATCAAAACATTTTCAATTAATTTCATTTCAGTTGGACGATTTCAAACACTGAATTTGTCATTACAAGAGCATACATGAGCTGACTTGCACCCATCAGATCCTTTGCTTTTTACTCCTCTTGGAAAGTCTCTCAACATGTTCACCTCTGTAACTTGTACAAAATCTTCTCAATTCCTAATAATTTGAGAGGGTCAATGTGGTTCTATGAGCATCTTAATCACCTCCCCCTTCATAGCCACAGTTCCTCGGCTATCAAATATTAAAAGAGAGAAGCCAGAGTGGTCTCGGGAACTTTATGGACCACATGAGAGCAGATGAGGGTGGACATTGTGGCTCCCATAGGCTGACTCAGTGCAGCTTAGCTGACCTTTTCCCACTTCAACATCTTCTGTTTCCTCCACTTTAATCAAACCTTCTGCCATTGTAAGAATTCACACTCCATGATGAAAAGCTCGACCTAATAATGGATAGTTCTCAGGCTCTTTGGCTCAGCGTGTGAAGGGCTTCTCACCCTTTGAATTCCTCTATGTCAAAGAAGAGGTCATACACTTACATTTCCTGCCTCCCCGACAGCAAAACTCAAGCTGGCCTGGGCTCCACCAGACACAAGCGTCTGGATGACAACGTGGTTTGAAGGAGAGCGAGGGAAGAAAGTGTCACACTGAATCATTGCGAGTGACATGCAGCGTGCTGAGGAGGAGGTGGAGGACACGCTGGAGGCTCTGCCCCGGGTCCAGCATCATCCCTGAAAGCTGTGCTGTCCGCATCCACAGGTGGGAACAGTAGGGACTCAATGGAAACAGCCAGGGAGGGCCATTGGGATATTTTCTGCCCATATGGTCTCCAAGCACTGTTTTCTGACCTTCCCAGAGATAATTCTACAGTGCCCTGACAGATGTAAAAAAAAAAGGGTTTTAGGAAATGCAAGAGTGAAAGCGATGAGGCACCAGCTAGGAAGCCACTGGCATAATCCAGGCACGAGACTAACCTGGGATCCGGTGGTAGCAGTAAAACTGATCGATGGGCCTCTGCTTGGACCCTCCTAGTAATGGTAACTACAGAGAACATGGAAACAAAGGGTCCATTCCATTCTTGGGAAGTCTAAATAGTTAAAATTCTTCTTTAGGCAATTTGACAAGGCATATCAAGATTGTTGAAAATATCCACGTTCCCTGGTTAAGAAATCTTACTCTAAATAATTCATCTTAAAGAAATATTTTAACAAAAAATATTTAATGTGTGGAGCTAGTCATTGTGGCATTAATTTTGAGCGGGGAGGGGAATGCCTTAAATCTGGTAATAGAAAGATGATTTTTAAAAATATGGTGCTGTAACTCAGTGGATTTTTATGCAGCCACTAAAAATTCAAGTATGAACAAGCAATTCATCATAGAAAATGTGTGTGTAGAAAATAAAACAAATAAAGATGACTGTAAAAGGTAGGTCAGCATGCGACTGCTTTCTTAAAATAGGTCAGAATGTGAGCAAGGCCTGGAAAGGAACATGGGGAAATAATTAATGTGTTAAAGGGGCTTAGGGTGTTGTTGTATTTTTTTTTTTTTAATTCCATGAATTTTACAGGCCACTGGTTTTGATTTTGGCTTCTAAAAGATTTCTTGTTCCCTTGAGAGTGGTGCCAGACCAAGGAAATCAAATTGCTCTCTGGTAAGTAAAACATAAACTTCCCCAATAAATTTAACCACAACCCTAAATGAATCAGAGAAAATTGCTCTTCTTTGGCATCATAAGTCTTTCTGTAGAGCCCTAGGCCAAGGATGAGAAGGTACAAGTATAAATCTGGAGACAAATCTTGAGGCCCATATGTCATTTTAATGTCTTGGAGCAAAGAATACACTCTTCTAACACTTCCTTCTCTTCCCTTCTGTAATTCCTGCTTTCTGATGGAGCGGAAAGAGTCAGCTCGCTAGATAACCCCTCTCATTATTCATTGGTGCATGCATAGCTCTAACATGTCATAACTAGAATCTCAAAGAGAAGTCAATGAGGTCTGTTGAATGACTTACCCCATAAAAATCTATGTGTATGACCTCCTGGGAACAACCAACTCCCCTACTATAAAATGAGAGAAAACAGAGAGAATCCTACAGCCCTGAAGGCTATTTTCAAACAGAATTGGGATGCTCTTAAAATAAAATCAAGAAGGGACATGGTAAGATCTAGTCTTATCACAATCATTTTCCCAAATCCAAACGGCTTATCAATTACATGCCCTTCCTTGGTTTAACCTTGTGACGCAAGCAAAGCAAGTATTTATTAAACATATGGTGCTCTTGGAAATCTAGAAGTAGATTGTATGTTCTTTGAAATCAATGTATTTCTCGCGGGCATGAGAGATTCACACCAAGACATATGTATAAAGTACTAAACGTCATGGTGAAGTTACGTGGTGTAGGAGACAGAACTTCCTTCAGAGTCCCAGACTTGGCTTTAAATTCCAATTCTGCAAGTAAGTGACTTTGGATGAGTCATTTTCATTTCTTTGAGCTCCTCTTTGTTTTTCCATAAAATAATAAAAATGACAAAAATAATCAGCCCTCATATATGTGAGAGAGTTGCCTATTGCAGTAAAGTTCAGGTCTCAGGAAAATGTCTGGAAAGAGTGCCTTTGGCTTTGAATTTCAGGCAAAGACAGTTGAACACAATTACAAAAGTAGTTGCTATATCCTGAGGTCAAAATAACAGCCCTTTTTATAACAGTGGGAATAGGGGTAAAGGAACTGCCAAAGGGAGCATCCCTGAATTCTTTATCACCACAAAGAGCAGGTGATAGGAAGCAGTTTGGGGGAGGCTCTTGAGTTGTGAGCCACTCTAGGAGGTTTTCTGTTTGCCTGGGATCAGTATCGGCTAAAAGCACTCACTGCATGCACAACCTAGTGTCATAGAACCAGGGCAATCCTGTTCTCCTGGACAAATGCATGGCCCCTCCCCACATACAGAGGGGCTAGTCTATAAAAGGTTAAAAAAAAAAATAACACAATTGTCTGACAAGTGATGTGTGGTGGGAGTGTAAGTTTATATGTGCTTTGTGAAGAGCCACTTGGAAATATCTATTAAATATAAAAATGTACAACCAGCAATTCCACTCTTTGAAATGTATCCTACAGGTCTTCTTGCACTTGAAAAAAGATTATATGTATACTGCAGAATTATCTGTAGTAGCAAAAGTTAAGGAGCAACCTAAATTTCCATCAGTAGAGAATTTGTTAAATAAATTACTGTGCAGCTAATAGCAATGAAATAATATACAGCCAACAAATGAATGAGAAATTACTTTATGTACAAATATGGAATAAATCTTCAAGATATATTGTTAAGTAATGAAAGCAATGTATAATGTATATATGGTAATGCAGTAGGAATCCATCTATATGTGTGTGTGAATATGCATTTGAAAACCCAAATACTCTCCCAGGAGACATACACAAGAAACTAGCAATAGTATTTATCTCTGGAGAGGGGACATGGGTGTCTGGGGGACAGAAATAGGAAAAAGAGCTATTTTCTGTCCCACTCCCCTTGATTCTGCTAAATTTTGCATTATCTGATCAAAAAAATTTGATTTCTTAAACTATTGCCTCAGGAAATTGGGACTAGACCAGGGACAGGGGAATGGGAGGTTTCATTTTTTTTATTGTAAGCTTGCTTCTGTATTATTTGACTTAACATATGTTATTTTTATCTTGGTTAAAAAATAAGCATAAAAATAATTTTAAATACTCCATTCTATTTAAAACACTCTATCCCGCTATTCGGTTGTTTGTGCCAATTTTAAGAGTAACGAATATATCACTGTAGCTATAATAGTGACAAAATGTTCAGCATATTATGGGAGCGCAAAAGACAGATCAATTAATTCTGCAGTTGAATGGATGGTTCCCAGGAAACTCAGGGATGGAAGGTTCAGGTTAGATGGGCCCATAAAGGATGTTAAATTCACCAAACAGATGCCTGCGCAAAAGCCTTGTGGGCTCAGGGTACAACACTGACAAAAGCATGGAGTTGTGCAAAACATGTCATTTGAGGGGAGCCACAAGTGATCTGACAGGGTGTGAGGGTAGGAATGGCACTAGAGGGATGTTTAGACTTCGGCTAGAAAGGGGAAAGGTGAGTTGGAGCGAGTACCAACCAAGGGCCTTGGATGCCATGCTAAGGAATATTGACCTTGTTTCACACACCAGTGGATCCTTAGCATTACCTGGGAGACCTTTGTAAAAATACAAATCCGAGGCCCTTCCCTCATACCAAATATATCTGACTTTCTGATGGATAGAGCTGGGAGTCTGTAATTTAGAACGAACATCCTTCTGCCTCAGCCATAGACAAAGGGGAATCATCAGCATTCCACTTGCGGTGCAGAAGAGCACCACTCTGTGTGCAAGGAGAGAGAGACAGAACCACATGTCCCATTAGGAGGTGATTAAGAATTAATCATGCGTCCAGTCTCACTCTTTGTACCTGCCGGGCTGAAAATGAAGATCTCTGTCCAGGTGCTTAAAATTGTAAACTCATTCGTGCCTAGGCTGTGCTGAAGATGGGACAGGAATGGAATTGGGAAGGAAGTAAGAGAAGAGGAAGAGCTGCTGTTTAATCTCCTACTTTTTTTTCTGCCCCTTCCTCCAAACATTCTCATTATGTTCGTGCTGTGACTACCTGGTCAGGAAGAACATGAAAAATACCAGGGCAACTGAGCACCTTTATTAAGGTTTTTCTTAGAACTGAGGACTCTCTTCCTGTCTTTTCTTAAAACAGCAATGACCACAACCCATAACCAGTCCATGTCCTGGGCAAATTTTGTGTGACCTTTTGGACAATCAATTCAGTTGCTGTCATCAGGTCCGAGGCTGATGTTAATTTCACAAATGATGCTTGCCAGAAACAGGTGCTCATGAAGTCCTCCAGAATCCTCCTTCCACTAGAAGTTTTGCTTCATTGATTTAACACACATCTGCTGAGCACAGAGATATGAAAATGCATTAGACACGGGTCCTGCCCTCAAGGATGTCACCCTTCCCTAGTGATCAGTAGATCTGCTGTGATGTCTTCATCCTGCCCAGTACCATGTGAGATCCTAGCAATGAGGAGCCACCACAAAGTGGGAATAACACAAAGGATGGGTCTTCAGTAGAATAATCCTGGCTAATTTCAGTCTTGAGTTAAACACAGAATATTAAATTTGAAAAGAACTTTCAATATCATTTTGTCCAACCACCTCAACCTATAGATGGCAAAACAAATATGCAGAACAATGAATACGTTGATTTGTTCAAAGTTACACAGGAGCAGAGGGGAAAGCTGAAGCTGAATTCAGATGTCCTGACTCCATCTGAATCTTGTAGGCTGGGTAGTTGCAATTCCTAGTCCCAGTGCCTTAACTAACCTGCCTGAGTAGAATGTGAGTGGAAGTAGGCATTAGATTCACTTTAGCTCTTGAGGGAGGTGAGACAATTCGAGAACTTTAAAGTTACTGGAGCAGGATATATTGACACACAGGAGGGAGATTATGACTTGAGTTTATTCACATGCCTAATTTCAGCAACAGTTATTGTGTGTCAATGATGAATGATAAATAATACAGATAAAGTCCTAGATTTTTTACCTGAATATTGCCAAATACCTCACCCAATACACATGATCGTGAGTTTGGTTAACGGTGCTTCATCTGTGCTGCTCCAAACCTGTAGTCTACTCATGTTTCTTTGTTCCCTTCTCCCTCCTCTATATTGTACAGAGACCTTAGAATCACTCCCCCACACAACTCTAGATAATGACTGTCAATCTATCTAAGATGACATGAGTACATGGATTTTGTTCATTTGCCTTCCTACATCAAAACCTAAAATAGAATCGCTTGAAGAATAGAGTAGAAGAGGAAAAGCAAGAGGAATGTTCTGTTGGGTAACACAAAAATAACTGGCTATAAGACTGCCCAGAATCAATTCAAAATGACTCACTCAATGTTTACTGGGTGAGACTACCACCCTGGGTAAGGGGTGTATTGACATGATTAGGCATAGTCTCCATCTTCAAAGGTTTCCACACCAGAGTGGGAAAGATTTCTATAAACGGATAATTTTTAAACAATATAATAGTGATTATAACTGAATAAGTTCCATGTCTTCAGATAGGGATCATGACTATATTTTCTGCTGTTGTATCCACTATATCTGGCATAGATTAGGAACTCAGTAATATTTGCCTAATGGTTGAGCCAGAGATCAGAGTACTTAATTTTTCCGGAATAAATGGGCAAAAGCCTTAAGAAAAAGTCAAACTTTTCCTGTATCTTGAGAAATCACTAAGAATCTTCCAGATGAAGAGGCATTCATAAAGAGAAGTCCTATTTATAACTCCACTCCAATATTATGATGAAAAACGAAGTAAGCCATTTGTCCTTCATTTGTTGATAGTTAAGATAACAATCACCCACATCCCAAGTGATTAAAGAGTGCTTAAGGAATATATAATAAAGTGAAAGGTATAACTACGTTTTCATGAAAGCTGTTGTAATCCATCTTTATTTGCAATAGATACCCTAGAAACCCCCAACTCAACAGAGCTCCAAGATTTCACCTGGGTGCACGCTCTCAGGGCGATCTTTTATCTGGCTTTTTTGGTGGAGCACTAATTAAAATCAATTAGGGTGACATGTCATTTACTGGCTTGGTTTTCCCGGTGCATAGCAAAGAGGCAGAAGAAAAGACTTGAAGGGTAATAATGTGCTGCTTGTTTTTACTCCTGAAATTGCTGATGTCTGTTTCTAATAAATGAACAACTGAAATTTCAAAGCACTTACTTCAAGCATAACTAAACGCCTTCCGTCAAGCTGCGATGTTAGGGATTTGATTAACATGATCTCTTCTACAGTTGCGCTTGAGAGAATTCATTCCTGGTGTTTTTCATAGAAAATATCTTCACCCTTCCTTATCTTTGAACTCCGATAAGCCTTTGATAGCCCAGGCCCCCCGCTTTTGTACTCACTGGCACACTCTTTCGCGTGGCGTGTCGCTTGTTTACGCACGCTGGATCGTGTGTCTCAGCGAGATTGTAGGTCCAGGGCGAGATCAGGCCTCGGGTTCCCTTTATGTCACACATAAAAGGAAGGAGAGAGAACAAAGAACAAAAGAGGGCAGAAGGGAAGGACGGAAAACAAGGGGAAAGAGGGAAAAAGAGAGAGTCGTGCACATGTTGGGCGTCCTTTGTCTTCCCGGCCCTGGACTGTGTGCCTACAGAACAGTCCACTCAGTCCTTCTAAGAGTGCTATGACCGCAGCCCCTCTTTTCTCTTTGGCAATAAGGACACTGAAACACAAATTGGCCACCAGCTGAACCCAGGCCTGCCCTTCGTGTGGACCTCTTCTGAAGGAAGGTGCCTGCGACAGCCCCTTCTCAGGGACAGCGATGGGCAGCCACGTTTCACACCGTCAGACCCTGACTTCCCCCCATCCCTTGGGCACGAGTGGCTGAGTGGGATTTCAGCGTCTGAGGCATGGCCATGTCCTGCATGGAAAGATGAAGCCATTCAAATTATTTTTATTATTTGCCCTAGAAAGTAAGTAAGAGAGTTGGTTAAGTGTGAAACATAAAATAAAACTTTTTAAAATGAAGAAATTTCCTGCCAAGCCACAGGGGAATATATTTATAATGCATGTAACCCACAAAGGACTTTATACACACACACACACACACACACACACACACACACGGTGGGAAAAGGAGGTTTACAGTTGTTCATATGGGAAAATAATATAATTAATAAATAATCAGACAAGAATAAACTCTGTTTCATGTACTCACAACTTGAAACCTACTTTTGCCCCACCCTGTATCTGAGAAGAAAATCAGACAATATCATAGGTAGTCATAAGATTTGAATAGGTACTTCACTAAAGAATATATACTACATAGAGTGGCCACAGAATGTATCACCCGAACTGCGGCCACTTTTGAGAATGAAAGGGGGCCCTACTCAGAATTATCCCAGAATAAGAGTAGGCCAGGGCTGTCCTGCATTCGTACGGTAATGGCTTTTTTCATAAAAGCAAAAATCTTCTTCAGATTTCTTTTGGTTAGCAAAAGCCAGTACGAATGAAGGCCTTTTGTAAAAGCAAAGTGGTGTAACTTTCAGAAAGTGGGGACACCTGCAGTGACCTTCTGGTGATGCGTCAGGAGGAGGGTGAAAACTGGCATGAATTTTTTTTCCCTTCTTTGCAATTTCATGTATAGAAAAATGTGTTCTTGCTGTGGATCTTAGCCGCCTCAGCATACATCTTTTTTCTTTCCTTGTAAGTCCAGATCTTTCATCTTTTCACTTAATGGAAGCACTTTGTGGCTTCTCCTGGGCATATCTGAATTGCCAGCATCACTAGCCTTGAACTCTGGGTCCATTATTAAGTAAACTAAGGGCTACTTGAACACTAGCACTGTGATACTATGACAGTTGTGTCGATAACAGACAGCTACTAAGTGACTAACAGGCAGGGGGTGTACAGTGTGGATATGCTGGGCAAAGGGATGATTCTGGTTCCGGGCAGGACGGAGTGGGACTCACAAGGTTTCATCATGTTCCTCAGAGCAGTGTTCAATTTAAAACTTATAAATTGTTTATTTCTGGAATTTTCATTTAATATTTTTGGACGTGATGACAGTAACTAAACCGCAGAAAGCAAAACCTCAGAGAAGGGGGAGTATTATAGTTAGTATTTCTCCAATAGGGGTGATAAAAAGCTACATATAAAGAACTATCAGATTGAGCCCTGAAGATTGCTCTCCAGTTTATTGAGAGCCAATGGAAGACATTCCCGGTGAAGAGAACACAGTGGGAAAACTGGGGGCATGTGCGTGTTTGCATAATTGACTCTTCTCTTTCACACTCTGACTAATAAAAAGTGGAAGAGTGTGGGTGACCCACGGACCACAAAGTAAGTACCTTACTGGTCTCCTGAATCAGGTGATCAATTTCGTCTACACAAAATGAAAAGGAATGAAGAATTATCCAGATGATACGTACAACTAGAAGATAAATAAAAGTAGTTGAGGCTTAAGTACTTCAGCTTACTGATCTTCAGAGATGGTCTTCAAATTGAGTGTCATAGAGCCCTAGGGTGTGTCTAAGAGGAGCCACCACATAAACCACCCGGAGCGAGAGAAGGAAGAAAAACAGACCATGGCGCAGGGCCTCCAACCCTAATTTAACCAGAATGGCTCCTCTTTTATCTGTTTAAGATTTTACTGAGAGTCATTTTTCCATATAACTGGGCAGTTATTCTACTTTTTTAAAAATAAAGTTTTTGGTGGAAGGGGTCAATGGGGAGAAGAGGGGACATCTGTAATATTTTGAACAATAAAAAAATAAAAAGAAATTTAAAATTTTTGAAAAATTAAAAATAAAATAAAATAAGTTAAAAAATAATAATGTTTTTAAATGACTCATTTATAAAGTGCAAATTCACAGAATAACCATACAGCCATTTACTGCACCTTGTGTAGACACAATTTAATCGCTGTTAAGTAAAAAGAAAACTCTATTGATTTTTATTCCTTTGAAATTATAATCTACGTGACATTCCTAGTCTATAGCCAAGTAATACCTACTTGTGATTTTTAAAGAGAAGAAAGATGCCTATCACTACGGTGTCACAGATGAAGGAGCTTGTCAAGGTGCTAATTGTGGTTACCTCTGCTCACTCTCATCTCCTGTACTGGGGGGTTTTTTGGGGTGTACTTTGTTCTGGGAACCATGAGCACCTTCAAACGTGTCTAAATTGTCATGCTGTTTTGGTGGCTGGGTGTGAGAAATAAAACATGATCTCATGCTCTGTTCTCAGATTTCCCCATTTAGTCTCAGTTCGTGACTTTATTTGCATGTATTTACATTCTTCATTTCATTTATAAAATAAGTCAGGGGATTTTATAGGCCCACTTAATGTGCTGGCATACTGGATGCCAGTGTCCTTTCCAGACAGTTTATACATTCAAATGACTCATTTCCTTTGTTCGTTCCTGCAGCTCTCCTAGTGTCACTATTCCCCTTTTAGCAAATGGAATTCATAATTTTTAGCAAAGCAATTTTACAAGTTCCTGAAGCAATAGATGTATGTGTGTATATGTCATTAAAATTGACCACATACATATGTATGTGTGTATGCATATATATGATTATTATATATGTGTATAATTTGACTATATCACCTGTAAATGAAAGACAGCAATAGTCAGGGTCCCCTCCCTTCCTCACTAACTGTAAGACCTTGGCTTCCTCAACTGTGAAATAGGAGTAGCTGTTATCTACATCAGACTGACAGAGCTTGATAAATATGCAGCGTATTTACATGACGGGATAGCATGCTATAATTGATACTCATTTCCTGCCAGTGTTCTTCCATGGCTTTGGCCATGAACTGAGAAAATTAATTTTAATTAACTGTCATTAGAGCTGTTTTAGCCAGGTGAGTACTGTTTTCCCATGTGACTGTCCTAGGAACCTGAAATTTATTTCAACATTCTTTGTTTGTTCAACAAAAATTTATTGGCTACCACTACCTAGTATAAAATGAGTGACAAATAAGATATGGTGTATTCCTAAAGTAAGTATCCAGAGAGGAATATAGTATAGGCCGAGGTCCTCCAGCCATACTTGCCAGAGTCGGGTTCCTGGTTTGGCCGTTTGCTAGCTGTGTGACCTTGGGCAAGTTATTTCACCTCTCTGAACAACATTTCTTTGTTGTAAAATGAGGGTAATAATAGAAGCTATCTCACAGAGTTATTGTGAGAGTTGATGAGTTTAAACCAGGTAAGACAGTGCTTGGCACATAATAAACATTAGAAATAGTAGGTCTTATTATTATCTCCTTGAGGCAAGTGCTAACCACTTGGGAGAGACTTCAAAATAGTAAAAGAATGAATGAGTAAATGAGTGGCCTATGTTCCACTCCACACACTATTCTATCCTTACATTCAGTTATTACCAGTGGTCAAGCTAATTGTCTGTTTTTCTCTCAATATTCATTTCAGCTCACCCAAGGCAGTAGCCATGAACATGACTCCACAAAAAAGCAGTCAATGTAAAGGTATTTTAAAATGATAATACCCGTAATTAATTTAAGTGTATGAAAACAGTCACTTTTCAAACATTGCTGATAGGCGTATAAACTGATGGAGAAAGTGCTCTTCTCTGAACTTCTCCATCCAATAGTCATAAGTATATACCAGGAGTTATATAAAGGACATTCACTTTCTCTAAGCGTCATAGGAGATGGGTCCTGCTGGAGCCTGAAGGCCACCATTTATTGAACCAGCACGTGTTCCCAGGAACGTCCATGGTCTCTTTGCTATGTGTCATAAATGACCATGCCACATAATATAATGCAATAGCTCATTGTGAACAGTGGAACCATTGATTTTGCCTGAATATTTTCACTCAGAATCCAGCTAATTAGGTATGATAATTACCAATGTACCTCACTGCTGCTCACTTGGGAGCAGCTGCTCCTACCCAATGCCACACACATGTGGGTCCAGCATGCAGATCTGCCAGCTGTTCTAAAGCCATATAGTTTGAAGCCCCATTTCGGTTTCATAGAAACCTCTTACGAGTCCCAAGAGTCCCAAAACAGGGACCTGCTCTAGAAGAGACCCCAGGAGAACAGAATTTCAATCTATTTTGTAAACCATGCTCTCTTTGTATAAACAGAAACCTCTCTTTTCCTTCCTAATCCAACATTTTGAATTAAATTATGAAGTGGATAAAGCCAATGCTAATAAGTTCCATGGTTATTGTTTGTTCATAAAATCAAATCAAAGAAATGATATGCTTTTCCAAACTTGGTGATCCCTATCTCCCCAGGGCTACGGTACATCTCCCCAGGGTAACTTCATCGGCCCATACTTTCATGGTTGAGAATCCCTGATCTGCAAGGAAAGGACTGTATCAGATCTTTCAGCATAAAAGAGTAGTGTTTCCCTCACCCACCCACCAGGCTTTCTCACACAGAGGAGCCACCAGGCAGTGGAGACAACTCAGGCGTAGGTGGTGGGCACACCTGGGTCCAAGTTCCAGTGGCTCTGTTCTCGTTTCCAAACTGAAGAAATAGCAAACACCCACCTGATGGACTTGTTGTGAGGAGTAAATGAGACGAGTGACCTGATACATGAGGTCAATAATACACAGAGGTTTTTTACCTTCAGGGGGCTGTGCAGAGTACTTCACAAGCTCATCTACTGCTTGCAGTGGCCCTATAAGGTAGACACGCTATCCCATTTTACATCAAGGAAAACTGAGACTCAAGAAATTAAGTCTCTTGCCCAAAGTTCTCAAGTTATTAAATGACCAAGAAGGGAATTAGACCCAGATCCGTCAAACCCATAAACAGTGTTTTGGACCATTGTGTTAGATGCCTCCCGACTCGCACGTTAGCCCTCTTCCCTCTGTCTGCAAAACTGCTTATGCTGAGGTCCACCGTGATGCCATTCTTTCTCTAAGAGCTGTTACATTAGCGTGCTCAGGCTGCCATAACAAAATGCCATAGACTGGGTGACTTCAACAACGGAAGTTGATTTTCTCAAGTTCTAGAGCCTAGAACTCTACTGAAGGTTCTAGCCAGTTTGTTTTCTGGTGAGAGCTATCTTCCTGGCTTACAGACACTTTTTTGCTATCTCTTCATGAGACTCATGAGAGAGATCAATGTTGTCTTTTCTTATATAAAGACACTAATCCTATCAGATAATTTAACCTTAATAACTTTCTTCAAGGCCCCATCTCCAAACACAGCCACACTGGATGTTAGGGCTTAAACATATGAATTTGCAGGAGAGACACAAACATTCAGTCCACAATAGCAAGAATATTGGATTAGTTCACAGTTCTATCCCCTGTGCTTAGTGCTGTCTGACACAGAGTTGATTGACACTCAGAAAATATTGGCAGAATAAGTGAATGAGTTAATAAATGAATGAACACAAAATAAACTTGAATGAATATAGGACACTGATTCTAAACCTTTTCACCAGCAGGAATTCATTTTATTAATGTCTTCCCATGGGCCTCCCTCTTTGATAAATTTTGGCTTCCAAGCTGAGACTAGTAACAAATTGGTTTTTCCCATGTTTAATTAATCAAAGACAGATAAATTGCTAACCAGTACCTCTAATCAGCATGAAATATGTAAGCACTGTAACCAGCCTGAGGTGTTTAATTCCAGGCTAACACAGATACAATAACCTGTTGGCTTAGGTGCCCTTATTGCAAGCAAATGAACAGTTAATTACTCCTAAGACTTCAAATTCAAAACTAACTTACAAACCTGTTGGCACCTGGGGAGCCCAGTTTGGGAAATACTCCCCTAGTGTGAGCCATATCATACAACAAAGTGGCATCTTATCGAAGATTAGGGTTCCAATGTGAGCAATTAAGAAAACATATGCATTCGGGTCAAAGTTGTCTTTGAAAATGCATTAAATCACCCAGATTCAAGGTTTGATATATGCAGTCTTCTACAGGAATGAGTGTCTATAAATTTGTGGTGTGTGCATTAATACACAGCATATAATCAAGTGTATCTGTGCAACCACAACTGAGTATTGTGCTATATAATTATGTAACTGAGTATTGTGCTATATAATTATGTATAATAGAATATTCAGGGTGCAGGTATGATGGAATTGAAAGTTAGAAGTACATGGGATGTGACCCCATCATAATATTTTTCATATATACATAATAATACACATAAACATTTAGATTATAAAGAATAATTAAATAAACACCAGTGTACTTCCAACCAGGCTGAAGAAATAGAACACTGCCAAGAATTTTTATTCCTACGTTGCCCTCCCTACTAGCATTCCTCCATCTACCCTGCCCTAGCTTAATACGATCATGCATTTTGCTTTGTTTTCCAACTTCACCACATGCTTGCGTTACTAAACAATACATGGCTTAGTTTGGCTTGTGTTTGAGCTTTATGTAAATGACATCATATGGTATGTGTTCATGTAATTTACATTATGTAAATATGTTTTCGCCCAACATTATGTTTCTGTGTGTGTGCATGTGGCTCTAGTTCATTCATTTTTACTGTTCCATAGGAAGTAATTTTTCAGTTTATGGTGTTCCTTTTCCTGAGTTTAGTCATTTTTATCTAATATAGCCATCTAATGCAAATGCATCAACATAAAAAACAACAAACACTAATTGCTGCAACCAACAACCCCCTATCTGAGTGTCATTAACAAAATAAAAGTTTTACTTTCATCTCACAACAAAGTCCAAAGCAAGTGGGTAACCCTGCTGGGCTGCTCTCCTCTAAGATGTAACTCAGAGGTCCAGGCTCCTTCCATCTGTGACACCAGGATCTTTAACATTGGACTTCTGGTAGCCATGGAAAAAAATATAGAACAAGGGAGGTCCCTCAGGGTGCAGGGAGACTGAGAAATGTCTCCTGTGTGCCCAGAAAAGGAAATGGAGTTGCTGCACAGCACCATGCTCTTTGTCAAATTTTAAATGCTATAAAAGAGCTCACTGGGTTTAGGATTGGAGGATTGGCTTGAGCAGACTTTAAAAGTTATCTAATCTAACTTTCCTTATTTTATCATTGAGTTAGTATTTTTTAACACCCACTGTATGCCAGGCAATGGTCGAGTGACCTCTATAGCATGGTTGATGAGGAAGTGCCCATCCTCTGCTTGAATACTTCCCAAGTCAGGGAGCTCCCTGGCCCCCAGGAAGCAACTCTCGTATTTGCACAGCTTAGACTGGTTACTATTCACGATGCACATATCAAGCAGTTCCAAGTAATGACAGTGGGGTGTGTCTGTGCTTGTGCACAACTACAGAGGACTCAGGATGACCCACAGGCCAGATTTCTTGAAGGGGTCACTAATGCTGAAGTCACCTATAATGGTGACAGTAATTCTGTATTTTGAACATGACATCTCACTGTGACTTTTCCTTTTTGTTCATGTTCTAACAAATTATCATATAGTGTTTTCCAAAGTTTGGATTCATTAGATGTCTCCGAATCCCAAAATAGTTGAGCCAGCTGGGTTTTGCCTTAACCCAACTGTTCCCCAGCTTTTCTGTACTCTGCCACACAGACACACACGTACATGTACACATGCATTCTGAGACCAATATATTATTCAACTCTTTACTTTTAACGATTTCATAGTACTTCCAGTACCTAGCAACCTAGCACGAACACACCATATCTCTAATGCAGATATTTCCAAGATGTGTACTTCATAATGTCAACAAACTAGAGGATGGGGATTTGTATAGGAGCACAGGCATGCACACTGAGGCAGGGCCCAGGTTTTCAAAAGAAGCACCAGCACAAATAAATCTTATTCCCCAAAAGTAATGCTGAAAGTATTCTCCACTCAAACATACCTTGAATGCAGTGAATGTTTACTCCTGTGACTTCTCTCTTCTGTTGCCCTTGAGTTTGGAGTTTGACTATGAAATCAAATAACCATTTTGCTTCTCTATGTATATGTATACATCTCATGGAAATATTTTAGAGTAAGCAGCTTAAATTCAGATGTACTAGTTATGTTTAGGTTAGAGGTTGACAGCCTTTTTTAGATAGTAAATATTTTAGGTTTTGTGGGCCATTATGTTCTCTGTTGCAAGCCTTCAACTCTGCTGTTATAGCATGAAAGCAGCCAGAAATGAATGGATATGATGGTGTTATGAGGAACCTTTATTCATAAAAGCAAGCAGTGAGCCAGATTTGGTCCAAGGACCATAGTTTCTGACCCCTAGCTTAGGCCATAAGGGTGCAGCCCTTGATAAAGGAGCAGAATCCCTCCAGAATTGGGTCAGCTGTAGGTAGAGATTCCCAGGTCAGTGATCTGAGTAAAAGAAAGTGAAACGAGGAATATAGATGTGAAACCAGGCAGGAAAGGGCTCTTCTGACTTTCTTTGAGCTTCACTTGCTTGAGTTCCAACTTGGAAGATTGTACACTTGCTGGTGGGTAAGAGGAAAATGGTGTCCTCTGCCACAGGCCTGTGGAGGCACGTGCAGACTTTGGCAAAGAGGAAACCTTGAACTTCCTTCCAAACTCAAAGGAGAGTGCACTGTATCTGATGAGCCACTTTACCTAGCACCCCACCATTCAGCTCTGCTCCCTCGCAGCTGCCCCGCCCCACTTTCTCCTACGCTGCCATCACAGCCTCAATGGGTCAAAGATCCAATCCCCGATTCACCGTCCCACACCTGCTCCTCCTCTGGACACCTCCGTCTCAGCAATTGCCAACTCCTGCTCTCCCACTCCTCCAGTCAGAAAACCTGTCATCCCCCACGCCTTCCTCCCACCCCATTAGCTCTGGTTGCAATTCTACCTCTTCTCACCCCCTCCCCCTCCAGCACCCTCCCCAGGCCAGGTCACCTCTCCTGTATCTCGTCGCTCAGAATTTTATCAAGTCTCCTGACTTTAAACACCCTCTGTCTATAAGTGACAACTTCCCAATGGACACCACCAACCCAGATCCTCCCCTGAGGGCCATATGCACCTGTTCAAGGTCTCTACGTGAGCGCCAATGGGCACCTACAGCTTAACAGGCACAAATCTGAACTCCTCGCCGTCTTCTTCGACTCAGCTTTCAGCAGTTTTCCCCACTCAGTAAGTAGGACCTTGGTCCTCCCAATGGCTCAGACCAAAATCAATCTGTGTGTGTGTCTGTCTGTCAGCCTCTTGCTCTTTCTTTCTCTCTCCCACTTCCTCCCTCCTTCTTTCCCTCTCTTCCTCCCCCCAACCCCCATCCAATCCACCAACAAATCTAGCTGGCTCTACCTTTAAAGTGAATCCAAATTCCAATAGCTCTCACCCCCTCTACTCTGCCACATTAGTCCATTGGTTTCTTAGGCAATTATAATAACCCTCTGCTCCTTGTTTCCAACTTTGTCTCCCTACAGCCTGTTCTCATCCCAAAACGCAGGGTGTTATTTTAAAACTCAAGTCAGATGATGTCACTCCTCTACTATAACCCTTCTCCCTCCAGATTATTTGTCTGATGAGCTTTGCCTGCACAACTAACTACAGAGTGAGAGAGGAAAAGAAATGGTGGGCCCTGGTGTTCATGGCCATTAGGAACTCCCAGGATGTTCATTCTGGTCTGGGGCTTAACTAAGTCAAAAACTTATTTATTCTTGCTCACAAAGTGTTCACTTGCTCTGATGACAGTCACGTGCTCTATTCTTTTTTCTGTCTTTAGCTAATCGTCTTGGACCTATTACATGATTAGTTGGTCATTATGATGATTCAAACTGATTTTATAAGAAGTAGCTCTTTACTTTCTAAACACTTAAGGACTACACACTTGCATTAAATGTTAGTAACTATACCAAGTTTTCTAATTCAAAAATGCTTTGATTTATTTAAACTCATTTTTGGCATTACAACATTGATTTTAAAAAATAGCTAGAATTTTTTAATGTTTACTATGGTCTTTGCTTGCAGTAGAATCTAAATTGATTATCAAAAGAAACTTGTGAGTTAACTACCATTATCCACATATTTTAGACAAGCAAGTTGAGGCCCAGAGAGGTAATGTAACTTTTCTAAAGACACACAGGACTGAAACTAGAATTCAAACTCAGATCTATCTGGCTGTAAATCCTTACTCTGTTTGACCTCATTATATATGGTGTTGCTGTAAGGGGAGAATTGTAGCATAATGAGGCCAAAAGAATGAACTCTAGAACTGACAGCCACAACTGCATTCTAACTATAGTACGGTGTGATTTTATATGGGATATGTTGCCTCTCCAAGCTTCAGTTTCCTCATCTGAAAAATGCGGCACTTAATACCTACCCTAGGCAATTGTGAGGGCAGAGTGAAACAAAGCAGGTAAAATGTCAACACATTTATTATTATTTCTGATCTGATAAGTGAGGGAAAAAGGAACAATGAAATGAAGTGACTTAAAGCTAAGTTGCTTTTAGTGGGAGACTCGAGAAGAGCTTACATGTGTGAAATGTCTGACATTCCACATCATTTACTGAAATGGCCATTTCACGTGGTTCAGCCTAATAGGTCTCCTGTCCCAAGTCCTGTGCTCTGTTTACTGGACTATAGACTGGACCGTAGATGAACATCTGAAAGCTGTAGTGTTGGCAGCTTTTAATAATTTTGGCATAGCCCGGCCGGGCGTGGCTCAGTGGTTGAGCATCGACCTAGGATCCAGGAGATCGGGGTTCGATTCCAGGTCAGGGCACATGCCCGGGTTATGGGCTAGGCAGCGGATCAATGACTCTCTCATCACTGATGTTTCTATTCTCTCTCTCCCCCCCTTCCTTCCCTCTCTTTGAAATCAACAAAGATATGTTTAAAAAATAATAATAATAATAATAATAATTTTGGCATAAAGGTCTGTCTTTTAGGATTCTCTAATATCAGTTTCAGTAGGAAGAGAGGATGGAAACACTTCTAAATTTCAATATCACCACAAATTTAGCAGCTTAAAACAACACTCATTTGTTATTTCACAATTTTTGCAGGCCAGGAGTCCAAGCACAGCTCTGCTGGGGGATCTACTTGGGTGCTCTCAAGGATGCAACTAAGGTTTCAGGTTCAAATAAGGTGGATCTATTTCCAAACTTATGTAGGCTGTTGGTCCATTTTAGTTCCTTGTAGTTGTAGGACTGAGAACTTCAGTTACTTGCTGGTTGTTGTCTGGGGACTACCCTCAGCTCCTAGTGGCTGCTCATAGCTTCTCTCCACCTGGGGTTTCCCAACATGGCACTTGCCTCTTCCATGCCAGCTAGGGAGACACAGGCTCCAGCGAGAAACACCCTATAATCTTATGTAATTAATCACATAATCACATCCACGTGGTCATGGATTCCCATCATCTCAGCCACATGTGGTTGGTTAGAAGCACATCACAGGTTCTACCCACACTCAAGGGGAGGAGATTACACCAAGGCAACCCCAGGAGATAAAGATCCTGAAGACACCTGAAGAGTCTGTCCAGCACAGGGGGTGATGGCAGATCACCACGGGAAAAAAGTAATGATGATATGTGGTTGCAGCAAATAGTAGGAGATTTTAAAAATGTCAGCCTGCAGCTTGCCATAGGCTCTCTACTTCTGTCATTGACTTGACAAACTGGTGAGTGAAGTGACAGATTCAAGCCAGGGGGTTGGAAGTCTTAGTTCTACACTCAAGATCTGTGTACTTTAGGTATATTATAATGCAATAAAATAGTTCTGGGGTGTTCACTATTTCTTACTATTTCCCTTTAAGTAAGCACAGTTTCTTTTTTCCCATGGGTAGAATGCTGGCTGTGTAACCAATTTTTAACACTATTAGAGGCCTGATTATTTTCTTTGTTGTTTTAAATAACAAAAGAAATTCTAATTTAGTTCTTAGTCAACCAAACAAAACAAAAATCCCAATTTTAACATATTGTTGCGCCCTGAAGAGACTGAAAAAGTCAAGCAGAGTTGTTTCATTTTAATGCTCAATCTCCTCAATAAGCTGACAAACAAATGGCATATTTTGATTGAATTGATCAAATGTTGTTATTTCTTGCCACCAGCTATGTGAGGGTAATTATGGCGCTCTAACTCAGTCAACGTGTTCTGATGTAAACAACTATGAAAATCGCATTTTTGAATGTTCCAACTGTGCCCACAACATAATCAGAGGCAGTAATTTATTATTCAGACTAATAATTAGATGTAATTAACTACTAGAAGCAATTAGAAATAGTAATTTCTTTCTTAACATATTGTAATGAGCTGCTTTTTGAATGCACATTTGAATATTTAGCAACCAGTAATTAGTTTTAGAGGAAAGAGAGAAATGTGGCTGTTCAGTTAACCATCCTGGATGCCTGGCACATGCTTCAGTCTGGCCATTGAGGTGGGGGTGTGACAAGTCCCTGGGCAGAGTTCTCCTGGACACGAGAGTTCTGTGACATGCTTGGAATGACACTGTCTTGGGATTTCATGTTTATTCAATCATTGAGTGCATATATTTTGGAAATCTGCTAGGTATTATATCATCTGTGCTAGACACTGCTAACATTAAAGCGAATGCTATATGCACAGTTTCTCCCCAAAGACAATCACATTTTAGTTATCTATTTTTTTATTTTTTATTGAATTTATGGGGTGACACTGGTTAGTAAAAGTATATAGGTTTCAGGTGTACAGTTCTATAATACATCACCTGTATATTGTATTGTGTTCACCACCCTCGAGAAATATTTAGATAAATGTGATTCATAGCGTGATAGGAAAGTAGAGGGTGTCAAGGGAAAATCGCATAGAGAAAGAATTGTGTTTTGTTTTTAATATCTCACCAGAATTCTCTGATTGGCACATTAAGGTGTTAACTAGATGAAGAGGAGAGAGGAAAGCCTCTGGCGCCAACACAAACAAAGATGAAAAGCCCTGAGGTGGGAATGAGCTGGCACCTCCAGGGAGTTAAAGGAAGACCATGGGCTGGAGCAGACTAGGAGGCCGCGTGGTCCCTTCAAGCCCGGCTGCACCAGCCACGTTAAGGAGCTTAGTCTTCACATTAAGAAAAATACAGAAGCATCGAAGGGTTCTATGTTAAGCAATGACACATTAGATTTCCCATTTTAAGAGTCTTCTGGCACCTATTCAAGATCGGGTGACAGAAGGCAAGAGAGGACAGGACGTGGGGAAGCCGGATGGCAGGTGGAAAGCTATGGGAGCTGTCACCACAGCAGTGGCTGTGGGATGGAGAGGTGTAGACTGAGTCGAGAGTGTTCAGAGGAAAATTGCAGCGCTTGATGACGGAGTGAGCGAACGTGGCGAGAGAAGGGAGCGGCCTGGTGCAGCTGGATGGTCGTGGGGCCATAAGCTGACCTAAGGAATTGCAAGAGTCAATGGGGTGGCAGAGTTGACCGACGGTGCCTTTAGGGACATGCTGAGCTCGAGGTGTCCAAACGCATGAAGGGAAGCTGTGGAGCAGGCAGAGTATGTATCCGTTTGGAGCTTGGATGACGGGCCTCTGGCAGAGGTCTATGTTTTGGAGTCTCATCAGCACATAGATCTACTTGAAAGAATTTAGAGTCAGGAGAAAATGGAATGCAGAACTGAGCCTGGAGCAATGCCATCTACGCAACTCCAGCAGCTAAGCACCCTGCATCTCTCCCCCGGTCTCCCCAGTTATTTCTCGGGATCCCGAGGAGTGACTCCTACGTGCTGACACCCTTTCCCTTCGGCCCCTTCAGTGATATTCCGCCGCCCTTTTGACGCAGGCAGCTCTGCTGCTACTGCTGCTGGTCTAGCTATGAGGATTAAATGCCGCTTTTCCTCCTAGGGTGGCTCTGTTCCCAGGACTGCAGACCACGAAGTAGCCAAGGATGCTGTGCTCGCCACCACCCTCCCTGTGCATGCATCCACCCGACATCAAGGCGCGGATGGGAATGTCCCCTTAGGGCCCGGGCCGCGCATTCCCTCCCTCGGGACCTCACCACCTGCCCCCTGCTCAAGGGCCAGGCAGACAGCGCAGCGGCTTAGGGGGACGGATGTCTCACTGGTGTCCAGTATCTCTTCCCTCACCTCTCCCAAAGTCATCCGCTTACGGGGCTTGTGCACATGGAAACTTGACGTGGGGCTGAGGGCAAAACCCAGTCTCTGCGACCTAATTTTGGTTCAGCCACACTAACCTGAAAGAAGTCAATGGTCATGGTCTGGAGCCAATACCAATGAAACCAACAGGCATTTCTATAATGTTGGCAATTTATGAAATCAACATACTTTATCTTATTTAATTTTCATAACAACTCTATGAGGTAGGTGTCATTATCCCCATGACACAAATGACTTGGAAACCGAGAGTTGGAGATTAGGGTTACTAGAATTACTGGAACCACACTAAGGTGGGTGGAAGAGTAATTAAAGACTATATTTTATTATCCTAAAACATTGGACACTGAACATACCAGGTTTGCAACTGCTCAAGCTAGGAGAATTGTAACTAGTGAAGATTTTCAGTCAATGTCACGACATGTGAAATCAGGACCATACATGAGAGGATTATGCAGGGCAAATGACCCTAAGAAAACTTTGATCAGGTCTCCTTATCAAAAGGCTGAAAATTCAGTGGCAGTAATAATCCCAGGAAGAATCTTTTGTGAACACTGAGAAATGATAAAGCATTATGGATTCAGAGACAAAAGCAAATGAAAAGCAAGTGATCTAGGTCTCCATTTGTAATTGTAGTATTAAGTAGAAAAACCATTGGAGCCACTTTCACAGGGTGGTCCT
The DNA here is from genome assembly GCF_964146895.1 of Miniopterus schreibersii. Classification (NCBI taxonomy): domain Eukaryota; kingdom Metazoa; phylum Chordata; class Mammalia; order Chiroptera; family Miniopteridae; genus Miniopterus; species Miniopterus schreibersii. Next base: position 34,495,591 of record NC_138117.1, on the reverse strand, counting down.
CCACTGGAAAGAGTCACCTCGGGTGCTGAGTGAAATGCAGATGCTCTTAAAAGTTTTCCTTCTCTTCCCCAGCCCCTGGTAATCACCATTCTGCTCTCTGTTTCTATGAGTTTGGCTTTTCTTTTTAAGATTCCAAATACAAGTGATATTATATAATACTTGCCTTTCTCTGTCTGACCTATCTCACTTAGCATAATGTCCTCAGGGCCCATCCACATTGTCACACATGACAGGATTTCATTCCTTCTCATGGTTGAATATTATTCCATTGTGTAGCTCCTTTGTCCATTCATCCACTGATGGCATTTAGGTTGTTTCCATGTCTTAGCTATTGGGAATATGCTACAATGAACATGGAAGTGCAGAAATCTCTTTGAGATCCTGTTTTTATTTTCTTTGGCTAGAAACCCAGGAGTGGGATTCCTGGGTCATATGGAGAGATGTTATTTAAGGGCACAAACTGGCAAGTAGTAGATGCACAAATCCTGGAGACCTAATGCAGTATAGTGATTATAGACAATATTGTATTATAAACATCAAACTGGCTAAGAGACTAAGCATTCATTACTCTCACCACAAAAGGAAATGGTAATTACGCGATGGTAGAGGTGCTAGCTAATGAGACAACGGCAATCATGTTGCACTATCTGAATATACCACAAAAACATGTTGTACACTTTAAACTTATGTATTCAGGGTATTTCAAAGCTTTAAAATGCAGATTCCCTGACCCTTCCCAGACCTATTGTCTCAAAATGTCTGGAGGTTGGACCCAGTAATTTACATTTTAAAAAGATAATTCAGTGATCCTTTTGTCTATAAAGTTAGAAAACTACTGAATTAGAACACTTCAAACTGTTTACTCACCTGGTAACAGAAAATGAGGATAGCAGCCCGGTGCAGGACAAACTAAGTTTTCTTAATATAATGATGTTCACAGTGAGTTCACTTAGAGCCCTTGGAGTTCTAATCAATAACGGCAGGTGCTGGGGGAAAGAAAACTGAATTTGACTGTGGAAATTTTAAGTTCCTACTTTGCCTGATCACTTGGGAAAATGACTAAAATTCTGAGCCTCAGTTTCTTCCTCTAAAAATGATGAAACTAATTCCTCCCTTGCAAGGTTGTCTTAAGCATTAAATAGGACTCAGAGGGTGGAACTTTGAAGAAGGTAAAGCTCTATGCATAGAAAAACTATGTGCCTTTGGTGTGATGTATGTTTTTGTGAGTTCTCTTACATGCATCACCACTAGGACCCCAGCTGTTTGTAAACATCAAAATCAAGTCCATGATCATGATTGAGTTCTCAATGCCCTGAGAGGCTGGTTTTCTATTTAATTTTGTTGGGGGGAAAAAAAATGATATCAAGCTATCAAGATATGATAGCAAGATATCAAGCTAATTGCTTCCAGGGAGGGAAAACAAGTTAGAGCCATGCAGACATTCTCTCTTTATTCCTCAGTATCCCAGTTTCCTCCCACTGGCTCCAAAGCTAGGCACTTCTCTATCCCTTGCCCCCCCCCCCAAAAAAAAAAACCCAGATTACTCTCTGAAAGGTGAAAATTATCTTTATGTACTTTTTGAATGATATGCTAACACATGGTTCTCATGAATTGGTTTTTAATTATCTTGCCCTAGAACATATTATTGAAATATTTACTGGGTTTCTAAACATACAGCATGAGGCTGACTTGACTGTAAGAACACCCCTTATTAACTGAGTAATACCATTACTTCATCCTAGCTCCGAATGGCTTCTACCTTTGTTTCGCTTGGCCAGCATTCCATCTCGTCTTGAAAATATCTGTATGTGCTTTGCATTTTTGTGGTCAGCAAGCATGTACCCATAATGAATCCAGCTTCTGAGAGCAGTTTGGGGTGAATTATTTCACCCCAAAACTCTCTTTAGTCTCTTCCACTGTCCTTTCTTGGCACTAGGAATGAATTTGACTAGTTTCCTAGGGAAGCAGGTTAAAGCACCCACATGTGGTTATATGGATCTTACGAAGCTAAGAGTCTTGGAAAACCAAAGATGAAAGAGCAGGGGGAGCAGAAGGAAAAGAACTTGCCTACCAAGCACCTTCAACATGAAAAGTATCAGGCTAAGAATGTTAGACTTATTTCTTTATTAATTTAAACCCTGCTTCAGACCCCAAGCCCCTGCGGGCTTTAATCTTAATCTCTCTTAGCAGGTCCCCACCTTTGTCTGCACTTACAGTGGAAATTTCATTTTGCTACAAAATCTATCCAAGGAATGACAGAGTAAAGATTTTTTTTAAGAACACAAACCAAACTCTCCTTCTCTTAACCCATGACAAAAACTTAGGCACTATCATGTACTGGCCCGCTTGAGCAGATGCCATGTGAATATATGCCCGAAGATCGGTTGCATAACATCTTTTTGAATAGTTAAACTGCTGACTTTGCTCTGATGACTCTGACTCCACTCATAGTCATCCATAGAGCTGGAAGGGCCCTTACAGTTCATCTGATCTGTTATCCATTCCCTCACTTTAGACATGAGAAAATTGAGGGCAACCTGGCAGATAGGCAACCCCATAACCTTTCTACTTTCCTGTGCACCTGCAGGTACTTAAGGTGCAGAGAAATTTCCATAATCCATCATCTTATATTTTTAGGTCTTCTATTTAACCTTCTATCAAAACCTATTTTAATTGTTTATATTGATTTACCCGCATGTTTTCACTGATCCTGGGGACCACTCCATACCTTGTTCTGAGCAGAACTGAGATGCATCCGAAGCACAGCAGCATTCCAACAGCCAGAGAGCAAAATTGCCATGTCCTGTCCATGGCATGTCCTTAGCTGAAACCAGTCATTTGCGTTCAGCCTCAAGGCTTGGCCCTTCACAACACTATTTCCATTCTTCAGGGACATGGTCGAATACCACGATGCAGAGCTCAGAAGTAAAAAGGAAGCAAAGATCGTGGGGTTATCTGTGCTTTACAGTAGAGGAGTGGAGGCCCGATGACACCTACAGCCAATGACAGTGCAGAACCACCGTCATAATGCTTGGGCTAGAGAGCCTGTTTCCCCAGTTTCCTCATTGAAGGAGAGGAGTCACTGCCTGTTCAAGCCAAGGGCCATTATGTGTTAGAGAAAAGAAATACACTGGAGCTATTTCAAAAGCACCTGGGGTTTCCTTGGGAAGCTCTCACATGGAAACTCAGAGAAAGCCTAACACTTAAGCACAGATCGCTCTCACAGGGCTGGCTCTGGGAAGCTGAAAATTCCAGCTACTCTTTCTGTCTCTCAGGCCACAGGTGGTCGAACTCTGCTTCTCTCTGGCACCAGCTATCTTCTCCTATCAGGACCCAGCCCCATGCCCAAGGCTCAAGCATTTAATATACTGACACCGCTGTCTCTTCATTTACTGGTACAATGAGTTACCTTGGGTTATGTGTCTTTCTCTGGTCCAGTCAGCATGGCTGGAGGTGGGTTATGAGGCACATATGACAAACAAGTCCAGGGGCTGAGTATGAACAGATTGAACTAGAAGGGGAGTTGGAATGGCAAACTGATTGCTACACTTGATGCAACAGTGTAAGTGGATTTTCTGAGACCCGTCATTCATGGTTTCCTCCTCCCCTCTTGCCTCAACTTCCCCTTTTCCTAAAATACCAGAGGATGAAAGAATCAGGGATAGGCCCAAAACAAGATTTGGAACTTCCCTAAATAAACAATAAGTTTATCACTCAGGGACAAAGAAATCTGCTTCCCCCTAACACAGGAATGTTTTGCCCATGTGTAATTAACACCTGTGTAAAGATTAGTCAAGGAATTAGGTGAGGGAAATAACTCCATAAACAACTTGTCATCCCTTCCATTAGTGTAAGTGGAAAAGCAACATACAATAAAGAGCGTGGACTCTAAAGACAGGCTCCCTGGGTTGGATTAGTGTGGCCTTGGACAATTTACTCAGCTTCTCTATGCCTCTGGTTCTTCATCTAGAGAATGGAGATAAAAATAATAGTATTAAACTTAGAGGATTTGTGTGAGGATTAAAAGAGTTAACATATGAAAATTTCTTAGAAGACTTTCTGGCATAGGAAGTGCTATACAAGAATTAGTTATTATAATTAGGCTAGATTAGCAGGTTGTTTCCATAAACTCAATGTAATTCAATGAATATTTATTGATATATGCACATCACAGATATGTATACACACATATCCCAGCCTATGTGTATATATATATATGTGTGTGTGTATATATATATATATACACACACACATATATACACACACACATATAATATATATATATATACACACACACATATATATACAGGTGTGTCTCTATCTACCTACCTACCTATCTAGTGTGACCTTATGGGATATGTAAGGATTAGTCAATTAGGTGAGGGAGATAACTCCATAAACAAACTAGCCCAAAAGGTTTGAATTTAAAAGAAAATAAGCTACATAAAAGTACCCATACGGTAATGAGAAATAAAGATAAGAGATTAATTCTGCCTGGGGATGTACTCACATATGTCTCAGAAATGTCAAGTGTTAGGAAAGTTTGACAGTTTGTACAAGAACTGAGGTCCAACCTGCATTGATATGAGCTCACTCACATGAAGCAGGTGAGAGGCCAAATGGAAAAGGCAAAGGCAGTTTGTGAATCCTGACCTGGGAATCAGAGGGCTTGTCCGTGAGGTCCAGGTTGAATTTTATCCAAAGAAAGGAGTGCATTCCTCTCCAATTAGCATCCTGGGTAGAGCTACTTTTGGCAGAGACAAGCCCCAAAGGAGGCTAGGTATTAAAATGAATGAACAGCACTTCCTGGCCACGGACAATAAGCCTGCACTGCCCTTTCCCAAAGCTCCATCTCACAGCCTCCCACAGCCTTTCCTCACCCCATTTGCTCAGCAAGTTCCAATCCCAGCCATTAGCTGTCAAGAGATGTATTGATCCGAGAGGTGATACCTGTGGAGGACCCTTTCTCCTCTCCTCCAGACACATACAAGGTCGTCTCAGGTGTCCTCAAATGTAGCCAAGTTCTTTACTTTCTGCGTGGGGTCGTGGACTTCAGAAGAAATTATCTTCCTTAGACTAAGCTCCCTCTGCAGGGCTTCTCCTTGGGGTTCCAGAGTAAGTTTGTGTAAATAAAAACTGACTTTCCTATTGATTCTCAAGGTCATTTCAGGATTTCTTCATTCTCATTCGACATTGATCACCCATGAGCATTTGCTCTGAGTGTCTCTGTCTCAATCTTCAAAGCTCTGCCAGGGTCTGAAAGAAGAAATCACAGTCTAAGAACCATATTTTAAAGTGTCCCCATCCCATTTAATAGAAGCAGAACAGAAGATGAGTTAGTTTGAGAAAAAGTTGTGAACCTCATTACAACAAATATCATACAATGAGAACAGCGTGACTTCTAGAAGCCAACACACCCAGCTCTGTCAATTACCTGGATGCGCGGCTTAGCAAATACCTGCCTCCAAAGGCTAAGATGAAAATCAATCGGACAGTGTTTGTAATGCACCTCGCTCAGCAGGTGCTCCAAAGTTTGCGTCTTTCTCCTTGCCTCTCTTCACAAATAAAATATTCAGCAGAAACTCAGGACCTAGAGAATGGAGATTTGGCTGTGGTGTGAACCTAGGCAAGTGTGGTCAATTTCCATTCATTACTCATTCAGAAAAACCTTTATTGGGTTCACCTCAATGGTACGTTTCTACTCAGTGGTTTTTCAGGCCCAGTATTAGACGTTGTGGGATATACAAAATTTTAAAAACAGACATGGATTCTACCCTCAAGAAGCTTAAGGTCTAATACATGCTAAAAGACATATATTTAAAACATCGAGGTATATGTCAGACTGTAATTTGTGATCTAGAAGATGGAGCAATAATTACTTAGGGATTTCAGAAAATAAGAAATGATATGTAGTTGCTACAGATGAAGAAGGAATGGTGGGCTGGAAATAAAGTCACGCAGGTAGTGTGACAGAGCCTGTAAACTGTCCTCAAAGGACTGAGTCAAGGTCACTGATAGGAGATCTCAGCTAGAAGGAGCGCAAAGGACATAGCTAAATGTCCATGTTTGGAGGACCTACGATACAAGTGTTGTACTAAACACTTTTCAAACATTTTCTCATTAATCTTCCCCATAATACTGCAAGGAAGATACTGTATCTCCTGTTCACAGAGCAAGAAGCCAGCTCTGAATGAGTAAAGGACTTGCCCGAGGTCACATGAGAGCTGAAGCTGGAATTCGAGCCCAGTCTGTCTGACTCATAAGTGCCTGCCCTGAACTGCTATGCTGCGCACAGAAGAAAAAACGCAGGATGTGGGTGCAAACAGGGAGCAGCCCAACTTGGCTGGAGTTTAGTCTTTCAACATAAACAAGAAGAGACCCTTCAGAAAGAAGGATGGGAAAAAGCTTGAGAAAACCCCCCATGTTAGCTTAAGAGTTTGGGACTTTGTTTTGAATTTCAGAATGAGTTCAGGAAATAGGCCCTAGACCGTCCGTATGTGTTCCATGAAGGGAGGCTTGGAGCACAAAGACAGAAACCAAGCAAGGGGTGTGTAGTGGGAGTTTTCCCTTCTATCGGCAAATGGGCCAATCGGTATAGGCTCGACTGGGCTCCAATTACAAATAACCGCAAACTGTTAGTCGTTTAAAACAATATTTGTGCTCATATTGCACGTCTACTGTACTATAAATATTTGCTGAATGACAAGGTATGGCACCAAGTCCCAGGAATATTAATAAAATTAAAAAGCTAAAACATCCTTTTATCATCTCCCAAAGGGTTTTCAGATCTTTTAGCACTTTTTCTTTCCTTTGGAAATCTTTAGAGAGTATAATAAGGGTATGAACTAAGCACCCCTCAGCCCCCAGTCCTTACTGAGATGGTAGGTCCTTCACATGCATTTGGTGCCAAAGGCTGTCATTCAAAGAGCATTGATGGAGCACCTACAGTGTTCCTGGTTCCTCACTAAGGTCTGGGATGCAGAGATGGGTAAGATAGAAGCCCTCGGGGAGAGAACACCTCAAGTCAACAACACTGAGGACCATGACTTCAAGGAGACTATGGCCCAGTAGAAAAGACAAGACACACTCCGGTAAGTGTATTAGTACAAGATGTATACACGTGTCATCGAGGACTACAAATTGAGAGTGCTACAGAGACCCAGAGGAGGGTGAGATCCCAAAGCCAAAGTACTTGAAAAAATCCTGGATGTGATCTGTGCAGATGGAAAACCCATTCCAACTCTGCCACGCCTGTGTTTTGTGATTCCCATTCTAAGGCTACCGTGAAGTAGGTCAGCAAAAACAATTCTATAATCCACCCTCTGAAAGCCTCAGGCAATTGAAATCTTTCCTCCATGCCTGACACTTGTCCCAGGGAAAGTCTGTTCCGTGTCAGCTCTAATGGAACACAACAGCCCCTGTTTAAACATCCCTTCTCCGCGGGTTCTCTTTCCAGAATGCACCCAACTCAGCCTGGGTGAGGTGAAGGACGCGGCGGGATTTCTGAGTGATGCAATCATTCAGAAGGAATCCGGCCGCCACATGTGAGATATTGCTATATTAATATTTGATTCAAGGGAATGTGGGGCTGCTTATCAATAATTCATTTATCATTTAATATCAGAGACGAGGAAGGTGCCCGATTGTTGTATTCGTTTACACATTAGAGTGACTGAGATGTAGCGTGTTATTGCCCCTGTCACATTTCTTGTGTTTCAGGATGACAGCACGGCTTATGAGGACTGAGATGATGTACCTGCTCTGCCACCCAGATCTATAAAACAATTGGGGAGCAGATAAACCAGCCCAAAGGGGAGGAGTTGTAATGAAGACTAAGAGTCTGTTTTCATTTGGATTCTTCTAGAAGCCGACTCTGAGATGGGGGTTCAAATGCAAGTAGTTTATTTGGAAGGGAAAAAAAATAGTAGCAGAGGAGTAGATGAGACAAGAAAGAGAAGGCAGCCGATTAAAGGTGTATTATTAGCCACCCACCAGGATAGGTGTCTGGAGTTCGATCCCATGGGCTCACTGGCAGTCAGTGCAAAATACTTACTTCTGAGTTATCACACCCAGGATGAGGGTGTTTATAAACAGCCCCCATTAGTCACTGCTCCCTAAGAATGCAATTCCCCAGCATTTTCAACTCATCACAGGGACAGGAAAACTATGCCTCAGAGAGAAAGTCCTCAAGCACAGGAATGCAGGGGTGGCAGGTAGGAATGGGAGGTGTGGCAAGGCTCGGGTCTTAGTCAGTTTAGGCTGCTTTAACTAAATGCCATAGACTGAGTGGCTTAGACAACAAACATTTATTTCTCACAGTTCTGGGTGCTGGAAGCCCAAGGTCAAGGTGCTGTTGACTCGGTTCCCGGTGAGAGCCCATGTCCTGCTTTGCAGGTGGCCACGCACTCAGTGTGTCTTCACATGGTGGAGAGAGGCACTATATGAGGACACTAATTCCATCATGGGGACCCCACCCTCATGACCTCATCTAAACCTCATTACCTCCCTAAGGCCCCATCTCCAAATACCCTTACATTGGGGGTTAGGGCTTCAATATGTGAATTTTGGAGGGACACCAACATTCAGTCCTTAGCAACACTGGTGGTATCTGCATTTAAGCTGTAACAGCTGGTCCCTCATTCTGTCTCTGTGACCCAAGCAGCCAGAAGGGAAGGGAACCAGCACTTACTGAGTACCCACTACATGCCCAACACGTTGCACGTGTCATAACATCTAATCCATATGATAAAGGCATAGCCCACTTTTTCCAAGTGAGTAAACTATATCTCAGAGGAATAGTGACTTGCCCAAGCCAGCCCAGCCCCAGTAAATAAGAGGACTGACACTCAGTCCTCTCCAACCTCAGAGCAGGCACCTTTCCAATAAAAGGCAGAGAATTTCCCCATGCAGCCACGTCGGGCAGTGCTGACTAACTTAGACCCAATGTGCAGGCCTAAATTTTGACTGTTGGTATTCAGACAGTCTCAGTTTTTGCCTCATTTCCCCTGCCTAGACTGTCTTTCTCCCTCTCTATCTGCATGTCTAAGTTGGGCTGCCGGGGAGTTTGAAGCCAGGCTTCAAGACAGACTAGGACTCAGACAAGCAGAGCCAGGCATAGAGACATCGCACGTAAGAACAGCATGAAGGTGGTGCTGGTGCTTTCAAGGAGTCTCTTCGGTAATGTTCTCACACACACCGGGGTTGGAGAGCCACATACACAAGCAAAAACCAGGAGGTGAGAATGTGCTCAGGAAAACAGGGAGAACCCTTGGGCTGTAGCTGTGGAGGAAGAGCTCACAGGTGGGCAGCTGCCAGCACAGGATGGTCTTTGAAAGCCAGGCTATCGACTCCGTTCTCCTTCTGGGGACAGTAAGCCACTCTTGTGGGTTTCTGAGCCTGGAAAAGGTCATCCACTAAATGGTATTTCAGGAAGATTAATCTCGCAGCCATGAATGGAACCAGAGCACAGGAACAAAATCTAAGAAGCTTTTTGAAATTTCTCTTGGTTCCCCAGGGTTTAAATTTTTACTGATTCACTTTTTAAATTACTATTTTAAATTAGGGATAAGCCAAGCTAGCTTTACTCAAATCTTGAGTTGGGTTTTAAGTACTTATTTTAGGCAAAACACACTCAGAAAATGACCCCTGGCTTTGCAAAGTAAAAAATCTAGTCAAGGTTCGTCACTCTCGCTCATAAGAGATTTTAAAGAAGTCTTTCCCCTTACTAGCAGAAAGTGGCTTCCCCCCACCATCTTTATAATGGTAAGTTTTTAAATCAGAGCTTAAAAAAAAAAAAAAAAGAGTTCTGGTGCCTAGAGAGCCCCAATGCTAAATGTAGAACCATTATCTCATTTGCCAGGTGAGTCTCCAGAACCTTCTCAGGGAGAGTGGATCACAGAGCCTGCTTCAAGTGCTAACACACACACACACACACACACACACACACACACGCAAAACACTCAAAGGCCTGCTTTCTGAATCGACCAATGCCGTGAGTGAGTGTCAGGCCTGACCTTTCTCTAAATAAGGGCCACGGTTCTCAGTTCTAAGAGCCATTAGGAAGCCATTTCGGCAACCTGAGAACAAGACCGTGTCTCTCGATGGGCCTTTTCAAACTTTTAATGAGACTCTAATTTGAAATCCCAGACACACCCATTTGGGTGCCAATCAGTGGGGCCACAGTCGGTGGCTAACATCACCCTTTCGTTACTGATGGAAGTCCAGCCAGGGTTTTGCTAGCTAGTGATCATAAGAGCCATTTGTTGCAAAAGAACATGACTGTCAAATGAAGACTAAGAATCGTTTTGAATGGCTATTTTCCAGGTTAGACAAAACTTTAAAAATGACCTAAACTGAGACAGGAGAAGAAGTCGCTGTTATCAGGGAAATTAGATCAATATTATTGGAAATTTTCAGTGAGCACTCAACACCTCCCTTCCTCAACTGGCTCTTAACAAAATGAAAACCAAGATAATAAACAGCAGGGGGAGGGTCCAACTATCGCCTTTCCCGCCCTAACGCCTAAGTCACCTGATTGTCCAGGGACTGAGGGACTGGCTCCCGAGTTCTCCTTCTGGTCCTCACCTAGAAATCAACACCTGTGTAGAAAAACAGAGTGGGGTTGGATAGAACCTCGCTGTCTGCGAAGCTGGGACCCATCTTCACAGGTATATTTGGGACTCCTTCCAAAACAAATGCATTTTTAGTTTAAAAGTAATATAAATGTATTTTATTTGCGTGGTCTGTGATTGAAACCATTTCCGTTGCTGGTAAGTGTGAAAGATACCCGTGTGTATACACATGGTCTGGAGGGGTGAGAAATGTCAGGCCAGATTCCTCACGTCGAGGCAGAAGGAAGCGCAGAGGTTCCGGGAAGAGTGGCCCCTCCGGAGGGCACAGGTGGCTGGTGCAGGCCTCTGAAGGCTGCGGGAAGGCTCGAGCCCAGCCGCCAGCAGAGAGTGTAGACACGCTTCACGCTCGCTCATTCCTGCCATTCCAGTCCTGCGGGCTCGCCGAAATGAGCAACTCCAGAAGATTTAAAAGACAAAAGCATTTCCGTGACCCATTTATTTTAAGGAGAGACCCTCTTCCAGTCCATGGCAGCATCTAACAGATGCGCAGCGAAGATGGATTTGTTACTAGACTTTTTACAGCACTGCAGACGTGTGCAGCTAATTATATAACCACCTGCAGTTGTCCAGATGGAAACATCTCAGCTCCAGCTGGAGCCCCCACCAAGGCTGGGAGATGCTTGGCAGAGGCAGCTACTGGCTTTGGCGGCCGAGGACTGCGATGATTTGGCCTGTTTTCCCTTTTCCGTTTCCAAACTACAGCTTAGGTGGACAGAGGTTGCCTGTGCTTTAAAATATTTCTGCAGGGGGCTAGGCTGGCCGTGATGACTGGCCTTTTTCAGTTCTAGAGCCTTGGTTTACTTCCTTATGATTCAGTATTTGGGGCAGAGGGGGTGTTAACCAAAGGAAGTGGCTTCATTTGATTTATTTATGATTTATTTTATTCCATTTTATTGAGCTCTGAAAAATAGAAAAAGGTAATTATTTAAAAACAGATGTGTCATGTATTAGCTATGTTAATAACAATGGCTAATAGGCTCGTGCCCTTTGGAATCGGAGGGAAGGACGCCACAGGTATGCGTGGGCAGGAAGGACCCAGAATCGAGTCCAGGCACTGAGTCCACCTAGGAATCTTCCAGCGTATCCCAGTGGCCTGTGCCCCTGAGAGCTTGCTGTAGACACCTAGGGAATTTCACATTTCACTGAAGTTTGAGAATGTCCCCTAGGTTATGTTACGAAGTTGTAAGTGCTAGGAGCAATAATATGGAGAAAACAAGTTTTATCTGGTGCGAAGCTTCTGAAAATCTGAATGCCACTACAGACTGGCTTTTCCCGTGTCTAGGGAGGGTCTTCGCGCTGCTTTATGGACATGTCTACAAAGCAAAAGTGAGTAACCACCTCCCTGGTCTGGCTGTGAAAGACAGTGGAGGTGTTAGTTTTGTGTGAACCTAAGACCTCAGTACTTCTTTGGACGTAGTGAAAACCAACTTGAGGTTTATTGCTTCTCTTCGAAGTGGTTATTCCAACACATAACACACAGCTTTTTAGAAACCACCAGGCAGTTTTGAAAACGTGATGAGTTCAGGCATCTGCTCCTGCCATTCCAGCGAGGTGACAGTGGAGAGGAGTCTGCACTGAACACCCTTTCGAAGCCGGTCCCTGGAGAGCTTGATGGGTTATCACCCAGAGTACACCGAAGGCTTGCCAATTATATTAACTTCTGGTTTCCCTTTCCTTCTGTATCACATTCTTCAGGTAAAATGAGATGTCATTCCTGTTAACACTGTCATTCTGCCACACTACCCCATTTCAAAACTTACTATTACACTACAAAATCAAGACAGCGGGGCAATGACATAAGGATAGACTTAGAGACTAAGAAACAGAGGCCAGAAATTAACCCGTTATTCAAGGTCAAGTAATTTCCAACACCTTTCCCAAGGCAATTCAATGCTGAAGAACGATCTTTTTAACAAATGGTGCTTGGAATAATTGGATATCCATAAGAGATAACAGAATTTTGAAAACCTAAGACCTTTATCTTATGCATAAGCAGAAATTAACTTTTAAAATGGATAGTAGACCTAAATACTAGAATTATTAAACTGGGGGGGGGGGGGGCACGCGGGTCTTCCTGGGAACACTTTGCCAGGAATTCAATGTTTTTTTCACCTAAAGAGGCTTCCCTAAAAGAAACAGACAGTTACAGGAGCAAACTTTTGAGGAGCACAACCAATATTTCAGCAGCCTGAAAGCCACGAGCCCGTGGCAGATTGGGGAAGAGGTCTTAGGAGTGACCTTAGGGTAAAAAGGGAGAAAAGAGCAGACCAAAAAAATCCACAGATAAGGTGGTTTTTGGAGGGTCAAACAGCTGCAGAAATTATTCAACAGAACTTTAAAGACAGAAAAAGAATTCACATTTATTTTCTCTTTCTTACACTTTACATATGATAGCTCACTTACTTTCCCAATAACCCTCTAAGGCAGTTCGCATAATTGCCACTTTGCAGATGAGGTAACCGAGGCCTGTAAGTAATTTGTGTAAGGTCACATAGCTGTAACTAGAAGCACAATTCAAATCTGAGGATGCCTGATCCACTATTGCTCCCCTTTACAAGTGTGTTAATTATAAATGCTGATACCCACAAAGCAGGGAGCAGAGTGCCTGAAACCTCAGAAATACTTTCCATAAGTATTAACTGACACTCCAGTTGCTCAAGACTCCAACATGTGATGTTTCAGGAGGCGAGGCCACCCAGCAGCTATGCCTCGCTACTCACTAGGAGCAAATTCAGGCTGTAAATGTTGCTGCCCAAGGAACACAGGACGAAGAGGCTACCTGGAGAAAAGGAATCACACCTGCTTATGAGGATTTGCCACCAGGACAACACAGCCCTTTCAAGACAACACCTGGACCCCAGGTACCTTGCAGAGGGGCCCCATGGTGTCCACACAATGAACATAAACAGGAACAATGTGGAAGGCAGATCGAAACACAAACAACACAAGAAAAGAAATAAATCACTGACCTGGAGAACAGTTAAGAGCCCCTGCTATAATTATGTTGCAATACTGAGCCTAACTACTTTAGCAAGTCCGTATACTCATCCGGTCATTCCTGTTAAAGACCAAAGGACACTAATTTTCATGGCAATAGAAACAACTGTATGACCTGCGGGTAACAAAACAGGGTTGTGGTGCCACGGGAATGAATGGTGTCTCCTGGGCTGAAAGGAGAGATGGAAGAATTAGAAAGCTAGAGGCTGAATTTAAATAACTAGTCCTGAGGAGTGTTTGTGTGATACCAACAACTCGCGTTCACTGAGCACTTGATAGGTGTCTTGCCTGGGTTATCTAGTTGTTACTCACTATCTTATGAGACCCACAACTGTCTTACTTAGATGAGGGAACTGAAAGAGTGAGAGGAGGTAGTGAGTTTAAAATTAGAACTAGGTCTAGTCAACCTTAAAAAATGAAGCCATTCACTATAGCTCGAGGTATATATTATCACCCCAAATGTGGTTTAATAGTCTTATATTTTTGCTCTCCTCCCCAAAAAACTGGCAGTAATTGTGGTTTATAAATAATCGAAACATTTTTCTTACTTTTATGGCATTTCCTTAGCAAATCTGCTTTTAGAATATTCTAATTTCACTCTTTCATAGCACATTAATCACTATGGAGACGGTTAATTCATTGATAAGAGTGGAGATCTTTTATTAATAGGGATACAACAGCATATGTGACCCGTCATTAGCAGCTCTGCAAAGAGAGACATCGAGACATCGCAGACACAATGTAGAGCGTCACAGGGCTGTGGCCTTTGCACAGATGTAAATACAGCACAGGCGCTCCTGGCGAGTCCATCTGGCAAATCCCCTGAGGATTAGCAAGTACTGGTCTCCCCAGACCTCATTTCCCAAACCTGCCACTAGCACAGCCACCTGCTGAGCACAAAGTGGTCTTCATTCTCCTCACCCTGGTGTCCCAGAGGGCTTTCAAGTGACTTGTGAGGTAGCCAAAGAGTTACTGGGTCTAATTAGCTCCCCCACCAACAGGAGCACTCCCTCCTCAAACCCTGTGGCCTTCGAACAAAAGCTGCAAATTGCTTCCCGACCTTTGAAGCCGTCCCAGGAAGTCCCAGGCAGCCCAAAGGAAGAGCTTCCCAGCTGGGCCTTCAGTGCCAGGCACCCTCTGATCAAAAGCTTGGGCACAAGGCAAGAGACCAGCCCCCGATGGGCAGTGGCTTTGGAGAAGCGCTGATGCCTGGAGCTAATTGGAGCCAGCTGGGCGAGGGACAAGGGGACAGTGTGTAGAAGCCCAGTGTCTGGTGTCCACCGGGTGGATCTGGCCATTCAGACGCAAGTCATCGCAGAGGCGCCAGATCATCCCCTCCTCCTGCCTCCTCTTTGTCATCCCCCTTCCCTGGGCAGCTTGGCATCCAGGGTCCCAGGCCCAGAGGGTGGCAAAGTGGGGGACAAAGGCTCTGTCTGTATCTGGAACACTCCACCTCCCGCCGGCCACCCTGTTTTCAGGCAGCCTGCTGTCGAATTCCAGCTCCAGCACCTTGCAGCAACATGACTCGGGACTTGGCCCTGACCCTCCAAGCCTCAGTTCCCCAGTCACACTGCCCGGGTTTCACTCCAGCGCCACCACTTAATAGCCCGCCACCCCGGGGAAGTAACTTCCCTCTGCCTCATGCGCCAAAGGAGACTAGCAGCGGCACCGCTGCGTGGGCAGGAGCCGGAGTCACAGGGGCCGTCTGGAAGCCTGGAGTCCTAGCGGGGGGGCTGGGCAGTAGGAGCTGAGCCCTGAAGGACATGCAGACACTGCTGGTGACACCCCTTTGGCCTAAGAGCAGCCAGTAAGCCAAACAGCCTGGGAAGCGCCGTTTGCAGCGGTCCAGCCTCTGCAGAGCAGAGCAGAGCAGGGAAGGTGGCAATGCACCTGAGCGCAGATGCACAGAACAGCCACTGCCCCAGAGGGTGGGCTGTGGGGCTAAACAAGCCACGCAAGCCCCTCGCACTCAGACCGGCACCTTACGGGTGATCCACACATGTCATATGGCAGGTAGGTGTTGTGATGCTTAGTTAGCGTCATGTGTCAGCTTGATGACCACGGCGTGCCCGGTTAGACATTATTTCTGGGCATGTCTGTGTGGGTGTTTCAGATGAGATGAGCCCTGGAATCTGTGGACACAGTAAAGCAGGTGACCCTCTCCAGTGAGGGTGGGCATCATCAGTCCCCCTGGGTAGGACAAAGTGGAGAGAGAGGAGGCTCCCCCCTTTTTCCTGCCTTTCTACCTGAGCTGGGATCTCATCTTTTCTTTTCCTGACCTTGGACAGGGATTTACATCATCAGTTCCCCTGGTTCTCAGGCCTTCAGACCTGAACTGAGCTATACCACTGGCTTTCCTGAGTCCCCAGCTTACAGATTGTGGGACTTCTCAGCCCCCATAACTGTGTGAGCCAAATCCTCCAGAAAGATCTCTATGATATATCTCTATATCCCACGGTTCTGTGTCTCAGCAGAATCCTGTCTAATAGAGAAGTCGCCGTGATCGTAGCTGCAGCGGTGACAGAGCTACGCAGACGGCTAATCCCCAGAGCCAGGCGTGGGTCCCTGTCTGGCCTGAGCCACTGTAATGCCTGCCTCCTGAACCCAGACTGCGGGAGCCCCTTCTTCAGTTCCGACAGCAACCCAGCAACACACAAACCTGGAACGGCCCCCTCTGCCCTTCTTCTCTCTTGTTCCCAAAGCCCAGACTATTGTTGAAAAAGATCACAGAAATATGCCCACCAGGTTCATGCCAGAAGGCAGCCCACCATTGTCGGTATCATCTTGTGTCCCTGTAACACTGTCCTCACTATGGTCCCACTCAGAAGACCACCCCTCCTTCTCTTTTACTGAATCAAGATGACAAAAAACTCCTCTCCTCTCCCACAAGTCAGCTTCCAGGCACAGGGTAGCAGTGAAGGGTACAGACTCTGGAATTAGGTCTGAAACCCGGCTTTACGCAGACTTGCTATGTAACAATGAACAAATCACCTACGAGGAAAAATGTTTTGTGGTAGCCCTATAAAGTGACATAATCTTTGCAGGAAACAACTTGGCAAGTGGTGACAGGAATCATAAAAATGTTTATACTTTTTGACCCAAGAATATCAATTTGGAGAATTTATCCTGAGAAACTAATTGTAAAGGGGAATAAAATGTGTTCTGCAAAGATGTTTATAGCTGCCCTAAATATTATCACTTGAAACTAGAAGCAGCTATTGCTCAGAGACTGACCAACTATATACCCGGGGGGAGGGGGGCAGATGTGGTCTTGAGATGTGGAAATTACAGTGGAAGCAAGAAAAAGAGAATTATGAGTCATTGTTTCCATAACTGCCTCCAAGAACTCTATACAGGCCTGAAATGGACCACCTGGCGATGTAAGGGAAAGGAAGTTAGAATCACACAGCCATAAATATAATGACAATAAAAAACAGCGTGCCTTTTAAACTCATAAAGCAGAAACAGGCAATAGAATTTTGATATGATTCGTGCTACAAATGGCTAAGTGTTCTTTGCTCTTACTTCATTGAGCAGATAGAAAATTATTGCAGTGCTCTTTGGTGGCCAGGCCATCAACCATGGGGAGCAGGTGACAGAGGATGGGAGTTCACTGCCTTTTCCTCCTGCATTCTGTCTCCATCCACCTTCTTGCCCCTTTCTCAAGTCATTGCTTCTCTCCTGGAAACTCCAGATTCTGTCCCTATTCCTGGACCAATAAACCCGGTGGGGACCAAGTCAAGTTATATTTTTATGGCAATAGGTATGTAACTCATTTGGGCGAAGATATAGAAAATTCCCAGAAAAAGGGGTTGGATATAAAAGCTCAGGGGTTGGCCAACAAAAAAGTAAAGCAAAACAGATACTAACATATCTGTTTCCCTCTGTCACTTACTTTCCATACCATTTGACCCAAAATATAGGAATATATGTATATATTCTCTTTCCTACTCTACATTTAGCTATACTCACCTTTTAATTTTTTGTAGCACTTTCACAAAGCCTCAGTTTACTCATATTGATGCAGACATACTGATTCTTATAGTTGTTTACCTCATTTGCTGCATTAGAATCACATAATTATATAGTCAACAGCCATTTTGCATACTTACCATATCCATGGTGCCATATTCCTATTTGAAGTCAGTTATCTGAAAGCCATAACTATATTTTCTCTGAATTTTTTACAACATCCCCAGCTGGATGATAAAAGGCATTTTAACAAAATAAATCAACATATCTATTCATTTATTCTAAGAACACTGAGGTGTCAGGCATTGGACTACTTCCTGGGAGTAGGGAGTGTTAGATGGGACAGATTCAGAGATCCAGGTGCAGAAACCTGGTTACAGAGACTCACCAGGGCAGAAAGTCCTGGATGCCTAGCAAGGGGCAAAACTGGGAAAACAAGAACCTTGTCCCCGGGGTCACCTGTCCTCCCCCAGCATATCACTGGTCATGCAGTATAGACCCCCTGAGCATTCCTCCCTAAAGATAACATCTAGGCCTCAGTTGTATTTCAGCTCCAGGCCCAGAAAGGCAACAAAAACAGACAAGTGGCACCATGGCTGCCTCATGTCCAGATACACTGCCTAACGACCCCCTGAGATGGCACAAACCAATCAGTGGAGACCAGGACCCTGAAAGAGCTCACCCAGAAAGCTGATGAATATTCTATCAAGACCCTCCCCTGAGACCTGCCTTAAGATTTCCACCTGCAAGAAAGACATAATTATGCTCAGGACAAAGGACTCAGTGTGTACTCCCCGCCAGGGGGACCATGCCAGCGCCATCTCCATCCCCTTCTTCCCTCCTACGGGACCCCATGAAACTTGCAACCAGGGGAGCAATGGGCATTAGCAGCTCATTCTGGGCTTAGCCCCTGAACCTGTCTCCAAGGCCCCCTTCTCTCTCTCTCTGACTTCTCAGCCAGAGCAGCCCAGCGTAGGCTCTCCTGTTGCTTCTTCTATGTTCTTCCTTTGTTCTTCCTATGTTGTTCCTTTATTTCACTGTCCCAAGTATATTTTTGGTGCCATCATGGACCCAATACCCTTTGACTCAGCGCTGTGTAGCCCTTCCCATTGAATATCCCCAGCCCCCAGTCCCTTTTCCTTAAATAAATTCAATTTTTTTTCACTCACCATCTGAGAAGGCTATTTAGCCTGCCTGTGCACCACCGACCTTAACCTTTCAGGGAGGTTGATGTGGGAGAAGGGAGAGATACCCAGAGATGACTCCTAATGTCCGCGAGAGTCTGGCAGGAGAGGGAAACATGGACACAAATTAAATAGGGTGCAATATGTGAGTGCTGAAGGTGATACAGCCCTGGTGTGAGGGAGCCTGAGAGAGGAGTAACTGAAAAGGAAGGGCACACGCCTCTGTGCTGATATTAAAATATCCATCCCCTCCTTTTCTATCTTGTCCCACCAAGGAGCCTGCTGGAGTCACAAGGTCATACAATCACTAACCTTGGAAGTAAAAATGACCTACCTGCAAGGTCATTCAGCATAAATTTCTGCCCAGGTACAAATTTCCCATCAACTTGTCTCTGCCTGGGGACCTCCCTTGACAGGGATCTCACTGAGATTTTAAAGGAACAGGTTGGCAAAGTGGAGAAATCACAGCACTTAGAGTCAGGCAGACCTGGGTTCAAAAACCAACACTTCAGCAGATTGGCCACAGAGCCCCTCTGAGCCTCAGATTTCTTGCCAGGTGAATGTCGTCACATTGCCCACCATATAGGGCTGTTGTGGGGGTGTTGTGGGCGGTGGCTTTGACTACTTCCCTCCTTGAGGGAGCCTACTGTGGGCCAATTGGAATAGATAGGAAGGCCGTGGTTGGATTGAGATGAAAGCTACTTCCTGTGTGCTCTGTATGACTGGTCCTGAAACTGTGTTTTGCCCAGGAAGAAAAAAAAAGAAGCCTTTGTATTTCCCACCTAAAAGCACCTGAGACTTGACTGTGATAATTTGCCAATGACCTTTTCCCATAGCTGTCATTTCCTCCAGGTCATCAATTCCCCTGGCTTATGGCATCGCTGCTAAATCTCTGTATTTTTCCAAATTCAACCATCTCAGCCCTCAGAGGTTCAGACTAGAGGCCCTCTGGTATCTGCCTATTACAATAAACAGGTTTTAAATTAAATCCTAGGTGCCACAGTTTCCTTTTCATAGAATCACATGAAATGGAATTGTCAAAGTTGGAGAAAGTATAACTGTTTGACAATTGAAGGTAGAACCATAAGCTAGAGGAATTCAAACAGCTCATTGGGCCACACAATAGATGTTTCTGTGAAGAGAAAAAATGGTGTGGAAGATCTCCCTCCTCTCCCAAATCAAAATGCATTGTGTTCTGATAAAATGCCAAAGGGATCCCATTAACAGATGTAGGATATTCCGACTGCAGGCTCTGCCCCTGAATGCCAGCCTTTCAGTTCTCTTCCTCCCACCTTTAGCAACACAAAGCAAATAAAATGAGGTCTCTTTCATGCGAGAATGAAAAGTTCTTCCCGATTCCTGTGTAATGCAAATTCCTCTGGCCAAAGGTGGACTAATAGTCCAATTACTTTAACATATTTGCAAATTGCACACCAAAACAGTATGCCACATTATATATGTGTCATCAAATGTCACTTTCTGTCTGTATTTCCCAAATACGTGTTGTGGGGTGTGAAGGAGGGCAATAAGAGAGCCCACCTTGACATGGTTTTTAAAATTTCCGGGGAAATGTAGCCATTTAGAAATAACAGCAGACTTCAAAATTTTCCCTTTTGCCATGTATCTGCCATTTTTGTATATCCCAGCAGGTAAAAGAGTGAAAGAATATTTTGTAATAAGACTGAAAGTGATAGAAAAGACCCACAATAGCCAGTTACACAGTATTTTAATTTAGAGATGCTTCTTTGGAAATAATGTTATTTGACATTTCCCTTGGAAAATAATGGAGTGGGAAACATTTTTTAAAGCTTGTGGGGCAACTATTCAAAAACCAGAGTGCTAAGCAGGCCTGCATACAGGGAGAGCAGTCCTTTGTGGCCGACTGTGACCCTGCTGTTCTGTAGTTTTCCAGAGTCAGCCCACTGGCAAGAAACAGTCTCCAACCATAACTCAATGTTGTTTGAAAAGACCTTGCTGACTGTACGCAGACATCTGTAATATGAAATGCAGTCAAAGAAAGGAGATGGCATGGGGGTCATTAGATACTGACTCAAATCAGATGCCTAATGGCAAAGACCAGGTGTGAGATCCTCTGAAAGTCAGAGATTTAAAGACGCAGGTGGAAGAAGGAACCCCTGGGGGGGGGGGGGACTGACAGCCCAGGGGGCCTTTCTCTGGTGCTAAGGCACTGTCCCAGAGCTGGTTAGAACCCTGGCTTCACTTCACACTGCCTGAGCAAGCCAGTCTCTTAGTACCTGAGCACTACTTTTGCACCTGTACATGAAATCATGTAACATCTAGCTCAATGTAAAACACTTAGCACAGAGCCTGGTGCATGAGAAAAGCACAACTGTTATCAGCTATTAGTGTAGTGATAACTGTATGTGCCCCTTAGACCCAGGCAAGGGGGCTTACATGATTAAACATGTTCCTATTCTCTAAAGATACTTTGGGGTCTCGGGTGAACAATGTTATCAGGCAGGGTGCATCAGACCCAGACCAGGAATAGACCATGGTTTCTATTTCTCTCTTCTGAGATGTTCTCCATCTCTCTATTTTCACTTCTACTATGTGTGGGGTTGACCAGATGTCCCACAGATCTGCAAGACTTTTGCCTGGTAAATCGTCCAGGAGCCAAATGGCTAATCCCTGGCTCTCGGAGGGTGCCCTGACCAGAGAACTGCTTCCAGTGGCCAGTATGGTATTTCTTTTGCGGGAATCATGCAAGATTTGGCCATCAGAATGGTGCTGACACGTTGATTTGGGGTGAGTCACATTGTTCATGTAGATGGGGGTTTGTAAAAAAATATCTTCCAAGGCCCCTCCACACCTTAGAGGTGGCCCTTGTAATAGGGCTCTACCCATAGCCTTGGCTACCCCTCTTCTGCACCCATTCAGGAAGAGGGCTCAAGTTCAGGAGAAACATGACCAGGAAATTCTAGAAGGCCCAGGATGCTACAAAGGCAAGTTATTTCAAGCCCTTTCATTACTTCAGACCAGCAGGCCTCTGTAGGTTACTGGTGAGCGCTCGGAAACCCCAGCCAGCCCCAGAAGGGTTTTGACACCTAGAAATGTCTTCTGAAAGTTACCACTAGTATAAAAATTGAAGTAAAAATGATGAGTCCACATTTTGCCTACCAGAAAAAAAAACTGTTTTAAATTATTATTCCAAACACTGACCAACATGAGTGGAAGAGGCATTTAACGAGATTGCTGGTTGTCGCGTAAAATGGTTCAACCTTTGGGACAGCAATTTTGTAATACATGTGACAAGAATTTAAAATGCTTGTGCCCAGTTATGTCACTTCTGGGAATCTAGCCTAAGGAAATTCTCATAAATATAGAAAAAGCTGTCAACTTTTCTCCACATAACTGTTGGCCTCCACATCCTTTATTTTTCTGTTGTAAGAACCTCTGAGGAACCAAGTACAACATGAATTACACCTTTGGCTATTCTGGGTGACAGATATAATGGATTTAGTCATATTTTCATTAGAGCTAGCATTTATTGATTCTTTATTAAATGCCACACAGGGTGTGAAGTGTCGTATATGGGCTGATTCATTTAATATTCACCGCAACACAAACGAGTACATCACTTAGGATCCCTTCAACCTCAAGAAACAGAAGCTCCGGCTCCAGCTCGACGGCTTGAACCATGAGGAAAGTTGTAATAATAACAAGAAATCCAGAGGTAGGTGCCACCAAGAAAGCACCCAGGGGCTCCCATCATTCTCTGTGCCATCCTCAGGCAGCCGGGTCAGAAGATGCTCCCCAGGGCTCTAAGCCCCACATGGAGACACAAGCATCTAACAGAGACATCTCCAGGTCTCCTTCACCAGAATGCATTTCATGCCCATTCCTAAACCAATTCCTAGCAATTAGCATAGAAGATAAACAATAAATTTTTTCATGTAAGTCTTAGTAGCCTTTACCTCCCCCTGTCCCACAAAGAAAAATCCTACATTTGTCCATTGAGTTTTCCCACTGCTCCTCCTCTCCTCTAGAGAAGCAAAATCCCTGCTTGAAGGGAAAAAGACCAAGGTGATTTACATTAAAAAAAAAAATTAGGGCCCTGGCTGGTGTGGCTAAGTTGGTTGGAGCATCACACGTGCACCAGAAAGTCAAGGACTCAATTCCCAGTCAGGGCACATACCTAGATTACAGGTTCGATCCCCAGTCAGGGCAGGTACAGGAAGGAACTAACTGATGTTTCTCTCTCCCTCTCTCCCTCTCACTCCTTCCTTCCCTCTCTAAAGTCAATTTTTTAAAAAAATTAGGGATATGGGGAAAGACGTAAAACTGCTTAAGAAATGCAAGAAAGTAATTCTTGGGAAAGGTACATGGAGAGAGACTCTGGAGCAGCCATGAGATATGTGAGTTGGAGAGAAAAGGCAAAGGGATCATGGACCCTCCCCTTCTGATGTTCTCTGAGGAAGTCAAGAAAAGAATGGATATAAATTACTTTTTCGTAATTTTTGCTTTGGATATACGGTATGTTTTTTGTTATTGGAATGGCGTGTCCATTAGCATGAGCTCCCTCTGAGGCTAGTCCAAATGAACCCCTGGAATAATGAGGGTTACAATTGATAATATAATGTATTCTCCACTGTCGACACCCGTAATGCACAATTTTGACTCTTAGCACAAATCATTGCTCTTTCATTCACTTACTGATGTTTCTTGAATACCTACTGGATGTCCGGAATGTATTAAATTGAGTGCAGAAGCACTAGAACATTCTGGTTTTCTCGTGGAGGCATCCAAAAGTTGGTCCCAGTGAACCATAAATGATATTGTGGTTTGCAAATAAAAACTTAAAGGCTTTGGGGATCTGGAGAAAGTATAAGTGTTATTTACCAGTGGATGTGGCAAAATACTAAGTTTTCATTCTTTATGACTCAAACTCCTTCTCCTGGACACCCTCCCCTTTCCTTGTAAAAATACCCTTGAGATGAACCTGTAGCAAGAGTCTATCATGATATCCATACTTGAGCCTTGTCAGATGCCAGAAAAAGTTACCACCCATCACTCAGTGGCTCAGGGGCCACACATCCTGAATATCAGCAGAAAGCTCACATACCTTTTGTCCATTTGCAGTCAATGAAGATCAACACTGGGAAACAAGAATCACACAGAAACAAGTGCCCTAAAAATAATGCACCAGGCTCCCCCTAGCAGCCTGCCTGATTCACTCTCTTCAAAGAGACTCCCTACGATTGCCTAGTGACTCTGAGGGGTGTGGCAAATATCTGAGAAAGCCTTTCCCAAGCTACCAAATGTTGTTAGGTAGGATGGAGAGAAAACCTAAGGTTGTACCCAGGCATGATTGTCCAAAGGACACAATAAAATAGATATAATGGCCTGAGTGGGAAGGGACAGGGCAGCTCTGGAGTTAGTTCACGCTCAACTCCTGCATTTTTCATTATGCTGACATGTTTGGGACCTTAATCTCTCCAAGACCTTTGCTACCTTGTCCAAGATGAGAAAGTCATTTGACCATTATGAGTCTGCATGTTGCCAACTATAAATGAGGACATTACCTTAACAGAACTATTTAGAAAATTTTTAAAAAATATTTATATGTGCATATGGTTTATATATAGATAGATAGATGATAGATAGATGATGATAGATATAGATAGATGATAGATAGATAGATAGATAGATAGATAGATAGATAGATAGATAGATAGATAGATGATAGATAGATAGATTTTTTTTATACATATATATAGTTACAGATACAGATATATCCCAAAATAGTGTGTGGTACATAGAATAATATAAATAAGTGATCTTTTACATTCCCCTCCTCAGCATTGGTAAACGTTATAATGTCTGGCATATCAGGCATTTACTTTTCTAGAAGAGGCTCGGAGAGGATAAGACTGAACGGCCATGTTTTCAACAATGAGTCATTCAAATTGAAGTACAGCTCAGTGAACTGGAAAGTCTGGAGGTTAGCAGAGCTTGAATATGGTTCTCACTTAACCACTCACAACAAAGAATTGTCCAAAGAGTCAATCATGCGAAGGAAGACTGAGAACCCCTGCTCAGGGAAAGCCAGCTGCCCAGTAAGGATCCCATCCACCCCGAAGTCACCACGTTGTGAGGAAACGCAAGGTAACTGCTTACACAGGCCACATAGAAAGAGAAAATGCCTCCGCGGTTCCAGCTGCTCCAGCCATACCAGATGGCAGACTGGGTGAAGGTGCCTCTTGGACATGCACTTCCAGCAGAAAAAATGTGACGAAATAAAGACGTCATAGACCTGAAGTTGAGCCAACCTGGAGGTGTCCAGCAGTTACAGGTGCCCAGCTCAGGCCCCACTCATCAGGGAGCCATCCCCCTGTGTGTTGCCTGAATCCATGACCAGCAGGAGTGCGAGCACAAAAAAATGATATGTCACTTAGCTTTGGAGTGGCTTGTTCGCAACAGTAGGTAACCAAAACAGCAAGCAGCCTATTCATCTCATAGAAAAGATTAACCTTTAGACACCATGAATCTGGTTTCAGGAAGATTTGACCCAAGTAAATAGTGCTACCTAATTCCACCTGAACCTCAGTGATCCCATGTAAAATGAAGATGTTGACCTCTGTCCCTCAAGATTTTAGGAAAATTAAATAAAATCAGGTATTTTCTTAATTGATTTCAGAGAGAGAGAAAGAGAGAGGGCGAGATAGATAGAAACATCAATGATGAGAGTCATTGATCGGCTGTCTCTTGCTGGGGATCGAGCCCAAACCTGGGCATGTGCCCTGACCAGGAATCAAACCGTGACCTCCTGGATCGTAGGTTGGTGCTCAACCGCTGAGCCACGCTGGCTGGGCTAAAATCAGGTATTTAAAATTACTTAGGACAGTAGCTGGCCTAATAGACTCATTCAATAAATGAGTTTTGGTTGGGTTTGATCTGGTTTGTCTTAAAAATACAGAGTAATGATGACCTTTCTTTGAGACCACCTTCAATATTGAGTAATCTAAATGGGCATGAAGTAGTTATGCCTTAGAAACCTTCTTTTCCCCTACTCAACTCATGAAAATATCTCTCGCAAATTGTTGCCAAACAGACCCGGTTGGAGCCCCACATGTAACCCTTACTGACTGATGTCTTCAGGGGGCATGAGGAGGCCGAATGGGGCGGCAGCCTGGGTTCCGCTGCTGGCCTGGAGCGCTGCGGCCCTAGGGGAACGCTCTCGGGGCCCAGCTGCAGAGCCGCGGGGCGCCCCCCCTTCCTCCCAGCCCCGGATCTCAAGGCTCAGCGTAGAGGAAGGCGTTTGGGCTTAGAGGTGATAACTCAACAGAGTTGCCAGCAAAGGATTCTGGGAGAAATAAGTGAAAGGCATAAAAGAGGAGAGGAAATAAGGGCGGCAGACAGAGGGCTGGACGTCACTGAAGAGAAGTAACCCCGTGGCGCTGAAAGTGAGAATGACGCCGAGACCGGCCCGTGCGTTCGCTCTTCCTCTGCGCGTGGCTCTTCAAGCATTTTCGCTCTTGTCCTCTGACAACTCTACGATACAGGATTTATTATTCTCATTTTATAGAGGAGAAAGCTGAGAACCAGAGAGGTTTGGGGACTTGCTCAAAGCCACAGAGCAAATAAACTCTGGGGTGGGGATGCGAACCCAGGTGTAGTTAGTACTAAAGTCCATGCCCTTCCCTCCAACCTCATGCTCACGGGCTCATGTGTTTCGGGAGAAAGAGGGGACTTGGACTTGCACGGGACACAGGAGCGATGTGTGTGTGACCCCTAGTTGCAGCTGTTAGCGTGGCCCTGTCTGCAGCCCTGAGCATGAGGCCTGGGGACCCTAATTACTAATATTTCCATTAAAGGCTTTCTCAAGGAAAAAAAGACATGAAGAGTGAGAGAAAGATGAGAGGGGTAAGTCAAGGAAGGGCAGGGAATAGGAAAGGAGGGGGGTGAAAGAGGAGAGGGAGGAGGAGGTGGGGAGGGAGAGGGAGGAGGTGGGGGGAGGGAGAGGAAGGGAGGGGAGGGAGAGGGAACCCTTCTACCAGGTGGGCAGTGCCCCCCCCCCACAGGCAACTGCCCAAGAGATTCAGCTTTTCTTGCTGCCTCTCAACTA
The DNA here is from genome assembly GCF_964146895.1 of Miniopterus schreibersii. NCBI lineage: Eukaryota > Metazoa > Chordata > Mammalia > Chiroptera > Miniopteridae > Miniopterus > Miniopterus schreibersii. The sequence goes on along the minus strand of NC_138117.1, from coordinate 34,468,721 downwards.
GAGCAAAAGAAGCTGTAATGAGGTTATTTATTCCCCCCAAGAAGGGCTGTGGTGACAAGTCCCTCAGGTGACTGCTCTTGGGTGAAGCTTTCTCACAAGTGTGCAAAGTGCCCAAACCCAGCAATCAGCACGGCTAACTGAAATGCCAACTGGCAGCTCACTAGATGACCGGCCGCTGGGGTCACAGTCATTCCCAGCCATTAAATGTTATGGGGAAAGATCCACGGAGGGGCCCAGGGTCGCGGTGCACTCTAACCCCGCACCCACTGCGGGAGAAAGGAAGACAAACGCTGGGCAGGAGCTGCAAGGAACCCTCAGAGCTCAGCTCTGGCCTCAGCAGGGGACACAGAGGCCCAGAGGAAAGACACACTGGCCGTGGGAAGAACAGGGACGGATTCAACTTTCTTTACCAAAGGGCCTCTTGATGGGATGGCAGAGGAGACCAGGGGTCACATCTGGTGCCCGCCATAGCTTCACCTCTTTTTTTCTCACGTGTAAAGCAAAAACAATAATGTCTATATCTTAGAATTGTCATAGGGATTAAATAAATACGTAGTTTCAATGCTAAGATGACCGCCTAGCATACAGAAGTTATTCAATAAATAGATATTTCTACCACGGGTAAACTAACAACAAGTCAACAAAATCTTTATTGTGAATATTAGATCCAGGAGCTCTTAAAGGAGTGACAAGACAAACACAACCCTCGCTCTGGCCTTAAGACTCTCTGGTTGAGACAAGTAAAGGGGCATTTCTTGGGCACATATCAGGTCCCAGGTCCTGTGCTAAGGATTCTATGTAAATTAGAACCTTCAGTCCTCAGGAGACCTGAAATAATCAGACTCAGCCACCACACAGCAAGGGAACAAGAAAGCTGTGTTTCGAAGACTGGTACACCCGTCTCCCATGACCATGCCATTGGTATCCCATTTTAGAGATGAGGAAACTGAGGCTCAGGGAGGCTACTTAGCCCAAGGTCTCATGGCTTATAAATTGTTAGGATTCTAACTCAGGTTTCTCTGACCCCAAAGCCTTTGTTCTCACTTGACGGAAGGTCCTCGCTGTTGAAAATCATATTTTGTAACTTTTTATATCTCCCTGGCACCCTGTGTGGCTGAGCTCACAATAGGTGTTTCAAGACTGCTGAGTGTCTGTTGAATTTCCCTGTCAGCAGGGGAAGGGTTAACCGCTCTGGTGGAGGGAGCCTGGCTCTGGGCAACCTATTCTAAATAATGAGCCTCTGGTGTCCTTGCTAATGACTTTCTCCTCTCACTGCTTCAGGTTTTACTCACAGGAGTAATGAATTAATTAGTGAATATGGGTGAGAAGCTCTTTGAAGTTGTAAAAAGCCCAGAGTACAAATGCTAAGAAAAGGGACCAAGGAGACTAAACCAGATACCCAGAGAGGGCTGGAGAGCTGGGCCACCAACTCTCTGAAGACAAGTGCAGGCAGAACAAAGGAAAGGGAGAAGGGACATCCAGGGACACCAGGAACACACCCAAACACCCAGGACAAACTTCCCAGGCTCCCCGACACCTCCTGGAGTCTGGCGAAGAGTCACCTGGTCTGTCGTTCCCACAGATTAATAGCGGCCACCTGGACGGCTGTGTAGGACAAGAATCTGAGGCCACCTAGAGGCTCAGAAGGAAACAGCACCATGTTATCAGCGTCTCGGGCGATGGACTGGTTTGACTCTGGCTATAAAATCCCCACATAGCCATCCACCTCCAAGCCCAGGGCCTTACAGCAATCATTTAGTTTTATCGTCTGCAGCTCAGCTGAGGGTCAGCTGATGGATGGTGGGTGTGGCTGGTGTGGCCCAGCTCTGCACAGCGCTCTCTTCTGGGGTCACTCCCCTTCGGAGAGGAACAGCTAGCCCCAGGGAGCCCTCCTCAGAGGGATGGGGAAACCACTCATAGGGGCATCCCAAGGCTCCGTTTGCATCTCATCTGCTAACACACCATTGGCCAAAACAAGTAATGAGAATAAAATAAGCCCAGAGACAAGAAGGTGTCCCCAGTACTTAAGGCGGTTTACAGAGAGGGGTAAAGAATTGGGGCCATTAGCGTAGTCTACCATGGAGACAAAGAGGTGGTATGGTGGTGACACTTGATTCAGGTATTTGACACCCATGACCAAGGATCCAAACTCACTACCTGCTTGTTCTGCAAAAGAGCAGGCTAAGCTGAACGGGGCATGACTCTCTGGTTCAGCAGCCGGTACACAGGACCTGCTTCCCTCACTGCTGTTACCTGTCTGGCTCCCGAAGGCACTGGAGGTCGAAACCACCATCATAAAATGCACTTTATTCCTGACATCGAGTGTAGAATACATACACAGCATGACCTAAACCGAGGAGTCCGCTGCAGAGTAAAACAAGTATCCAGTTGTCCTGTGTGATAGGTGACAATCATTGTGGACAGCGTTTGAACGGTCTGCGCGTGGGGAAGAACAAACAGGAAACCTTTATTCCGTCTAAGCGCTGCCTTCAGTGTTGTGTTACACTCCTTTTTCTCCTTAGTGGCAGCCCGTAACTGTTCAGTCCCTTTGAGAAACTAAAGATTCAGTCCATCCAGTTGCACACATGGGGTCGTGTCTAGTTTGCATCACCCCCCCAGTGCTCACCCTGACTTGGCCTGAAGGACTTGGGTGGTATGTTCAGTCCTTCCTTCCCCTACCTCATCAGTCTCCACTCCCAGCTCCTCCGGGGAGAAGAGGGAATTAAGGGGGAGAGGGGGAAGTCTTTTTACTTGGCAGGTGCTCCTTAGGCCACCTATGAGCTCTGCGTGGTTGGTATCTAAATCCTGGCTGCCTCGTGGCCACATGAAGGAGACCTACAGAGTGTCTCCACTACAGTTTCCGGACTTGGGAGAGGCACCCTGGGTTATCTCCTTCAGCCCCTCCACACCCACACTCAGCTCTTACCCCGCAACATCTCACCCCCAGCCCTCCCGGGAGGGGTAACTGCAAGTCAGCCGTCTCTGATGCCCTCCTCTCATCCTCTGGCCACCCTTCTGCCCTGGCCCCTCTCTCAGCAGCAAGCTACAGCATCTCTCTGCATGTCCATGCAGTAAGAGATAAAAAGGAGAAAGATTTGCAGAATTACCTGAGGCCCTAAGACCTGAGAATATTTTCTTGTTATTGCTTCACCATGAACTACATAAGTAGTTACAAACTATGTAAGTAGTTTGGGGCCCAAATATGCTCTTCAGTGGTTGAGCTGGGTACTCCAGAATAAAAAGGGAATTATTGTCCCCAAATTGGGGCAATATTGGGTGTCTCTTAAGTAGATTTATCAAACTAAGGTCGTGGACACTAAACCCAAGGACAATATCACCAGAACCCAGGAAATCACCAATCACAAAGGGTTCTTTCAAGAAAAAAGTTAATAATTATCCTGTATTTCTTAAAGTGTAATAAATATGCCAATGGCAGAACGTGAAGTGATAAACATTCAGCAAACCATCATGGCCTGAAGCCAAGTACTCAAATGTGTGTGTGTGTGTGTGTGTATGTGTTATTTCTGTTCTCATTAGTGACCCACAGCAAACCCCTGAAGCCCAAAAGCTTGGATTTGTGCATGCAGGGAGCAAGGAAGCACGGGTTGGTTTCATCATGGGGCAGGCCTCTCTGGTGGGACTGAGGAGAGAAAGTTCCCACAAAGCAGGGAATCTGGTGGATGGGATCAGCTCCTGAAGGAGATGGAGGCTGATGAGTCCCTGGGATCTGTGCCGAGAAGGACAGGGACACCCTGGGAGCTGGTCCCTGAGTGAGGAGCTCGTCCTGGTTTGATCACAGTTGTTTGTCTGCCTGTGTCTTGGCAGGACAGGTCCATTGAAGCAAATGGAGAGGTCCTCGTAATAACATAAAGAACTCAATAGCATCACCTTCTGGCCAAAAAAGAAAAACTATAAGCAACTGAATGAAACCAACATTAATAGCAGCAACCAAGCAGTTCAAATCAGAAGGACCTTCAAAAGTCACATTCTAGGTCAAGTCCTTCATTTTACAAAGGGGAATATTGGGGCCTGAGAGGAGAGGAGACTCGCACAGGACCAGATTTCTGGTGACAGGGCTAAAGCCTGAATGTGAGACTGCAAGCTGATCATTGAAGGAGTTCCCCAGAAGGCTGTAGAAAGCAAACTCATTTCTTTAGTTATAAAGAAAAGGGAGTTGGGACCTAATGCCCCCCATGATCACAGTGCCAAGTAGAATGCTCACATAGATTACTGGTGACCCCATTTCATAAGGGGGGCTCTGTGTCTGGGCTCAGGTCTTAGGACTCATATTCGGGTGTGTTGATGCCACAATTTGGGTTCTCTGACTGTGACATTTCCATGCCTGCTGGTGGACCAAAAACAAAAGCCTGGAAGATTTCTGTTGCAGTCACTTCCACTCCAGTCTTGTCATCAAACTCCTGTTATGCATGGAGAAGGGAAAGAGTGTGGGAGTGGTCCATCAAGAAAGAGCACTGGCACCACCCTAATCTGCTCACTTACAGCGAAAACTCTCATGACCTTTCCAAAGACAAGTATAGAACTTGTTTATGTTTCATAGTTTTTTTCCAAGACTCCTAGAGATCACACAGCTGAACATTTGGACTGCTGAAGGCCAAGCTGCGTCTGATTTCTCCCACACTATTCCCAGAGCAGGATTCCACAAGGGCCCCTGCCGGGTGGTTCACTTAGAAATGGGACAGGTCCTCTCCTACACATGGAATTCTAGATGGGGACCCCCAGAAACCAGAGAAGCCCATTCCCAAGAGGACTATTTTCTAAATAGCGACTTGCCCACGGCCTTAAGTAAGATCTGTATGTAGCAAGGAGTTGCCACTCAGTAAACAAGTGTTGAATGAACAAGTGGGTTGAATGCCCAAAGTAGAGCATCACAGCATCTGTTGTTACCTGAGGTACACTGTACCCCTGGCTGCCGTTGCTGATGGGTTCCAGTCTTCTGACTCTCGAAAGGTCAGTCATTCCTGAGTTATCCTCCTTGTCACTCTACATTGTCCCCACCCATGACTTTCACTTTCATCTGAACACTGATGACCCCCAATTCCCAATCTTCAGCCCTATCCTTCCTGTAGGTCCTGATTTAATGGTGTCACAACCTTCCTGTATCTCAATTTATCAGAAAGCCCATGTGCACCCCTGAATTAAACAAACAGGGCTTTATCTTGCTCACATATCGAGTAACCTGGAGGTAAGTGGTTGCTGGCACTCATTCAAGAACTTGATAATGTCAAGGTCAGCATCAAGGCTGTTCTCTTGACTTTTTCTTCTGCTTATCACTTCAAGGTTTCATGAAGCTACTGAATACTAGGCCGTAAGAAAGAAGGGAGGAATTGCCTGCTGTACATTTCCATTTAACAGGAAAAGCATATGTGTGGAAGGAGCCAGGATGGCACCTTCACCTTCTCCAAAATCCTTCTCAAACCCCACCTTTTCTTCCCACCTCTTTTGCCAAAACCTAAGCCCCCATCATCTCTGCCACATTTCTAAAATCACCTCTTCACTCAGTTCCCTGATTCTCTTCATGCCCTGGCAGCTACACCAATTCCCCTCATCCCCTCGACCCAACAAGCTCCTTCCACACTTGGCAGTTTGTCCTACTGAAACATTCCACGTCCCCTCTTCACATGGCTAAATCCTACCCACACTTCTGATCTCCGTTCCAAAGTCACCTTCCCAGAGTTCTCACTGATGCCCGGCACCATCTGAACCCGATCCCTCTCTCTGCATGCTCTCCCCCAATAACCATCACAATGTGCAAGTATCTGCTGATCTATGAACCTCTTGGCATGTCTGTCTTCTTCGTGGCGAGACTGTAGACCCCAGGAGGTCAGAAACAATGTGTCTCATTCAGCACTCTGTCCTGGGGACCCAGCATGCTGCCTCCAACGCGGTAGGCGCTCAATATTACTTGACTGGCTGGATTATTGATTCTCTGGAAGGTGAACATTGCCAAACAATGTCAAGCTGCCAAAAAGAAAGCTCTTTCCCTCGTTAGTGAAAGAGATTTGGGAAGCAATGGAAGAATCCGGCTGCTTTTTACAACTGAAGGTTATGGCCAGACACATGGCATGAGCACAGAACCAGACAGACCTGTTCCTGCCACATGCCAGTTGTGGGATCTTCGGGAAATGACGTCACCTCTCTAAGCCTCAGCTTCTTTCTGACAATGGGAAAAAATCATCATTTTTCAGTTATTGATGGGACCTGATACAATAAAGAATAAGAAAGCATCTTATAAACTCTTGAAGCACCGCAGAATTCATGAGGCTGAGCGAAATGAAGGCAGCAACAGGCCAGCAGAGAGTAATAAAGTCCGCAAAGCCTGTCTGGGTGCATTTCACACGCATACACGCACAGGCTGAGTCCTGTGCTGAATAGTGTTCCCCAGAAAGTCACGTCCACCCCGAACCTATGAATGGCATCTTATTTGGAAATGGGGTCTTTGTGGATGTAATCAAGTTAAGATGAGGTCATCCTGCATTAGGGTGAGGCCTAATCCAGTGATTGATGGATTTATGAAAAGAGAGAAACTTGAACACAGAGACACAGGGGAGACCATGTGAAGACAGGGCGCTGCATCTACAAGCCAAGGAAGGCCAGGACGGCTGGGGAAGCCCCAGGAGCTGGAAGAGGCAAGGAAGGCGCTTCCTCTGGAGACTTCATAGGGAGCACAGCCCTGCCCACACCTGGGTTGTGGACTTCCAGCCTCCCGAACTGTGAGAATGAATGTGTGTTGTTTTAAGCCACCCAGTTTGTGGTACTTTGTTATGACGACCCTGAGACATTAATATGCACACACTTGCAATTTGCCAGTTGAATACCTACAGGTGGCACATGCCCCCCTTTTGCCCTAATAAGTGAGCTTTGTAACCAAGGAAACAGCCCCAGTGCTTAGCCTTAAAGAGCTACCAGAAAGATCTTTTAGCAAAAGATAAAGAACAAAGGTGAATTGTTCCCCTTGAACTGCCTGCTCCTTGGATGAATCCTATCAGTCTTCATGCCCCAGGCCCCTGCCTGCAGGTAATGCCAACCAAGACTGTAGCGGAGGCAGCCAACCCCAGCTGTCCCCAGAGGTCCAACCTGCCTCTGGCTTCCCCTCCTTATGGGAACCACTGGGAGAGCAACTCCTTCACAGGGTCAGGCTGACCAGGGAGTGAGTGGGCGGGACGGATTTTTATTCACAGCCCTAGGTAAGCAGGTCCCTATAAATGTCCCATAAGTAAAAACTGGCCAGAATGTCTTGGATCCTGGTGTCCACAGGTCACCTCCCCAGCGGGACACCAGAATGGGATGTCCCTTTCCTTGCCTGAATGTTAGAACAGGGACTAGAAGAGCAGTGAGAGAGGGAAGTCCCAACTCATCCACTGAGCCCACAGCTGGGTCTGTATCTTCCCGTCCTCCCGCCTGCCAGCCATGAGGAGCAACTAAGGCTTCCCAAAACGTTCCCAACCCCTTGTCCCTTGCTTCTAACCACAGAGGTGGAATGAGTTTCCTGGTCCATATATGATGGCCACTGGTCCTTATTTCTCATTAGGGAGGAGCCCACCCATCAGAGATGCTGAGTGAAGGCCCCTGGTCTCTTCCCTCCCCACCCAGACCAGTGGGAAGCAGTGGCCTGAAAAAGTGTCTGCGCTGCAGACGGGAAACCTTCCTGGCGAGACGAGGCCGTGGACAGGGCATGAGCAAGCCCATCTGGGCTACCGTTCTGGCCTCCACTGATCAATAATAGGGGTGGCGTTTCAGCCTCCATGTCTCAGCCATGTGTGATTTCTCTACTGGTTTGGAACATGAGTGATGAGAGGAGCTGCTATTTAGGGACCTCCATGGCCTGGAGCTACAGTCGCTTCTTTTATTCATGATAGCTGTGGCCCAGGAAGCTGCTGGGAACACGGAATTAGTGAATACTTAGCCATGGCCCCTAAGGAAGACGCACACACATCTCACAGGGACCACGACCTTGCACCCTAAAACCAGCTCATCCTGGTAGATTTCATTTTCCTTTTTGGGCAAAAGGGAAGTGAGGTTCGGAAGAGTCCGGTGACTGCCTGGGGCCACCTCACTAACGGGGACCAAGGGGGGGATTTGAACTCGGCCCACTGGCCCATGTCAGCGCCTCTTGCCCTGGCCGCCTGCTTCTGTCTGTCTGCTCCGCCCGTCTCTGCGCAAGAAACACGGAGGCAGAGGCTACACCTCAGCTGGGACGGAGGCGTCAGCCCACCCAAACCTGCGGCTGCTCCGCGCAGGTCCGTAAGTGACTGCGAAAGTGCCAAGGGTACTGACGTAGGGGTTACGAATAAATTTTAAGGAGCAGGTGAATTGCAAGTATGGACTCAAAAAACAATAACCAGGGTCAATTGAATATTGTATTATTGCTCCTAATTGATGACTGTCCTCAGGGTAAGAGGCTTATACAGCCCCAGTCCCTGTCATGTGACCTGCAGTGCCTCCGTAGGGGGCAGGGAGCACATGCCCCTGTCCTTGTCATCAGGCCTGGCCCTGTGACTTGCTTTGGCCAGTGAAATTCAGGGGGCGGTGATATATGCCAATCCCAGGGGAACCTCTAAAAACCATCTCCTGGTTTTACCCATTTTCTTGGCTGCTCCTTCAGCCGGATCCTGGGATGAAGTGACACCTGGATCACAGCCGACATGCAGTGAGTGGGAACTCCACCTTTGGGCCCATATGTCATTGAGATTTTGAGGTCTGAAACTGCAGGTCACCAGCCAACGCTGACTAATGTAGACCCTCGATGTGATGAGCAGCCAGCCTTGCTGCAGCCTGTATCCTGGAGGTTAAAGGTAATAAAGTCTCTCTTGTTTAAATCGTGGTTGGTGGGAACTTTACTTTTTCTTCCTGCAAATCCATAGGGAGGCCAAGTCAACCCCATGCTCTGGAAGGTCAAAATTCAAGGTTTCTCTCTCTCTCTCTCTCTCTCTCTCTCTCTCCCTCTCCCTCTCCCTCTCCCTCTCCCTCTCCCTCTCTTCCTCTCCCTCTCCCTCTCCCTCTCCCTCTCCCTCTCCCTCTCCCTCTCCCTCTCCCTCTCCCTCTCCCTCTCCCTCTCCCTCTCCCTCTCCCTCTCCCTCTCCCTCTCTCCCTCTCCCTCTCCCTCTCCCTCTCTTCCTCTCCCTCTCCCTCTCCCTCTCCCTCTCCCTCTCCCTTCCTCTCTCTGAAATCAATAAAGACATATTTAGGGGAAAAAGACCAGGACTAAATCTTGTGGCAGCCTGGTCTGCCAGCTCAGTCCTGCAGGAAGCAGATGCCAAGATGGGATCAGATGTGTGAGAGATCCATCACCAGGCAGGGACGAAAGGGGAGGAATCGCGGAGGCTGGGAGGGCCTTCAGCAGTGGTGCGGGTCTCACACCTGTGAAAGGAGACAGCGAAGGACCGACTAGGGAAGAAGAGCCTCACAGTCCTGGAAAAGCATCCACCACGATGACAGAGGATCCAAAACTGTTCATTAGGGGCCCCTCGTGGTGAGCAGGTGTCCCGCCAGGCTCAGCCCCTGCCTGGGAGCAGCCTTCTGGAAGCTGGGCCTCAGTGTTCCTGGTCCAGTATACTCCCCATGGCAGGCTCTCCTGAGGGAGATCGGAGCAGGGTGTCCCCAGGACCACCACACCCAGCAAGGTTAGAGAAGGTCTGCGCTCTGTGGGCCCAAATGGATATGGAAAATGGGTCAGATATGATCTATATTAGAGATATTATCTATATTAGAGATAAAATCCAAACAGCATGTCCTCCATAGCACCTTATCGGCCACCTCTAAGCACATGTAATAGACTCAGCACCTAGAAGGTATTTCTATTTCTACAAAGCACTTGAGCGGGTGTCTTTCCACTACCCACACTCCCAATACTAAGGGGCTGCTGCCCACCAAAGAGGAGGAACCGTAAGGAGTTATGCAGCAAGGACAGGTGGAACCAGAGCCCAGGTGGAACCAGAACCTAGGTGTTGTTCAGAAGCACAGTTCAGCGTTTCAGGGCTTGGCTTTAAATGCACAGAGGCAGGAACACAGCCTTTCCCTGCTGTGTGTGAGCTCCAGGTTCCTTTCTCATGTTAGTGAGGTCAATTACTCTCTCTCCGGGTTTTTGCAGGAAAGCTTTTCAAGACTCTCAAGTCACTGCTCTCATTAATTACTGTATCAGCTGTTTTACATACCCTAATTATCTCCCCATGGCACCGACAGTGGCCTTTTTAAAGATTTTTTTTTCTTACTCTTTTTGGTTAAAAATAGAAAATATGAATATGTATGTACTTTTAAGCTTTCTCAGAATTTAAACACAACTTGAGCGCCATCTGCTGGATAAAGTTAGATTCCTACTGTTTAAACTTGGACTATCCTACTACTAATAAAAGTAACAGTAATAAACATAATGATATATTTCAAAAATTCATTCATCTGCTAAATATATCAATCCTCATGGCATTATTAATTATTCTACAATATTTATCATGAATATCATAGCTAACAATTGGTAAGACTCATGTGCGTAGTAGGTAGGACCCATAACAGAAATCAACCACATCATGAATAATTCATGCGAAATATATTCCCAAAGCACTACCATGGGCCAGATGCCCCGGCTACAAGGGAGCTAAGATGCGGTCTCTGCCCACAAGTGGCTCACAGCCTGGTGGGGACAGATGAGGACAACGCCGTGGGGTCTGTGCTAAAGCAGAGATGTATGAGGGGCCAAAGGGACATGAGAGGAGAGAGGGGTCAAAGGGACATGAGAGAGGAGAGACATGGGCAGAATCAGGACAGGTTTCTTAGAGTTGGCATTTGAGCTTGGTCTTAATGGGTAAATGGGCGACTTCCAGGAAGAGGAGAGTGGAGAATGCACCCTGGGCAGAGGACCGAGTGCAGAGGCAAGAAGGTGTTGGTGGAAACCCAGTGCAGGGATGCAGCAGGGCCCGGCCACCACAGACCACAGGGACACCTGGAAGGAGCGGCCACCCCAGGTGGCCCCCACTAGCTTCGGGAACACAGCAGCACCTCCAGTGTGGCACAGAGAATGCTGAGGAACTGTTGTGGTTTCCTATGGTTTTCCACAAGGGCAGCTGCTCCATTTGGGGTCATTGCTGATGAGTAATGAGACAGACAGGCTTCATCAACAGAAAGTGAGAAAATACCAAAGTGCTCAAAACAGAAAGAGGGAGTGTGGGTCAAGCAAAAGAGAAGCGAGCGCTCTTGACTCCATTTCTGGAGACGACACAAGTCCTGGGCCTGCTGCCTCGTTGCCTGTCCCCCTCAAGGAAGGGAGAATCTCCATCCCTCAGCTGCAGCAGCCCCATAGGCCCAGTGGAGCGTTCACAGAGCCTCTCCAGACACCCTTGCCCCTGTTCTACGTCAGAACAGAAGCATCCCCTTCTAGAGTATCTGGACATAGCTTTAGTGTTTCTAAGAGCCATTTCCTGCCCTGCAGCCCCAGGATCTGGCTCCCAGAAATCCAGGACACAACTCTTGTCTTCTCGGACCTGCTCAGCACTGGCCTGACTGGAACTGGATGGAACCCCCATGTAAAAAAGGTATAGAAATGAAAAAAATGAAACATCTCCACCTTGCACATAACTTTGAGGATTCTCCCAACAACCCTCGTGGAAGGCGTGTTCATCTACCTGCTCGGGTGGGGAATTGAGCTTGGAACGAATTGTGTCAAGCAAGGCTCATACCAAGTCAAGGTCACTCTGGCCTCTGAGTAGGAGGAGGTGTCCACTCCTGACCCAGAAAGTCCCATTTTGGCATGACACATCGACTGAAGACACTACCAACCTCTCAGCTGGCAGCACCCTGTGCTAGGGACCATGGGAGATACAAAGAGGATGGAGACATCGCCCTTATGCTCGAGGGCAGGGCATTCAAGGGAATGCCTGCTCTGTGCCAGGCGCTGTGCCAGGTGCCTAACACGCATCGTCTCTTTAATCCTGACAACAACTGCAGTGAGGTCAGGAATATCATACCTGTGCTGCTGATGAGGAAACAGAGGCTCAGGGAAGCTGAAAGTGATTTGTCAAAGATCCAAGAACCAGTAACTAGAAGATTCGGTCCCCAAACCTGTGCTCTTTCTGCTACACCAGAAATCACTGCTCTGAACAATGCAGATTCCTGGGCCCCACCCCAGACCAGCCGAGTATGAATCTCTGAGTGTGGGACCTGCCGATATGCTCGTAAAACCGTTTCTCTCTGTGATTTTATGGTTGGCGAAGTGTGAGAACACTGTCCTAAATCAGGACCCCAAGTTGGAAAGTCAAGACCTTTATGCCTCAAAGGTCCAGTAATTTAGACAACGGGCCAGGATTTGTCACCAGAGCACAGGTGACCAGAGAGGCAGATGGCTCCGTGGTTGAGAGCATGGTCTCTGGAGCAGGCTGCATGGGTTTGAAATCTGGTTTTGCTGAATATTAGCTGTGTCACCTTGAGCAAGTCACATTCCTCACTGTGCCTCAGTTTCCTCATCTGAAAACTTGGGGTCAAAATAGTACATACCTATAGGATTGTTTGGGGGATTGAATGGGTTAAATGTGTAGAGAGTTTAAAAACATTATTGTCATCGTTACATGATTATTGCCCAAAATGCACAGGAAAGAGGAAAATATTTGATATTATGGTCCCAGAAGGCGGAGGTAAAAGGGCAGAGTTCCAAAGGCCCTGAATGGATAAAGACAGAAGAGACTGAATAGCAGCTCTTTAGATTTGGGGCTGGTTGTTATGTCACTGTTTGTTATTCCTCAGGAAATGTCACCAAGAGCAAGTCACTGTGGTCAAGATCCTTCTGCAGGGCTGAGTTACAGCCAAGGCCCAACTTCTCCAGACCTTCAGGTGAGGGATGTGAGGGTCCTTTAAGCTGCCAAGGGAGCTGTTTATGCTCCTGATGGCCGACAGGGGGAGACAAAGGGGACCAGACTGCAAACTGACCTTACAGAGTGGGAAAGGTGGGTTTTTCCCCAATTACAGTTTACATTTAATATTATTTTGTATTAGTTTCAGTTGTGCGGCATAAAGGTTAGACAATCCCATTCTTTGCAGTGTTCCCCCTGATATTTCCAGTATCCAACTAGCTCCATATATAGTTATTACAATATTATCGACTATACATATCCTATGCTGTGCTTCACATCCCCAAGACTATTCTGTAACTGCCCATCTGGACTTCTCAGTCCCCTCACCTTTTCCACCCGGTCCCCAAGCCCCCTCCCCTCTGGCAGCTACCAGCCTGTTCTCTGTGTCTGAGTCTGTTTCTATTTTGTTTGTCCGTTTATTTTGCTCTTTAGATTCCACATGGAAGTGAAATCACATGGTATCTGTCTGTCTCTGACCTATTTCACTGAGCATGTTGCCCTCTAGGTCCATCCATGCTGTCGCAAAGGGTAAGGTGTCATTCTCTTTGTGGCCGAGTGATATTCCATTGTGTATATGTACTACTGCTTTGTACCCACTCGCCTGCTGATGGGCACTCGGGTTGCTTCCATAGCTTGTCCATTGCAATAATGCTGCCACGAACATAGGGCTGCACATATTCTTTCAAACTAGTGTTTTGAGTTTCTTCAGATATATACCTAGAAGTGGAATCGCTGGGTAAGGAGGCAATTCCATTTTTAATTTTTTGAGAAACCTCCAAACTGTTTTCTGAGTGGCTGCACCAATCTTTATTTCCACCAACGGTTGAAAGGTATTTTTATATTCCTGAGTGATGTGGGCTCTTTCCCACCTCTTTCTTGCACTCAGGTGATTTCCCTGCTTAGAATGGTACCCCCTTTAGTCCCTTAACCCTTTGTCCACCACCCATCCCCTTCATATTCAAACTAACCTCCGGCCGGACATTGTGCTAGGGACCACGGGAGAGACAAAGGAATATAAGGCATTGCCCTGGCCCTCCAGGGGAAGATGCAGGCATTCTGCTGGACCACTAACTCAAATTGTCTCATTTAATCCTCCCGACCACTACAAGGAGGTGGGTTTTGTACAGTCACCGCTCAAGGCTCAATTCAACAGGAGTAAGAGTTGTGGCACTATTGCCTAGTGCCAGGCTGGAAAATGTGTGTGGATTAGCTTATTTAACTCTCAGAACTTCCTAATGAACAGATATGACTGTTATGCCCATTTTACAGAAGAAGAGACTGAGACTTCATGAAATTAAGTAGCATCTTTGTCCAAGAACACAGAGCTAATAAGGGGGGTGGAATTCAGGTGGGAGCCCTTGGAGTCTGGTTAGAGAACCAAAGCCACACCCTGGCCACCTCGCTGGTCCTCCCAGAAAGCCTGACTTCATGGCCACACTGTGTGCTCTCTTTCTGAGTTATAATTGTATTTATAGCCAACCCAAGGTAGGGATCTGTACTTATTTCTTCCCTACCACACACAGGCAAGTTCCACTCTCCCATCCCAACCCCTTCCCAACACTGGGCACACTTAGCAGCAGACATGTTTCTTTGAGTTGAGTGCTCCCTTTACCTTAAATTCTAGCACTAGGTGCTGATATACCAGTTAGTGCAGTCGTCCAAACGCAGGCTCAGTCCCCTGGCTTGGGCATCTTCTAGCTGGTCTGTGGGATGCACTGACCCTAGAAGTCAGGCCTCGATGGGCTGGTGCAATAGGAAGGACACAGTTTAAAAACCCACCTGCCCAGATCTGACTCTTGGCCTCACCACTTACCAAGCCACTTCACCCCTGTCTGCATCAGTTTTCTGTAAAATGGGCATATTCATATCTATAAAATGGGTATATTTATACAAACCCAACTCAGCAGATGCTCCCAAAACAGTAGCTCCTCATTTCTTCCCTTAAGCCTTTCCCCCAACATGAGGCCAAAAGACTGCCAGCCCCAGGGAACACCCAGCCAACCAAGAGTTGTTGTTGTTTTTGTTGTCTTTTCTAGACCTGTGGAGGAACGGGGAATGTGGTGAGGGGTGTGTCACAGCTTCATGATAATAGAATGCCCTGAGGAATTTGTTGTAAATATAGATTCTTGGACTCCACCCATAGAGATCCTGATTCACTAAGTCTGGGTCTTGAACCAGTTTACAGGACATGCTGACACCGATGGTCACCAGCCCACCCTCTAAGGAATGCTAACTTGGATCATTTCATTCCAACATTACAGTGTCCCCATATCCTCATATCATCTCAAGATCTGTAACTTACTTTTTTCTTCATTTCATTCCCACCCACATGCTTTTGCAACTTTAAATAAATCTCTTTTTACAACATAGTTTATCTCAGCACCTAAATGCGAACATGCTGAAAGGAGATGCGAGAGGTGGCTCACAGGAGCTTGGCGCTGGGATCTAAGTTGCCGGAGTGCAGTCCTGTCTCTGCTGCCCTCTGGCTGGGTCAGTTTGGACAGGCTACTTAACGTCTCAGTGTCTCAGTGTGACATGTGTCCCAAGGGGTTAATAGAGCAGCCACATCATCAGCTTGTCGTAATGATTAATTGTTTTACTCTAAGGCACTTACAACAGTGCCTGGCATGTCGTAAGCACCCAGAAAATGTAGTTATTTTTATTACAATGAATGAGGAAAAAAAAAAACACAGTATCACTTGCTACAAATAGAAAACAATGACCAAAACCCATACATAACTGTGAAAAGTCGTTAAAAGTTCACCTGTAATCCACCCAAAGTCATCTGTGGATCATTGGTGATCTACATTCCAAGCTCAGATGAACATTGCCCCAGAAAGTGCCCAGTAACCATAGGAAATGTTGCCACCGCGGGGCAGACTGGCTTGGGTGCTATTTTCTTGTTGCTTCAGGCCTGACTTTGAGTTTCCAGCTCACCTGAGAGCTGCACATGTCTAGGGAAAATTTCCTTTGGAATCCACTGTTATGGTGCATCTGGCAGCAGCCGAAAGCTGCCCAACTGCTCAGGGATTGGGAGCTGATCCCTCTCCTGTGGGAACAAAGCCGCCTCTCAGAGCCGGTTGCTCAACGAGGCTCATTAGCGCTCCTGCCTCGTTTATCTGCAGATCTCAACCTGCCTCAGATATTCATTATTGCTCACAGCAGCCTGTCAGCCCAGAATCACAGTCCCCATTCTGCAGATGGGAAAATTGATAGAAAGGGCTATTAAGAGACTGTGCTCCTAAGTGGCTGGGCTATTAAGTGCCTGTTGAGCAAGGAGGAAAGTGCTGATTCCCGAAGATCAGGCCTGAAGTGCCTCCCCACGGACCGGGTGTCTGTCCTGGGATGGAGATACACTTCTGGTGGAGGTCACAGTGTTCCCTCTGCTGTCCCCGCGGCAGGGTGGGAACAGGACAGGGTCTCTGCAGAGCATTGCAACAGTCTGCCATGTAGTGGGCATTCCATAAAGTTTTGTTGGATTAAAGGGCAGAGGGGATTTTCCAAAAGGAGTTCAATGTCTCCTTGCCATCCAGTTTCCCACCAGAAAAGTGAAGACAAACTCAACGTGGTCCAGAGGCTAAGGAGGATTTGGCTGCGAGGTTTATGACCCAGAATGACACAGAGGTGTGTAGATGGTGACCAGACAGGAGGCCAAGGGCGTCACGTCCAGGGGAATACAATGAATAGGGTAGCTCAGGGGAAGAAATTCAAAACCGGGAAGATACATAAAGAATCTTCAAAATGGTCATTTCAGAAATTTCTCCAAGGCAACTAATCGGACAGTTATTTAAAGATTTTTTATAAAATCATATAAAGGTGTATATAAGTGACATGGCTTACAACAGCGTAATTTATATTAACAAAAATTTTGTTCATTTATTCTCCTATTAAATTTATTGGGGTAACACTGGTTAATAGGATCATGGAGGTTTCAAGTGTACATTTCTATGATACACGATCTGTATAGTACCCTGTGTGCCCACCTCCCAAAGTAAACCATCTTTGGTCAACAAAAATTATAAATAATATAAGTATGCAAAATTGGGAGCCCATTCAAAGAGGTTATGGTACACCTATACTACACAGCCACTAATCATATATTTAAGTCTATTTAGTTATAGAAGAAAAATCATTATAAATAAATGGAACTTCAGGATACAAAACAATAAACAGAGTCAAAGGCTATCAAAGGAAACACAATGCTATGCTCAGGGGAAAAATAGAAGCATATGCTGCCAAAGTATGGGGATAACCAGGGTGATGGAATTAAGCGTGATTCGAATTTTGTATATGTGTTCTTGTATTTACTAAAATTTCACAATAAGCATGTGTGTTTTTAAATTTTTTTTTCACTTTTACTGTAATACTGTCAGGGCTTCAGTCAAGGACTCACTCCACTTAGAAGGGGCTGTGGGCCTGTGGGTCCTAAAACAGATCCACAGGCTTAAAGAAGCAGATTGTCTCTGTTGCCTGGATGCAAATGCCAAGGTGTCCCCAGCCGTCTGAATCCACAGAAGGCATCACAGGGCGTGAGGATGAGCCCTGGACTAGCAGCCAGGAGACCCTGCTGAGGGTTCCAGAAGAGCCACTCACCCACTCCACGACCTTGACCAGAGCATGTCACCTCATATCCTTCATCTACAACAGGATAACTGCTCATGCCCTGACGCCTCACAGCGGCATGGTTTGTAAAAAGCACACCCAAGTGGAACTTGTCATCCCCGTGGAAATGTGATAAATAGCATCCTAGACCTTGACCCAGAGACTTAAGGGCCCACCCTTGGGAAAGTCTGCCCATTTGTGTGCACCCTCCCCCTCTTTAGACCACCCACTGAGAACTAGTGTTCATGGCTGTGACCTTCGGGACATGTTCAGCTCCTGGAAGACCTCCTGAATCATCCAAGAAAGATTAATCAGGAGTGGAATCCTTGGAAATGTATAAGCACCCATGTCCACTGTGGCAACTCTCAATGAATCAAGATGTTTTGATTCACTAAAATATCCCTTCCGAGACTCAGCTGCATTAATATGAGAAAGCCACTGGGAGCAAGCAGCGGAGCACATTGTTTACTTTGAAGAACATCACCTACATTCAACTTTTAACACACATTTGGACAGAACCAGGAGCTTCATTTTCCATAGAGCCCTTCATCCGAGGACTTCCACTTGAATTAGCTTTTTATAGTGAATGGTTTCTTCCGTAAAATGGCCAGTGCGTGTCTGACTTCATGCAAAACGTGCTAATGTGTTAGTGTTGCCTGACAGTCTACACGTCTCAATGTTTCTGGGCTAATAGTTCCTAAAAAATGACAGTGGAACATTAGCTACAAGGAATGGTAAGTACAGTGACTATTGTCCTCAAATCACTTTGGGAAACATAACTTTAACAAGCAATGCAGACTTAGGAATCTCCTAGGTCACCGTGATGATCGTAGATACCTTTTCCATGGCCAATTACACAGGACTGGTGGTCCAGGGAACACTTTTCGGGCATCACTGCTTTGAGGCTCCGTGATGTCTAATAGGCCCATGTTAGCTTTGTCTTCAGAAAGCTCCTGCTTAATTCTTAGCTGCCTGGTAAGAATTCTTCAAGGAGATGTCTTCACAAAATACTCTGCATTAGACTTAGATGTGGTCATGCCTGAAAGAATTCTCAGGGTGTTTTCTGTCCACCTTTGTCCCCAGGACGTCAGGCCTCTGCAGTGTCTTCAGCAATCAGTTCACTGACAGCCCACCATTACCCCCGCCACGCATGCACACTGCTCTGCTTGTTCATGGGCAAGTGCTTTTGGTTGGCTTTCCCTACTTTGCACAATTATCTTGTTCACAAGCACTCGTGCATTAGGGCTTACACAGTCCCCCCAAGAGCATCAAACCATGTGGCAATCGCTGGATAAAACACCAAGACCTCAGTGCCATGACAGTGGGAAAACAGCTTAACATCTTTGGCCTCAGTTCCCTCATTTATAAAAAGAGGAGGTTGGATTTCCTTAACTTTCCTCAACTTTCTTCCCACTTAAACTCTGCATTTTCACTGAGCAGGATTGAACAAATCCTCAGGGCTGTGAGGACAGGAAAGGGGTATCAGCCAAGTCCCAGGGGCCCTGTCAGGTGCTTCATGGACATGGCAGGTAATGTCCTCAACATCCTTCATGCTAGTATTCCCATTTGACAGGTAGAGAAACTGAGGCTAAAAGCAATTATTTGTCCACAGTTACAAAGCTGGGAAGAACTGAAACAAGAACTTGAGCCTGACAGCCACACGGCGCTGACCCCACTGAAGGCTTGAGGTGAAGCATGACCACACTCCCTCTCTGTGGTGTGGCCTGCAGCCCACCATTCGAGTTGCTCTCTTGACCCACCTGTTTAAGGAGTTTTGTAAGATCAGCGAACTTGAAGATGAAAATTAGGACACCGAGGGAAAGATATCAGTCACACGCTTCACATGCTTAACATTTCTCACCCTGCGTCTAGCCCTCTTGCTAAAGGCAGGAATCCTCAAGGCCTGGACAGTCCTCAGTCCCAGAGGGGACAGGCTCACCCCCAGGACCGGGGTAGGGTAGGCAGCCTACAGGGGACATGTGGAAATTACTGGGCATGCTCCAGGATTTAGGGGTCGTGATCATTTCATCATTTGCCTGGAGCATAAATTGTGTGTCCATGGCAAATCCAATTGCAATTTTTTTTTTTTTTATCACGCTTGGAAAACAAAGAGACACTTTTCCTTCAATCTGCCCATGGAAATGTACATATCAAAAAGAGCAAGCAGGTAGCATTCCTACACCAGAGGGCCTTAAGTAATGGCTCCCGGTCTGGCTGTGTATCCCAGGGCAGATACACAACCCATCTGCAGGAAATGGTGCTTTAGCCTTAACATTCCTGGCTTACGAGCAATGGCCATGATCTTTCATCTTATCTGGGGTCCCACAGGAAGGAAAAGATCTATTCCAGTCATTCCAATGCCTTGCCAGAGATCCCAGGCTCCACCTGTTTAAAAATCTCCATTAAAAGGGGACCATCTTTTCTCAATCCATGTCCCTCATTTGGCCCAGAAAGGGAACCAGTGGCCCCCCAAAGGGATCCACACCAATGTGTTCTTTTGGTAAATCAGTGGTCTCCACCAGAGAATTAGTGAAGACCGTTACCTGTCACCCTGTCTCTGACTCAGAAGTTTATTTTACTGCTGGTTTGTAGACTGATGATTTTTTGGAGCGTTGTCTGGTTGTGTTAGGGGTCTTTCTATTTGTGATATAGAATTTCTCCCTCCTCCTCTGAGCTCGTTTTGTGTGTTTTTTTAAATCCTCACCCGAGGATATTTTTTCCACTGCTTTTCAGAAAGAGTGGGAGGGAGAGATAGAGGGGGAGGGAGGGAGGGAGGAAGGGAGAGAGAAAGAGAGAGAGAGAAACATCGATGTGAAAGAGACACTTCCATTGGTTGCCTCCCGCATGAGCCCTGGCCCTGGCCAAGGATCAACCCTGCAACTAAGGTACGTGCCCTTGGGGGAATCAAACCCGGGACCCTTCAGTCTGCAGGCCAACACTCTAACCACTGGACAAACCAGCCAGGGCTGAGCTTGCTTTTTAAACCAGTGCTTACACTTAGTCAGTCTCTGGCCCTGGCTTGGGAGCCCAAGGAGAGAGGGACACGACCAAGTTATGTCTGGGAAGGTGTGCTTTGGCTCCTAATTTTTAACTCTATTTCTAAGAGCACGTTTTCTTCTGAATGGGGCATGCCCTTCTCCACAGCAACAAACACTAAGAGAGAGTGGAAAAAAGAAATGAGGCCTTTCAAATTCTAAGAAAAAAGCCTGAGCCCCTATTATACTAGTATTATTACTATTATTGTTGTCGTCTGGCAAGGCAGAGTTCCACCGAGTGTATGTCTAAGGAAAGCTACCAAAACTTCAACCAGTACTGGGAGCTCCAGCTAATTCAGATCCACTGCATGTCTGCAGCACATCTGAGTGGGTGTAATTTCTCTGTACAGTGGTGATCTCCTAACTCCCAAACAGTAACTTTGGACTTGTCTCTGCCATCGCTGTGGGTGTGTTTCTCTGTGTGATCCAATGATCATGTTTTCCCTCCTCCATGCTTGGAAACTTTGATCATCACTTGACCATATTTAATATTTCTAGAATATTCTACACCGAAGTCTTTGGACAGATTCCATTAGCATCAACTGCTAAAGTTATAAACGCTAGTACAATAACCTAGATGTTCCGAAATATTGCTTAAGTCCTTTTCATGGTGTTGGAAAAAACTCTAATCCTCTGGCCACTGCATGGTAAGAACTCTCAGTCCCGAACCACACGCTTGGCTGAGAGTGATTAATAAATTTCTGAAGTTACTTTGTTGATGCTCCCACCCTTGACGCCATAATTTGCCTGTGGCAACATGTGTGTGGATTAATGAGGCTTTTAGCAGCTAGTGGAAAAAGTTTTCATTAACTTAATTATCCACACCTTCGGATTGAGGGTAACTCAGGGCTGTGAGGACACAGCAGAGCACCTGGCAGGCTCAGGGCAGCTCAGCCCAGATAGTCTTCGCTGGAGAGCGAGTGGAGGGGGGGGGGGGGGAAATAAGTAGCTGCACAGAAAACAGAATGGGAAGATGCAGTGTGATTACCCAACTGCACGCTGAATATGCATGCATTTATTAAGCACCAGGTCTGAGCAAACCCAGGTAAGCAGGCACCACCTGTTTCTGCCTGCTTGATCTTCCTGCACAGTGCAAGCCCCAGCTCTGGATCAGCCTCTCCTAAGTTACGGGAATGGAAGGCATGGCTCCTCCTCGAGAAGATCCAAAGGAAACTTTACAAAGTGTGGCCCCAATATTTCCAGTACTACCTGGCACCATACACAGTTACCACAGTATTACTGACTACATTCCTTATGCTGGACTTCACATCCCGGGACAGCTTTGTAACCACCAATCTGTGCTTCTCAATCCCGTCACCTTTTCCACACAGCCTCCCAATCCCCCTCCCCTTTGGCGACCATCAGTCTGTTTTCTGTGTCTATGACTCTGTTTCAATTTTGTTTGTCCATTTATTTTGTAAAGTATATTATCTAACCACTATGTTGTATGCCTGAAACTAATACAAAATAATATTGAATGTAAAAAATAAAATAAAATGGAAAAACAAGATCAAATCATAAACTGCCAGGTCTATCCTACTCCTGGACCTATCTGATTTTATGTCTCAGTTGTATTCAACTCTCACGGTGGACCTAGGACGTAATTACTCAGAGCCTGCCCAGTGTGCCTGGGTGCGAAGCTTTGCCTCCAACATCTCCCACTCTGCCCCCAAGGACCTAGTCCTGTTTCTGAGCCCAAGGCCCACGGGGGAAATTTCTCCTGCAGCTTCCGCTGGCCCTCTCCTGCCAAGATCTCAGCCTGTTGCCTCTCCCAGTCTCCTTGCTGCTGCTTCTACCCAATGGGAACCTACCTTTTGTTCATACTCCCAGACGTGAAGCTTTCACCTTGGCTCACAGAGCTCCCTGCTAGAGCCTGTGCGGGGCGTAGATGGTCCTCTGGGAGTTAGTTCATGGCTCCTAGGAGATAAGACTACAGGGAGGGTGATCACTAAAGGGAAGAGAGCTTCAGCTCCTTGTAAATCAGTCTTCCTCAATCTTGCTTGATCATAACAGTCACCTCCTAAGGATACAACTTTCAAGGCCCCACCCATGAAGACCCAAATCAGAAAATCTGATTTTGACCATATTTAATATTTAACCATATTTGACCATAATTAATATTTGACCATATTTAAGCCTTTTTAACAAGCACCGAGGAGATTCTTATTATGTGACAAATTTGGAAAACACTAGTAAACACCTATATGACAGTAGTTGGGACTATTGATTAAACCTCCATAAGCCAGTCAAGGTACAAAGAAACTTACATATATTATTGACTCATCTCTGCAGACTTTTCCAGATAGGTGTTAAATTCCCATTCAACTAATGAGAAAATCGAGGTCCAGATACATGGTCTAATTGCTCAAAATCATACATTTAGTAAGTCATAATACACACTTTTCAATTCTATCTTCCATTTATGCAAAGATTTTTGGTGAAATTTCGCTATTAAATTTTCAGCTTCCCTGATGATAATCCATTTCCCCCACAATGTATTGCATTAAAAAAAAAAAAAAAAACTAGTTCCACATCCAATAGCATTTCATTTGGAAACTTAAAACAGGCTAGAATATTCCGTTTCAGTCTTTCCAGGAATAAAGATATAAGTTATACACATAATTTTAGTTTTAGTTTTTTGCTTTTACATTTTATCGACTCTTTTCCATGTTTTTTACAAAATCTTCATATTTATCCTTTTACTTATTTTTTATTATTTATTTTTCAATTATAGTTGACATGTAGTGTTATAGTAGCCTCAGGTGTACAACATAGTGATTAGACACGCATATTCCTATGATACATCATTTTTAACAATGCTAACAATGGAAATGTTCCAAATGATCAGTGTTCAAACACTGCCTTCATAGAAACAGCATCTTCTTTCCTTTTTATTCAAGAGCAATATGCACACAGAAAACTGCATGTATCATAAGTGTGCAGATCAATGTATTTTCATAAAGTAAGCACACCCAGTTCAAGACACGGATCAAGAAACAGAACACTGTCTGCTGCCCTATTATCAAAAGTATTATCAAAAGTTCCCTTGTGCCTTTTCCTATTATTCCACTCCCCAAGAGTAACCACTATTAACTTTCAGATTAACTTTCAGATTAATCTTGCCTGCTCTAAGTAGAATCACACCAGAGGTACTCTTTTGTATGTCTGGCTCCCTTTACTCTCATTTGTGAGATTTTCCCACATCACTGAGGTCATCATGGATCATTCATTCTCATTGCATGTAGTACTGTTTTGTGTGGATACACAGCAATAAGTTGATCAATTGAGCTTTTGGTGAGCATTTGGATAATTTCTAGTGTTCGCATATTAAGAGTAGTGCTGCCATGTGCATTTCAGTGTCTGTATTTTGGTGAACAAACATTTGCATTTCTGTTGGGTGTATCCCTTTAGTTGAATTTCTGGGTCATTGGGTTTGCTCATGTTCTGCTTTTGAAAATACTGCCAAACAGTTGCCTGAACTGGTTCCACAAATTTCCGCTCCCACCATTGTGGGAGTTCTGAGTGCTCCATATTCTCGCCAACTCTTGGCATTACCTGTCTTTTTGTTTTAGCCACTTTGGTGCAGGAATGATAGCATCTCATTGTGGTCAACAAGTTTCTTTTGAAAAGCAGCTACTATCTCATTTATTATTAAATTGTAACATTTACCCTGAAGGGACAGCCTAAGTGCATGTCTGTGTTTTTTCAACATACCTGTGATAGTTTACTCCCGACAGACAGCACCTTGAAAAGGTCAAATAACTTGGAACCCTTGATTTCACATTCATTCACTGCTTCAAATACTCTGTCAGCAGAGAATGAGGGACTCTGTGCTTGCACGAAGTATTTTCAGGTGCTCTCCCTATCTAATTACAAAGTACTGTAGAAATTCTGCTATACTTTAAACATAGTGATTCCCCATCTGTGACATCCTGTTGTGCTCTGTGCTCTTGTGGCTTTGACTCCTTGGTCTCAATATCTTGCAATAAAATGCAGCACAGAAATTTCACCTGAGGTGCTAGCTCAGGAAATTTACTTTTTTAAAATTTTTATTCAGCACAAATACCAAAATCGTTGCTTTTGTTAAGAAGCTCACTTGCTATTGAGAATGTATTTTTTCCTGGTCCCTCTTTCCTTTAAGAGCTCACAAGAAAGAGTCCTCCAATATAGCTCATTATTGAAATGAAGAACCTAGAAATGATATAACCTGAAATATGTTGGAAACAACTGTACTTTCAAGCAACTGTATCGCAAACCTCTGATAAGCCTTCAGTGACAAGTTCTATGCATCTTCCAACAATATTTAATGACCAAGGAGTCCATTTGAATGTGTCACTATGTAACTTTCAAATCTTTCTTCAGCCATGTTCACTGTAGCAAAAGGGACAAGCATTTGGCCAAAGGATTATGGCCCTTCACTTTCACTGTTAAGGGATAAATTCAAAATTATAAAATTTAATCAAATTTTGTAAAGGAATGAGTCGAGTATACCATGGCTTTAAACATGAAAAGAAGGTTTCAAATGCCTTCACACTGTCACTAGCTATTGTAAACATACAATAGTTACTCAAAAAGATTATCAGCATTAGTGATAGTGGATAACAGACCATACTTCAAATGGTCTTTTTAATAATTTTATAAGCCTTTTGACAAACTTTATGATTGATGTAATGACTCTGCCATTATCTTTGTCCTGTAATTAGCTGGGGAGCAGCGACCACCAGGAGCTGCAGGCGTGTCCAGTGAGCCCTCCTCCTCTTTCCCCTGGGCTCCCATCGACACTGTCGCCTTCAGCCGCAGCTGCTTCTGGGAAATCATTTCAATGTCTTGTCCACTGTGTGAGGGTCAGTGAAACAGAAATGAGACTCACGAGCTGTAAATGCACTTACTGGGGCGGGCACGCACACATAGGCCCAATGGTTACCGGAGGCACACAAGTTTCCATTTCAGGAGGGTTTTCCTTGCAGTGAAGGGTTCCCTTGAGAGAAGATGCTCCCTGCATGTCACTGGAGGAGTGTTAGGCGTCAGCACTGAGAGCTTCTCGAGAGCAGCTAGTCAGCCTCCTCATGAGACAGGGGAGCAGCTGGAGGGGCCCAGAGGAAGAGTGGAGACCATGCCGACTGATGGCTTAGGAAGCGGGCTCTGGTGAAAGAAGACATGGGTTCGAATCCTGCCATGTCCTCTCTTGGGTGAGTTATTTACCTCTGTTTCCTCAGCTGTATATACCTGAACAGGGTGAACATTACTGAATGGGAATTATATCTCAATACACCCATCTTTAGAAGGAAAGGAGGTGAGAGGAAGGTAGGAGAGAGGGAGAGAGGGAGAGGGAGAGAAAGGAAGGAAAGGAGGAAGGGAGAGAGGGAGGGAAGAAGGAAGGATGGCCAGTCTCAGTGCTGAGGCCTGAAATTAAGCAGATTCTCAAGCGACCCTGGAGGCTCCTGGGGCAGCACCTCTGTCTTGATTATGCCCATATCCATGGCATGCTTAGCACAGTGCCAGGCACATAGTAGATGCTGAAAAGTTACTACTGATTATAGTGGCCCCAGGAAGATGTGCCCACATCCAAATCCCTGGAACCTATGAACATACCTTATTTGGAAAAAGGGGTTTTGCAGATGTAAGCTAAGGATCTTGAAGTGAGAACATCCTGGATTATCCAGGTGGTCCCTAAATTTAATGACAAGGGTCCTTATAAGAGATAAAAGAGAAGACCCCGAACACAGAGGGGGAAACCATGTGAAAATGGAGGCAGATATTAGTTATGGAGCCACAGCTCAGGAATGCTATATACAGAATGCTATGTAAGGAATGCTGTACAAGGAGTGCTATATAAGGAGCGCTGTTAGCCACCAGACGTTTAGGAAGAGGCTGGGAATGGCTCTCCCCTAGAGTCTTTGAGCAAGGATGACCCTGCTGACACTTTGATTTTGAACTCCTGGCCTCCAGAACTACAAGAGAATACATTTCTGTTGTTTTTAAGACACTAGATGTGTGACAGTTTGTTACCACAGCCCTAAGAAATTAACACGCTGATCCTGTTAGCTTCTCACAATCTTCTACACTCAAGCTCTGCAGAGCCCTCCGTGGGCCCCCTGAGTCAGTAACAAGTATACCACCTATTTCACAATAGGAGGGACTTCTGAGATTTTCTTTGTAATTAAAATATTCAGCAGCTAATTAAAAAACTAAATTTAAAAACCTAATCAACCAACCCTAAATCTCATCCGACTCTAAGCGTTAGCACCGAAGATCAGAGAAGTTACGTAACTTTTCCAGGTTCTCTTCAAGCAGGAGGCTGAGCTGGTCAGCATCTCTGTCTTCTTCCTTCCAATGCAGGGCTCTGTCCAGGCGCGGGAGCTACCCCCTGATCAATGTCCTTGGAAAAGAAGTAGGAAAGCATTGGCATCAGTTCCATTGTAGGGAAAGACAAGACAAAGGAGCATTGATTATTAGCAATTCCATTGAACATTCAACTTGAGGCTCCAACACATTGATAAGTGGTGATAAAGAAAGAAAATGGGAAGAGGCAAGGAAGGAGAATTCGGTTAGTGGGGTCTCCTGATCCTCTACATTTAGGAAAGTGCCTTTGGTCTCTACTCCTGTACAGGTAGAACATTCTTCCATGGACCCAGCAGTTAGCTCAGCCGGCTGTCACCTTGAAGTCAGACGAAAGTGCATTTCCCCCTGTCACTTGTGTGTGTGACCACGAGGAAACTGGACTGCTCTGAGCCCCTGTGTCCTCCGAGTAAATGAGAACAATGTTTACCTTGCAGGGAGGTTGTGAGGCTCAGGCGAAGGTTGTGAGACTCCAATGAGATGATATAGGGATTCGGACCCAGATTCTACAGCCAAGCTAGTAGAGTCTTGCCTCTATGATGCTAGCTGTGGACCTTGGGCAATTTACTTGACCTCTCTATGCCTTGGTTTTCTCATCTATAAAATGGGATAATGCTCCCTGCCTCAAAGAGCCATTACAAAGGTTAGAATGAGCTCATAGTTATAAAGTACTTCAACAGTGCCTGGCAGGACAGCACTGCATGAGCATTTGTTAAATTAAAAATTAATATGAAAAGGCACCTGTAGAAGGGGAAGGTTCTTCTCACCTCTTCACAGGAAGAGACTCCTGAGTGGTTTAGAATTCAGTAGAGACAGAAGTTGGTTGCATAAAACGCGTCCACATCAGTTTCTGCAGGAGAGAAGTTTCTTTTCTGACAGATGCTCCATTCTGAAGAGCCTGAAAGCCTGAAAGCCTCCTCCCTGCCTGACTCAGTGTGGACAGAAAGGGAAGCTGATGAAAAGAGTATAACCCTGCGAGTTCCATGATCGCTGACATTGGAGCCTTTCTTTCTGGTGATGGATTGTTACCTGCCCATCTTTGCAACATCCTGGACCTAATTAAGGGGTGTGCCCAGCCCCTGGAACAGAGCAGGTGTTGAGTAACTCTCTCCCTGTTCCAAGTGTTCCCCCTCGGATGTGATCGGGTTACTCCAGGGCTGGGACCAAGCTTTCCTCCACTATGGCCAAAGGTCTGCTAACTCGTGTCTAATTCTTGTAACACTAGCCTGCAGGCCTGCAGCGCATGTCAGCTGATCACCACGTTCTCTCATCCCTTCTGACAAAAAAAAATAATGATAATAAACACCTAGTATAGGTCAGGCTCTCTGCTGCTGGGAACCAGGATCACAGAGATGAGCTCACAGGAAACAAGAATGACAAATAGAACATTACACGTCCTATTAGGTGGGGACACAAAGAAGACAATTCAGCTGAGGACTGTGAGTGTAGAACAGTAACAAGGCCCTTGCTCTGTGTTAAGTATGACTCCAAGCACTTTCATTTAGCAATACACTCAACCCTTACAATCTCTCTACGGGGTAGATGGTGTGGCTCCAATTTACAGGTAAGGAAAATGAAGAACAGAGAGGTTAAACCACTTGCTTAAGGTCACACAGCCAGCAGGGGTAGAATCACTGTGCACCCAGTCAGTGAGATTCCAGGACCTGTGCTCTCTGCCTCACAGATGGGGCTGAGGTGTCACTTGTTGGTGACTCGTTGCATTTCATCTTCGGGTCCTCAATTCCTTCAACATTAGAAAGAGTGGGATCTGCCTAGAATGTCAATACCACATTCCTATCAAAGAGGAACTAATCTTAATCTCTGGGGCCCTCTGGCTCAAGGTTATTGCTATATGTTGGGTGAAATTTCAGGGGACATGCTTTGATAATGAACACATGACTCACATTTCAACATACCAAGGTCTTATGCCTGACATCACACCCTATATTTACCCTGATTCTGAAGATGGATGTTCATGTCTCCATTTCACAGGTAGGAAGACAGAGGGTTAGAGAGGCCTCGGGCCCTGCTGAAATCACATCACAAAACAAACAAGAGAATTATAAAGCTCAGTGGTAGCTTGAGTATAAATTGGAAAAGGGTCTTGTTGAAAAGTCCATTTGCTGATATAAGTCCCTTAGAAGTCTAAGCTTTCATACTCTTAAAGGTCCTCCTCCCCCCCAATTTTTTTTTTAATTTTTATTTAACTTATTGGGGTGATATTGGTTCATAAAATTATATAGGTTTCAGGTGTACACTTCTATATATACATCATCTGTATATCTGTGTGGTCACCACCCCAAGTCATGTCTCCTTCCATCACCATTTACCCCCCTTTACCCTCTCTGCCTCCCCCCACCTCCTTCCCCCCGGTAATCACCACACTGTTGTCTGTCTATGAGGTGTTTTTTAATTAAAGGTGTTTTTTTAATTAATTAAGGGCCATGGAAAAAAACAGAATCTTCTTTGTTCTTTGGCCAAAAATTTTTCTAAAACACCTGCAGGGAAAGGGAGGGAAGTTTAAAGCATGAAAACTACAAGTTCAAGGAACCAAGTCAGAATCCAGGCAGGTCCAGAAGGAAGGAAGAGACATGGAGGCTCAATATTAACCCTGCTCAATAGGTAAACGTGACCCGGTGAACACCAGTCTTCCCCAGCTTCCCCAGGACAACCACAGCTCTGCTCTGCGTGCAAGGAAGCACGGGTAAAGCCACAGGGGGAGAGAAGGCCTGTTCCTAGCGCTTCCCTAGAGAACAAAAAAGGAGATGCAATTTCACACATCCGTGTGACCGGCAGGAAGGTGGGGGCATCTGTGGAATATTCCAGAAATCACGCCAGCCCCATAACCAGAAAGGCAAACCCTTATCTCCTTATCATTTGTCATGTGCTCCTTCAATCTTGATTCCCGCAACCAAGATTTGCATGTCACAGGCACACAGTGGGTATTCCGAGAACTCAAAGAAAGTAGAAAAAGAAACTGGTTTCCCTGGTACTTCAAAAGTTCATCAGACATCAGGGTGACATTCTGTAGGCAGAACCAAGGCTGGCCCCCAAGAAATAGGGCAGTTCTTCCCTCCAAACACCTTTCCAGGCTTCCAGCCACCTCAGTCTCCGCCCCAGCCATGCCCCTCCCCATGGCCAGCTTGTGCTGTGACTTGAGCATGTCACCTGATTTCTCTGAGCCTTCATTCCTTGCCCATCAAGATGATGGGGCTGCTGCAAGGACCCTGTTGTGCAAACACAGTACAGTGACCTGCGAGGCTATGCATGCGGACGGGGTCCCCGTGGAATGGCCTGGGCAGGGAGGATCTGCCCTGCACCCCACCCAAATGGCAGTGATGATGATGAGGGGAGGGAAGGAGGCTGCTGCTCCCGACGGTGGTGACAAGGACAACCACAGCCACGGCAATGCCCCTTGTAATCGCAGAGGACAGATTCTGTGCCCAGGCTTCGTGACCAGCAAGCAGGGAGCTGAGAAAAGACCCATGGGCAGATCGCTGTCTCCTCGTACGGGCACACCTTGGTCTAATAATTGTAGACCAGGAGACTCACATCATTTAATTTGTTTTGCAGGTCATTTCCGGCCTTTTCTTTTTGTTTACATGGAGGAAGAGTGTTCCATGGAAGGTGGCAAAGACCTGATGGATTGGAATGGGTGGGCATGCCGCCGATCACCAGGCCCCGAGCAGCTATAGTGTCCGTAGCCTGCCCGTCTGCCCGGGGCTCAGCAAGCCGGTGCCGATGGGATCTGGCAAGTGCACCCAACATTGCCTCTGCACCCATGGGAAACACAGGTGCCCCCCCTCGGGGATGCTCTCCCAAGATGTTGCAGCAATCTTCCTGAGCCAGACACCAGAGGAGGGAGGACAACGAATGTTTATTGAGTGCTAACCAGGTACTTTACTTAATCCTCACAATTACCCATGCCATAAAAATGATTATCCCCATTTTATAGATGAGACAACTCGAGGACTCAGAGATAAAGTGCCTCAACCAAGACCACACTGCTAATAAGCGGTGGTACTGAAGCTCCGGGGAGGGCGGGCTCAAAGCGCTATATGCTGAGCGCTGTGGGAAATGCAGAGGGCAATGCTCTAGGTTAATGTGCCCTTAAAGGAGCTGTCAGTCCCATGGGGGAGACACACAGACACAACTGAAATACAATACAGCGTGGAATGCGATAAACGGTAACACACAAGCAATGGACTCCAGGGAACGGTAAATCCTGACCGGGATCCAGGACATCTTCAA
The DNA here is from genome assembly GCF_964146895.1 of Miniopterus schreibersii. Lineage (NCBI taxonomy): Eukaryota > Metazoa > Chordata > Mammalia > Chiroptera > Miniopteridae > Miniopterus > Miniopterus schreibersii. The sequence continues at coordinate 34,437,640 of NC_138117.1, read as the reverse complement.
AGCACAGATGGCATTGGAGGGGACCGTGAAAGATGGTTGGAATCATAACAGGAGAATGGGAGAAGGGGGGAGCAGGGACGGGCATTCGGGAAGAGACACAGCCCTGGTGAAGGCCTGGGAGTCTAGTCAGGAGGGTGGCGACGACATCACCTCCCTGCGTGTAGCCCCTTTACCTCCAGGACAAGGTCAAGGCTCGCCAGGACCTTCAGGAACTGGGCTTCTCACCAAGCCCGTGAATTGCCGTGGTCATGTCAGTTTCCGAAGTCATTCTTGCCGGGACACACTTTCCACTCCACACGCCTTGCTCTTTAACCAGCTCTACCCTCTTCATCCCTGAGCACCAGACATGGTACCTTCACCCCAGGTAGACCCCCCTCCAACGGTCTCTTGTAGACCCTCCATTCGCCACTCAACATGGGGCCGTGAGCTCCATGAGAACAGGGACCTTACTGCGTTCCCCAAAGCGGAATGCAGCACCTGGTCCAGGAGGTCACGAGCAAATAAAGTGCAATAGTTTACCGAGTAAATGAACCAGCCATGGGAAAAGGTGAGAAATGAGGGAAGAAAGGTGACTGGGGCCCAGACTCAGACTTAGGGGTGTGGGCGGGGCTTTCAATCCCAGGTTAGTCTGTTCCGTTTGATTTTGTGGACAATGGGGCAGCATTGGTGGGTTCTAGGAGGGGAGCAATATGTCCTGTGGATCAGATAGAGAGAGACAGCACAGCTGGAGGCAGGGAGAATCTTCAGGAAGGTTTTGTGATGATCCAGATGAGAAATGAGGAGGCGGGCATCCTCCTCACTTAAGGAGGGCTTTTAAAAACTGGAACCAGAGCCTGGCCGGTGTGGCTCAGTTGGTTGAGTGTCGTCCTGTGCACCAAAAGGTCACCTTTTGGATTCCTAGTCAGGGCACATGCCCCAGTTGCAGGCGCATTCTCCAGTAGGGGGCGTACAGGAGGCAGCCAATAGATGTTTCTCTCACCAATGTTTCTCTCTCTCACTCTCTCTCCCTTCCTCTCTCTGAAATCAATAAAGACATATATTTTTTTTAAAAAAAAACTGGAACCAGAGGTCACATCCAAGCTGAAGCTAAAGTAGCCAAGAGCTATCCTTGAGGGTCAGCAGCTTCCCATGATGCCAGAAATGACTGCCACGGAAGGCCTGGGGAAGGGTGAGAAATTGCCATGCGTGCACAGAAACTCTTAAGAAATACTCCATAAATAAGTTGAAGCATTGGCAAGAGCACCCCTGGGAAACCGCCTATGATATGACTAAAGCTCTGAGAAATCTCTGCTGCTGGCCTGGCAGGACGTTGGCTGGCCAAATCTCTCACTGCAAACCTCAGAGTGCTTCTGGGAGCACGTGCGTTACGGGCTGTGGGAACCTCAGATCATAAAACGTTCGCCCAGCTGCTCAAGTGCCTGGCTGGGCAATTAAAGAGGATTCTTTCAAGAAGATCAAAAGGCGCTGCTGAGGTGATCTCAGGAAGCTTCCTGCCCTCCCTGGGAGGAAGGCAGGAGTCAGGGCTCATTATGTTCACTTTACAGATGAGAACCGTGGGTTCCCTGGTGACTCAGTCCCTCGCCTGAAGTCAAACAGCCAGCAAAGGGTGGAACCCTAAATAAGCATCAGTCACCCAAATAACCAGGACACCGTCTCTCCAAAGCCTCCCATTCCTCAGGAGACGCACTGTTGCTGGGAAGTATGGCCCCACGCTGGCAATGTTAGGGCACAGGCGGTCCACAGGGGCCATTCCGACCACGTAGCACACACGGACACTTCCATGCACACATGCTGAGTTGCAGTTTACCCTGTGCAACAGCGGATGTTTTCAGTCTCCTCATGTCCGTACTTTCTAAAATCCAGGGCCCCAACCTAACCATAACAATCCAGTCACACCTTGGCCAGCCTGTATGCAAACCATTTCAGGGGACACACACTATCCTAGCGGTCATCTTATAGACCTTCCTCCCAAGTTCATAAAGTCATAACTGGCTTCAAATCCCAGTTCTGCCCTTGCTTTTCCCAGAACCAGGCAAGTCACTTAACCTTTCTAAGTCTCATTTCTTGCATGTATGAACTGGAGATATTCAGAATACCTCTCTAATTGGGTTGTTGTGAGGAGTCAGTGAGGTTGGGCACACAAAGAACACAGCAGAGAGCCCAGAGTGTAGCAATCACTCAATAAATGTTAGCAATTATTAATAGCATTGATCATATGAGTGAGCTGAGTTTGAAAAGTAATTCTCCATTCTTTATCTGTTCATGATCTGGCTACTAAGGAATTAAGTCCAAATCTTAGTATTTGACCAACTCCCTCCATTCTGGGCCAAGGAAGTTCATTTTTACTCAAAATAATCTCATCCACCTGCTATGTTTTCAACAAAAGATGATTTATTACTCTTAATGTGAAAGATATTTGTTACAGCAAGAATATTCTCAGACTCCCAGAGAGGAGTCAGCTTGTCATGGCATCCAAGTTCTCTCTGGGACCCTGCTTTGTGCCTCCCCAGTCTTGCCGTTGTTACCTCGTCAGCAGTGGGCCCAACATCCAGCCGGTTAAAGGCAGCCACAAGAGAGGCCAGAGGCCTCTTTTCACGGTTTCCGTGAGTCAGGAGTTTGAACATAGCTTGACTGGGTTGTCTGCTTAGAGGCTCACCAGGCTACAATTCAGCTGTCAGTTCGGCTACATTCTTATCTGAAAACTCAACAGGGAAAGAACTGACTTCCAAGCTTATTCGGGTTATTAGCAGAATGCATTTCCTTGTGCCTCCCTCACTGAGGGCCCTGGCTCTCTGCTGGCTGTCAGCTAGAGGCTGACCTCAGGTCCTAGAGGCCACCCACAGGTCATTGCCACGTGGGCTTATCTAACAAGGTTGTTACTTCGTCAGGCCCACAGGAGCATCTCTGATATGACAGTCGTATGTGGTATAACCGAACCACGAGAGTGGCAGCCTATCGCCTTTGCCATCTTCTGTTGGTTAGGAGCAAGTCACAGTTCCTGCAGGCAATCATATTTGAAAACCACTTGTATTTCATATTTTTCTTTTAATTGACTCCCCTGTTTTTTACTTAGTCTTTTTTCAGCAATAGTATCTAGTTACATTTTCCCTACCACATCTTAAAACAAATGGCTAATGACTAAATGTTTTTTATCATAATTTCCTTATCATCAAAAATTGTTTCACCCCACCCCTGCCACCCCTGGTAGGCAGCCTCTACTGTGGGCCCCAATGATTCCCACTGCCTGTTACTCAATCCTGGTGTAATCCCTTCCTCAGTGGGGGCTAAACCTAGTCACTGGTTCCAATGAATAGAATTTGGCAAAAAGGGTGTACGTTATTTCCAAGACAAAGTTACAAAGGACTGTGACTTCTGTCTTGTTGGCATTCTCTCTTTCCCTCTCACTTGCTCATCATGATGAAGCCAGTGCCATGTGGTAAGGATACTCTATGGAGGGACCCACATAGCAATGAACCAAAGAGAGCCTCCTGCCAGCAGCTCCTGGGGCACTGAGGCCCTCAGCACCACAGCCAGCAGGAAGCCGAATCCTGCCAACAGCCACACGGGTGAGCCAGACAGGAGACCCTTCCCAGCCAAACCTTGGAGATGACTTCAGCCATGTGAGAGACTCAGAGCCAAAGGACCCAGATAAGCCTGGATTGCTGACCCGGAAAAACTGTGAGATACTAAATGATTCTCTTTTAAGCCACTGAGTTTGGATGGGAGGGGGGTAATTTGTTACGTGGCAATGTCTAACTAATAGGCCCTTGACCAGTGGTCTGTGTCCACATTTTAGAGAATGTCACCCTAAAGGAACAAGGTTAAGGCACCATTCCAATGGGGTAGGTGGGATCACAGTGAAAATGGAGAGACACCGTGACTCAGTGGCCCAGAAGTTTCCTGATATGCGTCTTTGACCCTGCCTTGGAGCCTGTAGCAGAACCTATGAGGGTAGAGGCTGAAAAAGAAGAAGAAAAATAATTATTTCATTGAAGTCTCCATGAACAAGGTGGCCCTGCTTGGAGCATATGTATGCAGACCAGCATGAAAAAAGCCACGCATCTTCCTTGGATCTGCATGGGATACAGTGTGAAACTAGATGGAGACAGTAGCCCCAACACAGACATCAGCCACACCAGCCTTGGCAACGGTCTCCAGCGCCTGGCTGTAGACATGGGAGCGGAAAGCTGAAGCCCAGCAAGAGAAGGCTAAACACTCTTCTCTTGGAATCAGAGGGTCAGGGTTTGGTGGGGCATCCTAGGCAGTAGAGTAAGAGACAGGCACAAGGTGAGCATAAGATAAACAGAAATATTTATTGACAATTGACCAAGTGGAGGGTGATTGGTAGGGTGACCCTGATCTTCCCCAAAGGCTGGGGTCCCTGAGGACTTAGAAATATGACATATTTTTCTTTCTAAGGGTATCGTAAGTCCCTATGCTACGGGGATCCACTTTGTCTTCTACTGTGATGTTATCCACTAGACACTTGGTGAAGAACGTGGGTGGAGAGAACGGCACAGTGGTCTCTCTTACTTAGTGATTTTAATACGAATAAGTTTATGCTTCACCCTCTTGGCCTTGTCCCTTGACTAGAAGCTGCTTGTTTTCAGGGTCTGCTGAAGGCAGAGCTTGTGTCTTGAGTGTTTCGAGGTGCAAACATCAGCCAGTCGCCTTCCTCCACATGGCACCACTACCAGAGCCCAGATCAACTGCTGGGAAGTACCACCTCAGAGCCCTCCCAGGGCTTTAAACAATCAAGCCAGAAAGTGTGGAGAGGGCAGAGCATCCAGGCCCCCGTGGACCACTTCCAACATGTGAAATGACAGTTTAAACCACTAGGTGGTGGAGTAGTTTGTCAGACGGCCATAGATCACTAATAGGCCCTCTGTCGGTGGTGTGGGCCTCCACTCCAGAAAGCACCATCCTGAAAGAAGAGCACTAAGGCACCGTCCCAGTGGGGGCGGGGGAGAGAAGGATGAAAAGCACAGGGACACCCTGGGGAAGGAAGCTAGAGCCGAAATCAAAAGCCTTGGGTTCTGGTTCCAGCCCTACAGGGACCCCCCAGCCGTGTGAGCTCGGTGAGATCATTTCCTCTCCTGTGAAGTGGAATTAATGATAAATGCCATTCTTACGTCACACTGTTATTATGAGACTCAAATTACAGAACCCGAGTGAAAGCTTTGTAATATGTGAGGTTATAGACCAAGTAAGGGTTACAGTCATCAACACTATCATCAGCATCAACGTCTTTATAGCTGGCTGTTACAAGGTAAAACCAAAAGAGCGTGAACGTATCAGTCAAAGGCCAACCGAGTAAACAGAAACCACTCTAAGTCAGCGATCTGCGACCGGTGTGCAGCCAGAATTTTTAAAACGTGCAAGACCTGACTCTTTACTCAGGGGCACTGACCTCTTTCCCTTAGATTGTCAAATAAAAGAATGGGAACGGCCAACATGACAATAGCCGTTCAGTGTGAATGAAACAAAAATTATACCTTTTTTTTTTTTTTTTTGGTCACATAGGCAAAAAATGTATTCTTTTGGTGTGCCGCAAAATTTTAATAATTAGTTTATGTGCCATGAAAGTTGCTGCTCTATGTATTTGAAATGGGAATATGTTACACAGGTGATGGAAAAGCTAAAAAGACAAAGAGAAATTAGTGAGGCTCCCCAGAGATTAATGATAGCAAGAAGCCACAGCCACCCCTCCACTAGAGGGACAAAGGCAGGATCATAGGAACCCAAGGCCTGGGGTCTCCCTATGAGAAGTGGGATCTGGAACCAAGGAAGAAATGTGACCTGTGCCAGACACACCTCCGAAGGCAGAGTGGAGGAGAAACAGCACAGTTTCCCCTTTCCTGACACCCTTCAGTGATGGGCCAGTGCCTCCCCTTGGCTGGACCCAGCCAGAAATTAGCTGACATGGGAGTGACAAGTGGATCTGGAGGCAGCAAGCCCTGGGCCAAAGAAGCACTCTGTTCAGCAAGAAATGCAACAATAGGCCAGAAATGAAAGTAGCACAACAAAGAGTCTCAAGGGTCCGCAGACAGACTCCAGCAGCACATGGGGGCTCGCCTGGCCCCGCCCCTCGCTCCTCATCGAGGCTCCAAAGAGGAACCCGTGTGGCTGGCCCAGGACCGCGGGACAGCTGACCATGGGCAGCCGGAGCCCCAGGCCTCTGAACTCCCAGCACGTAGCTCTTCCCCCAGCGTTAACTTTACAGTGAATAGCAGAGGCCCTTCAACTTCACGCGGGGATGTGTCCCAATAGCCGCTTTCCGAGACAGTCGTTTGGACCTTAGAACTCATTTTCCCATAGAAACAAGGTTATCTTGGAGGGTTGTGATCCATACTGGCTACTGGATGCCTAGTTAGCCCACCACCCGGGAAAGAAAGAACCTTCATACTCTGAATTAATAAAAATCAAGAGGCGCCCAAGACAGGCAGAGAGAGCTCTCCCCCTCCTCCGTCTGCCACGCGGTCTCCCCCTTCTTGCTCTGCCACGGCTGGGTGTAGGGGGGCCTCCTGGCCTTCGGCCTGCGAGAGGCGCCTCCTGTGTCGCAGTGTTCCTCCTGGGCTGCAGGGCCAGCAGCAAACGCACAGGGGCTCCTGGAGGGCTGGAAGGAGGTCCTTTTTTTTCTTTTTTTGTCCTTTACAACTTTGCACCTTCGGCACCCTGCTAGTAACTGGCCCATCCCAATCGTGTCATTGTCACCCAGGACCATGCCTTCCCTAGAGATGCCTGACTTAGCATCCTTAGGGTAGGCAATGGGGGAAGATATCGTCATTATAGAATGATTTTATATTTAGAAAGTGAAAAGAATCCTGTTGTTTTCATACTGTAAGTTAAGGAAAAATCGGTGCTGACACACAAAGTGCTCTTAGCTGGTGAGGAGAGTTGGGGAAGAGGTGGGAGAGATCGGGGTCCCCATATCAGTGACATGAGCACTCCTTTGTGGGGTTGGGGGCTGTGGTGGATTCTTTTTCATCTGATTTGGGCAGAGAACTCTTCAAATGGCTGCAAGGTGGCCCACACTTAACCTTCTGGTTTTAGACATGCCACCTGCAGTTGTTGAGCTCCAATTTCAGGAAGCAAACACCCCAAAAGAGAGAAACTACCCATCTGTCCCAAAACAAGAACAAGGGCAGAATTCCTAAGAACTTAAAATGAAATGTAACGCGGTAGCTAATGCAGAAATGGAAACTGAAATAAATGTTCTGATCTGCAGGCCGAAACCCAGGGGCATGTTTCCTCCAACCTCGACTCTATGCCCCAGCGGAAGAGAACAGGAAATGAAAGCCCTACAGCCTTGGTGGCAGTCACACTCCAGTGCCCTTTGCTGTGGCGTTTCTCCACCCTGCAGAGGCAGAAGGGACTGTTCCCCAACCCTCACCTCTTGCCCCCGCCCCATGGTCTCATCCCGCTGGGTCAGGGCCACCATGTACTGCCACAAAGGCAGTGCACTGCCCAACTCAGGAGGTGCCGTTTCCATCAGCTGCAGCATGAGTGGCGCCCCCTGGAGTTGTGCAGCGCTTCCATTAGACCACACCTTGCCGTTCGCTTTGTATTAAGGCTGCCTCCTACAAGGCCACATGCTCCCAACTGAGCTACAGTCACTTTTGTGTCCCTGGCAGCCAGCATAATGCCTGCTACATAGTAAAACCTCAATGCAAACTCCTAGGGATTTAAGAAGCAATGAATTGGAGAAGAGAGCCAGAACCTCTCTTATAGAGAAAATTGTACAGTAATTGTTTGAAATAGGAGCAAAACTCTCCCTAGAATATGGATGCTTCTTGAACTAACCTCAGATACTTTAAAGAGTAAATATAACAGTGGTTAAGGTCACTGGCTCTGGGGTCAGAAAGACCTGGATTTGAATTCCAGCTCCTCAGTTTCCTGAACCAGATGGGGCATGTTCCCACACTAAGCCTTAGTTTCCTCATCTGGGAGGATCAGCTGAGATAATGCCTGAGCACAGTGCCTGCTACATAGTGATGGTCCATACATCCTAGTTGTAATTATGAAGTATGTTGTTATGGCAATTAAGCAACAATCCTAGAAGGCATATTTTAGCTGTCAATATTTACATCCCACAGGACGGAGTATACCCAACACGTATTAAGTGCTCAATTAAGGTTTATTGAATGAGAGAGCACCGAACTGAGTCAGAAGAGACAGAGCTTCACATCTGCTGCCATTAACATTGTGACTTTGAGTAAGTTCCTTTCTTGGCTTTGGCTCGCTCCTTTTTAAGATGAAAGGTCATTAGATTATGTCTCACGTCCCTTCTCAGGGTCCATCCCTTCCAGGAGACAGAGGACCTCAGTGTTCCTTCGTATCCTGCAGGTGGTGCTGCTGAGTTGAGAAGAAAACCTGTTTTTCTGCAACCTGGTTCCCAGCTGCCAAGTCTGAATTAACAGCAGACAGGAATTAGGGAAATCACTTACTCTTTGCTGAAAATGCCTGGGGCAGTAAACGACTCATTCCATTTCCTTTCTTGCCTACTTGGCCTCTCCCGGTGCCATGAAAGCGCCATGGGTGTGGAGAGGCAGCTGGCCGTGGATTCCAAGTCCTGTTCCACCACTTCTGGCTGTGACCTTGGGCAAAGGCATTTGCCCTCTCGGGGCCTCTTCTGTAGTCTGCAAAATGAGGATAGTAACACCAGCAAGTGTCTGTGGACTGAACGAAGCACTGAGAAAGTTAATTTAATAACGTCCACGACTGGCACGCAGAGTTCCTGGCATAGTAGGTGTTGGAGACACCTTAGCTCCCTTCCCTCCCCCTCCCTTCTCATTCACTGCACAGCATTGAAGTGAACGGGTGGTGACAGTGATGAGGGGGTGGGCTTTCCGAGGGGACTCACTGAAGAGGGGATATGTCATCTGAGGCAGGAGGACAGGTGTCCCGGGCAAAAGGGACAGCAAGTACAAAGACACAGCCCATCTCACCCAGCCCCCCTCCCCCGCCCCAGCCCTTACCCACAATCCAGCAGTTCTGTCCTCTGAGCCACTGGCTCACCTTATTCATGCCTGTACGACAGGTGTCATCTTCCCGTGCTGTGCGTTATATGTACCCGGCCATGTCTCCCGGAGGACCAGAGAGCATTTTACTCATCTCTATCTCCCCAGAGTCTGGGACCCAATGCCTTAAGGAATAAATGAGCCTGCGAAAGTGCCACATTGGCATTCATTCCGTCCCTACAGGCTATCTTTATACGTAGGCATCCTGACCATCAGCTGCCATCCATCTTCGCATATCTACTACTTGGTACATGGTGGGTGCTCAATAAATGCTTATTCTGCTGAAATTGAATTGCATTTTCAATGACTGAGCACCTGCTCTGTGCCAGGCACTAGGATGGGCACTGGAAATGCAAAGATGCTTAGGGGGCAGTCCAGGGCCTGCAAGCACAGGGGCACTTTTGCAACATGTATGTCCCTATCTTGTGGCCTAGTGCTCTCTGTATAGTCTTTTACTTAGTTCTCACAAAAAACCTGCAACACAGGTGCTAACGACGTTTCACAGGTAGGGAAACTGAGGCTCAGGCAGGAAACTTGCACGAGGAAGAGGCAGAGCCAGCCTGAAAGTCAGGAGTCTGGCACTAAAGCCCTGGCCATTCACCACTTTGTCACAAACACACACGTGTGCATGTATATTAATAATTCAGGTGAGTGTTCAGTGTGGGGGAGCAGCGTGTGTTCAGGAATGGGGGTGGCAGCTGGGAAAGATTTCCCAGAAGAGCATCAGTGTGAATTGGACTGTGAAGGACGGGAGGAGTTTTCCAGATAGGACCATGGTGGCAGCGGGGAAGGCGCAGGAGAGAGAGGGAGGAACATTTAGGTAGAGGGAAGGGAAGGGGTCCAGCAGCCTGCACCGCTGATGGCCACAAGGAGACGGCACCGAGCCTGGGCACAGGGCCGCCTGGGAGACGCAGGCTACTGCTCCCCTCTGGGAGGTCAAGGGCTGGGTCCAGAGCAGGCCAGCTCGGGAAAAGACGCACCGGACAGGAGACTCTAGAAAATGTTTTTTAGAGATTAGTTTAACAAATAAGAACACTTAACCTTTCTAGTAGCTGATCTTTGTGACTTGCTTGCTTTTAGTCTGGGCAACCAAAACACACCAAGGCCCCAAACACTTATTCAGCATTCGATAAACATCCGCCGTGTGCCAGGCACCTACCCCTGGACACGGATCTGAGCCCCTCTTGTCCTGCTAGGGGAGGCAGTGGCATGGTTGAGGTCTGCACTTCCCCAGGCTTGGATCTCAGCTCCGGGACTTTCCAGATAGGTAACCCTGAGCCAGTGGTTTGTCCTCTCTGTGCCTCAATTTCCTCATCTGTTAGATGAAAATACTGACAATATCTATTAAGTATGACCATTGTATTAAGTGAGTTCACTTAACAACACAGTCTGGCTGATGGTGGGCACTCGGTAAATGTTGGTTACCGTACGCGTGTGCTAGTCCTGAGTGCGTGTTCTTTACTGGGCACCCACCAAGGGCAGGTGCTGGGCTAGGAAAGAAGGCTTAGCAGAGATGAGTGGGACCACGGCCCCTGCACTCTAGTAAGAATGAGGGTTACAAAAGAAGTGATTACAACAGAGGGGGGAAAATGTTACAATAATAACAATAATAATAATAATAATAATAATAATAATAATAATAATAAAGTAGCATCTGTAGTGTGACTCTCAGCCAGGCACGGCATAAAGCTGGGACATAGTCTGTCCTACTCACAGAGCTTTAGGGGTACGCCCTCGTTGTCCCTGATTCTACTTGAGGAAGCACAGGAGCCCAGCCAGGGCGCAGCTGGCGTCTGAATTCAGAGTGAAGGATGGGTTGCTGGGGAGAGTGCGCAGAGCTATGGGGGCACCAGGAAGGAGCAAGCTCACCCCCCCCCCGTGGGGGAGAGGGGGAGCCACACAGAGGAGGTGACATCTGAGCTGCGCCTTAAAGGACACTGAGAAAGAGAAGGGATCCCAGGCAGGGCAGAGAGCCCACGACGCAGGTGGGAACGGTGCAGAGAACAGCGAGAAGTTGTCGCTCCTGGCACGGGCGGCCAGGTGGGAGCTGCGTGGGGAAGAGGCCTGGGTGCTGAGCTGTGGGGTTTGGGCTGCTCCTGAAGAACACGGGTTCACTGCAGGTCTCTAACCAGGGGGATGCTGAGCAAAAGGAAAAAAACCCCCTCACTCCTCTCCGCCCTCTCCCAGCTCCCGGGAACCTGGGCCAAGGCAGGATCATCAGGCTTCTAATTAATGCGCCCCGTCAGGGAGCCTGTCCAGCTTCCATATGGCGCGTAAATAATTTACAGTGACGGAACGTGTTTATGTGGGATGGCAGCCAGCGCCTGGCTTCTTGTCTCAGCGCTTCCTCTCGCTTGGCTGGCCAGCGTGGTCCCAGAGGACTCACAGGAAGGAGCCAGAGGCCCAGGAGTACTCAGACTCCCTCCAGCACAGCTGTCCCCGGGGAGGCAGGGATTTCACAGTCCAGAGGCCGCAGGGCCCCTCAGGCCTGGTTCCCAGGGAAGTCACGTCCACTTCCAACCCTGGGAAGGCCTGAAGGGCCTTTCCTGTTCTCAGCACTTCTTTCAGAAACAAGCCAGGAAGGTTTAACATGGCCTAGGGGACAGGGCCGAGGGTGGGGCCCCAATGGAAGGAGCAGGGTGGGGAAGGCCTGGAAGCAGAGCCTCCTGCCTTGGCCTGCAGGGGCTCGGGCCTAGCTTGGCCACAGCCCGGCTGCCTCCGTTTTCCTGCCCACAGATCAAGGTCCCAATGGAAACTTCCTCAAGTCTATGTACCATCTCCCCCTCTAAGGCAGAAATTTAATCAGTGCACCAAATTAATTAGTAAGGGAATTAATTAGTGCAACCATAGGTGTGATATTGTGATTTATAATAAGAAATATATATTTGGTCTCCCTCCCCAGTCCTGGCACAGAGCTTCTAAAACCCTTGGAATTTCCTAAGTGATGAGAGCAATGGAGGTATCTTTTGTTCTGTTAATGAAATAACTTTTGGAAACTCCCTAAGTCACCTGAATAAGGGGGCTGGTTGCAAGGGGGAACCAACAGTGTGATGAGAAGATTCAAACTTTTCCCTCCACACTTAGACCTTAGGGATGGGGATGGGGTTAGAGGTTGAATCAATCACCAATGGCCAATGAGTTAATCAATTGTGGCCTCATGATGAAGCTTCCAATCCCCCCCCCCCCAAAAGAGGGGGCTTTCAGAGAACTTCTGGGTTGGTGAACCAGGCCCCAAACGCTATGGGTTCCAAAGCTCCTGTGTTCAGGCCCTCACCCTATGTATCTGCATCTGGCTGTTGAGTTGTATCCTTTAACTTCCTTTGTAATAAACGGTAACCCGGTGAGTAAACTGGTTTCCCTAGTTCTGTGAGCTGCGTTAGCAAATTAATCAAACCGAAGGAGGGGGTCCTAGGAACCTCTGATTTGAAGTCAGGTTGTCAGATAACCTGGACTTTGGTTAGCATCTGGAGTGCAGGCAGTCTTGTGGGACCTGGAGCCCTTGGCCTATGGGATCTGATGCTATCCCCGGGTAGGTGATGTCAGAATTTAGTTAAGTTGTAAGACACTCAGCTGGTGTCTGGAATATTGCTCCATGTTGTTGGGGAAAAACACACATCAGAATTGGAGTCAGGATCCTAGTGGTAAAGCCAAAGTAATCCCCAATTTAAAACTGTCCTGTGATCCACGCTGAAGCTGCATTCAGCTCTGTTAGGACACCAAGGCCTGTTAGATGCAAATTTGTACCTAAACTGCATTGGTGAGATATTGTCATTTCAAAGTGTGGACAAAAGCTCCAGAAAAGTTCAGGATAAGCAGAGAGAAGTGTTTGGCTCAAATCTAGGCAGAAAACGGGACCACAAAATTGCTGCCAGTTAGGACGAGTAAGAAAGTTTCCCAAGTTTACCTAGACTTTTGGATTTTATTGAACTCTCACTGCAACTGTGAATTATCTTGTTAAATACACTAATGTATAATACGGAGCAACAGAAATACTTAGCAGTGGCTCAGTGATAAACACATGCACGCACACAGACCAGTTCTCATTACGCGTGGTAGATGTGTTTTACAAAGTCCCTGTGAACACTGAATTAGTGGGTGCTGCACCATTGCTCCTGTGGGAAATAGAAGGCGAGGGTTCCCGGGAGCCTCTGTGCTAACCTGAAAATAAAAAGGCCTTTCAAAGTCAGAGGCAACAAGCATGTAAGAATAACTATTCAGACATTGTTAACTCAGAAAGAAGCCCAAGTAATGTTCTTATTAGGAGACAAAGGCAAAGGGTCTTTATGAGAAAAGGAAGGGGAACGATTACATCAATAGAAGAAAAGTTTTTCTATTGGTGCAGATGACATTACGCAGCTAATTCTAAAGAATGTTTTAATTTTTAGTCCAGTAGTTATAACATCTGCTTTCTCGCTATCCTTGCAAACAGTTCTTTGGGTCCTTAGGCCCTGTCTAAAGGTTATTTTGCCCTGTTTTAACGTTTCGAGGGTTGAGGTATAAGACGTGCAAGGCAGCTCCTCTGGGGTGGCATCTCTCACTCCATTTTCAAGTGGCTCCGTTTATTCTTTTTTTTAATATTTTCATCATCTAATCAATGCATAACCTTGTTTTACGTGTGTTTCTGTTTAAAAACACACCACTGAGCTCACCGCTGCAGCACTGTAACCATGCTTGTACGAAGCTGAGCTGACACACCTATTTTTTCCAGAAGGCAGCCTCAGCTTCTGTGCTTAGGACACTGGGCAGCCCTGAGGCATTCTGCTTGGAGGCAATTTTAAACAACAAAATCACCCCCCCAACATACACACACACACACACACACACACACACACACAAAACCCACAAAAATGCCCAAAACGTGGCACTAATAGACCACAAAACGGATTCTTGTTTACAGTACAAGAGCTGAAACAAGAAGACAGATCATCGCTCAGCTGGGACCGTGAGTACTGGGTGAGTCAAAATTTCTCACTGCTCTGCACATGCCCATGAATGACCATGAAAGGGCTATGAGGATTGATTTGGGGATTGAGGGCAAATATTAGCAAGTAGGCAAATTCACAAATACAGAATCCACAAATAATGACGGTCAACTCTGTGTGTACATACAATAGAATATTTATAGACATATATGTACTTGACTGTGGTCTCCAGGAATGCTGGCCCATCGGGAGCTCCCTCCCCCAGTTCCCCAGGGCCCTCCAGGGGGTGGGTACAGCTGGAAATACCTCTGAGCGGCATTAACCCCACACCTCATGGATGAGCCCATAGCCAAAGCTTTCTCTATGGACCTTTCAAAGTATCCTACCCCGCCCTCTGCCCAGAAGTTTCCCCTACCTAGCACATCCTCCTGGTTAGTGACAAGCTAAGCCCTAAGGCTCACCCAGCACCTCCTCCTCGAAGCCCTCCCCGACTCCCAGCAGGCAGCTGACCGCTCCCCCCTTACACGGCCCTCTTGTCCTGTGTGTGATCATGAGACTCCTTGTCTAGTCTGGTCCCTCACCTAGACTGCTGGACCCAAAAGGCAGAAACCGTGCCTTGTTTGCTTCTGCATTCCCAGCACTTGGCACACCTCTCGGTGACCCAAGGACCAGGAGCTATTGAGTTTTTTTAATCACCGAACAGCAGAACCAGGGATGGGGGGCGAGGGGGGGCGGGGGGCTATCAAGATCACCCAGTCCTAGGAGACTGGAAGTGAGCTCAGGACCAGCAGCAGCCTCATCTGGGAGCTTGTTACAAAATGCAGATTCCCTGGCCCCTACCAGACCTTCTGAATAAGAATTTCTGGAGTGGGGCCCAGTAATCTGTATTGTAGCAGGTTTTCCAGAGCATTCATACTCCTACGAAATTTTAGAAGCTCCAAGTCTGTTGGACTCCCTTCACCCCCATCCCTGCAGGGATGGAAAGTGGAGACTTGGTGAAGGAAACTGTTTCCCGAAAGTCACACGTTCAGCGAAGGGCAGAGGGAATCCTCGGTCCTGTGCTCTCCTGAGCATCCGCAGGGTCAGCCTGTCCCAGGACAAGCTCCTCCATGGGACAAGCACGGTTCCCATTCGAGGGCTTCTCCTCTCCCTCCTTCCCTCCCTCCTTCCCTCCCTCCTTCCCCACTCCCCCCACCCCCATTTGGGGGAAATAGCTCAGGCTCTCTGGTTAAGGTTATTCCTTTGCAGGCAAATGGGAATAATCCTGCCCCCCAGTCATCTCAGATCAACCCAAAGAGCATGTTACCTCCAAGGTGGTACCCAAGGCACCCCCAGATCGAACTCTGACTCCTGTACTTCCCGGCTGCCAAGGGGATGTTTCTGGAATGGTTTGTCTGGGAAAAATTAGGGGAAAGGACTTGGGAAATTAAAACAGTCCACTGAGAGGGCAGGAGTTATCTTTAAACTCACCCTCCATCAATTGTCATCCCTGTTCCCACAGCCAGCCCTCGGAGCCCCTAGCACCCCCTCCTTCAGCTGTGACAACAGGATTTGTTTTTCTCTGCAGTGGGCTCGGGGTTATACATACAGGCAACTAGGTGAATGTTCTGTGAGGTCGTTAGGGTTTCTCAGAATGAGTCATTTTTTCAAAAATAACAAAACCTCTCGACATCACTTGATTTCAGCATTCTGGCCAGGCTCTTGTAACCTCTTTTGCAATTGCATTCCTTCTTCCTCGGCTGATGACACGTCGCCCTCCCAGCAGGGCCTTGCTGATAGACAAAGAAACCAAGCCCAGGATCGGCAGGGCCTGGTCCAGAAAATATTTAGCTTTCAGATGGGAGGGAATGTCTGGAGGCTCTGGAGGGCAGCGGGTGAGAGGCGTGCAGGTCGGACAGGCGGCCCTGGCTGCTGGCCCGCGGTTCCTGGCTGGGCTTTGACAAACCGCCCTGCCGCACGGCCTCCTCTGTCCTCATTGGGACTGGCTCAGAATCCTAAGAACAATAACTAACGTTTGCTTGTGACAGTTTTACAAAGCACATTTCACTCCCAACACCTCATGCACAGATGAGAACATCCGGAGCTCCTGGAGACAGAGAAGTTGAATGGCTTGCCCCAGTTCTTGCAGGTGACAATAATGAGAGTCCCTGCTTACTGAATCCAGCACTACACTCCTCAATTCTGACACATAGGTTAGGATTCTCCCCATTCTCAAGACGGAGAAACTGAGGCTCAGAGAGGTTAAGTAGCTTGCCCAAGGTCACACAGTGTGTGGCAGAGCTGGAAGTGGCACCCAGGGGGTGCCTGCCTTCAGAGCCTGTGTCTTTCCCAAAGCATCACATGCAAATGCTGCTCTCAAAGCACATTGCCCATGATGTTGCCAACACTCAGCCTTATACATTTTAATCAGCATTTAACGTGCCTCTGTCCTATGAGTGCCTAAGGGCAACGAGAGGGGTTATCTCTGTGCCCTGGGCACGCAGCTCACTGATTGACATATGCACACAAGTAACCATCACCAGATGAAGCCAACGATGGACTCGACAGCTGGCCTCAGACTGTGGACCTGGACACGTCCCCTGTGCACACGGCCACTCCCGTTCTGAGCCCTCGGGGCACCACACATCTCAGCCTGACTCCTTTGCTTCCTGGCCTCAGTGACCACAGCCCGCCTCTCTGGGTCCCAGCTTTCTCCTTTGTGCGGACGTGTAGTGGGACAGGAGACACAGAGAACCCTCAGGTGCAATGGCTCTGAATGTCGAATTTTCTCAAGAGGTCAGGGCCAAGAGCATTTGTTGGTTGAATATTTGTCCAACAAAAGGGCGGAGAAATACTCATAAACAGAGTTTGTACCATAGGCCCAATAATACTCTTTGCATTTATTTTTTAATTGTATTTTTATTAAAGAATAGTTGGCATACAATATTATATTAGTTGTATGTGTGCAATATAGTGATTCGACATTTCTGTATCTTACCATGCGACCGCCCCGGTAAGTCTAGTAATCATCTGTCCCGTGCATAGCTCTCACACTATTATTGACTGTATTTCCCTTCCCTTTTTTCACCCATCTCCCCACTCCCTCCCCTCTGGCAACCATCAATTTTTTCTTTTCTTCTTTGAGTCTGCTTTCCTTTGTTCATTTGTTTTGATTTTTTTAAACTCCACATATACGTGAAATGATACAGTATTTGTCTTTTTCTGTCTGACTTATTTCATTTAGCATCATACCCTCTAGGTCCATTTATGTTGTCACAAATGGTAAGATTTTATTCTTTTTTATGCCTGAATAATATTCCATCATTACTTCTTTATCGATTTATCTATTGCTGGACACCAGGTCTCCCCCAAAACTTGGCTATTGTAAATAATGTTGCAATGAACCTAAGGGTGCATATATCCTTTTGAATTCGTGTTTTTGTTTTCTTTTGAGAAATACCCAGAAGTGGCATTTACTTTTGTCTCTGTAAGATCCTTGCACAGAAGAGGAAGTGGAACCTCAGAAGTCTTAATTCTATGTGACTCAAATTCTATGTGAATGAAATACATACATATGCACCTAGTATCGCTATTGTTTTTGGTTCTGCTTAAGACTCCTGCTAGCTGTCACTTTCCTGCCACCTCCAGCCCCTTCCTGCCACCTCATCCCCAAGCTGGGTTGAATGACCCTCCAGCACCTCGGGGCACACATTGCTTTCACATCGAAACCGCCTGCTTATTTATCTATGTCCCAGGAGACTATGCGCCCAGGTTTGTTTATCTACTTCCTACTACTCTCTGTGCCCGGTGGCTCTTTGTATCTCTAGCACTTAGCCAGAGTGCAGCCTGGAGCTGCCACTGAAGAAATGTTTGATGATTGCACAACTCCACCAGTCCCTCACTCTTGCAGAATCCTTTGTTCTCGGGACATGTTCATGCATCCTCCACACAATAGCCCCGAGAACTAAGTAGTTGTTCCCTCTTTCTGCCCATTTTGAAGAGGCTAAGGCTCAGAATGCTGACTGACCTGCCCCACAGCCAGGCAGGGGTAGTGCTCGCACTCATATTGCAAGATCTCAGTTGAGGAGATTTGGGGGAGCCTTGAAGGCCGCCTAACCCAGAGCTCTCCAAACATGTTTTTTTCCAAAGGAATCTTAGTTTTTCCTTCTTTCCTTAGCGAAATCTTACTCAAAATCATACTATAAAAAGTTTGGAGGAGGACCTGCTCTTGATAAAGGAAAAGTAGAAAAAGTGAACACCCATCAGTTTAACCCTTCAACCTACCCTCAGGAAAAGGGGGGAAGGTACATGAACCCCATGGAAAACCACTGATCCAGATAAACGTGCTAGAACTCTTACAAATACATTCTTTTATTATTATTATTGTAACTTTTAAAAATTATTTTTAATTATAGTTGACATACATTGTTATATTAGTTTCATGTGCACAACATATAATTCCACTTTTATATACCTTACAAAGTGATCACCACTATAAGTGTAGTAACCATCTGTCACCGTACAAAGCTATGACGATATTATCGACTTTAGTCCCTATGCTGTGCCTTACATCATTTATTTCTATATTTACATTCTCCTTCAACTGTAACACCCCAATTCCCCAAGGTTGTCTTTCTCATTCAAAACCAACCTCCCCTTGGCCACCTCTGTGTCAAACACCATGCTAAATGCTTTTGAGGATACCAAGTACATTGGGCCGGGGGGCCACGGGTCTCCTTTGGCCCCCAGTCTTTCTGTTTCCTGCCTGGGAACCTTGGGAAGGCCACTTAATCTCTTCCTGAGCCTTGACTGTTTCATCTGCAAAATGGCCCGAAGGCTTGGATCGGATCAGAGTCGATTGCCTCACGCAGGTAAACACGCCATGCAGGACTCGCCCAAGCGTTGATGACATCTGCTGTTTCACAGCTCTCCAAAATGCTGAGAGGAACCACTGGGAGGACCTGAAATCAATCCCGGATGAGCACACTGCTTTACTTTAATAATGATGCATTTATATTTACGGCCACTCGTCTCCCGAGTGAGTTGGGTTCACATTTGTGACAGTGATGTTTCTGCTAAAGATATTGACTTAAGAATGAAAAGTGGAGTGAGTGCATCTCATATCCCAAGAAGCGATGTTTCAGGTGGGAAACAGATGTAGCAGCAGAACGGCACAGCCCCTGAGCGCAGGGCCTTGGGAGACCCAGAAACAGAGTCGAAGAGAGTGAAGGAGCAACGCAGGTCGGGAGGGGAAGAGGCGGAGGGCATCCCTCCGTGTGGGGCTCCTGTTTCCCCACCTCCAGCCGCTGTCTCCCTGGAGGTGGTGACAGGTACCGAGCAGTACAAATTATCCTACCAGGTAGGGATGTATGAGTTGGAAGCCTCCCAGATTCCCTGCAGGTGTCCAAGGAAAGGAGACAAAGTGGTCTCCAGAAAAAGCCTCCAGGAGCCACTTTTCCTCTCTGCCTCTTGTATCTGCGTCTCAATCTGAAAGGCAGGAGCTTGCTGGCGGTGGCAGGGTTCTGCAGGAGCCTCTGGTGCCAACTTCGAAGTCATGTATTATTTTTAATGATAATAATAATCCTCTAACATGTGTATAGTGGGCCCAGTCTTTTCACAACCTGGTTCTGCTGCCTTTGAAATCCCTGTGTCTGGGGAAGAAGAAGTCTAGAGGCCATCAGCCCTCCTTGGCAGATGAGGAAACTGAGGCTCAGGATGGCTGGAGTCACCGAGCAGAGGTGTAGCGGTGCCTGGACTGGAACCTGGAGGTTTTCACTCCTACTCCAGTCCCCCTTCTAGAACCCTTTCCTCCCAGAAATACCCAGTAACCGGAACCCTGTAAGGGCAGTGGTGGAGAGCAGAGGCGAAATGCCCCTTGTTTGCAGACTCCCCTGGTCAGCCCAGGGCTCTGGCAAGCGCCCGGCCTCATTGCAGGACAGCATTGCCCAGGGCATCAGAACAGCCAGGCCGGGCCAGCAGCATCCTTGCAAATTCTTGGCCTGGTGCTCTGGGCTCTCGCCAGCACACCCAGGTCTCTTGTCTTCCTCCTGTGGTTGGGTCACAGAAGGCAGATTCCCCCGGGGCACCCATCGCCTTTCCCTTTCTCACAGCCCTGGAGCCTGCAGACTGAGGTGAAGTTCAGACGTCTCGGGCCACAGTGGGAGGCACGTGGCGTGATGTTTTCAAATGGTGGGAGGCCAGAGTTTAGACAGTGTCTCTCTCTGGAAACAAACGAAAAATCGCATAACCAAGGAAGTTCTGGGAACCATCTTGCAACCAAAAAAAGCTAGCAGAGTGAAGGCAGAGTGAAGAAATAGAGAAAAACCTGGTCTCCTGGGGCATCTTTGAGCTGCTGGATCAAGAATTGCCTGAAGCACATGCTCTAGACTTTTTATTTACAGAAGACAATAAATTCTCTTAGTTACATAGGTCAGCTGGAACTGGGTTTTGCTACTTTCAACCAAAAGATTCCTGATACTGCCCCTCTAGCTCTGAAACACAATATAATAGTTTTTGTTTTTGTAATAAACATGACATAATATTTTAACGCCATCATAGGCACTGTTTCAGCTGTGATGTCAGTCAGGTAAGTGTTGTTTGCCTCATTAAGGTCAATACAAAATAGAAATGAGGCTTTACCTCCTTACTGCTCACACCCACCTCTACCTGGCCCATGGCAACATAATACAATTTGCTACAAGAATGTGTTGATTTCAAAACATGTCCACAGATTCTTGAACCTCCTCACATCAAAAGGTGGAGAGTGATTTCCTTCCACTTGAATATAGTCCAGCCTTAGTGACTGACTCCTATTTAATAAAATGAAGTAGAAGTGACACTGTGTGATTTCCAAAGGTACATCATAAAAAGCAATGCTGCTTCCACTGGTACTCTCTCAGGATGCTCCTCTTGGGAGCCCAGCCACCATGTTGTAAGGAAGCCCAAGCCACATGAAGAGGTTGTTAAAGGTGTTCTGCTGACAGTTCCAGCTACTGTCCCAGCCAGCAGCCAACAGCAACTCTAGACCTGTGGACAAGGAGCCTTCAGATGACTCCAGCCCCCTGCCTTCCAGTTGCCACAGCTGAAACTGAGTGGAACTGAGATGAGTGATTCCTTGCCAAACTCTGCCCAAGTTGCAGACTCAGAAGCAAAATAAATGTTGTTTTATGGCACTAAGTTTTAGGGTTGTTTTTTGTGCAACAATAGAGAACTGAATCAAAAAATAACTATCAAACAGTTATAAAACGTGTATATTTTTCATCTCATCTGTTTACTCCCTATTACATCTTTTGATATAGTTGTTGTTGAAGCCCTCATTTTATAGATGGGAAAACTGAGATTCAGAGAATGAAGAGACTAGTCCAAGGTTCCCTCAGCTAGCATGTTACAAAGCTAGGAATTTAACTCATCCTTCGAAGACCTCCATCCTTCTGAAAATAAGAACTTCAGCACATATATCCTTACTTACCTCTAGTACTCAGGGGGAAAATGAGGCAACTTGACCTGAAAGCCAGTCACCTCCTCCAGCCATCACAATGGTCACAGTGACCATGCCCATTTGAGCCCCTCGAGCCAACTTGCACACAAGCCAGCAGAGGGGCCTTTCTGAAATGCAAACCTGTCCTTCTGAAGCCTTCAATGACTTTTTCTCCCCCTCAAATGCAATGCAACTTCCTTAGTGGGGCACCAATGCCCTGCCTGACCTGGCCCTGTCCACCTCTCTAGCCTGTTCTCTCACCCTTCCCTCCAGTAAAGCCTCATGGCTGGCATGGCGAACAACCAACAGACTCCCCAGACCTGCCACACACTCTCCCTACCATGGGGTCCATGTCCTTCCTTCTGCCTGGCGTTGTGGACTGAATGTTTGTGTCTCCACAAAACTCTTACCCTGAAATCTTAACCCCCAGTGCAATGCTATCAGGAGATGGACCTCTGGGAGTTGATTAGGTCATGAAGGTGGGACCTTCATGAATGGGGTTAGCACTCTTATAACAGACCCCAGAGAGATCTCTTTTCCTCTCCGCCATGGGAGGGTACAGCGAGAAAATGGTCGTCTATGAACCAGAAGACCTTTCTCCCTGCCAGAACCTTGATCTTCGACTTTCCAGCCCCCAGAACTGTGAGAAATACATTTTTTTGGTTCTGCCACCCAGCCTATGGTATTTTACTAGAGCGGCCCGAACTAACTAAGACACCTGGCATGAGGGCTTTTCCAGGAGAGGAAGAGCCACCCAATCCATCAGACTCTCCTGCAAGGGAGAGCTCATGCTTTTCGAATACTCTGTGCGCCCCCTGGCCTTCCCCAGCCTCCTTTGCAGCCCGGTGGGCCCTGTAGCTACTT
The DNA here is from genome assembly GCF_964146895.1 of Miniopterus schreibersii. Classification (NCBI taxonomy): domain Eukaryota; kingdom Metazoa; phylum Chordata; class Mammalia; order Chiroptera; family Miniopteridae; genus Miniopterus; species Miniopterus schreibersii. The sequence goes on along the minus strand of NC_138117.1, from coordinate 34,415,378 downwards.
ATGACCAGTGGATTGTAAAGATAAGAACCAAGATTGTTAAGAACTAGGATGCCTCCTTTGTCCCTCTCTTCCCTTGCTAGGGGAGACTTTGGAGGCCTCGTGTTCCAGGTGACACTTTTGTGTAACTGTGTAAAGCCACCAGAGTTTCAGTGTTTACCAGTTGTTGCAGCAGACCCGATCCTATTTTAACTAACACACTCAGGAATTTGAACAGAAGATATGCACAGAGAATTGGACACGAAGGTGGAATTCCAGCTTCACTAACCCTCTCTCTGTGGCTTTGGTCAAGATACTTTGTATCTCTATGCCTCAGTTTTTCTATCTGAAAAATAGGAAAAATTAAACCAACCTCATGAGGTTGCTATAAGAATTAAACAACGCACTGCCTGTAAAGCACTTAGCACAGTGCCCGGCACACAGTAGGTGCTCCATCATCAATGGTCTGTTATTAATTTATGTGGGAATTTTAAGCAATGAGAGTGCAATGAATCCCTCCCTACATATAATCCTCCAATAATTCCTGTTTGGGTTCCTATAGATGTAGGGTTTGCTATCCAAGGAGAGAGCAAAGTTCTAATCTCTCTAGTTCATCCTAAAAATAGTTCGCTCTTCTCTGTACATTCTGTCAGCTCAGCAAATCCCATCTAAGGAACTGGGAGATTGTGAAAGGCAATCTTTCTAAACAGGGGTCAAGTGTCCTTCTTACCCGAGGGTAACTCACACAAGATGCACATGAAGATAAAAGATGGTCCAGCAGTGTGAGCTCTTTCCACCCAAGCTGGGGTCTGGTGTCTACGGCCTCAAAGACAAGAGGCAACTAGCACATTCTACTTCCTAGAGAGAAGGGATATTTTTCTCATATTTATTAAGCCAATCATTCAAGTCATCTGAAAAACAGTTACTGAAAGTCACCAGCTCAAAAACCAGTAAATGCAAAAGTAATTGTGGATCTCGTGGTCAAGCTACTTATTGAAATCTTCAAGCGTTCCATCGCCATCACCATCATCATATTTATTGAGCACTTAGGTGTCACCCACAGTTCCAAAGATTTAATACACCATTCACTCTTACTCTTTACCTTAACCTCATGAGATAGGATTTTCATCCCCATTCTGCTCATGGAAACCCCAGCGGACCTAGAAGTTAAATAACTTATCTGGGCTCTTTAGAAACTCCCTACGTGGAACGATTTCCATTGTTTCCCTGATGCTGGGGGCTTCTAACATAGGAAGGGTCACTGGTTGTCATAGAAACAACATAAGAACTTACGTGCAGAGCCACTTTGCTGCTGGTAGGCTAGTAACACCCTCTGGCCTTTCTCATGCCCCTTTCCTTGTTCAGGCTCTTCCCTCCCCCGGAAGGTCATTCCCACCAACTTCTCAGAGTAGCTACACTCTACTCAATTTTCAAAGCCTACCTCACCACCACCACCTAGGCATAATCTCTCAGGCCTCTGTGTTTGTCCATCTCTGTTGCCCCTTACATTCTGCCTAAATTTATGGTCAGCTGTGCATTTGGCTTAGTTGTCTCAATCAAAGGGTTTCTCCTCCAAATCAGAGACCATGCTTTAGTCAACTCCGCAGCTCCAGGGCCTGGCATTTATGTGTGGATTCAATGGGCACTAACCCCATAGTGCCTGGCTCATAGCAGCCCATGTAGGTGCTCGGTAACCATGTACAGAATGGGGTTGGATGTGGAAATTGACAAAATGAGACAACCCAAGGAGAAAGTCTTGCATCCCAGAGTTAAGCATGCTGAGATGTCAGCAGGTGCTGTGAGCAAGAAAGGCCAGCAGGTTAGACCACCAAGACTTTCTCAGATTTAACAGTTAGGTTGCCCTCCAACTTAACCAACTCTGTCCTCTCAAGCAAGCTGCTGGGTTCCCCAGTTGCCACCCAAAGTAGATGAAAAGCAGAAGTTGTATTCTTATTTTGTGCAACTTTGGGGAACAACCACAGTATCTGGTCCTATGGCTTCCACACTCTCTTCTGCCATTGCCTCTCCATCCAATTTTTTCCTCCCATCTGCAGGAGAAAATCTAAATGCACCTCACTTTAAAAGCTTAGTTCATGAAAATCCAGATTTATGAAAAGCATAGATCTGGTAGTAGTAATGATTTACTTTACCAGAAATAATTTACTTAAAAACAAATCTTTAAATATCAAATACCAACCTGGTGCACTGAAAGTGCGCTTTAATTTTCAGAGACTCATACATAAGTTTGTTTTCCCTAAACACAAGGCAGGTACACTGCAGGGTCAACAGAGTTGGAGGTAGAGTGATGGGGGGACATTTGGGGGAAAACTAGAATGGGGGGTCTAGTGACAATCTGGAATTGTATCTTCCCGCTGAAAACCTTCTTACCTGCAATGCCTCTAGAGTTGATTTTTACTAAATATGTGCCTTGAGCTGATCCATCAGAAGTAAAGAGTCCTCATGATCAAATGAGTCTAAAAAGTGTGCCTGCTCTGTCCTGCTCTTAAAGATCCTGATCACCATTTGGTTGTTCAAAACTCTAAGGAATCCAAAAGTAAAGCAACTTGTTTCATTTTACTTAACCCTACTTTTAGAAACTTAATCGACCACAGAACTCTTATTATGGAATTACTAAAACCATTCCATAGAATTTCTTTCCAGAAGAGGCTACCTTGAGAAAGACAGTAAAGTGAAGTGGGTGAGAGCCTGGTGTCTGTGGCCAGACAGCCTGGGTTTGAATCCCAGCAATGCCACTCGCTCTCGATGTGACACAGGCACTCTACTCTACCGGTGCTCTGGGCTTTCATTTCCTCACGTGCAAAGCACGGATGATAAGAGGACCGGGTCATCAGACAGGGTGGATGTGAGAATTAAAAGTATTAACACATGTAAAGTTCTTAGAATGGATCCCGTATATAGTAAGTGCTCAGTAAATAATCAGCTTACATTTAGTTAGAAGGTAGAACTCACATATCATCCAACAACATGAAGACAGAGGTATTAAACATCTCAATATAATTTCTGGGAAACAGTAGAGTGTAATGTGACAATACCAGGAAAATGGAGTTAAATCCGAGAATAGATGGGTGTAAGAAAAGCATGACTAATTCTTGGTGGTGACTCAAGATGACTCCCAAGCAATGGAGAGAAGAGAAGTGGTCCAAGGCTCTTGGTGACTAGAGTAGCCTATGGAGGACATTTGCTGTGGGTAAAGCCCATCACGCCACATGCATGCTGTGTGATCTGAGGCAAGAAACCTAACCTCTCTGTGCCTAGGAATAAGAATAAAGCTGACCTTTTAGAATTCTTGTGAGTATTAAATGAGTAATTAAATGAACAGTGTAGGCTTCTAGCAAGTAAAGGTATCCCTGATTATCCAAGTCTTAAAGTGGTATGTCAATGTTTTTGCTCTTAGTTTTATTTATTTTTTTCTTGGAAACATATAGATTTAGAGACTCTAGAACCAAGGGGTACCTAAGAGGTCATCCAATGCAACCTCTTTATTTTGCTGACAGGGAAACAAGGCCCAGAAAGAGAAAGCCATTTCCCCAGGTCACATGGCAAGGGAGAGAGAAGGAACAACCTTCCTCTAGTGACACACAGAAAAAGCAGGGTAACCCTTGGGGGGGAGGAAACAGGTCCTTAGGGAGACATGAGAATGGCAGAGAGGGGGTGTGCAGCCCAGGAGAGCAGAGGACAGCTGTTTGGAAAAACGGTCCTGACCCAAAGGGTGTTGTGTTGGGCCGCGGCATCACAGAGCAGCAAGAGCGCCTGACCGCGCAATGGAAAGAACGCCTGCGACTCGATGCGTGCGTCTCTGCGCAGCCTTTGGAGCATGTTCGCAGTCCACTCTCACTTATTTTTCATCTCCTGTCAAACTCATATGGTAGGTGTGTTGTCCCTATTTTCTCAGATATTCAGAGAAGTTAATGACAAGCTGGTAAGCAGCTCAGAGAAGACTCCAAACGCCCACGGCTGTGAGCCACACCTGACCTGGAGCCACCCACCCCACATGGGTGGGATGCTAACTCTAATGCTAGGATTTAACATAGCTTTAATTTCTTACAGTCACAATAGTTCTCCTGCGATGAGAATTATTCTCATATCTCCGATCCTCCCTTCTTTGAGGAACTTTCTCTGACCAGCCCCATCCAACAGGCCCTCCCCCGTTCCTCTGAACACCTCCAGGGCTTGCTGTCTACACCCTGATGGACACCTGTCAATCACAGCCTGGCGTCAGAGCAGAAAGGCTCAATATCTCAACATTCAAATCCAGTTTAGTCCACAGTCCCTTTGCACCTATGATGTGCCAGGCTTCATGTTGGATAATGTCCACTCCCAGTCTCATTTAGCCACCCAAGAATGCCTGTCTGATCACGGCTATACCCTCAGACCAGACCAGGGCTGGGCACATAGTAGGTGCTTGTGCATATCTGTTGCACGAGAGAAGAACTATTAGGATCCTTTGATATCTTAGGCAGAGGGAGACCGCAGAAAGCAGTGGGCTGAGTAGAGGAGGGGGGCAGAGGGGGGAAAACAGAGCAGCTCTGAAGGAGGAACTTCGGGCTGCCACAGCTGCCCCCGGGTGCCCCTGGCAGGTCACAGCTGGGTGCAGATGCTGATCTTCCCCCTCCTGCTCCCCAAAGTGGAGAGCACCCTGGAACCACCCAGAGCTGAGTCCTGCCCCAGAGCAAGCAAATAACCAAAAACCATACCCAGAATCTTCAGAGGTGAGGCAAAGCTCAGGGTGTCCTGACCGCTGATTCGGTGCTTCATTTATGACAAAGAGATGAAATAAAGGAGGGGGCTGGAGTTATTCCCAAGAAAAGGAAACTCAAGCCTAATGGAGCACTGATAACAAGAACAGCACGTATAGCCCGTAAGGGTTCCAGCGAAAACAAAAGTTACCCCAGATGGGGCCAATAAAGAGCATTTTGTGAAGGGGCCACTTACAAGGTGGCCTGGGGGTGAGGCTCCCAGGGCTACAGCAGGGTGAAACCAATACACCCTGGAGGAGCAGGGGGAGGAGAGGCATTACGGGGGGTCAAAAGAGGGCGAAGGGAGCCTCCAGGGCAGAGAAACACAGCTACCACCAGTGACGCGAACCTCCCTCCATTTCTACCCTCTGGTCTCCTGGCAGGGCTCTCCAAGGCCAAACTCAACCAGAAGACAGGGGACAGGGGAGCAGGGTCAGCCTCCAGGGCACAGAATAAGGCAGGGAACAGATCAGGAGGGACCACAGAAAAGAACTGGCAGAGGCGACCATTTAATAACCATTCAGAGCTTTCCCACTGCTTGGTGCAGAGCCCGGGCCAGACTAGACCTCAGTACATATTTGTTGAGTGACTGAATGAATAAAAGCTTGCCGGGCATCCCTAAGGCCCAGTGCCCAGTGTCTCCTACAAACTGCTTTCCCCACAGTACTCAGCATGGGCATCAAAGGTGTGTAAAAGCTTTCATACACACTCACACACTCACACATACATGCACTCACTCCTACTGAGCTCTAGCTCTGTGCTGAGCATGTCTTCAGCCCTTGAGATTCATGGTATCATTTGCTCCCTATGAGATAACCTTTGGTATCTCTATTATTCAAATATGGAAACTGAGGCTTGATAGCTTTCCCAAGGTGACTCACCTGTGAGGGGCAGAGCCAGGGCTCCCCCCAGGTGAGTCTAACTGAGAGGTCCATGCCCTCACCCACCATGTTCTGATCCCCGAGCCTGAACCAGGGCCTGCCAGGTGGTGGGAGGTTAACGAGTCGTGGTCCAAGGGAACTCTCCCCGCAGTCTCCATGTGGGTGGAAGACAATGAGCCCCGTTATGCACCTCGGCTGTCCTCGGGGGGAAAATGGAATGGCTTTTGGCTGATCTGAGATGGTCCCCACAGCCTGCGTGAGGGCAGAGGGATGGAGCATGGGCCTTCCAATGTCTCAGGTCACTCTGAGCCCCGGGTAACTAGGGAAGCACTTGCCTCTTTCCTCGCTCCCCTACAAATCAATCGTTTTGTACCCATTAATGCCAGGTGGGGACCTGCACAAAGCGATCAGCTGGAAGCCCCAGCTTCGGTGGATGGAGGACAGGGTGGTTGGCAATGGTGGCCCGGGACAGAATGCTGCCTTTGTGGAAACCAACCTACACAAAGCTCAGCAAATGAACCCAGAAAGGACTGCGTTGATGGTGCAACTCTTGTTTGCCTACCATTTGACTTCTCGCAGGAAGTATTTTAAAGGGTATTTTTCTCCGTTGCTGAACAGTTCCTCATTGAGAAATTTTCTTTTGTGACACTTGGACATCTCAGCTCCCAAAGTGATGATGGGACTTTTTTTTTTTTAATTTCCACTTCCAGGTTTGGGTTCACTTCTTCATTCATCTGGAAGAGCAAAGAGGATTTCCAAATGCTTACCAAACATCTCGCTGAGCGCTAAAGATGGGCCTTGTCCCAGGCCCTGACTGTCACCTCTCAAAACCACCCTGCACAGGATGGGATGTGTCCAGCCCCTCTCTTCCTTCCCCCGGTCCCCAACTCGCCCACTCAGCACAGTTTATCAGCCTCCTCCGTGTCCCGCCAGTCGTTATGAAGCAGCAAGATAAAATCTGTCAGTTTGGTAAGAAACAGAATATAACCTGGTGGTGAAACCATCATGGATTCCAGAGCTAACGGGCCCATGAGGATTCTGGAAACTCCCTGACTCCCAAGGGAGTAAACAGAAAACAGAAACTATCACTGCTATGGTGGCCCATGGACAGGGTCCCTCAGATCCCTTACACCACCTTATCACCAATCTGCCAGACCCCTCTGTGCTCAGTCCTTTGGTAACTATGGTTGTAAGCTCCTGCCCACTCTGCTAGCCTTACTCAGGCTCCCCGCTGGCAACACCAGGCTCCCGTCATGCCTTGCATGGGCTGTGCAATTCCATCTACTTTGGCTCAGGCGGTTTTTTCTGCCTGGGATGGCTTTCTCCCTCGGTCTTTCTCCTGCAAGCTCGTACTTCGCTGAAAGACTCAGCTCAGGCTCACCTGAGTATCATTTCCTGAGCCCCAAGCTACACCGCTTCCCTCTGCTTCAACATCCACCACCCCGAGTTACATCGGCTCTCTGGTCTGCCTCCAACAGTGGGCCCCCGAGTTCTGAGAAGACCGTGTCTGGCTCCTCTGGCTCCTGCCTGGTTCCCAGAGCCCAGCACAGGGCCTGATACACAGTGAGTGCTTGGAGGGTCACTTTCTGATCTCTGGCTCATAACCCTCATCTTCTACATTGGCATGTGAATTGGCTCAGCCCCTGCCCAGAGAAACAGGAAGTTAGAGATCAGTACAAAGTGACCGAATCCCCTCGGCCCACAGACTCTCCCACCCTTCGTGGTGGGTTGTGAAACAGAGAGCGAGCAGCCCAGCGTGGGGGCCCAGGAAGCTGTGGGTGGGGGGGTCCCCCGGGGTAGACAATTCCATCAGGGAAGCAGATGGTCCCGTGAGGTATATGTCTCAAGGGTCCAAAACTACTCATCCCACCAGAAACTCCAGCAGTAGAGCAACATTTCTTCAGCTGAAATCTCTCCTCCTGGTTAAAACGTAAAGTCCCATGGCAAGGCTTTCTAAGCTGTCTTTATCTCCACAGCTTTTTTATAGTCATCAAGTGATATCCCACAACCTGTGCCCATTTAATTTCATAACAACTCTATGAGATCAGCATTATTTTCTTCATTTTATGGAAGAGGAAACTAAGTACAGAGAATCTAAGTAGCCCACAATCCCACATCTCAGAAATGGTAGAGCTGGAATCCAAACTCAGCTCTGTCTGGCCATGGTCCTCTTACCCAAAACGTTAAATTGCCTACTCTAACAAGAAGAAAGTTTCTGAACAGGAACCAGGAGACCTGCCATGTGACTTTAGCCTGGTCACAATCATTCTGACCCTTGATTTCCTCATCATTTTCCTCTAAGCCCAAGGCTACACTTGGCTCAAGACACATTTAGCATCACTTCCTCTACAGAGCCTCTCCCAAACGCTCCATGTCATAGTCAGTGGAGAACTAGTCAAGCCTTCCATTGGTTCCCATTGGCCCAGTTGTCCCAGCACCTATGTATGAGTTAGTTATCACTGCGTAACAAACCACTTCCAAACTCAATGGCTTCAAACCAGCAGTCAGAAAACATATTCTTAAAAGGCCAGATTGTAACTACTTTAAGCTTTGCAGATCCTACAGTCTCTTTTGCAACTACTCACCTCTACTTTTGTAGCTTAAGAGAAACTATAAACAATACATAAATAAATGGGCATAACTGTATTCTAACAAAACTTTACTTAAAAAACACACACAAAACAGGCAGCTTGCTGGCCCACAGCCCATAGCTTGTCAATCCATGCTTTGAGCAGTAAGCATTTATCATTGCTCATGAGTCTATGAGTTGGCTGAACCAATCTGCTCATCTGGGCCAGGCTCTGCTGATCTTGGTTGACTCACTCATGCATCTGTGGTCACTGGAAGATGCCTTGGGGTTAGCTGGTCTAAGATGCTAATTTGTGTAATTGGTAGTTGGTCTGCTATCAGAGAAGGTGACAGAGATGACTGCGCCATGTGTCTCACATCATCAAGGAAATTAGCCTTTGTTCTACTAGAAGTTCTGCAAGGTTCCTAGAGATGGTGGTAGCACAAAAGGCCAGCTGAGGCCTAGGCTCAAAACTGACACACCATCACTTCCATCACATTTTATTGACAAAGCACATCACAAGACCAGCCCAGATCCAAGTGGTAAGAAAATAGCCTTGGTCTCTTGATAGAGGAGCCAAAAGTCACATAGAAAAGGGTGTGGATATAGCACAGGCAGAAAAAACTCTGGCCATTTCCAGTCATTCCACCATAGGCGGTTGCACTTGTTTGTGCATATTTGTTACACGCATGTCTCCCTCTTTTTAGACTGTAAGCCCCTTAGAGATGGGTCTCTATGCCTTATCCATCTTCGCATCTCCTGACAGTGATGGAGCAGTCTATTTGCCCTCCTAAAGGCCCTCAGTTCCTTCCATCTCTATCACCACCACCTCCACCCTGGTCCAAGGTATTGTCAGCTCTCACCTGGCCCACTGCCATAGCCTCCTGAATGTGGAGGGGCTGTTAATAGCCACTAGGCATTGGAAACAAGTTTACACCCATTGGAGCAGGAATACAAGGCAAGTGCAGAACACTGAGCACCTGGGAGGGAAGGTTGGAGGCTTCTATTAAGATAGAGACTTGGGCAGAAAGGGAAGTCTGGAGGTGCTGATACCCTGGACATGATTCTGCTCAGTGTCAATCCTGGTGCAGCTCCTAACAAGGCACCTGGGGTCAACAAGGCAGAAAAGTGCAAGAACTCTGGCACAGGGAACCAACATGGCAAGCCCAGAGCAATGTGGGTTGAGCATTGAAAGCAATGGACCAACCCCTAGCTCTGTTTCTTTACAAATAACTTAAACTCTCTGTGCCTCATGTCATCATCTGTAAAATGGGAATAAAAATAAATAACCCCCTCTCATCATAAAACTCAAAATGCAAGAGTTTGCGTTACAGGATGTAGTAGTAAGAGCTAACACTGGTGTGCCAGGAGTGGCTGCAAGCAGTTTACATGCCACAGCTCATTTAACCCCCACCACAACCTCACAAGTCAGGTCCTGCTCTTGTCCCCATTTTACAGATGAGGAAGCAGAGGCTCAGAAATGGTTAGTGACTTGCCCAAGGTCACACTGCTGGTAGGATGCTGATCTGGGATTTGAGTTCATTCTCTTGTGCTCCATACTCGACAAACTCCAGATGACGTTACTATCAAGGCTCTCAGTCCTCCTCAAGGTCAGACATGACTTTCTCTTTTCTTCCTTTCTGCACTTAATTGGCCAAATGGCAAAAAAAAAAAAAAAATAAGAGGCCTGTGCCCTGAGCTTGCTTCTGCCAGTTCCTCATCCCCTGACCCTGAGCAAGCAAGGTTATCTTTCTGAAATTCAGTGTTACCCTTTCCATAAAATGGACCTAATAATTCATGCCACCCTGGGTGGGTCATCATGAAAAATAACTGAGGCTGGTGTGACAGCACATTGTCTGTTACCCAGCAATGCCCAATTGAAGGGCACTTCCAGACTGGAAAATGTGGACACTGAAAGGCCCAAGTGCCAACAGAGGGGTAGCTCTTACAGAGCAGGCCGCCCTCACCCACAGGTCACCTTGTTTATACAACGACCAGCCGATGCTGAAATCCAAGAAGCTGCCATCTGCCCTCGGAGCGAGCCCAGACACTGTTTTCCTGTTTGTATCATTGGCTTCAGGTTGCATTTTTTCTTTAAAAAAAAAAAAAAAAATTTGTTTTGGCAAGGGATGTTGTCCCAAATTTTTTAAGTGGTTTGGTTTTCTTTCTTTGCCTGATTTTTTTTCTTTGATTGCATGTAGTTCAAACAATGGCGTCATTTATGGGCTCCAGGCCGCCTCCTGCCATGGGTCGCACACTGAGCTCTGCTTTTTAAATTGTTGGCTGCTGTCACTCTGACCTGAAACCGCAGCTCTCCTTTGAGGTCGGGTCACGTGGCATCTGAGAGCTCCAGAACCTTGGAGTTGCAGTGTGGGCTAACCAGGATTCTGATTTTTTATTTTAAACTCATCTATTGTTATTAAATGCCCAGAGGTACATTTTCCTCTGGCCTCCCAATGGGTCCCCAAGGTTCTCAATGTTAAGCTCCATGGTCTAACCCTCCACTCCTGATCCTTTATTCTGGGAGACCTGGCACATAAAGCAGGCCAAGGTCAGCTGCACTCAGACTTGTATAGCATGCATAACATGGGCTTTCTGCCCTCCTGGATTTCTGGAATCAGGACACTTCCTCTTAAGACAGTAATTTTGGTGAGGAGGCACACAAAACCCCAATAGTCCTTTACACTAGAGTATGAACTGGCCTGTTAGCAGACCTGAGAGCCATTGTTAGATGGGGAAGGTGGAGAAGATGAGATCTCTGGGAATCACAAACAGAATGAGATGCTGTCTGTAAGAGTATGAGAAAGGGGCAGGAACAGAGGATTGTCACAAGCTGAAAATGGACTTGGCCTCAGTCAAGAATTGGCCTTGTGCTGGGACCACGCCAAATATTTACGCCAAAAGGAGATTATCATCTCCGAGGCCTCCATATTGTTGATGAGATTTAGTCTTTATTTACTTTATTTAACAAATTTTATATAAGACATCTATGTGTTAGGGGCTGCTCTAAGCTTTTTACAAATATACATTGATTTAATCTTTACAACAACCTCTCCAGCTGAGTGTTGTTAGTAGCCCCATCTTATAGGTAAGGAAACTGGGGCAAATAAAAGTTAAGTAATTTGCCAGACATCACACAGTTTCTGAGTGGCGGAGCTGGAATTCGAATCCAGGCAGTCTGGCTCTAAAGTCCACTGGTTTTACTCTTTTAGAAAAGTAAATGAATAAACTCCTGTGATGAGTAAGTCATTTCAACATTCAACTTAAAAGGCATCAAGACTGTCAGAACCAGTCATCAGAGACTGACTTATGAATTTGATGATGACATTCATTAGTTCACATTTTGACTCATTCAACAAGTATTCCCAAGCACCTTCTATGCCTCTGGACACTGAGTAGATGATCATTAATATGACAGTCACTGCTTGGAGCTTACAGTCTGGACAGCAGTCAGAGCCCCAGCTGAAGTTGCAATGTAGATGGCAGGTGGCAGGTGGTATGTGTGGGAGCTCACTGTGGGAGTCCCAGGATGGGGATGGGGGCAGGTTTAGAGAAGTGACATCTAAACTGAGGCCTCGCAAAGAAGTAGAAGTTGGCCAGATAACAAGGTAGAACACAATGAACGGGGAAGTGGACAGAGCACGTGCAAAGGCCCAGTGGTGATGGAGAGCTGGGCAGTTAGGAAAACAGAAAGTTGGGTGAGGTTGGTGTGGGGGGCGTGAGAAAGTAAAGTGGGGAGCTGAAGGTGGACAGAGAGCAGGGCCAGATACCACAGGGCCATGTGGACCCTGGTGTGGAGTTGGGTTTACTCTGAGGTCAAAGAGGAGTGTACCAGGAGAGGTTCCAAGGAATTTTTAAGCCAGGGAGGCCCGGGTAGAGATTTGAATGGGAAAGGATTTGGAGGTGGCTTCCATTGACTGTAGGAAGCAAAAGACACATCTGTCCCCCTAAATGGGCCTCTAGACCTGTGGGCTGATTAAAGGAGACTACGCCTGATTACCCCAAGTTAAATATAACAGTTTACCTCAGATGGCAGGGCCCACTTCTCTTTGAAACAATACAGTCTTGGCAGAGAAAACGCGTCCATAAAAGAAATAATCTCCAGTGGTGAGAGACGCCAAACCAAAGAGTCTTTTAAAGTTACAGACCAAAGATACTTGATTCTGGTGAACTTTCATTTCCCCAGGCACCATCAGCACAGGACAGAAATGAAGACACACGGGGACACGTAACAGAAACTATGTCATGCCTGTGGCTTGTCCCAGCCCCCAGGGCTATGCTGGAACCTCAGTCCCTACTTTCAGATGGGGGTGTCTCCATGCACGAGGAGTTCTTCCTTTAATCCTGAGACATCCACTCACCTTCTCTTCGCCACTCACCTTGTGCTTCGTGTCACTCCCCTCGTGGCACCATCATTCACAAAGGCCACTCATCCTGTGCTATTTCCTGTGCTCATGCCTCCTGGTTACACCGCAGGTCATCTGGGAACCTCTTTGATGCAGCCACAAAGCTAAGATCCTTGGAAACCTTCAAGCATAGCCCCTTCACTCCCCAACGAATTTACTTTGAGTGTTTGCCAAATGCCAGGCACTGGGGATGCAAAGAGGAATGAAAGCCAGTGCCAGCTCTCGAAGAGAGCATAGCCTCACGGAGGAGCAGAGGGCTCGTACCCTGGGCATCTTAAAACCTGACATCCAAGCATCAGCACACGTGGACTGTCACCAGGTGATGGCAGGGGGGAGGCATTCCAGGAAGAGGGCACATGCTGGGGTTGGCCTCAGCCTCGCCTGCCATGAGGGCAGGTCTGCCCCTTTGATGCTGAAGAGAGCTCTGGTTTCCTGCTCCACCTCGAGCTGAGAAAGCAGCAGTGACAGTAAGAAGGGCAGCCATTTACTAGGTTCTAGACCAGCTCTGTCCAATGGCACTTTCTGCAGTGAAGGAAATGTTCCATCTCTGTGCCGTCCAATACTGTAGCCACTCGCCACATGTGACCAATGTGCACTAGATAGGTGGCCAGTACAATTGATGAACTGAATTTTTAATTTTAGTTCATTTTAATGGCCACATGTGACTAGTGGCTACTGTATTAGACAGCACAGTATGAGAAACTGTGCTAAGTACTTTATGGATAATACATTAATTCTAACAATAACCACTGAGATAAGCATGATTATCGTCTTCATTTGACAGATGTAGAAACTGAGGTCCAGAGAGGATAAATAATTTGTTCAAGACACTCAACAAATGTGGGTAAGTGTGCAGCCAAGATTCAAACCCCAGCATGCCAAGCCCAGAGAGAAGAAATGATTCCTTCACTGCACATTCATTCATTCCAGAGACACGTAGTCATTGCACCCATTATGAGCCAAGCACTGTGCTACAGATGGGGATACAGGCATCAGTGGGGATACAGGGTTTGTGGTCTCAGTGAGCAAATGATCTATAGAGGAAGACAGACAAACTGAGGAAACCTCAACACCACATGGCAACTGCTATATTCAAAGCCAGCTCACAGTGCTGGGGAGCCCTCAGCTGGGGCCATTAGCCCAGCATGGGGAGTTGGGGAGGGGTGCCCTCCCATCATGAGAAATGCCTGAGAGGGAAGGGGTAATCGATCTCAGGCAGGGGACCAAGTCACCCCTCTGCCATGCAGCTCATGGGACACTCAACAACTTGACGCCTCCCCTGACATGTCCTCAACTGGCCAAATTGACTATTGGCAAACCACGCAGACTGTGGCTTCCGGAACTTTCCAAGATTTGCACTGTGAGAGCCTAACCTAGCACTCAATTCGTAACAGGCTTTCAACAAAGCTGTGGAGCTTTAGTGTCAGCTAGACCATGGTTCAAGTCCCAGCTCCACCACACAGTGGCCCGGTGGTCTTAGGCAAGCTTTTTAACCTTTGTGAGCTTCGGTTTCTTCATCTGACAAATTGGGATAATAATATTTACATTCCAGGGTTGTTATGAGGATTATACGTGTTACTTTGTAGACTTTTAACAGATGGCTGCTGATATTACTAAAATTATGACTGATTAAAGCTGCAAGTAGACCAGATCCCTTTGCCCCTCTGCCCTTCGCACAAGGGCACTGAGGCACAGGGAGAAAGTGGAGGTGTGGGAGGTGGGGAGAGCGCTAGACCTGGGGTCTCATCCAAGCTTGATCGCTCGCTTGAGTAACATTGAGTGAGTCACATCCCCACTCTGGGTCTCAGTTTCCCATCTCTAAAATGAGAATATTGGCCCAGCCGGGCATGGCTCAGAGGTTGAGCATCGACCTAGGATCCAGGCGATCGGGGTTCAATTCCCGGTCAGGGCACATGCCCGGGTTGCGGGCTGCAGCCGATCAATGACTCTCTCATCATTGATGTTTCTATCTCTCTCTCTCCCTCTCCTTTCCTCTCTCTGAAATCAATAAAGATATTAAAAATATATATATATAAAATGAGAATATTGGCCTAGACTTGGCAATTCACATGCAAATGCCTACTGGGACATCCAGGGAATTAAAATGAGATAAGGGAACTTAATGTGGGAACACTTACCTTTCAATTCCTGCTGACAGTTGCCACATGGGAACACTGCCTACAGTTTCCAGAGGTTCTGATTTTCACCAGAAGCTAGACATGTCATTTGCTACAACATGGAAGGACCCTGAGGGCATTATACTAAGTGAAATAAGTCAGGCAGAAAAAGACAAATCCATATGATCTTACTTATTGAAAAATAAACAAAAAAAATTAAAAATAAAAACTCATAGACACAGAGAACAGATTGGTGGTTGCCAGAGGCTTGAGGACAAAATGGATGAAGGGAGTCAAAATAGATTTTCTGTAAAAAATCTTGAATTAAAAACAGATGGTAACTAATATTGTAGTAACTATATATGGTGTCCGATGGATACTAGACTTAACACAGTGATCACTTTGTAGGGCACCTAAATGTCTAACCACTATGTTGTATATCTGAAACTAATATAATATTTATGTCAACTATAATTTTTAAATAAAATTTTTAAATTATTTTTTAAAAAGGCAGTAACTCTTAAATCATTTAGTCTTATTAAACACTATAAAATTAGACAAAGCAGGTCTCAAGTCAAGGCTAGTCCAGGGACTGCCATTGTGGCATCTGCGGGCTGAATATCTTCTCAGGACCTTCGAGCCCTGCCCATGGTGATCTGCTCCTGGGAGCCTCCAGCACACCACCCTCCACCCTTGCTGTCCTCTTTGCCCGTTTCTGAAAAAACACATCTTTCAGGTCCCCTTTTCGGTTCCTTCCCCCATGTGTGTCACAAACCTATGAGGTCTCAGAGGGTGCCTTGTTGAGGGCCGGGCCTCCTGGAACCCTACAGAGATTCATCCTGGCAAGTTCTCCTTGCATTTCCAGGAGCCCCTCTGAACCTCTCAGTTCCCAGTTCCAGTTTGTGACGACTGATTTCTTACACTGACCTCAGTCTCCACTGCACCAAGTGGAAAGTGTTGATGAAATAATCATCTCAGCCACAATGTGTGAGAGCAGGTGTGAAACGAGCAGGTGTGACAGCCAGTGAATCAAGAGCCATCCACATGCCAGGCACTGCTCATGCCGTGTTATCTGCTTAGTCTTCGTGGCAACCCGTCAGGTAAGTGTTATTATCACCATCATTTTTCCCCAGGAGAACACTGGTTTCAAGAGGTTAAGTAACCTGCCCAGGGTCACCCAGCTAGTAAGTAGCACTGCTGAGATGCAGATGGTCCAGCTCCCAAGCCCATGTTTTATGAGTTGTATCCCTCTGATGCTGAAATGCACAGTTAACCATCCAAAGGCTCCCCAGCCAAGTCAGGATGAAGTCCAGCCTCCATAGATGGGCCTGTCTGATCCAGCCCAGCCCTGCTTTCCAGCACTGAATCTCACTCCCCTCGTGGAATCTTGTGTACCTCTCTGCCTTTGCAGATGCTGATCCCTTTGCCTGAGATGCTCTTCCCTCCATTCTCTGATTGGTGAGCGTCATGGCTGACCCTTCAGAGCATCTTCTCTGTGAAGTCATCCTGGGCTTCCTGTGTCTGCCTAGTGTATCTGTTTCATCACTACAGGCTCCCACTGGACAAGCATCACCTCATGGTATGTTTGCCTCCGCATGAGATTAGAAGCTCTTTGAGGGCAGGGTTAGGGCTTAGTTCTCTAGTCCTGACCACACAGCAGGCTCAACACATGCTGTCCAAGGTGACCTAGACTGACGCTAGTCCTGCCTGCACTCTCATTATGTTTAGTTTAGCCTGAGCCCCTAGGGACCAAGGTATCATGGGTGGGGACATTGCCATTGGATCAGTCAGTGGTGCCATCCTGTATCACAGCTCAAGACTACAGACTGGGTGGCTTAAACAATTCTCACAGCTCTGAAGGTTGCAGGTCCAAGATCAAGGTGTCAGCAGGTAGATTTCTTCTGAGGCTTGTCTCCTTGTCTCGTAGTGTCTTTTTATGTCTTCATATAGTCATCCCTCTGTGTGGATGGCTGTGTCCTAATCTCTTCTTCTAGAACACCAGGTAGACTGGATGAGTACCTGCTCCAAGGACCTCATTTAACCTTAATTACCTCTTTAAAGACCATATCTTCAAATACAGCCACATTCTGAGGCACTGGGGGGCTAAGACTTCAACATATGAATTTACAAGAACACAACTCAGGCCATAACACACCCCAATTATCCTCCTTCCTTTTGCTCCCCAAGGTAATCTAGCTCCCCAAGGTGTAGCTAGAATCGTTAAAGATCAGGCTAGAGAGTCCACCAGGAGCATCCAGCCCAGCCTTTGCATTTCACAAATAGGGGAACTGAGGCCCATAGATGAGAAATGGCTTGCCACTAAAATCAATCAGCAAATTACATCAGAATTCCTCCCTACTAGTCCAGGGTTCTTCCTGTGACCCCATTTCCATCAGCAAACATCATCTTTGCTGGTCTGAACATCCACTTCAACCCCCAAGGCAGAGAAGAAGGAAGGCTGGTGGGATCCAGGAGCAGATTTCCTGCCAGGAAGTCTCCTCCCTCTCCCTGCTCCATGATGGCAGGACAGACACCCATGCCTCACCCAAAGCCCAGACAGCTAGAGCGGTTCCCTGCCACCTGCAGACTGCGCTAGTCACCAGGGCTCAGCCTCAGAGCTCCCAGGAGAGGAAGTTGATTGAAATATCAAGCATCTGACTTTCTTTTCTCAGTCCAGAGTGGCAGTAAAAAAGGAGCCCCTCGCCACCACACATGCTCTGCTTTGGTTGGTCCCAGGAGTTGCAAACCCCACACCTCTTGTTCCATAGCCCCTTATAGTCCAATCCTCTCCAGAGCTACCCCCGTTCTGTTAATACTGTCAGAGCCCAAGGCTCTTCTGTGGCTCCCTGTGCCTGCAAAAGGAAGGTGATCCTCTTCAGCACGACAGGCAGAGCCCTCTGCCTGCGTCCCACCTTGGCTCCCAATTAGGAGCATGGATCTTGGGCCAAATTGATTGAGCCCAAATCCTTTCCCTAGCACTTTCTAGTTGTGTAACTTCAGAAAAAGTTACTTAGCTTCTCTGTGCCTCAGTTTTATAATCTATAAAATGGGGACAGTAGCAAGACCCTCCTTATAGAATCGTTCTGTATATTAAATTAGTTGATATTTGTATGGCATGTAGAATAGTGGCTAGAATATATTAAGCCTTATGTAAATATTTGTTAAACACCTACATACATACATGCACACCTCCCACCCCACCCAGCACACCCAACCCAAAGATGACAAGCTTTCCTAAGAACCCACGATGTGCGAGGCACAGATTCTGATAGGAAACGGCTTAGGGATGCAGATGTACTAGATACAGCCTTGAAGAGCAGGGGCAATGCCCTGGGCAGGAAGTGGGGGCAGGGAGCAATTCAGGAAAGGTATGAACAGAGTCAGGGCAGCATGGGAGCACATGGGTGTTAGGCTAACGGCCGGGTGTGGTGGGGACAGGTGGTGGGAGCTGAGACTAAAAGGGCAGGAGACCAAATCTTGGAGAAACGGGATGCTACAGTAAGGGGTCTCATGGTGTGGACCGCTTACCAGCTAAGAATGCACCATGCAAGTGCCCATCTTTGGGCTTCTCACCCTGGTCCTGTCCCCACTCCAATGCCATTCAACAAACACTGGGTTTCAACTCTGACCCTGCTCAGCAGTAGGTCTGGCATAGGATGTAAGCACAGTCTGTTCTAGAAAGAAGCACAAAGTCAAGAGGAAAGCTAATTAGATGATTCAAGTTCAGTGTGAAATAAGAATGAGGCCATGAACAAGGGGCAGCTCCAGCTGATCTTGGGGAGGTCAGGGAGGGCTTTCCAGAAGATGGGCCATGTAAGCAGAATAGTGAAATGCACCTGAGCCTTTGCAATGGGGGGAGGTAAGGGATGTTCCAGTCTGTGAGAAGGCACCAGAGCATGAAACTGCTGATGGTGTGTTGTGGCTGGAGCAAAGGGCACATGGGGCCAAGAGGCGAGGGGCAGGGCTGTGAGGGAGCAGGTGACCAGAGCCGGGGGGGGGGGGGGGGGGGGGATGTGAGCAAGGCCAGGGAACTGTGTCATCACCTAGGAGTTAACATGCCCTAGAGATGGACTTTGGGGATGGGAAGGGCATAAATAGAGCTACGTTGTGGGTTCTCCCAGCAGCAGAGCCTGAGACAAGAACATAGATGGAGGTGGTTTATTGAGAGGTGGTCTCAGAAAGCAGCAAGACCAGAGAGAGGATAGTGAGTTAGGGATTTGGGGGGAAAAACAAGGGGTGTGTTGTTGAGCTTGTTACCTCTGTGGGCAGCTAGAACTCAGTCTTGCTGGGAACCCTCTGAGTCACTATTAATGAACTTCATATTGTCACCAACTTTCAATCCCCATAGCCTGCAGGTTTCCTTCAGAATGTATTAACTCTCCCCCTTCCCATCGCTCCTCCACATTGTGCCTGGGCAGGGGCTGACTGGCCTTCTGTGGTTTTTAATAAGCCCTGCATGTTTAAAATAGGATACTCCCAGCATGCATGAAACTGTCCTCACAGCTGTGCCAAAATCAGGTGGCCCAAGGGAGGTGTGTGGGCCACAAAATCATCTGTAGCAATCCCCCTGGGTCCAAGGTGCATTGGTGAGCATTATGTTTCATTGCAAATAAAAGAAAAACAAAAATAATAGTGGTTTAATCAAGTTAGACTCATTTCCCCGTTGCATTGAAGAAGTCCAGAAATAGTGGTTTATGGCTTCACTTTGTGAAGGGCATTCTTCGAACTGTGGAAGGCCATTCTCTAATGGACCAAAGGGAATGTTGGAGCGTCAGCCATTATATTCATGTTCCAGGTGGCAGAAGAGAACAGCAGAAAGAAGAGTGCACACTCTCCATTTTAAGGAAACTTCCCAGCACTTCCATATGACACTTCTATTTATATCTTCTTCACCAGACTTAGGCACGTGGTCATTAGCTGCAAGAGAAGCTGACAAGTATTGTCATTTAGATCACTAGCTATGTACCTAACTGAAAATTGAGATTCTTGAACTAAGAAGGGAAAGAGAATAGACCTTAGGAGGTGACTAGCAGCTCCTGCAGCAAAGATGTGAGATGGGAACCAGGAGGTTAATTGGGAAGCAATTTTTGCAGTCCAGGTATACTGAGAAGGACCTAAGCAAGGGGAGCGGGAGTGGGGATGAAGGGACTGCATCTGTCAGATTTCTGGGTATGGATTTGACAGGAATTGGTGGGGGACATGAAGAAGAAAGGAGGGAATGGGTTCAGGAACGCCATTCACACAGCCAGGAACTATATAAGGTCAACAGTTCAGTGAAGGCCTTGAGTCCCACTGAGGACATGCTACGTTTGAGAAGGACAGCCAGTAAGTAGATAGTTGGGTGTTCAGGTGGTCAGGAGAGAAGTCTCAGCCCAAGGTAGCAACTTGGGGGTGTCAGGAATTGGAGCAAAGAAGAGTCCTTGAGGTGGGAATGTAAAAAAGGGAGCAGGGAGCTCAGATAGCACAGTAGGCCAACATCAGCGTGTCACCAGCATGGGAGCTAACCTTTGTGAAGTGCATCCAAGGGCCAGGGAGAGTAAGGAGTATTTCTGCCCCTGGTTGGTTGTATCCCTCTGTCAAAGCTTCTAACAGGAAGCCTCCCTTTATACCTATACTCTGGGTTTAAATAATCACTTGGCCTTCAAGCCTAGGGCTGGTGATGGTTCCCGGTGATTACTCACTTTAGAGTGAATTTCTTGTTGAATTCCCTTAATCCTTCCATACTGTCATAAGCAGTGCTTTCCTTAAACTCTCCTTAGTTTCAAAGATGATGATGATAGATAGATGATAGATAGAGATAGAAGATAGATAGATAGATAGATAGATAGATAGATAGATAGATAGATAGATAGATGATAGATAGATAGATAGATAGATAGATAGATAGATAGATAGATAGATAGACAGATGATAGATGATAGAGATGATAGATGATAGAGATGATAGATGATAGATAGATGATGATAGATGATAGATAGATAGATGATAGATAGATAGATAGATAGATAGATAGATAGATAGATAGATAGATGATAGAGATGATAGATAGATGATAGATTAGATAGATGATAGATAGATAGATAGATAGATAATAGGATAGATAGATAATAGAGGATGATAGATGATAGAGATGATAGATGATAGATAGATAGATGATAGATAGATAGATAGATAGATAGATAGATAGATAGATAGATGATGATAGATAGATAGATAGATAGATAGATAGATAGATAGATAGATAGATAGATAGATGATAGATAGATGATAGATAGATAAATGATAGAGAGATGATATAGATAGATGATGATAGATGGATAGATAGATAGATAGATAGATAGATAGATAGATAGATAATAGATAGATATGATGATAGATAGAAGATAGATAGATAGATAGATGATAGGATAGATAGATAATAGAGGATGATAGATGATAGAGATGATAGATGATAGATGATAGATAGATAGATAGATAGATAGATAGATAGATAGATAGATAGATAATAGATAGATAGAAAGATGATAGATAGATAGATAGATAGATAGATAGATAGATAGATAGATAGATAGATAATAGAGGATGATAGATGATAGAGATGATAGATGATGATAGAGAGATAGATGATAGATAGATAGATAGATAGATAGATAGATAGATAGATAGATAGATGATAGATAGATAGATGATAGATAGATAAATGATAGATAGATGATATAGATAGATAGATAGATAGATAGATAGATAGATAGATAGATGATTGATAGATATGATGATAGATAGATAGATAGATGATAGATAGATAGATAGATAGATAGATAGATAGATAGATAGATAGATAGATAATAGAGGATGATAGATAGATGATAGAGATGATAGATGATATAGATAGATAGATGATAGATAGATAGATAGATGATAGATAGATAGATAGATAATAGATAGATAGATAGATAGATAGATAGATAGATAGATAGATAGATAGATGATAGATAGATATGATAGATAGATAGATAGATAGATAGATAGATAGATAGATAGATAATAGAGGATGATAGATAGATGATAGAGATGATAGATGATATAGATAGATGATAGATAGATGATGATAGATAGATAGATAGATAGATAGATAGATAGATAGATAGATAGATAGATAGATAGATGATAGATAGATAGATATGATAGATAGATAGATAATAGAGGATGATAGATAGATGATAGAGATGATAGATGATATAGATAGATAGATGATAGATAGAGATAGATAGATAGATAGATAGATAGATAGATAGATAGATAGATAGATAGATAGATGATAGATAGATAGATAGATACATACATACATACATACATACATACATAGATGATAGATAGATAATAGAATAAAGAGGTGGGTGGGAGAACAGATGGTAATATATAGATAGCAGGGAAAAATTAGATCAGAAGGGAACATGAGAAGGAACAGTGGGAGATGCAGGGGGAGAACCAGGAGTCAAGGGAGAAGCGAGCTCAAGGTCAGATGTGACCCCCACATTAGTGAAAAGGAAGACTATGACACATTTATTGGATTTGCCATAAGAAGGTCTCCAATGACTTTAATGAGAGTGGTTTCATGTTGTGGGAGAAGCCAGACTGCAGCGGGTGGAGGTGCAGAAATGAGTGGGAGATGAAGAAGTGGGACAACTGCTTTCTCCCTCGTCGCCACCTGAAAAGCCTGGCTCACATGTCACCTCCTCCACAAACTTTCTCTGAGGCTCTTTATTTCCTTTATGCTCACTGAGCATCCACTTACTTATCTGCCACAAATCAGTGGCTGAGCTCCAGGGTAGGAGTCCATGGCCCTGGATCTACTCAATGTCATAGAAAGAGTACTGGACTTGGAGTCTAGAAACATGGGCTCAAATCCTAAAAAATAGTTCAGCCCACCCTCCCAAGCTCCTACAAAGGAAGCACATCTTGTCTGACTTGTCCAGGAACAGGCTCGGGGCCCTGCTCAGTGCCCATTGTCCCACGCCATGGAAGGGTGCCCCTCCAGCTGCCATCCAGTTGGGCTTCCTCACTGGTCATCATCCAGTGAAGAACCATAGCCTGCCCTCATCTGTTTCCTTGGCCATGAAAAAATATAGGAGCTCCCGATGGTCACAGACATCCCCCTTTCCCACCATCTCCAGGACTGGTCAAGGCCAAAGACAATCTCTGTTACCTGTGGTTCCATCAAGAAGAGGATATTGACCATTTTACCTATGAGATTTGACTGCCCATTCTGCATTGAACCTTAGAAAGCAGAGAACTCAGAGACCTTTCTACCATATTCTATTCAACCACATGCTTCATTTGACAACATTGAAGACTCTCAACATTAGAAGAGCCAAGGGAGCTGTTTCAAACGGCAGATGCCTTGGCCCCACCCCAGACCATGGACTCAGAATTTCCCGGGGGGGTTCCAGGCTTGTCTGTTCCTCAAAAGAGTGGTTCTGATGGGGAGCCAGGGCTGGGAATCACCAAATCTAAAATTAATCACAGGAAATGAATACTGAGCTAGACCTACTAGGTGCCAAGCAATGCCACTGTGGTAAACTTTGCCACAGCCCAACAGTGTGGGCTTTCTCAGCCTCATTCTATAATGAGGAAAGGGAAACTCTAAGATGGCAGGGGGCTTCCCAAGCCATCCAGCTGTTAAGAGGCAGAACCAGGGTTAGAATCTGGTCATTCTGATTTCAACACCCAGCCTTGCCTATGCCCCTCTATGCACGCCCTTCTGTGTAAGAGCCCTGTGCGAACAGACCCTAGGGAGATGGGATGTGTCCAACTCATGCCTGGTCTGGGAGCTGACACCTGAGTGAGGGTGGCTGACACATGAGCAGTTAACTCTAACATAACACAAAGCTGCCTGAGAAGGACAAGCAGAGGCTCCAAGGGCTTTGAAAGTCCAGCTGTAATGTGGTGGGGACACCGGAAGGAACCAAGGAAAGCTTCTGGGAAGAGGTGATGTTTGAGCTGGGTCTTGAATGATACCACAGGTATTTCCACTTGCCATGCAACATGCCAAGCACTGCACTTGGTCCAGGGGGTAAAAAGATAAACAGGGCATGGTCCCTGCCCTCTGGACGCTGGGAGTCCAGCGTTCAGCCTTCTCTGCACCCCCTGTTCTCCGTAGGCCTTCTTCCTCCATCCGCTTCTTTACTGCCCTCATCCCTCGGCTTCCTATGGTGCCTCAGCTCCCCTCAGTCCTGTGGAGCACCCTTCACAGTGAGCCAGGCTCCTTAGTCACCCAGGAAATGGGGTGCTCCAGGTCCCGCACTCAGGGAGGAGAGAGGCACATGGGCCCCACCCAGGCTGGGGGGTGGGGGTGGGGACTATGAGGCAAGTGCCAGAGCCACAGAGTGAGTCAGAGACACAGACACCTGAGAAATGGGCATAATAAGACCCACTTCCCTGGGAAGCCGAGGAGAGAGATGAGATAGGAAGAGAAAGTGCTTTGAGCTCCTAAGAAGAAAGAGACCATAAACAGATCCAGGGTGTTATTACCATGGTCATTACCTGCCTCGATTAAAGGGGCACGCATCTGACTGCATGAGGGATCCCTAACTAGTCCTGCAACCCACACATGGCTGTATTTTTAATATAATTTCATTTTTATTATTAACAGTTAAGCCCATGAAATATTCTTCAAGTCACTCCGACGTGTTAATACTCCCCTTCAGGCTGGGTGGGGTCTCCTCCCTCCCACACGGCTAGGAAAGCATCCAGCCCAGGGAAGAGCCTGAACTGCCGCCCCCGTGACACCTCAGCTCTCCAGCCCTGGGTCCTCCCCACAGGGGTCTGCTGTCATCTCTTGGCCCCTGGTCCCATTATCCAGATTCCCCACCCCCTTGGTTGGCTCTTCACGCCTTCCTCGCCTCATGGCCCTGCCTACACCTGCTTTATCGATCCCTCAATCAAGGGCGAGGAGAATTGAGTGAACTCCTGCCAGCGATAGGCATCGGGGAAGCAAGGATTAGTTAGACACAGTCTTTGCCTTCAAGCAGATAAGCGCAGAGGCTGTTTCATTCATTCACCCAACGAGCTCTAAGCGCAGCACCATGTTCTGGGCCCGGTGCAGAGCACTCAGAATAACACACATCCCGCCCACGGGAAACACACCTGTGAGAGGACACTGACCCAACAAGGCAGGAATACGCACTGATGTGCATTATAATACAGCAGTGTCCCCAAGGCTGAGGGGGTGGAAGAACTCAGTCTGCCTTGGAGCCGGGCTGGGCGGGAGCGTGATGGCCATTGCTGGGGACGGTTCCCAAAGTGAACAGACCTGAGCTAGGCCTCAAAGTGCAGAGGGAAGGAAGAGCATTGCAGGCAGAGGGAACAGCATGAGCCAAGTGCTGGGGAGAAAGAAATGAGTGTGCTCAGGACATGGGGAGGGGTCCAATGTGGCTGGGTGATGGCGAGTTGGGAGGAAGGATAGAAATGAGGCTGGTGCCCAGCCGGGCGTGGCTCAGCGGTTGAGCATCGACCTAAGATCCAGGCGATCGGGGTTCGATTTCCCTGTCAGGGCACATGCCCGGGTTGTGGGCTCGATCAATGACTCTCTCATCATTGATGTTTCTATCTCTCTCCCTCTCCTTTCCTCTCTCTGAAACCAATAAAGATATATTTTAAAAAAAAAGAAATGAGGCTGGTGAGGAGTCAAGGGCCTCGCATGCTATGACTATAAAGATGGGCAGCAGCGTTTACAGGCCCAGCCATGAGCCGGGCAGGCTGAAGACACCCAGGTTGCCCAGCCTGGAAGAGGCCAAGCCTGCTGGGAGGAGCCCTGGCTCTTGATACAAAACTAAGGGGTTTGATTGAGGATGGACGGAAGTGAGGGATTTAGGCAGAGGGAAGGGGCGCAGCAGGCGCCTTGGGGTTACTGGGCGTTGGGCGCAGTAAGAAGTTACAAGTGGTGAGTGGAGGGTTTCAGGGAGTGGGGGTTCCCAGGGAGAGCCTTGGCCTCCTCCACAAGCACATCACAGAGGGGCAGAGCTGGAAACAACCTTACGGAACATCCTGATGAGCAGCAGGTTCCCCTTCTAAATACTTCACCAAGCTGCCATGTGCTTGCCCCACGCGACCTGCGCCCTAACTCAAGTCAACAGCATCTCTTGCTTTGGCTGCTGTAGATGATGCCCAATATCCTAACCGTGGCCTGGAAGGTTCTACGTGGCCTCTTCCTGGCTTCAGCCACCCCAGTCTTGTTCACTCCCCCCTCCCTCCGCCCCTCCCATGGACTTCCTACCCTCCGCCACACAGGACTTCAAGTGTCTTGCAAAAGCCCGGCTCTTTCTGCCCCCAGAACTTCACGCTGAAGCACTTCTTGTCACTCCTCCCACCCACCCTGTCCCATTTCCTAGCTGCCCTTTGTCTTTCTTTGAGTCCAGGCCTCCCTGACCCCCACCCTGCCTCCTGCTGTTCCACACCCCAGGACACTCCTTTCTTCTCCAGCTCGTGCTCTTATAACATTTGTTCTTATCTGGCTTCCACACAACCTTACAAACTGGACTTTTCCACAGCTCGGCTCCCGCAGCTGGGACAGTTCCTGGCACAGAGCAGGATTCGCAGTCTTCTTTGGGTGAATGATTGATTTAACAAGAGAAAAATGAACAAATGGATGTGTGCGCAAGCCCTGAGCTGTGCTTTAGCCCTGCTGTTCTCGGCCCTGACCAGCCTCCTCTCCTCTTGCTCCCAAGCCCCGCTTAGTCCCACTGGCCTCGAGAAGGCCTCCCTGCAACGTCCCGGGACACTGCTCTCCATGGCCGCTGCAGGCTGTGCTGTCTGAACATCGGGACACTTCAGTACCCCACTGCAGCTCATGATGACACCCTGTGTGTGAATCTTGCCTTTCCTGCCAGAAGACAGCTCATCAAGGGCCTGACACTGTTAGACACAAAAATGGGCTCCAGATAAGGGAGGTGAGGGAGTCACATGCCTGAAAGTGAGCTCAGCCATCAGAAGGGGTTGAGTCACCATAAAAGGTTTCAAATATGACATAGCATCACATAAATGTAGCCCTTTCCTTTCCTTTCCTTTCCTTTCCTTTCCTTTCCTTTCCTTTCCTTTCCTTTCCTTTCCTTTCCTTTCCTTCCCTTCCCTTCCCTTCCCTTCCCTTCCCTTCCCTTCCCTTCCCTTCCCTTCCCTTCCCTTCCCTTCCCTTCCCTTCCCTTCCCTTCCCTTCCCTTTCTTCCCTTCCCTTCCCTTCCCTTTCTTTTCCTTTCCCTTCCTGCAGTGATTGGACACTCTCTACCCATAGGGTCTGAGTTAGGGGACAGAGGAGAGGGAAGTTGTGCTTAAGCCCTGATCCCTGTGTGCTAAGGTTTTCAGCCTAGTTACAACATAAGACCTGATCGTAAGTAATCACCTTATGAGACTATCAGCTGAGTGCCCAAGAGAACCCCACCTTCGGAATTCCATTTCTTTATCATCGAACAATCCCAAAGTCTGTCCCCATGCCCAGGAGGCACCTGGGTACCCAGTTCCCTTTCTCACTGGGTGGTGTTCTCTTTCACAGCACCATCCCCTGGATCTCCTGTTTCCACCTTCCCATTTAATCTTCTCCAGTGGTGTGGGCGTGTGTGTGTGTGTGTGTGTGTGTGTGTGTCAGTGAGTTTGCCCCAGAAAAAGCACATGTTGCTAAAACCATTCCTGGGCTGTCTGCATACTATGCTGTCCCGCAGGACAGTTAATGTTGAGGAGTCGTTTTTGAGTTCAGGCTTGAACTCAACAGCCTGCCTTTGGCAAACACCCAGTTGGACAACATGGCCAAATGGCCATGGAGAGTGTCAGTGCTGGAACCTGGACTGCAAAGGTCCCGATGAATCCCTAAGAACACTTTCAAGGCAAAGGTGTTTTAGATATCTACAGAGAGATCCCTGGTACGGTAGGGAAATAGTTGAGATGGGTAAGGTGACTCTCTTGGCACTTCTAAGGGATTGAGACATAGGAATTGCCAAAGTTTCTCAAATTCTACCACCCCACCTTGAGCTGCCTGGATGATGAAATAGTCTGAGGAGTTTGAATTTTCTACAGTGATGAGCTGAGCTAAAACCCAGTACCCCAGCCTGCTTCCCAGTGATCACTAAAGGACAAGCCAGATTGACGATGCCCCCCCAACTAGACTAGAGCATAGCTCCCCTCCTTGGATGCCGCCAGCCATCAGGAAGAGTTGCTTCACCTATTAGCTGGCAAATGAGATGCCAGGTGGAAGCGAAGTGTTGAAACAGAAGTAGAGGCACCCCCACCCCAAGTGATGAAACACTTGGAAAGGGCTTCACGGAGCTTGCCACCTGCATGAGAAAATAGGAGAGATGGGAATGGGAGCTGGGGACACCCAGTTGCAAGGCCCTGACTTGAACTTGAGCATGCCATCCCTGGTGGCAGAGAGGCAGAGGACTGGGTGGGAAGGGAATTTGGGGGGACTAGTGCAGCTACATGGAAGAAGGCCTGATCAAGGCAGAACCTGGCAAGTGGATTCAGCTTTTGGTGCCTTAGAGATAGTCTTGGCTTTCTGGTTGAGTCTTCCCACCTGAGCCCAGTAGTGCTAGTAATTCCCTAACACTTCATGGCTAAAAATAGCAGGAGAGGTCAGGTCACAGAACGGAGAGGGGGAGGAGAAAAGGAAGAGGGGAGGAAAAGAGAGAGGGAAGGAACCAAAAAGAAAGAAATCTTTGAGAGTGTGTCCCTAATATTACTGATCTGAAATAGTCAGAGATTCCAGCACTTGGAAAAAGTTCTTTGCAATGAATGGAATGTTGTGTGCTAATACATGTGCTGTGCAAGTCTAAATGGATCTGTGTGTGTGTGAGCGAATGGTGAGTGAGTGTGTGTGTGTGTGTGTGAGTGTGAGCGCCTGTGCGAGGATACGTGCATTTCCTGATGTGTGAATGTGGATGTATTTGTGTGGACGTACATGTGTGTGCATATTTGTGTGTCTGTGCAACATCCCAGAAAGTAAACAACCCTGAAATCAGCCTCAGAAAACGTGGGATCTTATCTTGATGGGCTACAGACCAGCTGCGTGACCTTGAACAAGTCATGTTGCCAGGCTGGGTCTCAGTTTTCTCCTATGTTCTAATTCCTAGAGCAGCAATTTTCAACCAGTGCGCCGCAAAAAATTTTAAAACATGCAGCACCTGACTATTTAGACAGGGGCACTGACCTCTTTTCCCCGAGGTTGTCAAATAAAACAATGACAATGGCCAACACAACAATAGCCATCCAGTGTGAGTGAATCAAAACTATACCTATTTTTTGTCAGATCAGCAAAAAATAAAATATATTTTTTGGTGTTCCACAGGATTTAAGTAATTAGTTTATGTGTGCCATGGGATGAAAAAGGTTGAACATCACCATCCTAGGGAAATGCCTTAGCACATAATAATCACTCAATAAATATTTATGAAATGAGTGATTGTTATTTGGAGAAAATGCTGCCTACTGCTTAAGGTTGAGGAGATGATAAAATGAGAAAATGTATGCAAAACTGTTCTCTTACTCTCTCCGTGCTTGGCACATAATAGAAGCCCAATAACTGTCAGCTCTTCCTCTCCCCAATTTCAGGTGTTTTCCCCTTAGTAGAAAGAGGTCAGCAAAGGAAATGATGCATAAGGGTCCCATGCCTCTTGCTTAGGCCGAGTAAGTGCTACAGGCCATATTCTTAAGCCAATTTCCAGGGGCTTCCAAGCTCCCACTGTGTTATATATTAGCCAGGCCTCTTCTCCCTGCCCTCAGTCAAAGATTGATAGTAATTCATTTGCAAGAATTAAATGCAAGATTGAATTTTAATGCCTCAGAAATTTGAGGTCAACTTTGCTTTCAGTAACCTTTGGGGCAGGAAGCCTGGTGAGTGAGCTGGTCCCCTGGCCTCCCATCTGGTGGGATATTTGTGGGTCGCAAACTTGCAAGACTGCAACTCTCATCCTTGTTACGCAGCTGAAGGAATGAGAGCTTGGAGAGGTCAAGTCACTGGCCCAAGGTCACACTACTCGCTCCAGGACACCAGAGATGCCTCCAAGTCTAACAAGTGATATTCAGAAGCTTCAGGAAGGTAAAAATCTCCTCACTCAGAGGTCTCTGGAATTCTGAATCCACAAACATCTCCAAATCTCTGACCAGTCAGCCCCGGCGGAGTATTGGCAGATGGAGCCAGGGCTGTGTGGCAATCAGAAAACTAGTCAGGTGGGACTGGAACGGTGCCTCTGAGGTATTTCACAAACACGGGGAACAAACACATTCGGTGTCGCAATCCTGGCCACTGGGAGCTGCCGCGTTGGCTGTTTTTGAGAGCGAACTGTGGAGAAGGAGTTGGAGGGCCAAGGTGGGTGCCATCTTGGAGGCTGGGTCAGCCTTGGGGACACCGGGCCCTCACAGTCCCTGCAGACAGACTGGCTCCCCTCCGTGTGCCAGGAGCTACTCCAGACCCTTAGAGAGGCACCCAAGGCCTCCCACGGTCCAGAAGTGACCCATTTTCACATCTGCTC
The DNA here is from genome assembly GCF_964146895.1 of Miniopterus schreibersii. Classification (NCBI taxonomy): domain Eukaryota; kingdom Metazoa; phylum Chordata; class Mammalia; order Chiroptera; family Miniopteridae; genus Miniopterus; species Miniopterus schreibersii. The sequence goes on along the minus strand of NC_138117.1, from coordinate 34,385,160 downwards.
CCATTACTGCCTGTGACAGACGCTAGGACGCAGGCTAACCGCCTTCTGACTGGGTTCCAAACATACCTTTTTCTTCCCCTCCAAGCCCAGGAAGCAGCCCTCATCAGAACTATTCATCCTGTAATCCTACAAACAAAAGCTAATTAAGACCAAATCTCTCTCGGCATTGCGCAATGCCCTCTGGGGTAATTAGTCCAACTGGTATGAGCTGCTCCCTAAACTCAGAGCACAAATATGGTCACATTCCACGTATTTTTTCCCAGTGAATCTCTTCAGCACACATCTACATGGAAAGCAGACAGTCCAGCATCTCTCTGGAGGTTTCCTCCCTTCCCGGCAAATTGTCCCAAAGCCCCGGGGACAGGCCAAGTAAAAACAAAATGATTCTCAACGCACCAGGCGCAGAGGACCTGGAGCCTGTTCAGTGTGCAGCTGCCGTGGATCCTCTGCCACGAATTCTTTCTGCCACGTGGTGCCACTGTTAGAACGCAAGCCTACGGAGAGCAGGCCGACAGCTGTCACGGGGCCGGTGACAAAGGTGAAGGGAAGAAGCAAAGGGGGAAAAACTCAAAACGCAGACAACAGTGTGGTGATTGGCAGAAGGAAAGCGGGGTGAAGAGCAGCAGAGGAGGGGAGAGGGGAGATATGCTGACAGGCGGAGACTTGACTTGGGTGGTGAACACAAAATACATTATATGGACGATGTATTCTGGAATTGTGCACCTGAACCTATGTAACTTTACTAATCAGTGTCACCCCAATAAATGCAATAATTAAAAAAAACACACAAAACTCATGGCTGCACAATTGCTTGGACACATATAAATGCCAAAATCAAGTCCCTGACCACAGCCAGGCCCCCCATCAAGTTCTTGGAGTATAATTTTCCTAATTCATTTCCTCTTACTCAGCCATTTCCCAGAGGGTAAGAAACAGCAGGAACGCTGCATCGGGACAATGTCCTTACAGCCTCACAAACCCTCGCTTCCTGCCCCATGAGCGCAGCAGGGAACAGCACCCCTCCTTCAAACATCCAGAAAGAGAAACGATTTTTAAATCCTCTCAGGAGCGGAGGGCTTCAGGCCCCGCACCTGCCCCTCTCAGGGAGGCTGGCCTTGGTGCCAGTCCCCTCGTGTAACTGGCAGCTTCCTCACTGAAGAGGAGAGCAGAAGCCCACGTTAAATTTCCAGCACTTTCCAGGGCCACAAAGCTGTTCCCAGGCCTAGGGAGAAAAACAGTAATTATATTTGGGAAGGGCCTCCTGTCTGCCAGGCACTTAGACACAAATGATCCTGTTTAATCCCAAAGACACTGAGAGCCAAGCGGCGTGAGATGCACTGTGCGGAGGAGCAAAGCGAGGTCAGAGTGCTGAGCGGCCCAGAGCTACTCAGCTGTAAGATACTTGTGTTCTTCCTCCTGCCCCAGAGAGAGGCACAGCCTGCCCCCTGGCCCCCAGGGTTTGCTACAAGTGAGGTCAAACCGAAAGGAAGGAATTTCTGAGCAGCCCGAGAGAGATAAAGGAATCACAAAGGGGCAGCCAGAATGTGGGGGGAGAGGGCTGTTATCTTGGAAGGTGAGGAAGAAATAGATTTAATTTAGGCCCTAGAACTCAGCCTAGCACATAGTAGGTGCTTTATTACTGTATATTTTAATTTTTTGGATACTTGCCCTGAACACTGCTTAAGTGTGCCCAGACCTGGGACGGACCCGTGGAGCATAAGGACTGATCCAGCACAAAACCTCATCTCTGAGCTTACCATGATGGAGAAGACTCATGTCTTGATTATTCTAATTAAATTAGAAGAGAAACATGATATCAAAGAGAAAGGTTGAGACAGAAGCCCAGGGAAAGAAAATGCTAACTTCCATCTGGAGAAGCTCCGGAAGGCTTCCTGGAGGAGGGAGCATTTTAGTTGGGCCTTGGAATATACATAACAATAACAACAACTATAATCCACTGACTTCTGTTGACCACTTGCTATGTGCCAAGCACTATCTCATATATATGGCCTTATTTAATTCTTCCAATAAATCCACGGTGTAGGTAGTGTTAGTCCCACTACACAGATGAAGACACTGAGATACAGTAATGACAAACCAGTAATGTCGGAGAAGGGATGGAATCCCAGGCGTATCTGGAATTTACCTACCTAGTCAGGGGAGAGGCTGGAACCGAGAGTGAGAAAGAGGTCTGCCTCCTCCGGGGGAAGGACTCCTCTGCAGTGGGCTTCCTACACCGAGGCAGGGAGCGAGTGTGCATGGGAGGGAGGAGGGCCCAGCCTGCTTCTGCTGAGAGGCACGGTCTCCCTGCCCACGAGTAACCAGCAGCACAGTGACTAGCAAACTCTGACAAATGAGATGAGACACTCGTTGCTTGCAGAAGAGAAATTAAAGAGAGAATTGGGATCGCTTGCTCCCAACTTCCCCAAGTAGAGCAGGGGAAGGGGCTCACCTTCCCACCAATACTAGCTTTCACTCACTATGGGCAAGGCATAAACTAGGCTTTTGCAAACATCGTCTCTTTTTAATTTTCAAAGGAACACTTAAGTAACTATAGATAATATCCATTGATTGTGAATCATGTCCCAGGCATTGTTCTAGATGCTTCTATATGTTTAAACGCATTGGATTCTCTCAACATCTCTAAACACTAGTTATGATCATTAGTATCCCCTCTTCACAGAAGAGGAACCTCAGGTTTAGGGCAATTAAGCGTTTATCCCAAGGTAATACGGGTGGTAAAAGGAAGAACCGGGACTTGAACTCAGGTAGTCTGACCCCAGAACTCCTGCTATTCACCACTCCCCATTCTGCCCCCAAAAGTAGGCATTACTATCAGCGTTAAATAAATGAGGTAGAGGTCAAGCAAGATTATATGACTCGTCCAGTTTTTTGGTGGCAAAGCCACCATTTGAACCCAACAGCCATCCTCTTAACCACTTGGCAGCAGCAGCCCTCATCCTGGCGCTGACCTGTGGTTTGCTGCACTCACGTCATTTCTCTTTATACCGTTTCATTGCCTGGAAGGGAAGAAGAAACAACTTGGTACTCTCCAAGGGCCCGGTCAGCTCAGCCCTCCCAGGCCAGGGTGGACAGTTTCCACATCCCAGGCTCTCACTCGAGTGGGAAACCAGTTGCTTTCTGGCAGGCAAACCACAGCCTAACCCTTAACAGCTGCTTGTTTGCATGAGGATAACTCGGGGTTCCTGCCACCACCCTGGCCCACCCCTGCGGTAGACTCTCCAGGATGGCCACCAACAGTTTCTCCCGTCTCTGAACATCCCACCTGTTCCTCACAGCAAGAGGTGGGGTCTCTTTTCCTTCCCCTTGAGTCTGATCTGACGTGTGATTTGCTTTGCACAACCAAATGCAATAGAAATGATGCCCTGCGACCCCCGAGCCTGGCCTTAAGAGTTTGGAGAGCTCTGTCCCCTGCCTCTTAGAAGCCAGCTGCTGGGCTGTGGGGATGCGCAGGCTCCACTACGACTGATGAGAACCCACATGGAGAAGAGAGGCCCAAGGATGAGAGGCCATCCTGGATGTTCCAGCCCCGGCAAGGTCCCAGGTGAGGGCAGCTACCCAACTAACCTCAGCTACGGCCCATAGAGAGAAAACTGCCCCACTACCGGGACAGTAATAAATTGTTGCTGTTCTAAGCCAAATACCTGGGAACGGTTTGTTACATAGTAATTGAAAGAATCCCACTTCTTCCACGTTACCTTTTTCACCACAAAAGATTACTCCATAGCTCACAGGTGTCAGTGTCATTGGCTTATGGCACTTAAGCGTATTCATGCCCTCATGACCAACACGACTTCCGGCCTCAGGCAGAGGGGAGTAACGTGGCCTCATTCACTTAGCCTGAGGCCCTATCTGCTCAGGATAGAGATCCAGAGATAACTAAAGCACTGTCTGTGCCTTCAGGAGGCCACATCTGGGGATGAGCCGGGTCCCTGTCATCACAACACAGAGTGATGGAGTGAATTCATTCATTCAACATCTGTTAAGAGCCTGCTATATGCCAGGAACTCTGCTACTCATTTGTGCTAGTAACCCATGAACAAAGAACAAAACCCAGCCTTCACTGGCTGCATTTTAAGGGGATTTCATTCTGATAATCACAGAGGTACAAGTGAAGCTCTGGGGACTAACTCCTGGGATGGGCAGGTAACACGTTTTATCTGCATTTTACAGCTAATGATCTGAGATCCCAGAGAGCTCAGACTTACTCCCCCACAGATTAGCTGTGTCATCTAGGGATGTTACTTAACATTTCTGTCCTTCACTTTCTTCATCCATAAAATGAGTTTAAAAAGTATACCTACATCATGGAATATTATAGAGATTAAATGGACTAATATTTGTCAAGCACATAAAATAGTTCATTACACTTTTTTAAATACTATGTTAATCTTTGTGTTCTTTTGAAATTAAATTATCTTTCTTGCTGAGTTAATTGACAAGTGTTAGAAAAATTCACTTTTACTATTAAAAAGTGGAAAGCTTGGTTAATATATACAATTTCAGAATGGCTGCTAGTCATTGTTTAGATTTTATTTGGAAGTTAACAGAAAAGGAGGCTTGCACTTAGGCTAATGATTCACATAATGTAATATTTTAAACTAGAATTTTAAAGCACCCTGACTTACATGCCTATTAGCTAATGTTATAATCGTATCATATTGCTTAGGTTCAAGTTCTTCAAAGAGTCATCAGAATAACACAGACTGAAGGGGCTTTTGAACACTTACCACCCTCTGCTCCTGAGTGTCCATCGTAATTCGTTTTTGCAACATAGTCATTTCTTTTTAAAGTTCATTTTGTGCACCAGTAAGCAGAGTATCGTGATTCTTCTCCAAGTCCTCCGTACTCTGGGAACCGCTCATCTAACTGTTTAATTGTTTCCAGCATCTGGCCCTGAACAGCTCTAGATTACTGAAAAACCCTCTGTTGTCGTCGAAACAAATCAGCTAGTTTTTCTTCGTGTTACTTAGCTTTCCGCACATCTACCTCCCACTGCTGAAACGAAGTCAGAAACTGCTGGGAATACTCCTGGTTAAGATCTGCCTTTGATCTTGTTGGGTTTTCCAAACATGTTCGATTTTCTAGTTGCTGGTTTTGAAAGAAGCCTTGCTGCACATTGCTTGTCTTTTTCTTTCTGCAAGAAGAGTGATGTTAATGAAAGCTCAAAGATTTTCCAGCGTAATCTGAACTTCACCCCCCATATCATCAGTGATTCCTGGGCAGTGCTTTTCTTCCCAAGCTTATCAGTTACTGGAGGCTTCGAGTCAGTACCATCCTCCTCTGAGCCACTCAGATCTTTTTTATCTTCTTTCTCAAAGTCATAGGCTCCCCCATGGGTGTCTTCCCAGGTTTCGGGGTATGGTTTCTCCCAGAGGGCACCATGTTTAGATGTTTTCTGACTGAGGTATCTGCTTCGCTGCTGCTAGACTCCTCTCAATCTTTGTTAAATGAATTTTAGAAACAAAACAAAATAAAATGACAGGATTAGCCCCCGTTCACAGAACTGGGTGGGTGTCCGTGGAACTGCCCCCCGATTCCATGCTCTCTGCACCCTCCTCTATTCTGCTTCTGAGCTAAACGGTGCTTCCGTTGTCAGTGTGAGATTTAAGCCTCCGTGCGCACCCTTTTAGGTACGCACATCACAGGGACACCCTGCAGGTCCCCTAGGGAAAGCATTCAGCAGAAGGGACTCCCAAGGTGCAAATCTCGGGCAGGGTGGAGACTCTTGAGATGACTCAGGCCGAGACTAATTTACAGGCGCATGTGCCAGGAACCTTTCTCACACCTCGGGTGTGTTGAGCAGGACTTAAAGGATCGAAATGCACCATCCTGAAGATAAGGGCTGCCTCGGACTGTGAATTCTTCACAAGGCATCAGACCTTCTATTGTCTGGCCATCCTACGGTCTACTCTCCAGAGCCTCCTCTGATGGAACTCGTCCACCCGAGGCAGATAGTGCCCAGGCTCTCTGCGGCTGGCACTGGGAGGTGGCATTGTCCTGCATCAGAGTGGGAAGCAAGGGTGTCAGGAAGACTGCAGCCTCATGCGCAGCCTGGCTGCCTTCCACGCACCCACAATGACACAACGCCCTCCTCTGACAAGCCCTTTCCAATCTGCACAGGGATCTGTTGGACAGGGAGCCAGTTTCCACAGCAGCCGTGCACAGGCGGCTGGGGGTGGGGTGTGCACGTAGCTCTCTTCCACCCCAAGATCTGGGAAGACAGAGCTCACCTCCTCACGAGCCAGAAAAGCCCAGCCAGGCACAATAGGGCTGCTGCTGGGGGCGTCGAGGAACCAGGTGAAAAACGGCCCAACGATCAGGACCGCGCAAGTGACAGTTGTCAGAGGAGCACGCTCGTCTGTCCCACGGATGGAACTGGTCCCAAAAGGAAAGCTTTAACTTGTTTTAGGAACTAGTCACAGCCTGGCTTGGGCATGCTGCCCATGTGTTACGAGAACAATCTCTGGGAAATATGGAATGGAGTTAGTGCCAAGCAGATCACAGCCCTGGAGCGTGGCATTCAGTGCCCCCTGGTATTCAGCCAGCCCCTAATTCCTCAGGACCCTCCTGACCACTACCAGTGCCAGACAAGCTGCCCCATGGCTCTCCGTCACCCAGCGTGTGCTGAATCCCCGGTATAGTCAGGAGTTGGGACAAGAGGTGCAATGACAAGGCCTCTGCCCTTGAAGGCTTCTCCGTCTGGAGCCCACAAATAATTACAACACAATATGACAGATGCCGCAATGTGTACTGGTTCCGGGAGCCCAGAGGGAAGAGGGATATGTCCTGTCGGGGCAATCGCAGGAGGATTCGGGAGAGGCGCACTGTGAGCCAGGCCTTGCCAGTGAGCTCTGTTCAGCCAGCGTTTGCAAAGCATCACCTGGGTACCGGGCAAAATGCCAAGGCTGGCAGGAAGAGTGAGCCAGATGCAGGGGGATTTCAGTCCCACCCTCTTCACCGAGCCCTTTCTGCCTTCCTTTCAAATGCCAGTTCAAAAGTATCTCCTCCACAAGAGTCATTTTCTGGTTTCAACCGGCCCCTAAGTCAACATCTCTTCTCAACCCATGAACTTGTAGCCTCTTCATGAACCAACCAAAAGACCTTTTCAGAGGCCCAAAGAGTAGCTGAGAGCCCTAAGAGACATCCCAGCTTGTGTTAGGCTCCAAGAAGAGAACCAACGTTCCTGTCCTCAACTAGGTGCCAAACTGGATGGTCATGTTTAGAAGTTCATAGAGAATTAGGGACAAATTCGGGATGAAGAGAGCATTTGTTCTCCTTGAGAATGCCAGTTGAAAAGGTTCTTGGACTATTCCAAGTGTGAGCAGGTGTTTGAACCCAGGGACGCTCTAAGCCCCTTGAGAATGGAAGTTTGTGTTTTCTGTGTCTGGGTGGCCATCCCTCTCCATCCCCACCCTCACACTTAACTTCTTAGCAGGAACACCTATCATTTTAGTGCAGAATGTCCTTGCTATGGCCTGAACATTTGTGTTCCTTCAAAATTCATTGTTGAGGTCCTAACTCCCAGAGATAATGGTATTAGGATGTGGGCCTTTGGGGGGGGGGTGCTTAGGTCATGAGTGGGATTAGTGCCCTTATAAAAGAGGCTCAAGAGATCCCTAGCCTCTTCCACCCTATGAATACACAGCGAGAAGGTGCTCTCCATGAACCAAGAGGAGAGCCTGGAACAGCCAGCCACCTCACCAAATCTGCCAGCACCATGATCTTGGACTTTCCAGCCTCTAGAACTGTGAGAAATAAATTTCTATTATGTACAAGCTACCCAATCTGTGGTATTTTCTTATAGCAGCCCAAACAGGCCAAGACAGTACTCAAACAACGCACACTGAACAGGAAAGCTACATAGACCCTCAACAGAGTTGCATCTCTCCTGGCCAACCTAGAAGGTTTTCCAAGTTGGGCCTGCAAAGGCACCTAAGGGATTAGACTCAGGAGGCTAAATATGTATCTACAGGAGGCAGAAAGGCAGGCAGGCAGGCAGGAAGGAAGGAAGGAAGGAAGGAAGGAAGGAAGGAAGGAAGGAAGGAAAAAGGGAAGGAAAAAAGGAAGGAAGGAAGGAAGGAAGGAAGGAAGGAAGGAAGGAAGGAAGGAAGGAAGGAAGGAAGGAAGGAAGGAAGGAAGGAAGGAAGGAAGGAAAAAGGGAAGGAAAAAAGGAAGGAAAAAAGATAGGAAAAAAGGTAGGAAGGAAGGAAATTTTTTGAGCACCTACTGTGTGCCTGGCTCCAGGCTAAGTGCTTTACACACATTAGTCAGTACTGTTATGTTTTATTTCTGCTTCTAAACAACCTGTAAGAAAGGTTTCATTGACTCTGCTTTACAGATAAGAAACTGAGGCTGAGAGAATTTAAGTAACTTGCCAAAGGTCAAAGCCCTAGTTAACAGGGATTCAATCCAATATCTGAAGACTCGAAAGCCAAAGCTTTTTCTAGATGGCCTGGATAAAAATAGCTGCCATTTATCAAGAACGTGCTGCTTGCCAAGTCCTAGGAAGGCCCTTTACAGACACAGAACGTCACTGAGCAAATCCTCCTGGCACAGCAGCCCCTGCCCAGGTGCTTCTCCTGCGTGAGAGGCAGTAGCCGGATGACTGTAACATTTAGCATCAAAACCAAGGCAGTTCTGAGTACAATAGCACAGTCTCATGTGGTCACCCTCGTTGTAGCCCACCTGCCATCCATCCACCCACCCACCCATCCATCCATCCCTCTGAGCAAATATGTTTGAAGAGGCTTAAATGCAATTCTCCAGATGTTCCTTGAGTCTTCTTGATTCTCTCCAACAAGGGATCATCTAACCATTCCAGGGCTTTGGGGACACTGACCACATAGTCTATTAAGGAATATAAAAGAAATTAAAGCAATGTGTTTTATTATTTTTTATAAAACAAATACTGCCCCATTCAAAAAATTATCATATGTCTTCAGAACACATTCTTTCTTGCTTTCTTGAGGTTTAGAAATATCCTTTCTTTGGATGACATGGTGGTTAAACAAATTATAATTTGGTTTTTAATGCCTTCAATGGACAAAATTCATAGTTGACAACTTTATGATATTGGTTTGCTTATTTTAACTTTTTTACCTTTTTTATGTGTACAGTTCAGTAGTATTAAGCACATTCACATTGTTCTGCAACCATCCACCTCCGGAATATTTTCTTCATCCCGCACTGAAACTCTGAACCCATTTAACTCTAATTCCACAGAGGTTGCCAGAGGGGTGAGCAAGCAGTGGAGGTGACGTATGCCCAAGGTGCACGTCATCCCCAGCAGCAAAGAAACAAGGTATTGATGGATCTTGTGCATTGAGGGGGGAAGGACATGGGCAAGAAGCAGAAGTCAAGACCTGGGGCCCAGCAAGGTGGGGAGTCAGACTGGAAATTTCCATAAAAAGTCAGAATTCCCCCAAATGACAACCTCAGTGGATGAATAAGAAATAAAAATTCACTCCACAGAATGAAACTTGCTTGTCTAGCTTTGGCTCTGGGTGAAACAGAAACAAAGGAAAAACTTCCCTTGAAAATTCTTGAGCACAAGTCCAAGTTTACAGTGTTTGAGGCTATTATTCATATTTCCTGTATGGTCCAACCCAGGTAGACCTGCGTATCTAGAGGAAACACACTACAAATAGTCCCCAGAGATGTACACTTTAAAGCTCAGAGTCAAAGAATTGACACAGATATTGGTCCAAGGAGTATAAGCTCATAATTAGGAATCATAAGCACACAAGTAAACAAACCTTCATGAATGAGAGTCAGAGGAATCAACAAACTATGGCATCAGCCCCATAAAGACTACAGATGTTGCAATTAATAGGTACAATGTATATAGCAATCATGTAGATAATGAAATACAAGGGAATAAAAAAACCAACCAGGAATGCTTGAAAAAATAAATAGAACTTTTAGAAATGAAAAAGCATAATAATTAAAATTAGAAACCCAATGGATTTTTACCCAATGTATTAATGCCTCTGAAGGGAAAATTAGTGAAAACAAATCTAAAAAAATTATCCACACTGCACTACAGAGAGGAACAAAATGCATGGTGGATACCATGAGAGGGTCTAACATACGTCTAATTGGGTGGCCAGAAAAAGATACGAGAGAGAATTTGAATTTAATGTGTCAATTCCTTGCTCAGTCTTCAATAGCTTCCCTCACTCTTGGGGAGAAGTTTTTAAGTCCCTGTCATGGCCTACAAGGTCAAACAAGGTCTGGATCCTAACTACTTCTCCATCCTGGCTATCTGTTCTGGAATGTGTCAAACATACTCCCACACCAGGCTTTCTTCCAGAATTCTTCCCCTAGAACCTGCATGTCTGACTACCTTGCTTCATTCCGATTTCTGCTACAATGATGTCTCCTCCAGAAGGCCACCCTTGACCACCCAGTGTAACATTGTCTCTCACCCCCACCCTTGCCCTGCTTTATTTTGCTTCTTAGCATATTTAATTATCTATATTATATATATATTTTTTATTTTGTATTGTTTCTCTTCCCAATGTATAGATATATGCCTGCCCTGAGTAGGTACTCAGTGAATTTTTTTTAAAGAATTAATGGATGAATTAAACATATACATACTTGCTACATGACCAGTACTTCAGGGGAGAGAGATGGGCAAGGCAGAGACTCTGGGTTGCCTGCCATTACACACCCTCATATTTTCCCTTAACTACACAATTCTAATTTTGAAGGGGAAGCAATGGGATCAGCTGAAAATCTCTATTTCCCAGGCACCCTCGTAGAGAAATGAGACCATCGGCTATATTCTGGTTGGTGTGACAGAAACATTCTTTGTTGTCTGGGGCTTCCAGGACAACTCCTAAACAGGATGGATAGACTCAGCTGGGGGACCTTAGATTTCTTTCTCCCTCCTCTTTATTGCTACCTAAAATGTGGACATAAGGGCTGGGACTGCTGAGGCCATTTCACAACTGTAAGTCAACCTTGAGGATGGGAGTCATGGAACTGAGGATGGTAAAGCAGACAAATCAAAGAAACCTGGGATGTCAATGATGTCACACAGCTGGCCTGTCTCCTTACCCCAGACATCTTTCAGCAGAGAGAAAACTCTGTTTTTAGTTACTACCAGCTGAAGGTACTTCTCAACTGATACCATAAGTAAGATTCAGGAACTTACAACTAACAATGGGATTCAGACACACTCAGTGACCCCCAGGGCAAAGGGCTGGCCAGGAACTCAGCAGAGTCAAGTGTTTGGCCAGCATGGGACTTGGTGGGCAGAAGGAGAGCACGGGTATCTCCCCAAGGAAGGATTGGGTCATCAGCTTGGCCTTTCACACTCCCAAATTGTTGGGTTAGGCAAGGACTGGCAGTGTGAGGGGTCAAACCACAGCAATTTCTGCTCCTCCTGGAGTGATCCAGTGGGGCAAATGTCACACAAGCTCACGAAGTGTCACCGGTCAGTTGGCCAGTATGAACTCAGCAAAGTGTTGGTGCCTAGCATTGTGCTAGGTGCTGTGAGGAGAGGCAGAGGGTAGAGAAGGTGTGGCTCCTGTCCTCAGGGAGCTTACAGTCATGGGTACTCATGAATGCTTATGCCTGGGATGAACCTTGGTGGGAACCTTGGTTTCCTGGCCTCATCTTCCCGTTTGGAGAGACCTTATCCAAAGTAGCACTTTCTGCATCATTTTCTCACATGAGGTTTACCTCATGAGTGGTGGAGCCATTTGCCTGATCAATGAGTTCGAAAGAAGCAAAAGATAAGCCCTTCTGGGTCCTCTCTCTTTAGGATCTGCCAGTAGGATCATGTCCTACTGGCATGGCCCGAGTTTCCATTGATGGTAGACAAGTTTGTCTAAATCTAGGAGGCAGCATTATGAAGCTCATTCATTGTGATGACACACCTGTGCCAAATCCTTCAATTCAACTTTTATCAGTACAAAAGTTGATATTTTTCTATCCATCTCTCTTTTGGTTCTGACCTCAGGAAGAAATGAGTGTTATTTTTGGGCCCTCAAGATAATTAATGCTGACAACTGTTACAAAAAACAAAAAACAAATCTCTGTGTCTCAACGCTATGAAAGTTTTATTTCTGCCATTATCCACCCTCCCTTTCAAGTGGCAAGCATTAACTCAGCACCATCTCTGTGCTGAGTTGAGGTGCATTTAGTCTCACAAAGTCCAGTCATGAAGTTTCTGGTAAAGAAGCCTTGCTGGAAAAGGGTGACTCAGGGACCCGGTTTGCTTTCATACTCTGTCTCCACTATTATGTGGCTTCCAAGTCAACCTGGAATCATGCAGTCATGAGCTTTTCCAGAGGAAAGCCTGGAAGATCAATCAGACCATGGGGTATTTTATAGTGTAAACAGCCAGGCATAGAAATGTCATAGATCGTTTCCTCCTACACTCCTCTGGACAAAGTAAGTCACGTGGCACCTCTTAGATGCAAAGGATGCTGGGAAATGTGGCTTATTCAGGTGCCCAGAGAGAAAAGGAGACTGGATGGTGGTGAACTTTATCATTCCCTACCACATCCCAATAGGTTCTACTCCCTTAGTCATGAAAATGACTATTTTAAAATCAAAGCATGTCAATAAGTTGCCTAAAACATATAGGCATTTATCAACAGAGCTGAGGGGGAAATTAGGCATCATAGAAACTATATAGTGGTGGGGACAAGGAAGAGGGGTTAAAGCTGAGGGCCTTGAACCCTTGCTTCAAAGAGTAGTGAGTTCCCTGTCACTAGAAGAAGGCAAAGAGCAGTTGGTCACTTGGTGGAGATATTAAGAATCAAGTTTTCCATCAGATGACTAGACTACACCAGTGATTCCCACACTCTTCATTCTCAAGGGCCCCTTTCATAATTGTTCCCTTTGGACTTCATGTTTTGAAAGATTTTGTCTAACAAACAAACGGCACTTATTGAGTAATAACAAATACATTTCCTCACTTCTTACTAATCAAGGTTGTGTGTGTGTGTGTGTGTGTGTGTGTGTGTGTGTGTGTGTGTGTGGCATCCACAACCAGACATGTGCACTTTGGACATCATGTATACCATAGTTTTGCTCTGCTAATCGACCTTCAAAGGTGCTAGAATGTCATCAACAGAGCCTAGAATGTCATCAACAGCCAATCAAAGGTTCTCACCAGCATTTAACTCTGACTTGATGATTCAACTCCAGCCAAAGTGAAGAAACTAATACTTTAGTTACCCTTGTTATGGGATAAGTTAACAATTTTAAAAGAGATCATTGAAAAGCACTCTCAGACCCACACTACTATTTGGAGCTCTAGAAAACTCACTTGTTACTTCACTCTGACCCCTCCACCCTCCCCAGCAGACCATGTTGAAGGGCAATTTATTTCCCCCTGAGTAGGAATCTCTCAAGGACAGGGACCCTGTCTCTGTACTCCTAGTGCTTAGCTAGGTGCCACGTAGTCGCTCAACAGTTGTCCATGAAAACTGACATCTATGAATGAATGTGATAAACTCCATTTTTTGCTTTAAAGTAAAGCTGGCAGATCAGAAGAAAACAGTGCCCCCAAACTTGGCAGTTGCCATGATCAGAAATGCAAAGTCAAAGGTGAAGTATCTGGGTGGGGTCTTCCACTCCCCAGCAAAAAGTCCTGACTGCATACACCGCTAAAGTGGACAGCAACCCTCTTTCCCTCCCCTTTGTGTAGACAGCGTCTCTCCCAGTGCCTGCTGCATGGCAGACCCTTGATAAGAGGGCGTCTCAATCTGGATCAGCTTCCTTCCCCACCCCCACCTTTCCTTCTATACCCCATCCCCTTTTCCCTTCCCGCCGGTGCTAACACCACCAACCCTGTGCTTATATCCAGGTCTGGCACAAATTCTCAGAACTGCCCTGCATACGGAATGACTAATTAAGGGCTTGCCTGAAATCACAGTCACTGTAGAGCTCATAAAATTCCTGAACTGAAGCTTAAAAATAGCTTCCTGGCAACGTGTCCTTGAATTTTTGTGACGGGTTTACCCTGCATGGGTTTTGTACCAGCCTTGCTCCACCACAACTGAACGGGAATGGTGTGGGCCTCTCCCCCGCCCTTCCTCAGGCCTGTGCCCAAGTTCTTGATAGCAGTGAGTGGTCCCCACCCACAGAGCTTGGAGCACAGGAACTGCTCGGGGTGAGTGACCAGGGAATGCCTAAGTTGATGATGACATGAACTCTGCTCAGTTCACTGAAGGAGCAGCAGGCCCCTTTCCCACTTTGCTCCAGGGAAACTCATGATGCGCAGAAGCGAGTATCTGCTAGACACGAAGAGACCCAGGCTTTATGGTGCAGCTGGGCCTTGGTTGTGTGACTGTGGGCAGGTCAACCTAGACAGGCTGCATGTTCCTCACGTGTACAAGCAAATGGGTGAAGTAGATCAGTAGTTTGTAAACCGTACTTTCCAGAACCCCCAGGTTTCTATGGCAACCTTCCAAGAGCCACTGCCCAGAGAAAGGAAGGCCAAGTGGGTAGGATCCAGGCACCAACCCCCTTTCTACCCAGCAGCTCTGCTTTGTCCTGGAGCCAGCGATAAAGCTGGGGTTTGAACCCAGGTAGTCTATCTTCGGCGCCCCGGCTCTTAATCACACAGTTCTGTGCATTAGCACCATAGCATAGAATGAAGCAAAATTCCAAGGCATCTCAAATAATACCTGAGATAAGGCAGCTGGCAAAACAACAAATCTGGATGCTGAATGCATGAAGTTAGGAATGAATGATTCTGGGTGGAAGTACAGGAAGGCTTCATGGAGGAAGTGATATTTTAAGATAAGTCAAGAAAGATGGTAGGAGCTCCCCTGTATGGAAAAGTGGTCCCACCATTCCAAGCAGAGGCCAAAACAAAAGCTGGACGCTGGGAGATTCAGGGAATCCACAGGGGCTCTGATTGGCTGGAGAAGAGCATTCTCAGGGTCCCGTCTCTGAGTAACTTCCAATCATCCCCATGTCTTTATTCCACAGCCTTCAGATCCTAAACCCCAGTGTCCAACAGCAGCATTGCCAAGAGGCACAGAGGGAACATCACCCCTTCTATCTTTTGTAGGAGGGCACCACATGGCCTGTAAAATTTGAAAGCAGTTCAGACACCGGGCAGCTGAGATCTGCCAAGGTGAAGTGTTAAATTCAGGAATGGAGCTCAGTATTGGCCCTCAGTGCGATTCCTTTTCTCTACCACCTTGGTATGGGGTTATTTCTAAAAACTAAAAAGAAATTTTAAAATGTTTAAACTATTCCATTTCTAGGAATTTGTCCTAGATAAATATGAAAGCAGAAATGAGCATACAAGAATGGTCACTATAGCAAATGTTGTAATAGTAAAATCAACAAAAAAGTTACAAACAAATAAAAAGCCTGTTTATAAAGCTCAACTGCACTAAGTATGGTACAGCTGAATACTGTGGGGCTCCTTTTAAAAAGCAGACTAGTTTTGTTGATGTGGAAATTAAGGGTGAAAGTCAAGGGGCAGAACGATGCCCCCATTCATGATATTTTTAAGAGATTGTATATGTGGAAAATTACAGTAATGACGCATAAAAACTGCTGAAGGTAACTACCTCTGGGAAGTAGAATTAGGGGTCTAAAGTGGGAAAATTATTTTTTCATTGATATACCCTTTGCTTCTGAATTTTTACTATGTCTATATGTTATGTCCATAATAAAAATTAATTTACAGGTTTGTTCACCTGTAAATTCGCTCTATTAATTGAGTAAAATAGAAAACATGCCATGGATACAAAGGTCATTTGTGATTCATTCCATTAACATTGAATAAAGAGCTTATTTTACCCCCAAGCAAGTGCTAAGAGCTGGGATAATGTATATCCACAAAGGAAAGTAAAACAGAGACCCTGCCTTCCGATAGCTCATTGTCAAGAGGGGGAGTCAGCAAAGTAAATGTCTACAACAGGGAGAAATTAGAATCATGGTTGAGAAAAGCCCTAAAGCCACGAGACCGTGAAGGATGGTTGAAGAAGTCTTTCTGGAGGAGGTGCTATCTGCAGAGGGTTTTGAAAGATGAATAGAAGTTCGTTACAAAGAAGGAAGGGGAAGCACATTTCAGGCATAAAGAACAAAACACATCCAGCACATGGGACAATATGGAGAGGTGGGTCGTTTCAAACACAGAAAACACATATTTTGAATACTTAGATTTAGAAGTGCTCTCCTAACGGCCAAAAAGGGAGAGGTAGCTCTATGGGAGCCAAGAGTCAGCTGGGCAAAGTGGTTAGGAGTGTGGGCTGTGGAGCTAGTTGTTAGATCTGGGTCAGCATCTGCCTGGCCCATTTACTAGCTGTGTCTTGCTCCTTAGCTTCTCTCTGCCTAACTTCCTCCCCACACAATGCAAATAATGAAAGTAGATTCTTTTTAGGATGCTCGGGAGTATTAGAATGAAATAATGTATACTATGCTCTTAACCAAGAGCCATCACAAAATAATCATTCAATAAATTATATGTATGCTCCTGTGGGCTGATATTTAAGATGTGGAGGTGGGGGAACAAATGGCTTTTTATCTTTACTATATTATCTCATTTTATCAGGGACTTTGCTGTTTTGTTCACCACTATGTACCCCTCAGTCCATAGGTGGCATGCACTAAATAACTATTGAATGAATTGATTCTTGTAAAAGAAAATCGTGTGTGGCATTTGCTAGTACACACATAGAAAAAGAGGCTGAAAAGATATATACCACACCGTTAATAGGTGTTGACCCTGGAATGGCAGGATTATCAAGGATTCACCCTTCTTAAATCACACTTTTCTCTAACAGATATTTTATGACAAGTTTGATATCTTAAAGATCTGAGAAAAACAATAAAGTCCAAAAGTAAAACAAGAAAAAAAAAAGTAAACATTTTAATTGTCTCTTTGATACCATCAGTCAATTCCTGGATATTTTTTAGAATTTGTTTCCGTTCTTCTGATAGAAAAATTAGAGTCACTGACCCTATAACTTGGTCTTCTATTAATTAAAAATGATGTGGTAGACAGATTTCAGTCATTGCCCCAATTTGTTCTCTTCTTGAATCCACACCTCTTGGTGGTACTCTCCTAACTCTGTCCCTGGACTGGGCCCTGTGACTTGTTTTGGTCAGTGGGAAAGTAGCAAACATGACCACATCAAGGGCTGGAAGAGCACTTGCACACTGAGGGTCGCAGATCCCTGCCACCAGCAAAGAAGTCCAAGTCAGCCTGCTGAACAATACAAGACAGGCAGTCCACTCCCGCCAACAGCCAGCAGCCACCCAAGCCCCAGACAGGTGACTGAGGTCCTCTGAGAGCAGACAGCCCAGCTGACCACAGACACGGGACCCTGCACAGCCAAGATCATCCAAGCCCGACCGAGACCAGAGGGCCACCAGGCAGAATCACGAGCTAAGCAGACAGCTGTGATTTCAGGCCCTAAGTTTCAGGATGGTTGGTGGTTTGTCACGCAACAGTAGCTAACTGACACACATTATGTTAGTCGTATGGTTCCTAAACAAAGTGCTCAACTGTATGTGATATTTCAAATGAAAAATTATTTTTGAAAAGTAAAGATTCTCCAGCAAAGTCACCACCAACTATTTGCAAAGGACCTTGTCTTTCTTTTAATACATCTTTATTGATTTCAGAGAGAGGAAGGGAGAAAGAAAGAGAGATAGAAACATCAATGATGAGAGAGTCATTGATCGGCTGTCTCCTGCACACGCCAACTGGGGATGGAGCCTGCAACCCGGGCATGTGCCCTGACAGGGAATCGAACCAGGATCTCCTGGATCCTAGGTCGATGCTCAACTGCTGAGCCACGACTGCCAGGCAGGACCTTTTCCTTTTTTAATGAAAGAATATCAAATTGAGGGCTACCTTCTGAGAAAGATAACAGACACTCACAAGAATATTATATTTTATATATTACATAATATTCTATATTAGTATATATTCTCCTATTATACTCATATATAATATATTATATATTATATAACATTATGATATAATAAAGGCTTTAGCTTACTGACCACAAGAACAGCCTGCAGCTCAATAGCCACTGGGCCCTGTGGTCCCGGCAACAGCCTTCCTCTGTCCTCACACACACCAGGTGTCACAGGCACTGACCCCACTCCATCGGGCTCGTTTCTGCGCTTGACTAGACGCTGTATGAGTTTATTCAAGTGTGGACCAGGCTTCACAGCCTCACCCTGATGCACCGGAGTAGAGCTCCTACATCTTCAGTCGCCTGGGGAGCTTTGAAGGCGCCTCAGACACATCTCAGCGCAAGAGAACCCGCAAATCTCTGGGAGTGAGTCTCCGACAGCAGAATGCTTCCGAACCCCTCACAGGCCACGTGCAGCCAGGTTTGTGCATTTCTCGGGCTTCGGCGTGCACGTGAGTCATCAGCGGATCTTGTTAAAATTCGGGTCCTGAATCGGGGGGTGGGGAAGGGCCTGAGAGTCTGTATTTCTCACAGGCTCCAAGGTGATGTCGAGGCCGCATTTCTAGGGACCACACATTGGGAGGCAAGGGGCCCAAAGGCAGCACCTCTTTAGCACATTCTTACTGCGAGCTGGCCGGCCCGCAGCTGCTGTCTCCTCCACGGCTTCAGCAGTGGAGGCCCACAGAGGGGCAGTGAGTAGCCCAGGGTCACACAGGGATGCCCAGGCGCCCAGATCTCTGTGGTGTCGCACCTCACAGCACTGCTTCCCCTGGCAGGCAGCTTCTAGCTCCCTGCGCAAGGGGGGCTGGGGGGAGGGAGACATTTCCCCCGGAGGAGGCAGCTCTTGTGGAGTCTGCTTCTGGACAGGGTGGGTGGCAGTCCCAGGGACAAGCCAAGCCAAGCGGCAGAGAGACCATAGGCTGATGAAGGCAGGGGGAGGCTGACTGAGGGATGGAGGCTGGGGGCACAGGGCTGCCCCTCCCTGGCCCCGGTGAGGACACCCCGAGGTGCCTGAGTCAGAGGGAATGTGAGCTCAGCCCGGGCTGGGCTGGGAGGCTGACTCAGAGGGTGTGTAGTGAAATGAACTTCTCCCTGGCCAAATATGGGCTCGGCTGCGCTCAGTCTTGCCATTCACGAGCCTGAGCACAAAGGCCGAGCCTGCGCCACAGGCCAGCAAGGTCCCCGATGGAGAGGGGAAGCGATTCCCCACTCCCCTGAGCCCCCTCCGCCTCCGGCCGGGCTGCACCGGGCCCTACACTCTCCGAGCCACTTGCAAACTCCCGCCCGCCCGCGCATCTGCTCTCCCCACATCGCTGAGCCCAGCGCCGAATGGAGAAGTGATGACATTCTGAAACGGCGGTTTTGTCGTGACAGGGTCCTGCTCTGTTGTCATCCGCCCGCAGGATTGTAGGAGACCACAGCCTGTCTTCTCCCCATATCCCCCAGTGCCACACAGCAAGCCTGGAACAGGGTGGGTGAGATGAACTGTTGGTTAAATAGATGAATTACTGTGTGCATTTTGTGCGCCTGTATGTGCGTCATTCTCTGCCCCCAGACTTTTAATTCCTTGAGGAAACAATAACCTGCATGGCACTCCCGATGTGCCAGGCACTGTTCTAAAAACCCTCTCCTATTAGCTCATTTAATATGAGGATTAACTCATTTAATCCTTCCAAGAATCCTCTGAAGAAAGTACTATTATTATCTTCATTTTATAGACAGGAGCCTGAGGCCCAGGAGGTTAAGTAATTTGCCTGATGTCATATAGCACGTAAGTGATAGACTCAGGATTCCAGCCCCGACAGTGTGGCCTCAGACTCTGTGCTCTTCATGTATTTGGTTCATTTCTGTATCTCTGATGCCCAGCACAGGGCCTGGCACGTGATAGGTGGTAATAATTTTGTGTTGACTAAGTGAATAGAGTCATTAATTTTTTAATTGTTGCATGTGTGCGTGTATGTTTGTCTCACTAGACATTGACTTTCTCAAAGAAAGTATTGGTCTTGCCAATGCCTCCCAACTCATTTAATGAATGGTTTCAGAGAGAATACGTTGAAAAATGGATGTTCCCCAATGCCCACATGTTTGGTGTGTGGTCCAGAGTACCTGGTCAGCTGACTAAGGTTTTCAGGGTTTATTCAGATGTCCAGGAAGAGACAGGAGTGACCAGTTTCATGGCTGTGTGACTTGTGCAGCTACCTAGGGTCGCATGCTCAGAAAGCCCCCCACCTTGGTTCAATGTTCTATTGTCACCATCTTGAAATTCTCAATAATTTTTGAGCAGAGGGCTTTCTGTTTGTTTTTATCTTACACTGGGCCCCACATGTGATGAACCCGTCCTGCCAAGAGTGACCAAAAGCCCATGAAGATGCCTGCAGGAAGGAGAGGAAAGGAAAGGAACCCCAGGGGCACTGTGTTCATGGCCTCCAGGAGCAAAGCCTTGGTCACAGTGGACATTCAGACTGTGGGTCCCAGGCTCAGCAATTGCAGCCCGAGCGTGACTCCTGAAGGGTTGTTTGGATCTCATCACCCACCCTCAAGAGCTGCCCCTGAGACACCCCTAGTCCCTGGACTCTGACACCTTCAAATGTCACCCAGGCCAGCTCCTTCAGGCATCCCCGGTTTCAAACGCTACAGTGCTAATGCCTTCTGTGGTGGCACTCGGACCACAGGCTGAGCACCAGGCTGAGCAATTTCCTTCGTGTTAATCACACCATAACTCTGGGAGATGAGTTTTATTGGCTCCATTTTAGATATCTGAGGTTCCAAGTCGAGAAGAGGCAAAATCAAGTGCAAGTAAATTATTCCAAGACCCGTGTTCTTAACTAATGGCTCCCACTGTCCCTTCACTGTTTCAGGTGGGCTCTCTTTTCCTCTGCCCAGAAAGCCCTCTCCCTCTCCCCCAATCCTGTCTTTTCCTTTGACCTCTCCTCCAGTCATGCAGCTGGAAGTGGTAAACCAGGACTCGAACCCAAGCAGTGGGCCGCAGATTACCGCTCTAACCCATGCTTCATATATTTGCTCTCCTGGTTTGGGCCTGGCTTGGATATCTTAACTCACAGAAACATGGACCTGGAAGGAACTCCAGGCTCAGCTTCTTCATCTGTGATGTGGGAGCAATAAAGAGACCCACATCACAGACTTGCCTGGATTAAACGTAATGACAGATGTCCAAGTGCTTTTTAACGACCCACCGTCTAAGCAGCTATTTCTGGTAATTATCAGTAGTGAAACTAAGGCTTGTTAAAGCTGGTGCCAAGAAAACAAAGGTCATTAGCTCCCACCCCTTTCACTTCAGTCTAAGCCAAGGCTGACCACACCCTGGCCAGTCACCGGTCAGTAAAGAACTGAACAAGATGCATCTTGTCAATCACCAGGATTTCTCTTGAGTTGTCTTCACACCCCAATTCTGCCACTTCATAGCTGTGCAACTTTGGGCAAGTCATCTTCCCTCTCCAAATGCTGGGCTTCTCATCTGCAAAGTGGGGCTGATGGTTGCAAGGTGCCTAGCACAGAAGTCATGAAGTGGTGGTTGGTATTATTCTTAGAAAAACTCATGTGCACACAAGATTCCCTCTAAAGCAGCAAGCCTGGTCAGCCTCTTGCTGTTTGAGATGGTTAATTTTATGTCAGTGCACCTGGGTTAAGGGACATCCACAGAGCTGGTGAAACATTATTCTGGGTGTGTCTGTGTTTCTCAGGTTAGCATTTGACTCTGTAGAATGAGAACAGACCACCCTCACAAATGCATATGGGCATCAGCCAATCTGCTGAGGACCCAGACAGAATAAAAAGGCAGAGGAAAGGGGAATGTGCTCCCTCTGCTTGAGCTGTGACATCCATCTTCTCCTTCCGCTGGACATAAGCGCTCCTGGTTCTCCAGGCTTCAGACTCCGACCATGACTGACGCCATTGGCTTCTCTGGTTCTCAGGCCTCTGAGTGTGAATTGAACTACAGCACCAGCTCTCCTGGGTCTCCAGCCTGCAGATGGCAGATCATGGGACTCCTCAGCCTCCATAGTCACCTGAACCAGCCCCTCATAATAAGTCTCCTTTTGTAGATCTTTAGATACCCTATTGGTTCTGTTTTTCTGGAGAGCCCTAACACACTGTTAGAGCATCTTCTCTCTGTATTCTGTTCCCGCCGAAGACATTACCACATTCCAAGAACGTGGGTGGGGGCTCTCCATTAAGTCCTCAATAAGCCAACTTTCTATCTCTCAGCTTCCCAAATCTTGATGAGCCTGAAACATCCCCAGCAACTCTTCCAATGGCTTCCCCTCCATTCGCTGCCCCTTCCTATCAGGCTGGCTGCTCTTCCCTGGGTAACGCTGATGGTCTTTTCACTCCACTCCTGCTGCCACCAATCCTTCACGCTCACAACCAGGTTGAAACTTTCGCTTCTGGTTTTTTAATCCCTACAAGAGAAGAGGAAGAGTCCATTTAGAGTCGGAAGTTTCCTATTCTTACCCTACTCTCTCCCCCAACCACATTTTTCGAAGGAAGAGAACATTGTACCCATCAGAAACCACATACCAGTTCCACACCTGCTAAGTCTCTGACCTTGGACAAGGTACAACATAACCTCTCTAAACCACAGCTAACTGGGGACAGAGTGCCTACTAGTCAGTCTATAGTAGGAATTAAATGAGAAAATCCATGCAAAGATGCTATATAGGTACTGGCATGTAGTAAATACTCAGTAAATGTAACTATTTTGTTGTTGTTATATAGCATTAGCTCTAGACTGTGGAATGCACATTACATTTTATATGATAGATGATGGTATTAACCTAATTTTTCATCACCATAGCAAATAAAATCTAAAAACGTATTGACACAAGTCAACTGATGATGACATTTCAACAGGCCTAGGTGCCCCTTGTCCCATCTTGCTTTTTAATTACTGCCAGCACTCTGCATTTCTAAGCAAAAATTTTATATAATTTTTTTATTAATTTTAGAGAGGGAGGAAGGGAAAGAGAGAGACATCAATGTGAGAGAGACGTATGGATCGGCCTCCTTTCATATGCACCTTGGCCGGGGATTGAACTGCAGCGAAGGACTGTGCCAGACTGAGAACTGAACCCACAACCTTCAGGTGCACAGGATGAGTCTCCAGTCAGCTGAGCCACATCAGCATTACTCTAAACAAAATTTTTAAAAATTAAAAACTTATTCTCTATAGATCCTTGATATCTTAGGTGTGACTGATTGTGGTTTCTTCCCCAGTGCCTGTAATTATTCGAAAGACTGTGTAATCATCCTTCACAAAACTTGCTCGTCAAATGGGAGAACAGATCATAGTAGTACTGACTGACAGTCACTTCATCACCACAGATCATGCATCAGGGGACATCTGTGACCAGCATGGAGGCAGGATACAGGGCTATCTCAGGTTGAGATCCTGCACATGATTTGAAATCTATAACATAAGAAGCAGCTGCACTGTATCAATCAAAATGTGCCTTCCAAGTACAGAAAGTTCAGGGCGAATTACAAAGGGACAAGATTCTAGAAAGCAGATATTTGAAGACTGGAGTTCAATAGCATTCTATTCCTCACAATGATTGCGCTGCCAGGAAAATTTAGCAGTGGGAAAGGGAGACTTCTATTTCTGTTAAGGGGAAAAAAATGAAAATTTTCAGAAAACATGAAAGAATTAATATCGTACTGACAGAGTTGATATTGATTCATGGTGAAATCATTGGGAGGGGGGAGTATCACTTGCTCAATCAATATAAGTTGAAGTGAAGTGAACAGGTTTTTAAAAGTTAGTCATTAAAAACAAATCATGACCCATAGGTCAAATCTGGCCCTCCACCTGTTTTTGTAAATAAAGTTTTATTGTCACACATCCATGCTCACTTATTCACATATTGTTTCTGGCTTCCTTTGTGCTATAATGACAGCGGTGAGTACTTTGTGACAGAGCCTTTGTGTCCCACAAAGCCTAAAATATTGGCTCTCTTGCACTTTACAGAAAAACTTTGCCAACCTCTAGTTTAAAACATGAATCTATGTAGCTGGAAAGAAAAACAATATTTAGGAGTATGTTTGAAACCAGAATAAACCATGAAAGAAAAAAATTTCCCTTGAGCATTCCTCAGATATATATTAAGTACCTACTGTGTACCGACACTGTCAAGCATGAAAAAAATAAATAAAACAGGCAAAAATTCTTGCCCTCCTAGGACTTACTTGGCCTGAGGAGTTTACTAGTTGAAAGTACACAATTTTTTTAATGAGATCTTTAAAAGAACAATGAAGAATGAAATGTTTCAGGGCATTAAGAATGAGATCAATGTTTCCTCAGCTTAGTCAATAATATGTAATGAACCAACTCACAGTGCAATGAAGGAACACCTGTCAACTGTGCAAAAGAGATCCAAGAAGACCTCGAGGCCCAGCGTGAACAAAGAAAGGCTGTTAGGGCTCATCCAGGTTGAAGGAAACACTGGAACCGATTTGCACATGGCTGCAAACACCACGGTTTGCAGCCTGGAGTCGATCTGAACAAAATTCTTGGCCAGGCCTATCATCGCATTGCTAACAGGAGCAGAAAATTAAGTGGATTTGCAGCGATGCTGATGAAAAGACAGCTACACATTTCATCCACACATGGCTACCCCGAGGTTTGAGATTCGGCAGTAATAAGTTTTGATTTGTGAGTGAAAAAATAAAGGAATCCCCCAAAGCTCTCGATACTATGAATTCACGCGTCTGAGGAAAGGCAGCCGATTTTCCGCAGCATGGCCGTGGGGTGAAGGCACAGCACACAGGGAGCTGTGTTACTCCTTGAAAATGACCCTGGGCTGCGCATTGTGGTATGTTGTGTTCATTTGGGCTTAACATCCCTTAACAGATTACGAAGTTTAGGAAAATGTCTAAAATGACTTTTAAAAGATCAAGTGTCTGACAAATTGAGCAGGGTACTGAGATTAATTTCCAACTCTGAATGTATCTTTGGTTTGAAATGGATCACATATTAAGTGTTTCAGGAATTCTTTCAAAGGGTTGCAAAATGCAATTATCTACAATCACTTCTTTTCTTTCTTTCTTCATTATTTATCATCTGAGTCAAGCAATAAACATTTCAAAACTATTTAGGATGGAGTAGAGGAATCCTGCCAAGAAATAATCGGAGAAGGTTTATAGTTAATAAATCATCCTTTCACACACAAAATTTCTGGAAGAAAAGAGTTTGAGAGAGTTTAGATAGGCCTTTTCTATTTCTTTCAGAAAACAATATATTGTTTTGTGATGTTTATTATTAAGGATTGGAATCTTATGTACTAAATTTAAATCTACATTATAAGAACATGAAAACAAAAATATTTTTGAGACTTTTGTGTATGTATCTACATGGATATGTACATATACGGAATAAGCCACTGAATAAAACAAGAGGCCAAATTTTTCAAGAATGAAGATGCCCAGTCTGGCCAGTGTGGCTCAGTTGGCTGAGCATCATGCACAGGAGATCGCTGGTTCCTTTCCCAGTCAGGAAACATCCCCAGGTGTTGGGCTCAGTCCCCAGTGGGGAGCACACAGGAGGCAGCCGATCAATGCTTCTCATTGATGTTTCTATCTCTCCCTCTCCCTTCCTCTCTCTGAAATCAATTTTAAAAAATGTATTTTTAAAAATATATAGGTGATGTGCATATGGTCCCAATAACTTCATTTTCCTGAGCATGACTTAAAGTTCAATTTCCCTCACGACTGCTCGATATAACCCATACGGGTCATACCAAGTGGCCTTCAAAGGAACACCTCGGATGCCTCGAGCCATTTCACTTCAGTTCCTCCACCTGCCCAAGCAGGCAGGAATGCTTATTCTTATCACTGTGTCTTGGAACACACTGTAAAGTGCACTGGTCCTTGCTGGTTATTAAGAGGACTTGGTAGCCCAGCTGATGGACCTCAAAGGAAGGAAGCAGTGGTGTTTGGAGAAGCTGACCATCCCCGATGAGAGGCACACGGTGTCCTGCGGATTCACCCTCACCCATCAGAATTCCCCAGTCCAGTCTGCTGATTGTCATGGTCGACATCCAATTTTGAACCCTAAGTTTTAAGTCATGCTACCCTGATAACAATTGGACACAGTTCCCGGGAGAAGATGGTGACATCATAGAAATAATCAGGTTGTTTTTAGTAGCATATGCAAAGATCTTTGAAAGCCTTGTTTGAAAGCTGATGCTGTAAAATCTAACACTTGTTTAGTGAAGGTCCCCTTATCTGGAAATCTGTTCAAAATAAGAAGCCTGGGTGCCCTCCACAAACATCCTATCAGCTCCACCTTAGCTGGGATAATTATAAAACCCCATTTTTAAAGGTGAATAGAAGTTTGGAAAGGCAAAGTCACTGCATCCCTAGTTTCCCAAGCCAGCCTAAGGGAATGGCCTCAGTAGGTACCTTTGTCACTGGATTGCGGGATTTATGCAAGGCTGTGTTTATTTACACAAAGCATTGACCCTCTGAGTGGGCCCGTGTATGACTGGCATGCTTACAGGCTCTGGAGTCTTGGGAACCCGGGTAACACCAGGCCAGAGGGAAGTACTTCCAGCTCCTCTCACACCATGACCCTGCCTATTTCCTAGTCCAGCCTGGAGTCTCCCCCACCTCCCCTCCAGCCAGAATGGGCTCCTCACAGTCCTTTCAACAATCAGCGCTTCCTACCACCAGTGTCTCTTTCTGCCTCTGTTCCATTGCCTGCAACTTACCCCCCACCTCTCCTCAGCCTGGCTCACCACCACTCATCCTTCAGGCCTCCATATACTTACTTCTTCCAGGAAGTCCTCTTGCCTTCTCCCACCAACTGGATTAGGGAGTCCTTCTTTGTGTTCTTGCAACATCCTGTCTTGTCATCCTGCATCAAGTAAACAAGTGATTTGATTGTATGCACAAGAGGTATTATGGCAGAGTGGGCAAAGGCCTGGGCTCTGGGGCCTGTCAGCCTGGGTTTAAATTTTGGCTCTGCCTCTCACTAGTTCTGTGGCCTTGAGCAAGTCACTTAATCTCTCTTTGCCCCTGTCTCTCCCTCCATAAAATAAGAATAATAATATAACCAGCTTACTGTGAAGATTCTCAGAGTTAACACAGGCAAGGCACTTCAAGCAATGCCTGGTGCATGGCAAGGGCTGGTTATTTATCATTACGCTGTAATCTACTGTCTTCTGGTCCATCCCTTCACTAGACTGAGTTTTTGATTGTAGGGATGGCATTTTAATTATCTCTTAGCGAAGCCTCAGGGACATAGTAAATATTTGTGGAATGAATAAATGAATAGTAGAGGCCACAGCCTCTGCTAAAGCCTCTGCCTACAGTTGGCTTTCTCTGGGGTCCCCCTTGGTTTCCATAAGCTGGGGCTCCTATGGATTAGGAGCTGATTTTCTCAGAGGAGATAGTGGGGAGGCAAAGGAGACATGCCCAGCACTGAGCTACCCCTCCAAACACAGCTGCTTATCCCATTGGAGTTGAGCAACTCCCTGAGAGGCAGCTTTGCAATGACTGCTCCTTATCTGCCTGGGATGTTGACCTGTTTTCATGGAATTGAACTTCCCCCATTGGAAGGTCCCAGCGGCTCAGACTTAGCCAACAGCCTCACTGGCTGCTCTCTGAGCAGCTCAGCCTCCCCTTACCATTGCCCTGGCTGTGCCCCAAGGCCTGGAGCTGGCTGCTCCTGCTCCCCACTTCCCGGGGGCCAGCTCTGCCTCCATCTCAGGGCTTTTCTAGACCACTCCTAATTGGAAATCATTTCTCACCCCTTTGAACTCCCATAGTCTTCTATCTACATGTGTTTCTTCACCCCTTGGAGTCTCGATTTCATTATCTGTAAAATAGATAACAATACCTACTTCAAAGGGAGGCTGTAAGACTCAAGCAAATGTTTCATTTTATAAGAATTTGCTTATTTACTGCCGTGGCAGTTTCTTGAAGGCAGGGACCCTCTGCTTTATTACTATGTGCCCCTTATTCACAGCACAGCACCTGACTCATCTTAGGCAATCAATGTTTGCTCAATGGATCAATCAATCCAAAAACCATTCCAGAAACAAACCATAGCAATGTAGCAACAGAAAGGAATTATCTCTAGGGGATTTCCTTTCTTTTTCTTTCTCTCGCTTTCTTTCTTCCTTTTTTCTTTTCTTTCCTTTTCTTATTGTTTTCAAATTAGAAATAGCCAAACCAAATCAACTATTCCTCTCCTGGGAGGTGCATTCACAGTGTGTGGTGTGTTCAAAATATCATTAATTAGCCAGAGAACTTGGGCTTGGGAGCAAAAGCACAAACATACGTACTCACACCCTGGGAATGACTTTCAAAAAAGAGTGGGTGCTCATGATCCTCCCCCACATGTAATGTGGGCATTGGCTACAATCAGCCACCTCTTACTCCATACTGGGCCCTTCCCTCCCTGATGCCACATGTCACCACCTGTACCCAATATCACCAAACTAAGTGATCGTCGCCTACTCTTCTTAACAAATAAAATTTCTTCTACCCACAGAACCCTCTAGAAACCAAAGAGGGAAGCCTAGAGAATTTCATGTTGGGGGGTGGGAAACAAGGGTCACTGACTGATTTCTTATAAGCCCTGGGCACATGGAAACAAGGAGACATGCCTACTTGTGAGACTCTGTCCCTGCCTCTCTCTGATATTCAGGGAGGCCTGTCACTTTCACTGGATGCGAGTCCCCACCCTTCTTTCCCTTGCCCCTGCCCTGAGCCCTGGAGCGAAAGCCCAGGTTCCCTGTGAGGTGGTGCAGGCCAGAAATTGCCCCATCCTCCTTATCAGACCTACCTGCCTGCCCGACCCAGACCTGTCCCTTGTACAGTCACAGGGCAGGCTAACCCAGGCAGTTACAACTTGTTCAGGTGAAGCGAACCGACTTGCCTGAAAGCTGACAGTGAGCCAAGACCAGGCAACCCAAGAAAACCTGGAGCTGGTCATTCTGGCAGCAGGATATTAAGGAGAGAATGTGGGAGGCCCGGGTGCCCCAGCCATGCCCCAAGCCACAGGAAGAACCTGTGGGCAGCCCCAGGCAGGGACCTCAGCATTATTTCTCATTCTGTCACCTTGGACTCTCATCCACAGCACTTGCTACAGTGGCTGGCTGCTCAGACCACAGTGACTGGCAGGTGCCATAATGCATCCATCTCAGATGCTGCTGATGGCAAAAGGTGCCATTTAAGGAAGAAAAAAGTGCTACCTACTAAATTAGGACACAGTGGATCTTTATTATTTCCAATGCCTATTTTATACTTGCTGAAAGCTCTTCTGGATTGATTTAGATGAGTTTTTACTATCTAGCAATCTCATGCAGTCAGGAAAAGGCAACTGTGCATGGAACAAATTGCTTAAGATAATCCTACAACTGGACATGTTCAGAATCCACATCCTCTGAATCCCTCTCCCCCCGAGTTGTGTGCAGCCGTGGTTTTCTCCACAGTCACCCTCCGTGCCATCTGGAGCTGAGGGATGATTACAGGGAGTGCCCCGCTACTGTCTCCTGGGGGCGATTCCAAGCCGCTGACATCATTCAGCAAAATGTGAAGTTCAGGCAGTAAAAACGACACCGTGAAAGCCTCCATCCCACAAGTGACTGACAGATGCATCATCCCCTTTGCAGAGATGATAGAAAGAAAAAGAATGGCATTTAAGGTGATAAAATATGCAGTACTCATGACAGCCAGCAGGTATAACTGCTAAGACCTCCCAGGAACTGGGCTAAACAAGCGCCTAACCTGTATTATCTCATTTCGTCTTCTCTCCAAGGAAGGGAACATGCGAGCTAACCTTATGTAAGTGTGCTTACTGTGTGCTAGACACAGTCCTGGGAGGTAAATATTGTTACTACCTCTACTTGGAAGAAGAGGTTGACGAGAATAAGTTACTTGCACAAGATCACAGTGCTCACAAGTGATCAAGCTGGGATTTGAACTCCCAAATCCAGTTCTAGAGTCTACACTTAACCACTCCACTAAATGTGGTTCTATTAATGTGCCCATTGTGCGGATCAGAAAGCGGAGGCTTAGAAGACACCTCACCCAAGGATACAGAGTGCGGGGGCCAAGATTCAAATCCCAGCACCCAACTCTAAAGTTCTTTCTGTTCGTCACTTTGTGCAGGGGACACAGAAGGCCAAGGGGCAAACCCACGTATTAGACTGCAGCTCGTCATTCAGGATTCCACGTGGCATCGGTTGCAAAGGCTGCACTTGCTTTCCTTTCTCTCCAAGTTGTGGGTAAAACAATTTATCTGCAGTGATCGGAAGGGGATCTCATTCATCTTTTTGTTTATTCACTAAATAACTATTTTCATGCTGTCCATTATGGGCAAAGCATTGAGCCAGGTGCTCCAAGGGGCTTAAAACGTGGCAAGAATAACAGATTTGCACAAGTGATTATAAGTGTGGCCAAGAGAGGGGGCATGCTAGTGACAATTGGAACTGACTGGAGCCTTGTCTGCTCCTGAGGAAGCAGAAATACAGAAAGCGAGGGAAAAGGGGCAGCCAAACCCCTTGGTGGGCTAAGAAGCTGAAAGAACAGCGATGGCTAATTAATGAGAATTAATGTATTAGCCTCCTCATTCTGTAACTCCCTCCACCTCCCTAAATCTTCAGTAAAGTTTCCTACATATACGAGGACCTGGGAGGATGACTTTTAGTGGGACTGGGGAAAGGAAGCTGAGTTCCCCACCTGTGTGAGTGTGGAGGGTGGGGAAGACCATATCAGATAACCAACCTTAATTTGAGGGGGACAGGAAACCTGCTACATTAGCACAAACACTCAAACTTTGCCGTCCTGCTCACCCCTGCTTGTCACAGATCTGAACTCCAAGAATGCAGACACCTTGTCTGTCTGGTTGTAAACCCAGAGCCTTGAAGAACACAGAGCACCTAAAGCTGTTCAGTAAATATTGTTTGAATGACAAGATAAAAGACCTCGGCTGCCCTTCAAAATCTCTCCCAGGTATGTTTCCCCCTTAATATGCCCTGATGTATCCTCGGGGCCCAGCACATAGTAAGGGCTCAATAAAGAATCCCTGACTGACACACACCTTCCTCCATAGCTTGGGTAATCTGCTTGCACTGTCTGCTGGTGACATTCCTGGACTTGAGAGAGTGGAGACGGGGAAGGCCTTGGATGCACAGTACCAAACTCCCCTTCAAAAGAATGCAGGGTTCATCTGGCCAATCTTGTAGGAAGCGCCTGGCACAATTTCCAACACTTTTGCTGGTACCTCCTCCACTTGCCCTTCACAAAGAGGTCCGGCAGCTAAGACCCAGCTCACTTTGAGCTCACCTATGATCACACCTTGCTGTAGCCATGTCACCCGGACCTCTGCAAGAACCTCCAGGCTGAACACCCTGAATCCACTTCTGAGCCCCTCGAATGCGTCCTCTCTTAGCAGCCGGAATGTCCTTTGCAAAGAGCAAAATCCAAACATACGTTTCTCCTGTTTAAAATTTTTCAACGGCTATTTTATTTTTCATTCCCAAACCTCTCCTATCACTGGGCCAGGAGGTGGGTCAAGTGTCCTGATTCACTCACTGACTCTTCCCGCTCTTCTCCCTTCCTCATGGAGCCCCACCACACACCTAGCTCTAAGTATTGCCAGGTCTGTCCCACTCCCAAACCTGCTGGCTGTTAACCAACATGAATAAGCCTTCTGAGGCCCCATAAATTAAATCACGGTAGTGACTTATTGGATCTATTTGGATTGGGCTACCTTAGGGCACTGGAGTTCCAGAATTCCGATGTCATGGATATTTCTTGAGCATATTCTATGTGCCAGGCATTGACTGGACTAGTCACGTCCACATACTGTGGCATTTAATCCTCACTGCAACCCTCCAAGGCTGATAAAGATAGAGAGGCTCAAAGGAGTCAAATAGAGAGAAGGAATGGCTCCAATGGGCATGAATGACAGAGACCCCTAGTCCTATGTGTTCAATAAGCATTCTCTGAACACCTATACATAGTGATACTGCGCCATGGGTTCAAGATAAAAGGCAGCTGCACTATCTCCCTTCCACCTTGTGGCATTGATGTTGGGAAGTTCTTCCAGGTGTCTAATTTAAATTCCTTTTGCTGTAACTCAATCCCATTCCCACCCCTACCCCGCCCCCATCCCCAGATAAATACAAACACAACAGCTACTGATGAGATCTCCAAGCTTCTCCTCCTCTCCTAGCTCCTGTCTCCTGTTGCCACACAGGCCTGAGATAAGCCTCACGAAACAGGCTTCATAGCTCGCCAGATGTTGCCTCCACCCTACTAGGCACTCCTCAGCCCCGGCCCAGAGCCAGGGAAGACCAATAGCTTCAGGGGAGTCTTCTCTGATGAGAAAAGAGGAAAGACAGAGAGCTGAAAGCTGGCAGCCTCCCCCAGCTGATCACTTCTTAGGAGGTGGCAACAGGTGACACTTTGGGGGAAGACTGCTGCTTCACCCAGGGTAGGGTGAGAGGCTCCCCAGGTTAGGAAACAATGCTGGCGGGCTGCAGTGCTCGCCCTGGCCCGCCACAGCTCCATGGGGGCTCCCACCAGATGGTACCACGGAGAAATCTTCACCAGCTTCTCAAAGAAGATGGGCGCAGCCCACAGCCTTCCTGGGAACTCGTAGATAACTGTGTCTGGATCCCCTGGGACACAGAACAGACCCAGCAGGTGCTCGATGGCTAAACAATTGGAAAAAATGAACGAACGTGGGAATGGGTGCGTAAATAAATTAGCATATCATTAAATGAACCAACGAAGGGAACTGAAGAATGAATTCGAATGACTAAAGGAACAAGTGGATAAAGGAATAAACTAAGTGGTTGAGTGAGAGGAAAGATTAACAAAATAATTAAATGAGTACATGACTGAGCATGTGAAAAAAATTAATGAATAAATATGTGAGTCAATTGAATGAATATATGGATGATGGATGGGTAGATGGACAGATAGACTGATGGAGGAGTGGATTGATAAGTCAGTGAGTAGATAAATTCACAAGTTCTTGAATGAAGAGTAGGGAGCTAAATTATGGAGCCTCTTGAGGCCAATAACCAAGTCTATTCTAGTCCTCGCACTACCCCTAACCCCTTAAGGTGTCCTGCACATAGTGAAAGTTATAATGAATATCTACTGAGTGAATAAGCAGATGGGTGAGTAGATGCCTTCCCTCCTGCCGTGCATGGCACTACCACCTGCAGGAGACGGAGACCCGCAAACCTCAAGTTTCTTCATATGAAAGGAACTTTGACTCTTCAGCGAGGTAAGCTCTTAAGCCCCAGCACTACCACCTCCTAAGCCATGTGGCCCACCAAAAGTCATGCAAACTCTTGGACCTTCCGTTTCTTCTTCTCTAAAGCGGAGACACTCACACCTACTTGATAGAACTGTAGTAGAGCTTAGATGAACATGTTTAGAAGCACCATGAAAGCATCTAGCACACAGAAGACACTTTGAATGAAATCTCTTTTCTTTCTTCCCAAAGCACATCTTCTTCCTTATATCCATCCAAAGTCCACCAACTCCAGGGCCCTTTGAGGCCCTCCCCCCGTGAGATCAGTTTCAGGGGACAGATGCAGTGGACAGAACTCCGATAGGAAGTGGGATGATGAAAGCTGTAAGCTAAACTGTATGAAATTGCAACAATTCAGTTACTTATGACCTAAAAAGCCAGCAACTTCGCGTTTCAACTACAGCCGCTGGAACTATGTGGTAAGAGGGAGAAAGGAGCAAAGGATGTCTTAGGGGAGATCAGGGAATGTCAGAGCTGGGAGGACTCTTAAAGGTCATCTGGTCCAGCTCCCTCATTTTATAGATGGAGGAATTGAGTCCCAAAGAGGAGAAGCATCCTCTTGTCAACCACAGCAGAGCCAGAGCCATGCAGGTTTCTGGTGAATGGACATGAGTTCAAATCCAGATCTATCGCTTAAGTGCTGTGTGACTACTGAGCTGGCCTCACTTCTCCGATCATCAGTAAAAGGAGAAGACCATCCCACTCTTCAAGGTCTTGCAGGGGGGTCAACGAGACTCCAAGGATTTCAAGGGCTCCCCCTGAAACCTTCCCCTGTTCTCATTGCCCACAGAGTGAGCGGGAGAAGGCAAACTGACCCGGGCATCACCACGCAGTGGGATAAGAGCCCCACATCTGGCAGGCCCCGCTGGGAATCCAGAGGCAGCTTCCCCTCCCTTGGAGCCAGTCCGAGGCCACCCCATTTCTCGCAGCTACATTTCCTCCCCCCTCCCCTTCACGGTGCCCCCTCCACTGGTGGGCTGGGACTTCCAGCTCGCAGGAGAGAAGATGGGTCTGGGCACAGAGCTCCACAAGTGCCATTCATTCAATCCTCACCCCAACTGGAGCAGTGAGAGTAAGGATACCTCCATGTAACTGAGAACTGAGAGGGAGTTTGAGGGCCCTGATGAAACTCAAAAATCGAGGGGACAGTGGAGCCACAACATCACCCAGAGTCCCTGGGAAGAGGGATCAAAGCTGGGTGTAGGGTTCTAACAGAAATGCCTTCAGACCCCATTCTGTATCTGGACCGAATGATCTTGGGTGTGTTACTTCAACTCTTAGACGCTATTTCCTCATGTGTAAAAGTGACATCAGCACTTTTTTCCAGCCTGGTGGGTGGAAGAATCCTCATGGAATTCTCATGCGACGGCACCTGGCCCCTGATAGATATTGTCAGGAAGTGACCGTTCCTCTTCCCCTCCCTGAGGGGTCACCCCAACACTGCCCCCCCCCCGCTGGTGCCCATGTTTGTTGACACCACATCCGGGCCTGCAGTGTTGTCATCCTACATTACGCCACCCCACTTCACCAGTGACGTAACCCCTCCATCTCCCTCTCCACCCACCCGGCTGGTGTAGCCCAGGCTCTGCTGACACATCCTCGGTGAAATTCAAAACCAGATGAGGTGTGTGTGTTTGCTGGCTTGTTGGAGGGCAAAGCCAAGTTCAACCCCTTTCTCTCGTTGCTCTTACTTTCTCCTGGCCTCCAAGGCTTGGAGGGGGGCGTTGCAGGGAGCCAGGAGCTCGGGGAGGACACTCGCAGTAGCAGAGCCAGGCCCAGCCCAGTCGGCACGTCCGTCAGTTCCTGAGGCTGGAAGGCATGAGCCACGGGCGCAGTAAAGTGGTGGCGTGAGGAGACGGGCCTGCCTGTTGAAACCCATTTCTCAGTGATGAGAGCCAAAGGGGGCTGGACAAATAGGCAGACAGACAGAGCAGGCCTGAGTTCCCAGGAGCATGTTTCCACTCTCACCCATTCAAAAATATTTTTTGAGCTTTAACTAGGGTCATTCGCTGGAGACAGTGTCATGAGTAAGGCCAGGTCAGAGGTTCCAGCCTCACAGGGCTGTACATTCCAAGGGACAGCACAGACAATAGCCAAGTGAACGTGTAATAAAACCAAACAAGAGAGCTGAGATTGTGAGGAGGGCTCGGAGGGAAACAGATGGGCTGAGGCGATTGTCACTGCGACAAGGGAGTGGGTGCTAATTCAGCGGGGTCATGAGGGAAGGTGCCTCTGAGGAAGTGGCAATGAGCTGAGATCCAGAAGTTACTCACGCAAGAAGCTAGGGTGGAATGTTCCAGGAAGGGGAACTGGAAATGCACAGGCTATATAAGGGGGAAAGCCTGGCTCGCTCAAGGACTAGGAGGGGACAGAGTGGCTGGAGCATAGAGGCTGCAGAGGAGGGCGAGGCCTGAGAAGTCTCTGGATGCCGGGATGAAGACAGGACCTCCTAGGCCATGGCAGGCGTTAGGACTGACTTTGAAGGGAGATTTTAAACACCCCGGAGACTCTTCCCTTCCTGAGGACTTGGGTCCTGAATGCCTGTGGGACAAAGGTGACCAGGACGACTCCTGCTCACAGGTACTCAGATAGTGATGTGCAGGGAACCTCAGATCAACACCCTTCCACTCTGTAGGTGTGGGGACAGCCCTGAGATGGGAAGGGATGCGCCCTGTAGCTGTGGAGAAGAAACTAGAACCCCGGACACAGGCAGTGAAAGCAGAGCTCACGTTGTTATCAGTTACTAGGTGTGATTTCCTTTACTCTCCACATCAACTCCATGGGTTTGCAGAGAAGAAAGGAAACGCAGTCTCCGAGGGTCGCACACTCAGAGGTGCTGGGGGCCAGGCTTGGAGCCCAGGTCCTCCTGATGTCAGCACCCACGTCCAGTCCACTGGTCTGTTTTGAAATTACATCACTACTTCTAGAGACCCAAGCTGCTCAGGACTCAGGTACTTCCTGAAAGCTACTGGAACCTTCTTTGGGAAATGCCTCCGCGCTCAAGCAGATGAAATCAATGAGCCGGTTGCCCTCATATAGCAGTCCATTGAGAAACACACAAACACATTTTTAAAAATAGATCAAGGAAACCATTTATAAATAGATATCCTATACTATATGTACACTTTCTACCAATCAAATGTGCCTCTGTGAAGGTATATTTAAAACTGACCTCAGGCAGGAGGATTTTGCTTCGTAAATGACCTGCTAGATCTCACTCCTTCTAGTACCGGGGAGCTCAACCTTCCACTGACTCATGCTAATAGAGAGGGTTAAAACCCAGGCTGCTGGATCTTATACCCAGAGCTATCCCCCCTGCCTGTGAGCAGCCCACTGCTGGTCAATGCAGAAGTCCCAAGGCCTCGACTTGGGACAAGTCTGTGGGGCCAGCTCAGCCTCAGAGCTCCCATGGGACTGACCGAGACCTCTGCTGTGACTGCATCAGAGTTCAGCTCCTCCCTCTGCTCAGTCCTATTCTTTCTTCCCTTGCAGGTGTTGTTCCCAAAAGTACTTCCCATCAAATACCTTGCATTCACATTTCTGTCCCAGAATCTCTTTCCCAGAGTGTCCAACTTTCTAAGTTGGACACTGAAGAGGGTTAGCCTAAGGACACTAATTAAAATGGGATTTGGGCCCAGCAGGTTTGATCTGAGTGTCATCCCGTGCACCCAGAGGTCACAGTTCAATTCCCAGTTGGTACAAATGCCCGGGTTTCAGGATTGATCCCCAGTGGGGGGCATGCAAGAGACAGCCAATTGATATTTCTCTCCCATCGATGCTTCTATCTCTCCCTCTCCTTTCATCTCTCTCTAAAAAAAAAAACAAAAACATATTTTAATACAGGACTTGGGGGCTGGGTCACCCATTTGCTGGCTGGTAACAGTGAGTCCTCCAGCACTGGGGAGTGCAGATATGTGGAGTGTGCATGGCCCCCCGGAGTAATGCAGGTGCATACACATAAAGCCTTTTACTGGAGGCAAACTGGAACGGGTTAACTGTGGAAGGGAACAGAACGGTGGGTGCAGTATCTCAGGCTTTTGAGTGGTTTAGATGAAGAACTAATTATAATGTCCCTAAAATCGCTGGCCATCACTGAATGCCATTAATGTGCTGGAGAAAGATAATGGAAATTGTCCATTCAGGCACCTTGTCTAAGTCCAGGGCCTCTCTGGCGGCACCTAAAGAGCTCTCACCTTCTGCAGTCAGAGGACAGAGAGTCAGGGAATCAGGCCTGGGTCTTCATTATAAGGGCCGAGCACCAGAAAATTCTCTACCCTGGCAATTCTGTTACTCCAAGGTCAGAGCTTTCATGAGAAAAACTGGGCTCTGAGCCCTGGCCAGTTTGGCTCAGTGGTTAGAGCATCGGCCTGAGGACTGAAGGGTCCTGGGTTTGATTCCGGCCAAGGGCATGTACCTGGGTTGCAGGCTTGATCCCTGGACCCCGGTCGGAGGCAACCAATCGATGTGTCTCTCTCACATCAACGTTTCTCTCTATCTCTCTTTCCCTTCCACTCTCTCGAAAAGCAATGGAAAAAGTATCCTCAGCTGAGGATTAAAAACAAAACAAAACAAACCAAAACTTGGCCTTGAGTCTGGGAAATGGGACATTAGAGTGGACTCACTCGAGGACCTTGAAGCCCCCACATTTTCTGGGACTCTCGGAGCCTACAGAAGTGGCTCAGGACTCCTAGTGAGGACCAGCCTCCTGCCTGCCTTTCAGATGATGGAGAAAGTCATTTGCCCTTCTCTGTGTTGCAAGAAAACATGTGCTTCCACCCCAGGCCCAGTTTAGACCCTCACCTCATGGCCTGACTGCCACACCCATGCCTAAGGCCAAGTCGTAACAATTTTTCAGCTGTCAAACGCTGGGTCTGCCAGGCTCCCTGACAGGAACAGGAATAATGGTGTCAGAGATGGCACTTAACCATTTGCAAGAGTGCAGATATTGTCACGAGCAGCAAAGTCACCGAGTCCCCAGGGGCCTCCCCCGCGGAGAGCTGCTGGGATGGGTAACTGGCTCAGGGCCCAGTTCTTCTCATGAAAGCTCTGACCTTGGAGTAACAGAATTGCCCAAGTTGAGAATTTTCTGGTGCTCGGTTGCCCTTATAATGAAGACGTTCCTGAAGGCAAGTTTCATGAGCAGCCAGCAAGGGAATTGCTCAACTTACACCATCAGGATAAATCAAGGATCGGGATCTCCTGCCAGGTTTCCAGACCTAAGCCCTTTTTCAGGCATAGAACCCAGTGACTGAAGAAAAGACCAACCACCCAGGAGGAAGGACCCTGCACCTCCAAGTCAAAGTGACCTGAAGAGTTTTACTCAGAAAAACAAAATGCCCTGAAATCTGAGGACTGTTGGTTGGACACAGGGTCTGAGTTGATACTTGGGACCCAAAATAATATCTTGTCCCCTGTTAGAATGAGGATGTCTGGGGGCCAGGTAATAAATGGGAGTCCAGGCTTAGGCCTAGCTCACAGTAGGTCCACAGACTCGCCACTGGTCATTTCCTTAGCCCCTGAATACAAAACTGGAACGGACCTGCTTCGCTGGCAAAATTTCCATGCTGTTTGCTTGGCTGGTGAAGTAAGAACTATCACCACAGGGAATGGCAAGTAGAAACTTCGCAAATTGCCTCCACCCATCCCCCACTAGCTAAGATAGTAAATCAACATCAATATTGCATCAGGAGAGAGAGATTATTGCCACCTTGAAAGATCAAAAAGATATAGGAATGGTAGTACCCACCCTATCTCCATTTAATTTGCCAGTCGGGCCACTTAAAAAAAAAACACAAAATCTGGAAGGATGTAGAGGCTGACAGTGACATCATGATGTCAACACAACCAAGCAGTGGCTCCAACTGTAACTTCTGTGCTGTAGGTAAGTGCTGAGTTTAGCATAGTCCACACATGGGGACAACGCTCCAAGCCAATTCCCAAGGGACACAGAAGCTGCCAACTTTGAATGGAGCCCATGCGGCAGGTCCTTGTCTGGGTCCGAGCAGACCCAGCACCTGAGCCTTAAACCCTGCAGACCCCGTGGTATTAGGGGCACCTCTGAGTTGGAAAAGACCCTGCATGGAGTTTGCAGCAAGCCTTAGTAGGAGAATCACAATGTATATTCCTGCGGCTGATCTGTCCAGGTGCAAAGGAAATGGGAACCCCTAAGGGACCACAGAAGACATTTTGGGAACCACTGAGTAAGACATTCTCAAAGTCCCCTCCACTCAGATGTTCTATGGATCCTTCTTCCCCTGGGTTTGCTCAAGGCCAGGTCTATGTGGTCTTATTTATTTGGGGACCAATTCTGCCTGCGACTTGTCCATTTTCCTTGCCAACAGCTGCCCAGGAAAAATCTCTCTACTGTTCTCACCCATGAAGCTCTGGCTCAGAATGGGCTGTTGGAGAGTGCCAGCCAGGGGCATTGCCAAAGCGTTTCTAGTCAGAATAAGAACTGCAGCTCTTTTCAATGACTGCCCTTTGCTTGGGCTGCAGGCGCCTAACTTGCACTGGTCCGGAAAATTCAGTATTGTTCCTTCTTGCGTGGGGCTACAGTGTGTGTGTCCCAGACTGCAGCTTAATTGCCTTGCCCCGAACCTCACCTACTTGGGGGTGCAGGGCTGGGGTGGGGCTGAGGCAGAGATTCTGTCTCAGTCAATCCTGGTGCTTGGAGGAAAACCTTGTGTGAAGGCACCTGTAGTTGACAACTCAACAGCCAGTGTGCCCTGTCACCTGCCAACAGAGCCCAGCTGAAGGAGAGTAATTCGTCTCATCCATCATGACTATGTTGTCTAGGAAATCCTTTCCCCTCTCTGGGCCTCAGTTTCCTATAAAGTCAGGGGCTGGATCGGGTGATAGCTAAGAAGACTCTGCCTGCTTTGATGTTCTGTGACCCACGATTCAAAAAAACAAGGAAAAAGTTGACCTCTCCTTCTCTCTCCTCCCCTCCCCTCCCCTCCCCTCCCCTCCCCTCCCCTCCCCTCCCCTCCCCCCTTTCTCCTACCCTACTCTCTCTTTCCCTCTTCTCTCTCGCCTCCCTTCTCCTCTCCTCCCCTATCTTGTGTCTTCTGTTACCACCACCTGCCCTGCATCCAATTTTGGAAACATGTCATTGTGTTTGTACTTCAAGAATGGAAACAGATGAACAAACACATCCTAAAATAATGAGAGGCACCTGGGCCTCGAGGATTAAGCAATCTCCCAGTCAGCAGGTGTGGGGATGGTGGCCCAGACCCCAAGCAGCTCAGTGATGCGTCCCCTTCATACATTATCCTGCTGTGATGCACCGAGAGTGTTGTCTGGACAGGAAACATTCTGGAGAGTCAGCACTTTGAACTCTTAACTCAGCCCTGTAATTTCTGATGCAGCCTCACTGGGAGGCTGATGAGACAGCTTCCTTCCCACAGGCTGGGTCCGGGGCAGCCAGGAATGTCACCCCCCTGGGGTGGGGAGGACTGCTGGGAAGGACAGGGGCTTGTCCGTCAAAGTGACTTGGTTTCCTCTCTGGAGAAAGAACCATTCAGTTTCAAGAGTAATTCCCAGCACATAGTAAGTGCTCAATAAAATGTTATTTATTATTGTTGTGTTTGGGGCAGTATAGCCTAGAGCAGTGGCCTTCAAATATTTTTAACCAAGAAATGCATTTTACATCATTACACAGAACACTGATTACCTGTGTGTGTGTGTGTGTGTGTGTGTGTGTGTGTGTGTGTGTGTCTGAAACAGAATATTTAGGAACCAATTCTTAAGTCTTACTACAAACAATGTACTTATGTTTTCTCCTCTATTCCATTCCCTTTTAAAACACTAATCATAATCCACTAAATTGATTTTATAACCTACTAACAGTAATCTTCCATTTAAAAAATATGGGCACAGAAATTAACCTGTGTTTAAATTAACTTGCAGCTACTTTCAAGCTGAGTGCCCTGGAGCAAAGCACTAATATGTCTCAACTTCTGACTCCCCGACTATAACCTGGAAGTTTTAATGCCACCTCCTGAAGAAGGTGGATGTGAAGGTTAAATGTGCATATAAAGCCCAAAGCACCATATTGGGGCATAATGAACATCCAGTAAATGGCAGGTGTCATTGTGACGTCACATGAGGAACTGAGACTCTCAGCTGGAGGAATGAGGATCCCCTGCCTGATCTGATACTTTAGTCTTCCCACCCCCAATCTGACAATGACAGGGAACTCACTACCTCACAAAGGCAGCAGGGTCAGATGCTGAGCCACATGCTTTATTTTGTTTTGTTTTTTAACGTGTTTTTATTGATTTCAGAGAGAGAAAGAGATATAGAAACATCAAAGGTGAGAGAGAATCATTGATTGGCCCTCCTCCTGGGGATCGAGCCTGCAACCAGGGCACATGCCCCGACCGGGAATCAAACTGTGACCTCTTGGTTGACAGGTCAACACTCAACCACTGAGCCATGCCCGCCAGGTGAACCACATGTTTTAGAAGAGACATCCTCGAATCTGGGCTCTACTCCTGCCCTGAAGGAGCTTAGATTCCAGAGATGAGTCACGAATCCTGTTATGACACAGAAGGGTGGTGTCCTATGCAGAGTCAAGACAGCAGGCCCAGAGTTCAAGATGAGAGCGGTTTCTTCCAAATAGGGAGATCGGAGCAGCACCTGAGAGCAGGGTCCACATTTACCTTGCTCAACAAGAGAGCGCAGACCCCAGTAGAGACCTTGGCATAGAAGAAGTGCCTTATACTCAATGTATTAAATCACTGAATGCATTAAAAAGAAGATGGCCTGGAGTGGGGGGAAATCCAAACATTCAGGGATGGACGGGGAAGGCAATGAAGGCAAAGAATTCCATGAGGAATCACTTCCAGGGAGATCTAGTGAGATCCAGACTCATCTAGTGAAATGAGAACCATTCGTCCTACCCATGTGCCCATAGCCCTGCATTGGCCCAGAACAACTGAAGCAGGATGGTAGGAGTCCAGATGTGAGAACCTGGTCTCCCTCTGGGATCTCTCACATATAATAATCCTGGCTACCTGGGCAAGTCACTGGCCCCCATTCTCTCAAATGAGGGCATTGGACAAGATAATCTCTAAAATCATGTCAAGTCTAGAAGCTCTTTTTCCTATAAGCCTCTATTTCATTTGTTTCCCTCTCCCTTTCAACTACCCTGGGGCAGCTCATGTGTGCTGCTGCTGACATTTTTCTGGATGTTTGACCCGTAAATATGTGGCAGGTGAGAAGAGAGGGGCACCTATTTTGAAGCCTGATGGGTGTCTGGGGCCCACTGAGGCCCGTATTAGGCGAATATGACAGAACAAAAACATGCATGAGATCAAGAGGGCTGCGCGTGGGGAAATATATCTGAGGTGACCAAGCTCTGAGTTCTCCCTAAACTGCACGTGTTTTTACCATGTGGTTGTCCGGCAAATCAGCCACCCACATCTGAGCTGAGCCCGATGAGCCAGCGCCGTCTCCATCAGCAAACTTCTGAATTAGTGTTTATTGTAATTGATAAACATAATTACCTGTTACCTGATATTAGACTACTAACCCAGTTGGTTAAGCCAAGTGAAAAGAAACTAGTTAGGACTGAGCATGATAAAATAGCAGAGCCTTTGAAGGATTGGGATGGGGTGGGTGATAAACAAATGATAAGATGCGATGCGTGCGGTGGAATGAACTGGAGGGGAATGTGCTCAGCATGCTCACTCCTCGGGTTTTCATAATTTCCTTTCTCTTTCTGGCCCTACACTATTGTCCGTGTCCGTCGGTTATGCATTTATGCATATAAATATTCTATTCCCACATGCCTTACGATGGCTCCCTCAGTTCATCCAGGACTCTGCTTGTGTCACCTTCTCTGACCACCCACCACTGCCACACCCCTTCCCTAATCTGCTGTTCTAGTCTCCATCTGTAAACATTAAATGTGGACTCTAAAGAACAAAATAGATCCAGTGACACAGAAGCATGGAGCAGACTGACGAATCTCAGAGGGAAGGCAGGGGTGGGAGAGTGGGGGGGAGAGATTAACCAAAAAATTTATATGCATATATGCATAACCCATGGACACAGATGATAGTGTGGGGAAGGCCTGGGGCTGGAGGTGGGTGCAGGGTAGAAGGGGTCAGTGGGGAAAACAAGGAGACATCTGTAATTCTTTCAACAATAAAGGTAAATTCAAAACAAAACAAAACCAAAAAACATTATCTATGGGCTTATGCCCTGTCTTCACCTTCTAATTCCCCACGAGCAGGAACCTGGTCTTTTCCTGCTCACTGCTGTTGCTTGCCCTTCTTAGACCAGTACAGGCTATACAATTGGCCTTCAATAAATACTTTTTGAATGACTAAATCAGTCAACCAATCTCACTGGAATGTATCCATATAGAATGGATCACAATAAAAGGAAGAGGAGCGGAGGGAGGTGGGTGAGGCAGGGGCAGGTAGTTCAAGACAAAAGGAAGCAGAAAGGAATTCCGAGCAGCGGGATGGCCTGGAGCTGCGGCTTTTCTCCCTTCCACACACAGGAGAACCCTCTGGGGAGCTTTAAACCCTGCAAAGCCCACGTCAGCCTGTGGACATTCAAATTCAATTACTTTCAGGTGTGGCCCAAGCAGCATTATTTTTTAAGGCTTTCCATGTGATTCAGATTTGCAGCCAGGGGTGAGAGCCACTCTATTAGGACATCTGGTTCCTGAAAATAGGTTAACCTCAAGCCCAGCTGTAAGGCTTATGCCCAAAGAGCTACCGGCCAGAATCTCCAACCCTACGAAGAGCATGCGTGTGAGGAAACTTGCTCACCAGCACCAGCAGCCACAGAAAGTCTCTCCAATTTTCAGCTATTGCCCAATAGCACATTGTTCTGACAAACATGAAAGGAAACTCTCATCTCAACCTCCATGAGGCCTGTGGTCTGCTGGGGTATCTCCAGGGTCTTCCTTGTAAGGTGTGGCTTACTGGGTGATCGGGGTCATCAGTCTCCACAGAGAGATAAATAGGGGCACACTGGAACTCCAGTCCTCTCCAAGGTACTGTCCCCCTTGTCTTTTCACAAAGTCTCCTTCTGCTTTGGAGCGATGAGCAGAATTAAGGAGACTGACTTCTACGGTCCTCGTGACTTCAGATTTTCCTCTCTCCAGTGGCCCTTCAGGCCTCAGCTTTTACCAAATCCACTCCAGGTCTCCAGATAATAAT
Organism: Miniopterus schreibersii; assembly: GCF_964146895.1. Lineage (NCBI taxonomy): Eukaryota > Metazoa > Chordata > Mammalia > Chiroptera > Miniopteridae > Miniopterus > Miniopterus schreibersii. The sequence goes on along the minus strand of NC_138117.1, from coordinate 34,340,749 downwards.
AAGAAGGTGTGAAGGGAAGGACAGCCACCCTTTCGTGAGCTTTGGTTGTAATAAGTCGTTGATAATTTGCTGGATGCTCACTTTCTATGATAATAGTTAGGACTTATGAGAACTCATCCTGTACCAGACATCCATCTTTCAAAGTGACATATTAGCTTATCTATCAACTCGATGAGGAGGGTGCCAATATATCATCTCTATTTAAATATGAGGAAACTGGGACACAGAACAGTTAAGTGACCTGCTCAAGGACACACAGCTAATAAGCAGCAGAGCAAGGACTTGAACCCCTGGCTGTAGAGTTTGGGTTGTTAGCATCTGTACCGCGCTGCCTCATGCAATCTTTGTGTGTTCTTTTTATTATTATTGTTGTTGTTGTTGTTGTTGACAGTATTACAGATATCCCCCATTCTACCCCCCTTTGTGTGTTTTTATGACAACCTCACCAGGCAGATGTTATTTCCTGCTTTTACAAATGAGAGTGCTGAGGGTCGGCTACATCCAAGGACTTGCTCCAAGTCGCCACAATGAATTTGGGTCTCAAACCCAGTATTGTCTCATTCCAAGGTCAGAGGGCTCCCAACCACCTCTTAGCTGGCACGCCCGTGAGCTTGGAGGAGCAGGAAGACTGTGGAAGTGAGACTCTGGGCCTCCTTTATATTGCGCTGTTTGCTCCAAAGCAGGAGGCGTTGTGATTAGCTGTTCAATGGAGAGACAAGGAGGACAGTCTGCCTCAGAGAGAACTGGGGTCCCAGGGCGCCCCTATTTATCTCTCTGTGGAGACAGATGACCCGATCACCCAGTAAGCCACACCTTACAAGGAAGACCCTGGAGCTGCTCCCTAGCAAAAGTGGTTTGAGCCTCTCCCTCGGGGGAGGAATTTCTCACATGGGCCACTGAGTCAAGGGGAGGCCTCTGGGTTCCAGCTTAGAGCCTGCGTATGGCCCTGAAGCAGCTACACTGGGCCACACGCTTCAGACTTTCTTCGGTCCTCAAGCCCCTGGTAAGTGCAAGGGACTATTCCATGATCCAGTGCCTAGTGTCACGAGGTTACAGGTGGCGGGCTTAGGTGGGTAAGGGAGGCCCTTTGAGTCACTGAGGAAACCCGAGTTGCGTCCCTGCAGCCCCCGTTCCCAGACCCCGGAGGCCGCACCCCAATACTCTGGAAATGTGTAATGCGTGCCCTCGCTTCCTCCCACGGGCCTGGGGCTCGGCTGCTGCTGATTCACTTTGAGAAACTCCACTTTCCACAGCAGCATGAGGAAGGACAGTCCCCGCTGGAGCCATGTGTGTTTGCTATGATTCATCAGATCGTCTGCAATCGCCTCAAAAATAGCCCTTACGCAATGCAGGAGCTGCTGGGAGCCTCGAGGGCAGGGGCTTCCCCTCTTAGTCACCCTCTGGGCCTCAGTCCACATCCACGCAGCCACGGGAACGCGGAGGGACAGGCATATGCCCAAAAGAGGAACTTGAGAAATTAGCAGGCGGGGTGAAGGCCACCCCCCATTGTTGGCAACTGCGATGAGGCAAGATCGCAGCTGTGCAGCCCCTGTAGGAGTGAATTGTGCACAGTAAACAAAATCCGCCAGCGCCGGGCCGCTGCCCTGGGCCCTCTGGTCCTGGGGTCTGTGGATCGGAAGAAGGGCCTATACTGGGCCCATTTGCTCTTTCTGCAGACTCGGGTGTTTGGCCGTGAGGGAGGCCACTGGCCTCGGCCACGCTGCTCTGAGCAGAGAGAGGTGGCTGAGAAGGACAGGAGGAGGGCAGATGTTCCCATCGGAAGCTCCTCCGCCGGCCTGAAGACCTTCGGGTCCAGCGTCCTTTGATTCAGGCTGCTCACAGCATTGGCAGGAGCCGAGGGGCCTCCTGATAGAGATGCTGAGCCAGTTCACTGGAGTGGGGCCTGGGCATTGGCGCTTCTTAAAAGCAGACATTTTAGACTTGAGGACTGCTTGCCAAGTCCTACCCCTCACTTTGCATGTGAGGAGAAGGGACATATGCAAGGTCCCAGGCAGCTAGTGGCAAAGATTGGACTTAAACTTTACCTTGGCCTACAGAGCCGCGCACGATCTGGCCTCCCCATTACCTCCTGAGCTCCTGAATTCTCTGACATCACCTCCTCTCTTTCCTTCCCTCTCCCTCTCTCTCCTCCCCTCTATCCTCTCTCTTCTCTCTATCCTTTCTCCCACCTCAGGGCCTTTGCACTGACTGTTACCTTTGCCTTTACCCCAAGTCCTTCATGATTCACTCTCTCACGTCATGCAGTCTCTGCTCTAATGTCAGCTTCTCAAACTATCTTCGTTGGCCATTTTTCTAAGACAGCAGCACTCTGTGTCACTCCATTTTCTTACCTGGCTTTACTTTTTTTTCATGTCACAACTTGACCTTATATCTGTATTTATCATCTTTTCCCCCATTAGACCATGGTCTCAGAAGGGCCAAGGCTTCCTGCTGTACCCCCAGCACTAACACAGTGACTGGCACACAGCAGTTGCTCAATAAATATTTGTCAAATAGATGAACGACCCCAGCACAGTATTCACACCAACAGCAGCACCCTAGGCCTGCACCCCCCAGACCAGAGCATCAACTGTGTGCCAAGCCATGGGGTCATGTGTTTCTCTTCAAGGACTAGCTCATGGATGCCCACAGAACAAGTCTGGTACCAGATCATTTGTCTATACAAGCAGTATCTCAGGCACACCCATGGAGGACCCAAGGTGCTTCATAAACAGCATCCCAGGGTGACCACAGCCAGAAAACAGTTGTCCCAGCCCAATAACCTCTTGGTGAGGCCCCTCGAAAGATGATCCCATTAATCAAGGGTGTTCAGACTCCCGTAGGGAATGGGCCTTCACAAATTACTGACTCCCACCTCTTTACTGGGCAGCTGCCATCTTGTTTGCAACCAATCGTAAGGGGTGTGTGTCTGCATAGCTGTTTATAATCACAAGTGATCTCACAAGTATGCTCAATCCTCACGGCAAACCAGGAGCTGGGTGCTACTGTCCTTTGTCTTACGAATGAAGCCTCTGGGGCCCAGAAAAACCAAGTCACTGGCCCAAGACCACACAGCTAAGCACACAATCAAGATCAGACTGAGACTGAGTCTTGGCAAAAGCCAGCTCCCTCTCCAGTTGCCACTCCACACCGAGTGTGATTTACCACCCACCCCAAACCAGGCTTTGCTCTGGATCATGATTAGCTGTTGCCAGAAATCTCCATCTTCTGGAAGATGAAAGATTTGCTCTGTTTGAAAAGATACGAAAGCTCAGGCCTCGGCTTCTGCAAGTCAGCCCAGTGATGCTGTAGGGGATACCACCCCTTTCAGCCTGTGTTCCCAAAAAGTAGAGCCTAAGATGAGAATTAAAGTTCACACAGTTTATTAGGAGATGACCCCAGAAAGAAGTAATGGGAGATGGAGGAGTGCGACCAAAACGGAGGAAAAGTCAACATAACTGTGTGTAGGCCCCAGAGCTAGATTCTTCCAGGACCTCTGACTTTGGGGCTGCCCCTGAACAAGGCTGTGGGCTCTCGCAACTGGGCCTGAGGCAGAAACGCAGAGTCCTGTGTCCAGTGCCTGAAGGGGAGGCTGTGGGCAGGAACCAGAGCTCTCAGGCAACCATCCCCCCCACAGGTGCAGCAAAACCAGAGACAGCCTGCGGAGATGTGCTCGGGGCACCAATGCATCTTCTCCAGCTATATCGTCGGAGTAAGTCCATAGTCTCCCCGGTGACAACTCTGAAAATAGTTCAAGTGTTTTTGAAAGAAAAAGCTGGCCAGGCCTCCCACCCAGTTCCAACCAGCAAAAAGTAACGATTATATATGTCAACAATTTCTCAGCAACTTCCTAGACCAGCAATTTCAACCGGTGTGCCGCAAGAAACGTGCAATACCTGACTATTTAGTCAGGGGTACTGACCTCTTTCCTTTAGATGTCAAATAAAAAATGACAACAGCCAACACAACAACCGCTATTCAGTGTGAGTGTCCTGCCTTGAGCCATAAAAGCATAGGCCATATAATAGAGTTGCATCTTATTGATCATGTCACATAATAAGGTTGCATCTGATTGGTTAATTGTTGGTACCAGAAATCCTTATATACAAGTATAGGCACCTGGTTTTTTAAAAGGTTGCTTTGGAGCAAAAAGGGTAGGTAATTACCATTATTATTATTTTTTGTAAATCAATCAAAATTAAACCCTTTTTTTGTCAGCTCAGCAAAAAATATATTTTTTGGTGTGCAGCAGAGTTTTAGTAATTGGTTTACCACAGTGTGCCATGAAATGAAAAAGGCTGAAAATTGCCGACCTAATCGCTGGAGTAGTGCCCTCCATTAACCCACAGCAGCCCAGAGGGCTCCTGTGTCGCCTTTCTTGGGTCTCTGGTACTTGTCAGTCATTCTAAAGCTCTACCAGGTACCAGGTCTCCCCAGGCTGAGCCCCAGGGTCTATCTCCATCAATGCCCTTCCTCCCACAAGGAGTCCTCCCCAAGCTTGTGGCCCAGGGGCCATGAATACCATGCTAGTGAGACCTGGCCATTTCCCCCAGGCTTATGGTGCAAGTGGGGACATTAAGCAGAAATGACTGGCCCAAGGCCCTCCACAAGTTTGAGGCATCTGGTTCCATAGTTGTTTGTGCATAGACCCAGGACTAGCTGTGTGATTTCCAGGGCTCCTTGCAAAATGAAAATGCAGGACCCCTTGTTCAAAGATTATTAAGAATTTAAAAATAGTGACCACAGAGCCAAGGAAACCAAGGGCAGGGGCCCTCTGAGTGAGGGCCCCGTGCATTCACACAGGTCACACACCCATGAAGCTGGCCCTGTGTAGACCCCACCTCTCCCAAAGAAATTCCGGAGAGTCAGAGTGGGCTACTTCCCAAACGACAGCCTTGCAGCCAAATGAGCCTGGGCTGGAATCCTGGCTTCGCTTCTCACCTGCTGTGCGACTCTGATGTGAGTTTCTTCCCTGGCTGGGCCTCCCTCCCTTCATCAGCGGCATGAAGGTGAGATGGCAATGGGCATGGAAAGTGTGTGGCACACGAAAGGCGCTGAGCACGTGTGAGTTCCTTGCCGTCCCTCCCACCTCCCTCCTTTACGTCAGTTTCTTCTCTTTGAGGCTAGAAAAACAAGGTCACACACACCTGCCACCACCGCCATCAGCATTACCACTACAGCCATGGCGTTAGTCTCAAAGTTACAGCTGAAGAAAGTTGGGGACACTGTCCTGGTAATGCCGCCTGGGGCTGGGTTTCAGTGAGCAAGGGGCCCGGGACTCCCCCACCCTCCTTTGACTCCACCCCAGCCTATGCCAGGTTCTGCCAGGCTAGAGCCCCCAGGCTTGGCTGTATCCCTCCCTCTCCCAGGAAAGGCCAGAGGTTCCCAGGGGTTCAACTCTTCTTTCTCACCTTCCTTTCTCAGGAGGGAAGGAGAACAGAAGAAGAGGACGGCTGCGTGGGGCCTCCGCTGACTCATGGTGCCGTGGGCAGGTCACCAGTGATAATCCCGGCCTCAGCTTTCTCATCTCACAAATGGGGCTAATGACGCCTGCCCCTGGCCTGGGCGACAGGATGTGTGGAGAGCACTCATTAGGCTGTGTTGCCACTGTCATTGTGCTCCAGCTAATAACACGCTGCCCTGTGAAGCCCCGGCAAGCCCTGCGAGCTTTGGGAAAACACACTCTTACCATCTTCAAAGCATCCCTGAGAAGTAGGTGGGAGGCGAGCCTCAGGTGATGGGGAGAGAGAAAACCGGGGCAGTCCCTAGAGGCCAGCGCCTTTGTGGCAGAGAGGGGGATGGAGTGAACGCCTAGGGGCCCCAGATGGGACAGGGTACTGGGATGTGTTCCACCATAGGTGAGAGACACACCTGGGTTCACATCTCCCCTCTGCTGAAATTAGCCAACCCCAAGCAAGGCCACCTCTCCCACTTTACTCCAAAGGGGGCCTAACTGTGCTCACTCCTGGGGGTCAAGGCGAAGATGAAAGGAACCGTGTGTGCAGATGTCGGTGCCTGGTGGATGCCCAGGGAACGTGCACCTGGGCTCTCCTGCCTCCTCCCTCAGGAACGGAGTGTGATGTGAGGGCCTAGGCCAAGTTCATGTCCGCGTCTGACATTCAGAGACTGCAGTTCGCTCAACCTTCTCCTCTTGGTAAAATTGCATTTTACATCTTGGTTAGGCCATGTGCACACCCCTCTGGACTCAGATCTCAGGTGGTGATGGGTGAATGGTTCTCATCGCCTTCCTGGGGACATGCCAAGAGGAGAAGAGAGCAAAGGAAGAGCTACACTCCTGTCACAAGCATCACCTGGCAGAGGGACAGGTGTTTATGACACACCTGCTTGGTCCCCCCAGCGCTGTGTGAACACCTGACACAGCCGCTCATTGACTCCTCCCCATGAGTGAGTTAAGGTTTATCCATTGTCCACTTGAGAAATGGTGGCCTGGAGAAGTTAAGCGACTTGCCTGAGGCCACACCATTACTTAGAAGCAGAGCCAGAATCCATGCGAGGTCTTGATGCCTCATAAGACCATACAGTATATGGCCCCTGAGGCCAGAAACCCAGCTCAACGTGGCAACTTGCCCATCTTGCCCAATCCCTCAGCTTGGGACTGAAGCAGCAGGTGCTCAGAGAAGTCAGGGGAACAGTTGGGAGCAGCAGGGATCAAGCTGGGGCCTGCCCCTGGCCTTGGTTTGAGTGGTTTGGGGGCATGAATGGGTGGGGCCTCGGGGATGCTGACCGCACGCACACTCTGGCCCTGAGTCAGGGACATGGAATCCCACAGTGTGAGGCACAGACAGGAGTGACTTCTCCAGTCATAGCAAATGCTGCTTTAGTCAGTCACCACCCAGCTAAGCACCTACTGTGTGCCAGGCCTTGGGGGCGAAGAGCAGAACACACACAACTGTGCCCTTCAAGTGGGTAGTTTCCCATCATTCACCCAGCTGGGAAAACAGAAGCTCAGAGGGGCAACATATCCAAAGCCACACTGTGCTTGGTGGCAGAGCTGGGACAAGAACCCAGAGCAAACCCAGTGTTCTTTCTTGGATGCAGGCTGCCATTGGCCAAGGGAAGAGAGGCTCTGGCAATTAAGAGAGGGAACAGGCAGTGACCAGGACACTTCTGTGAAAGGGGATGCTATTAATAATTGTTCTAGGACAACAGGCTCAACAAGGCTGTCCCAGGCAAAGCAGGACATGTGATCACATGAGCCATGAGCCTATGACATGCCAGTTGCACTGAGAGCAGTTTTCTACATCACCGAACTGTCATATCAATACTGAAAAGTGGGTGTCAGTATGATACCCCCATTTGAGAGGTTCAGAAACTGAGGCCAAGCCTTCTCAGGATCCCAGAGCTGCCTGGCATGCGTGGCTCAGTGGTTGAGTGTTGACCCATGAACCAGGAGGTCATGGTTCGATTCCCGGACAGGGCACATGCCCGGGTTTCGGGCTCAATCCCCAGTAGGGAGCGTGCAAGATGCAGCCGATCAATGACTCTCTCATCATTGATGTTTCTATCTCTCTCTCCCTTTCTCAAAAATCACTAAAAGCATATTTAAAAAACAAAAGAATAGAAAAAAGAATCCCACCTTGGATCCTTTGCAACTGCAAAGAGGAGTAAGTAAGACAGAAATTGGGTCCTGAGGGAAGAAAAAAAAAGCAGGACATTGTCAACTGGTCCGGTCACCTTGGGTGTGGCTGGTGTCTGTCCACAGTCGATGGGCAGTACCGTGACAGCCTGGCTATTAAATATGTTTAACATCCCCCTAGGGAAAGAGCCATGGGTGGCCCAGGATGGGGATGGGAGTGGGAATGGGGCGGGGTTGGGGGGGGGGGGGAGTCTTGCATAGTTAAGAAGGTTCTTCATTCCTGGAGCTACAGGGGACCTAGAAGGAGCCACCACGTGTGGCTTGGCCTCCCTGGGCGGTGGCCTCTCTGAGAGGGAAGCCCTCAGTTTCCTTCCTTTTTTTTTTTAAAGCAAATTCAAACCAGTCTGGGGTCTAAGGCCCAGGAGGGCACTGAAAAAGCTGCGCCCTCAATCAAGTTGGTTGGAGGGCAGTGCCCCAAACTGGATGGCACCAGGACAGGGACAGGGGAGGGGTCTGCAGGCCAATCAGAGCAAACCCAGCCATGGAAAGTCCTGCCAGCCCCTCTGCCTAGGAGATCAGGAGGGCTAGGCCTGCACAGTCCTGGGGCCCAGGGCCACGACTCCCCTCGGCCCCACCTCCCAGCCCTCTGCTTTCGAACAGGAAGTGCCTTCCTCTTTCTATGTTTCTCCCCTCGGCCTGGACCCGGCTATCCTCAGCCCGGAGTCAGGGTGACTTTCAGGAAACTGTCGTTGTGAAAAACCCAAACCACTTCCAACCGGCTGCCTCTCACCACCTGGGGTGAGGTGCCCGTGATCTGAGCAGGCAGGGCCAGGGGCTGTCAGTGTGGGCCCTGACTACAGAGGACGGAGAGCCCAGGGTCCGCACAGCCCCGTCCCCCCCACCCCGCCACACACTCCCCTGAAGAAGACCTGGAGAACCAAGGGAGAGTTGAGCACCAATGACAGCTTTCATTCATGTACCTGGTGATACTTGAACCCAGAGTTGGGACAAATAAGGCAAAAAGGAGCTGAGGGGGCTAAGTCCCTGTTGCTTAGACTTAAAGGTCTGAGCTCCATCATCTCAGGGTCAGCAGAGGTCCCAGGAGGCAGAAGAGCAAAGACATAGAAGCTAGAAACTCACTAGGGCCCGTGACATTCACAACTTCTCGGTCCTTCATCCCCTGGCCCCAAGGCCCTGCTTTCTGTTATCAAATACATAAGGTCACCCTGAGGCATCAGTGGCCGATGACAAGTTGTCCTGGTGCTTATAGTTTCATAGGAATTTTCTGGTAAACAAGAACCCCATCCCAAACAAGAAATCTCACGTGTTGGAAATTCAGTCCCAGGACAGGCTGGCGAATAGGCATCCTGCGGCCCAGGATGGCGTACATGGTGGTGGAGTCCACCCCAGTCGCCCTGGTCAGGACCATTGCCTGGTCCGCCCTTGCAATTGGAGCCTCAGCTGGGCCTCTGGAATTCTCCAAAGCAACTCCCAGGGCTATATATGCCCAGCAGACAGGGCTGCCATCTCCCCTTAGGGCACAGCTCATCTGCACCCTGAGAAGGCCTCTTAGTCCATTAAAAAGAGAGAGAGAGAAAGACAGTAAGCAGAGGTTTACAAAACTGTAAAGGTTACAATCAAAATAATCAAAGGCAAAACAGGTTGCCTGCGATTCCCCTTTGAAGCGATTTCACAAACTGAATTCCTTTCCTTTGACCAACTTTCCCAATCCTCACATATTTACCTTGCGGGGGAGGCTAGTAACACCCCCCCTTCCTCTTGGCAGTGTTGCACTCAACACCTCCCCCTTGAAGCCACCCCAGCTGTCCAGAACCAGCAACAACTCCAACAGAAACGGATTCCAGCGAGTGAGCTGAAATTCTCACCATCCCTGTCTGAAGGGGCCACTGGACTCCCATTTTACAGATGAGAAAACTGAGGCTCGGGAAAGTTAAGGAGTTTGTCTAAGTTTCACACCCAGCTAATCCAGGCTGGCTGGCCCCCACCACATAAGCGGTTCTCAAACTTTGGTCTCAGTGCTCTTTACATTCTTAAAAATTGTCGAGGTCCCCAGCAAGCCTTCATTCTTGTGGGCTATATCTATTGATATTTGCTGTATTAGAAAATAAAAAGCAGAAAGTTTTTGTCCTTATGAATGCACTCAAAATAACAATAACAAACCCATTTCCTGTGAACATAAATAATATCTTTTCATGAAAAATAACCTTATTTTCGGAAACAAAACAAAAATTCGTGAGAAGGGAGGCATTGTTTTACGTTTTGCAAACCTCCTTAATGTTGGGCTTAAGAGAGGAGAGTTGGATTTCCGTATCTGTTGCTGTATTCAGTATGACAAAATATGCTGTTTGGGTTAAAATATAGGAAGAAAATTCTAGAATCTCACCGAGCCTCTGAAAAGGTTCCCGAGCCAGACTCTGAGAACCACTGCCCTATATCACACTGCCTCATTTCTGATGCTCCAAACTGAAGTTCCTAAGATGGGGCTCGCACAACGTAAATGCTTAATGTTTGTTGAGTGAGTAAATAAGCAAGTCCAGGGCAAAGCTAGGTGAGGGAAAAGTCGAATCTTGGGGGGAAAGGCAGATTTAGACTTGATCCGTGGGCTCCCATTACCCAGGCCCTGCCTTTCCGCAGGGGGGGGGGGGGGAGGAGCGAAGCTTTCTAAGTTGGGGCGCTGTGAATGGCTGTGCAGGTGTGGGCTCCACAGGAACACCGGAGACAGTTAGTGGAGGCAAGAATCCAGATCTTGTTCTGCTCACCAGGCTTTTGCGCCCTGGAACATGGCTGAGAAAGGGGTGCATTTTTAAAATTGGCACACACCACTGAGTGTCCCAACAGCAGCCGAGGCCACACTCCGTAGGTGTGAGTCCCCCAAATACATTTGGGTGGAGCGAGGGACAGGTAAGTCTGAAATTCTTGGAGAGGATGTCAGGAGATGCCGTAGCCACCCCAGGGCTGGGCCAGGCAGGTAGGATTGCAAAGACTGGACAAGAATCCTCGTTTCAGGGCCCCTTACGCAGCCTGGGCTTCCTCTGGACCAACCACAAACCCACACGCAAGGGGCCCTGGCAGGCAACCGCATGGATTGGCATCTGCTGTACATGCAGCCCTAGACACTGAGAAGGGACACCCACGACTGGGCAGCAGGCTGCTGTTCTTTGTAGTATTTTGCAGTGGTTCTCAACTCTGGGTATTTATTTGCCAACATCTGGAGACTTGTTTTGTTATCACAACAAAGGGACAGATGCTGCTCAGCATCCTACGAAGCACAGGACAGCCCTGCCCCCAGCAAAGACTATCCAGCCCAAAACATAAACAGTGCTGAGGTTGAGGAATCCTGCTGCAATGGAAAGAAGATGGGCTCCCAGCTCAGAGGTACCAGGTTCAAATCCCAGCTCGGCCACTTTCTAATTCTGTAACTGCAGCAGGGGAACAGTGCCTACCCTGCAAGATTGTTGAGAGAATCAAAGGAGGGGAGTGCCTACACTTGCCAAAGGAAGGCAGTGGTCCCTCCACTCGGCGGAGCTAGTAGGAATAGTGTTTGCAACAATGACCCTTGTGTCCCGTGTCTGCCACTGGCTGGCAGTCTGCAGTCTGCCCGGTGAGTGACATCTCGGCTTCCTTTCAGGAAGCTCACAGCCGGGCAGCCAAGTAAAAGTTCCACTACTGCAGCTATTTAAGTCGACAGCCATGTGAACAGACCCTGGAATGTTCAAAAATAAGAGGGTTTATGGGTAGAAAGTTTTTTTCTCTATTTTCCAAAAAAAGAGAACTTTAATGTTATTCTTAAGTTGTTTTTCCATCAAAAGGAGAAAGACTGGGAGGAAAGTGAATTTAACTTGTTTTAGAAAAATAAAACCATGTAAATGATTGACTATGAACACAAGGGCCCTTCATCTTAGGCCTTAATGATGGTCTGGGCATAAATCTAATTTCCACCCATCCAATCATGTTCTAAATGGCATGGTTGACCTTTAACAAAGGCAGGTTCTGGCTCTGCTGTAGAGTGAAGCCCAGCCCCCTTTATTCATCTGCCCTGATCATCTGCACTTTCATACTGTGTAACAATGGAGCCCCCCTACAGAAGCCCTCTGAGTGTTGGGTAGCAGGTGTGTATGGTGAGTGGAGTCAATCAGGGAAGGCTACCTGAAAGAGGCAAGGTCTGTGCCACATTTGTGAAAGCAGGCATCAGTGGGGAGGAAGGAAGACCAGTGAAGGATGGAATGATATGTGCAAAGGCTCAAGGACAACACCCCAAAGAGACCAGCCCTGGGGAGGCCTTGGAAAGGTGCTGCGAGCAAGCCTTCCCCCCCCCGCCCCGCAACCAGGGCCGCTTGAGCTTCAGGTAGAAAATAGTGAGCCAGGTAGAAATGAGTCACAAAGATTTCATCACCCCAGTGCCCTTGAGGCTCTTTAGGGCTTTATTACTAAGAAGTTGGGAGCCCTCCTCACACTCACGTCTCCCACACCCACCACACCAGGAGGCCCCAGCGCTGGCTGAGTTTCCATCCCCAACCCTAGTGTGCCTAGGTTCTCCGCTGCCTTCCAGGTCCCACACACACACACACACACACACACACACACACACACCCCAAACAGGGGCATCCTGGGCAACCACCCTGCCATCTCTGAGACTCAGCTCCCCAGTGCTTAGAACAGGGTAGGTGACATTCACCTTCTGGAGTTGTTGGAAGGAACCATGAGGAAAGTGCCAGACACCCTGTCTGACACCCTGTCCTTCCTAAGGAAGGGTGCGCTCAGCTCCCCACCCCCATACCTCACCCCTCCAGCTGCCCCCCCATGCTCAGGTGGGCCTCTGGCCGCCCAGAAAGGGGCCAAACACCACGCCTACCCCAGCACTCAGCCTGCAGCAGTGACCCCTTCCCTCGCCCTCCCCACTCCCAAGCTCTAGACACTGTCTCCGCCATCACGCGCTTATTTGGGTGAGAGAACCGACTTCTCCGGAAGCCAACGAGAGCTCAGAGCTAGAAGAGATTTCTCCGTCTACCTGCGATCACGCAGCCCTCCCGTGGGGCAGAGGAATTCTGTTGTTGAAAACAAAAGAAAGCAAAACAGAACCTTTTGCCTTCTCTTTAAGAACCTTATTTCAAAACACTGGACTATGTTGATCTTTTGACAAACATGGTGTTGAGCAATGCCTCCAGGGGCCAGAAGAGACACCCAGGGAACATCCTTCTATGCAGGGTGCACAGTAATGGGAGCAGCAGAGGCTTTGCAGTGGCCCAGCCGGGCTCGCGCACTGGGATGGGGAGTGGAGGAACGCACATGGCAGGAGGCCAGTGCCCGCCCTGCCTCGCCACAGTGTCTCTCCACCATACACCCATCCCCTTGGAGCCGGATCCTGAACTACGGAGCAGTTCTGTTGCCCCACAGCTCTGCCTGGGGATGGAGAACTGGCCCTCAGGCACAGGCCTGGCCAGGAAGCCCTGAAGGGGAGATGGAGCCCAGGACAGGACCAGGGTACCACCCCAGTGCCGTCACCTCCCAGCTGCATGATCTTGAGCAGCTTTACTAACCTTCTTGTCTGTCTCTGTTGCATTTTTTGTAAAATCCAGATAATAATAGTACCTACCTCAGAAGACTATTCTGAAAATCCAGTGAAATTATGTAAAGCACTCAGAGGACAGCTGGTCTGTATGGGCATATAGGTAGTGACAGGGGACAGGCATTCAGCATCAGCAAGGTCTCACCTCCCCAGGAAAAGTCTGCCTTCACCCTCCCAAAAGCTGAGCTAAGCAAATTTCTGGGGACTTGGGGACTTCAGGTTAAAAGCTCTTGCTCTTTTATCACCTGAATCCAGGGATTAAAGACAGAAAAGGCGTATTAAGAGCTGCCACCAGGATTCCTCTGAAGGAGAGACTGGTTTTGTTTAGGGTGTGGGGAGAGAGGGGGTCATAAATACCTTGATGGGTGCCTGAGAGGCAGGGTGAGACAGAAAGGGGGCATGGGAGGGAGGATCAGTGGGAGGGAGGAGACTTGGGCGGGGCAGCCATCGGGGAGAAGATGAGGCTTCCCCCGTAAGTCCCAAAAGATCTTTAGGAGCTTCTCCTAGTTTCAGGTACCTGGGGATTTGGGGTGGGCCGAGCAAAGGAAGGTCTAGAACTCCTGCTGCGGTGACGTAGTGCAGGACCCAGGCTCTACCTGGAAGTAACCGAAGTCCCTGGAGAGCTTTGTACCCCCACAGGCAAAAGTGACGGGGGACTTGTAAACCGAAAGGCCAGTCAAGTGGGCAGTGAGTGCGTGGCTGGCTCAGAGGAAAGGAAGCTGCACTTGGCAGTTGGAGAAACGGGCAGAATCCGAAGTGAATGGGGAGACGGCAGAGGTGGGTGGCTGGGTGGGGGCCAGGAGAACTCTTGACAGTGGCTGTCAAACTGCTTAACACAGCCCGTGGTCTGACATGCTTCTTCAAGGTGACACGGTATCCACACGTAGGAAGTGGCACATGCACACGCACACACACAGGAAAACAGTGGAGATGGGTTAGGGTTTAGATTTGGGGTGTTCATGGCAATTTCATCCAGATGTTAAGGAGTAGGATGGCCCCGTGACATCTGGGTTTCGTGTGCGAGAACACACTCCGAAGGGCCCATCCCCCCAATCTCCCTCAACCACACCTCCCAGGGGCCTTGTCCCTGTGTTTGTCTTTGTACCTGTGTGCCATGCAGCTGTGTCTGCAAGTCTGGGGTCCTTGTCTGTGTGTCTGTGCTTCTGTTTGTCCCTACATCTGTGGATTTGTCACTGTGTCCCCTGCAGGCCATGGAGGAAGAAACACAGCTGCCTGTGTGGCTTTCGGGGCTCTTTCTCCAAGGACCCTCTGCATCGTGGGTCTAAGGGAAGCCTGGGCCAAACTCAGGCTTTGTTCTGGAATCAGACAACCTCAGAGCTGGGAAAAGCCTTGGAAATGCCTTGTCTTGGGCACCTCCTTTTGGAAACAGGGAAAATAGGGTGCATATTATGGGAGGGCAGAGAAGCTGTGGGGATGGAGAAAGAGCACCCACAGTGAGTGGAAGTTCGAGAATTATGCCACCACACGGCAGCCGCTGGTTGAACGTGCCTGTGAAGCACTCGAAATGGGATGAGTCCAGACTGAGAAGCGCTGTAAGTAAAAATACACCCGGGTTTCAAAGACTTAATATGGAAAAAAGAATGTCAAATTGCAGAGTAATTTTTCTATTGATTGCATGTTGAAATGATTCTATTTTGGATATATTTAGTTAAAAATGCATTATTAAAGTTAATGGCATCTGTTTATTTTTTACTTTTTTAAAATGAAACTACCAGAATCCAGTTAGGATGAGCTCCCATTTCTGACCCACTTTATATTTCTATGGGACACAAGTACTTAGAGCTTTGCACCAGACATTTAACTTCTCTGAGCCTCAATTTCCCCAGTTGTAAAATGGGTGCAATAATACCTATCTCTTGGGGGTATTGTGAGAATTAATTGGGAGCATGTGAAAGTGCTTTTAGATTTTAAAGAGCTGTTCAGGTGAAGGTGGTGGGTGGGGGTGGTCGTAACTCAGGTTCTGGCCAAGAATGTAGAAAGAATTAAAAATTTAATAGTGTGACCCTCAGGCAGACACCCGTAAGGACCAGCCCTGAGGATAGGCAGGGCATGTGGCCACCCACTCACCACAATTTTGGTACTAGAGAGTGACACCCCCCAACCCCAAAGACCCATTACCCAAACCAACTCTTTTGAAAGCCCAAGTCACCACGTTCTTGTTCAGCAACTGGCCTCTGAACAAAACTAAACCATCCTCACCACCCATGAGCCCCAGCAAGCCCCCAGCCGCCTCTGAGAAGGGTCTGTGTCTTCCCAGGGCAGCACAAAGCCTTCCTCCCCAGAACACCCACCCTTAGAAAGGCCACTCAGTCCACAACTAGGCTTTTTCTCTGCTCTTTACCAGAGACCCAGGGTCCTAAGGGTTTCTGAAAGAGGGACCTGGCCCCAAACTTGGCCTGGGGGCACCAGCCCCTTCCTGGGACCATCACCCAGGGCAACCCCTGTTGCAACGGTGGTCTCGTAACCATCGCTTACAAACCCAGTTAAGCAAGCTGCTTTTGCGTGATGGGGCTATCTTGAGTAAACAGCATCCTATGTCCCCTGCCGGTCACTTGCTCAAGACATTGCTGGACATTGCATTAGAGTCACTGACACACGGAGTTTTGAAAATGAAAACAGGCCCTCTGGCTTATGATCAGATAGCATTTAACTCGTTTGTGATTGCACCAGGTTCTCCCAAGGCCTCGGGGCCACGGGTTAAGAACTGCTGGCTTAGCAAACAGGCTTTGTGGGAAATAAGATCAAGGCAGGATACCTAGAAATATGGGCATGTGCCTATCCATAGATAGGCTACTGCTCAATCCAACCTAACAAGCTGTTGCTGGGGATACACAGTCTAACCCTGGGGTCTGGAGGGAACAAGACAGAGTCCCTGCTCTCAGATTATAGTGGACATTCATTGTGGGCCGAGCCCTGTTCTGGAGGCTTCCATGTAACTCGTTCAACCTCCATAGCTCCATGGATAGTTGGACATCTGTGTCTCATATATCCATCCCCTCAAGTTGATTCTAATGTGAACTCAGTCTGGGAACTATTGATCCAGCCCTTGACACCCAGTTTAAAGATAAATAAAATAAAGCTCAGAGAGGAGAAGTGACTTGTCCAAGGTCACACAGCAAGCTTGCTGCAGAGGCAGGACTAGAGCCCCCTGACCAGTGCTGCTTCCAGGCTGTAGCCCCCTCTAGTTGGTCTATGCCTTGCCACACTGCTCTCCTGCCAACATCCTCTCATTTTACAGGACCCAAAAAAGGAGAGTGACCTGCTCAAAGCCACACATGGGAGAAATCAGACAAGATCTCAGGTCTCCTGACTACACATCAGAGAGATGGCTGTACCCCCAGATGCCTGAGGCCAGCCTCTTACCTCCCAAACTTCGCCAGTATGGGAGGTTCTTCTGAGTCCTGACACCACAAGCTGAAAGTCTGGACACCCCTGAGGACAGGCTGTGAAGAAATCTCCTGATGGTCGGTTCCCAGGTGCCCTGGGAGCCCTGCTCAGTGATAATTCCTTATCCACTGCTCTGAACACTCCACAGTGTATTAATGACAATCCCCATTTTACCACAGGGCAGACTGAAGTTCAGAGAGCTTTTGGGACTTACTCCTGGGACCAACGCTAGACTGGGACCCAGAACCAGCTTTGTGGGCTCTGAGTCCAGTGTTCAGCACACGTGGGGCCTGGGCCTGGGACCTCCTGCTGTGTGCTTTGTGGAAGATGAGCATTGCATGCCTGGAGAGATGGGCATCGTCGCTTATAATCAGAGGTCAGGTGGGGGGACAAGCGGGGGAAGGCAGGTGGGCCAGTTTGACCAATTCTGATTTCTGGTTAGGTGTTGCCAACAGACAGGTACCCCAAATATCTGTGAATATTATGTGAAACCCAAAACAGGTAGGCTATTTCACCATCTTCCTTTCTCATCTAATCATTTGAGAATGAGGGAGATTAAAGTCCTGCCCATACCTCCTGATAGTGGCCAAAGATAGGGAGCTGGGCCTTCTGGAGGGGGCCCAGGATGGGCGATGATTTGTTTTACTGATAAGCACTGATATAATGCTACTCTGAGTTCTCTGAAGTGTGAACTCATTCAATTCCCACAACAACTTTATGGGGAGGGCACCACTACTATCCCATTCAGAGACTGGGAAATAAGGTACAGAGAGGTTAACTGGCTTGCTCAACGGCACACAGCTAGGAAGAGGCAGAGCAGGGACTTGAACCCAGGCAGCCTAGCTCCAGAATCCATCTCCAGTACTCTGGTTTACTGTGCAATATCTGCTTGGGTTCCTGGTGCTGGCCTTTCTTCCCAGGAAGGTTGTAAGCACAGTGCAAGGCCCTTAAATCTGGGTGGAGACCATGTAAAGCCTAACCACTTTCTGGAGTTGTTGTGGCATGTGTAAGTCCACACAGAGGCCCAGTTTAGGACCTAACTCCGCCTTGCCTCCTTCTTCCTTCCTTCCTGAGGGCACTGCACACCACCCACGCCAACCAGCAGTTGGTACCATAAGCTCCCATTGTTCAGAAGGAAACACTGAGGCTCAGAGAGGTCACAAATGACTTGCTTAAAGCCATAAAGCTAATAAATGCAGAGCTTAAAGTTATAGCCTCAGCTTCTGCCTCTCACTTGATTTGATTCTTTCCAGGGTCCCTCAGAGGGAGTCAGTGAGAGCTGTGGCCACCATTGCAGGAAAACTAAGGTGGAAAGTCAGGCGATAAGTGAGCGCCTAGGCCTCTTAACTTGTGAGTGGGTCGTCTTCCATCTCCTGCTGCAGCCATGGGCCCGTGTTTGCTGTCAGCCTTTGCAGCGTCTCTGCTTCTGGATTCTGCTGAAATCTGCTCAGTTTAGAGTCTAGAACCATCAAATGGCCCAGTGGATGCTCTGTCCCAACGGGATGAGGTTAAGTCTTCGCCAGCAGCTATTTTACCGTCTGAGAACCCCCCCTGCCCTACTCCAGATGTCCAGAGATCCAACCCCACCTGTCTGGGAGGGTGGTGGGAACCAGTCACTGAAGGAGGAGGCAGAATGCGGATGGGGCCATGCTCAAATGGAGCCAGCATCAGCAACACCAGCCACAGAGTCATCAGGAATAACAATAGGCAACGTGGGCTGAGCACTCACTACCCGACAGGCATGGCTCTAAGTGCTACAAGCCTGCATCCACCTGGGCTGTGGGTTCTACAGAGCTGCCCTCAGAGGTGATAGGGCCTGAGGATCACCTGTCACAGAGGCTGGCTGGACACGTAGCTGTGGCCCAAGGGTCTGCTGTCCAGCCACAGCCCTGAGAGCCTAGGCCCTGCCCATCACGTCCCCTTTCCCAATCTTCATTTTGCAATCAGTCAGCCTGACCCTGTAAACATCAGTGGCCCAGGAGAACCACCTTTCCTGACCCTTTACTATGTGTTTCAAAAAAGAGCCTAGGAGTGTGGGAGAGGGGCATCCCAGCCATCAGATGCAAGGCCAAGCCTCCAGAGTATCAACCACATTGCTGGAGGTTCCTGAGCAGTCCCAAACCCAGTGGAGAAAAGAAAATCCCTGGAGAAGGTACTGGAAAGCAGTCTTATTGTCCATGATTTATTAGGGGGGGAGGGGTACTGGGGGGTAGGTCAAAGTTCAGAGAAAATATCTTGCTGTGCAACCTTAGGCAAGTCACAAAACATCTCTGAATCATTTTCCTTGCAGTAAAATCCTGGCCCCCTCTCTACTTCATAGGATTAACAATACCTTACAAATAGTCACCTGAGCCTTTTACCTCACTGAGAGGCCACGCTTCTCCCATTTTATCCCCACGAGGAACCTGTGAGTTATATGGGGGTATTTTATCTTCCCTACAGTGCAATTGAGGAATCTGAGGCACAGAAAGGTTTAGTCCCCCCACCAAAGGCTTGATAAGTACCTATCAGGTATGTGCATAGAGTATGGGAGATTTGGGGTGATCCCAGAAAAGAATGAATAATTTGCCTGAGCTGCCAGGTAAGGGACCACTGGGAGCAGACCCAGCTTTGAAAGCTACTGCCTTCCAACAATGGTGAACCCCCAGGCCAAAGGGAAAGAGGCCTAAGCTGGGCCAGTATCAGCCTGGCCCTCCCGTGGGTGCCCTGGCTAGCCAAGCCCTTGGGCCACTTTAGGATACTTGTGTCCCGTCTTTCATAGGTGCATAATTAATGCTTACTGCAGGATGTGAAAGGAGACAAGCTCTGGACAGCTCCTAGGTTGGGGCTTGAGCAACTTGGTGAATGGCAGTGCCATTCATTGGTGGGGAACACTGGGAAAGAAGGGCGTTGTGGATGGAAATCCAGACTTCGGTTTTGGATGTGTCTCATTTGAGGTGCCTCAATGGTGCCCAAATGAATAACAGTAAGAAAAAAAGAACAAATAATTCAATGAGGAAAGGGCCAGAGGACCCAAATAGATGTCCTTCCAAAGAAGACGCACAGACAGCTAACAGGTGCATTGAAAAGTGCTCCTGAGTCATCAGGGAAAGGCACACAGAGCCCCGAGGAGATGCCGCCTCTCAGCTGGTAGAAGAGCTGTCATCAGAGAGACAGGAGGGGACAAGCGCTGGTGAGGATGCGGAAAAGCGGAACCCTGGACTGCTGGGGGTGCAAACTGCTTTTCCACTGTGGAAACAGTATGGATGTGCTCAAAAATTAAAAATAGAGCTACCGTATAATCCAGATATTCCACTTCCAAGTATATTTTCAAAGGGAATGAAATCACTATCTTGAAGAGATCTCTGTATACCCATGTTCATCGCAGCATTATTTATAATAGGAAAGACATAGAAATTACCTAAGTGTCCAGCTATAGATGAATGGATAAAGAAGATATAGAGATATACACACACACACACACACACACACACACATATATATATATAATGGAATATTATATATACATATGTGTGTATATATATATAATGGAATATTATTCACCCATAAAAAATAAAATCCTGCCATTTGCAACATAGGTAAAGCTTGAGGGCATTATGCTAAGTAAAATAAGTCAAAGAAGACAAGAATCGTATGATCTCACATACATGTGGAATCTAAAAAATACAAACAGAGAGGAGAATAGTGTTTGCCAGGTGTCAAGGGCATGGGGGAAATGAGGAAATGTTGGTCAAAGGGTATAAATTTCCATTTATAAGTTCTGGGGATCTAGTGTATGGCATGGTGACTATATTGTATTGTATCGCCACAATACAATGAAAAGTACTGTATTGTACACTTGAAAGTTGCTAAGAGAGTAGATCTTAAAAGTTCTTACCTGGCCTGGCCAGTGTGGCTCAGTTTGTTGAGTGTCATCCTGTGCCCCAAAAGGTCACTGGTTTGATTCCTAGTCAAGACACATGCCCAGGTTGAGAGTTTGGTCCCCGGTAATGGGAGGCAGCCGATTGATGTTTCTCTCTCACACTGATGTTTCTCTCTTTCTCTCCCTTTCCCTTCTGTTCTCTCTAAAATCAATAAAAAAAAAATTTTTTAATTCTTACCTAAAAAAAGGTAAGTATGTGAGGTGAAGGATGTGATGTGTTACTAACCTTATTGTGGTCATCATTTCACAATACATACATGTATCAAGTCATCACATTGTCTGTCTTAAACTTACACAATGTTGATGTCAATTGTATCTCCATAAAGCTGGGGGAGGGGGGGAGATTATTTTTGAAGGGAAGAAAGAAAGAGCAAGAGGTGTGTGTCCTTAAAGCCAAGAGACCAAAACATGTCCAAATAACAGATGTGACCAGCTTTGTCAAATGCTGTCGAGTGCCTTGGCCTGTGCCTCTTTTTCTGAGCAGTGTTGCTCTCGAGTCCATTCAAATAAGCTCCTGCATCCCCTCAATTCTAAGATATGCTTTTTGTTTTCAAATTCTAACATTGTGGAAATCAGGATACCTCATGCAATCAAATTTGCCCCATCACACACACCAAGCTTGTCAATAAATAAATAAATAAATAAATAAATAAATAAATAAAAATAAAGGCTGCTACTAAATCAATACAGCATCTTATAATCAATCTGTGTGTGGGGTATGTTGTCATGACAACAAGGAAAGAAAGGCACCAAAAGATCTAGCAGGAAGGATCTAGCATTTATTAAGCATCTACTGTAGACCAGGAATCTGCTGAAAGGGCCATATTTTGTCTCATCAAACAGCAGGAAAGGGAGAGAATTTGCAAGAAAAAGAGGAAGTTTTCCAACTTAGCATGATAAAGGATCAGGTCCTCATTCCTGAAAAGCAATAGAGGAAAAGCCAAGTTCATCTTGGTTCGCAACTCACCCTCACTCCCATCCCCCAGAAACACCACCAAAGTGACAGTCTGACCAAATTCAGTGTTTTCCCAGAATGTGTGGCAAGCTTTTAACATATATTAACACAGTAAATGTTTCCCAAAGTCATAGATGGTCCCAAAAACAAGTCTGAAAAATAAGTAGGAGATATACCTGTTGGTTTTCTCAGAGCTGTGCTTGAAGACCTTTTTCCCAAGTTTGGCTCATTTCTGCTTCACTGACTGAGCCACAGTGACTTGCTCTTGAGCTGGGTTTGATCAGAACTCAAATCTGCTCTTTGAATGGAAGACCCTCTGGGCTTTGACACCTGCAATGAGGGCGGAGATACAGGGAAATGGATTGGGTTGTGTTCACTAATTTGTAGTTGCTTAGTCACTGTAAAGTGAAGTCAGTAGCTTTGTGAATGGCAGTGACCTTTGGTTTTATCTTCTTTTTTAAGCCCAACATAAGATAAGTGTAGCCAATTTTCGCCATAGGGAACAGGAAATAGAGCCTAAACCTTGATCCCCTTCAGAGACAGCAATAAGGTCAAGGTAAGAGCAAGAGTGAAACCAGACTTGCCCTTCTCTGGGATCAGATACTCTACAAGGACATGTCCTTGGTAGTTTCTTTTCTTTTCTCTATTTCCAGGGGGTGGCATTTCCCTCCTTACCTGGGCAGTGTACCTTTCAAAGAATATCAAGCTACCTGTCAGCACCTCTCCTCTGAGCTGAGTTTCTCCTTCCCGGAGGGCCCATCTCTCCCTCTGCAGCCATGCCAAGATCATCAGGAGGGGCACACTGTCACAGGGAGCAGCGGTGAGGGACCAGCCATCTCAGGAACTGGCTGGGGCACCTTGGTTTTCCCAGACAGCACCAAGGGCTGGGTCCCGCGGGGACTCCCAGCCAGATCCTATCTCCCTGTGTAGCAATCACCTAATTAGCTGCGTTAATACCCATGCCACCTGGGGCCTCCTGTCTCAACCTGGGGCCCCGGCACCTGTCACAATGAGCACGTCAATGATTATTTAGCTCCCTTCCAACCAGCTGAGTGGAGAAAAAGGGGATCTCCCTTGGACCAGCTGGCCAGCCCCCTACTCTCCTGGGCTAGGCTCTGCCCCATGACAGGTTTATCCAGAAAGCTGATCCCTCAAGGCCACAGGGCACCATTTTGACATTGCAGCTGAAATGCCCAAACAGCCCCAGGGATTCTGGACCTGGCTTTGACTCTGGACAATTTTTGGAGAGCTATTTTGTTAACCAATATCTTTTGAGCTTTTTTTTTTTTTTTTTTTTTTACAAGCAAGACCCTCTAGAGGTTAATGAAATACTCTAAGGAAGATACTCTGACCTCCAATTTCCTACCATTTCATAAAAGAAGACACATATAGTATCTGAAAAGACAAATGAGCCAGCTGGGAAGCAGGGTTAATGTCTACATTGATTGAGCAAGGAGGGAAATC
The DNA here is from genome assembly GCF_964146895.1 of Miniopterus schreibersii. Lineage (NCBI taxonomy): Eukaryota > Metazoa > Chordata > Mammalia > Chiroptera > Miniopteridae > Miniopterus > Miniopterus schreibersii. Next base: position 34,317,816 of record NC_138117.1, on the reverse strand, counting down.
CTGCCCCTGCAAGGTATCACTATCCCTATTTTAAGCAGGACCAGGAAAAGAAAGCTCTAATAATATTCTGTGTGGCCCGGGGAGATCTGCTCTCCCTCTTTGAACCTTCCATCCTGGTGAAGTCCAGGGCTAGCTAGGTCAGTATCTTAATGATTGTCCTAGCTTCGTGCAGGCTGGTCTGCCCCCAGAGCCCAGATATCACCCGGGTTCAGCTGGCCCTTCAGGAACAGTGCTGATAACTATGCCACATTGCTCGGCATTGGGGAGGAAGGGAGAACATAACACTCTCACATGCAATTAGGGGCCTTGAAGTGCAGACAGGGATTGGAGAGGCAAGTGGAGAAACAGGCAGGGCAAATTTAAGGTAGAGTGAGAAAGTGGGAGGGACTCTCAGCCCTGTGGCTCTGTCTCTGCAAACCCCCAGAACTTTCTTTTCCAGAATTTTCCATTCCCCAAGAGGTGAAGCTGCATTGCTCAACTACCATGCTCAGTTTCTCATGGGTGTTCCAGGCCATTCCCAGAGATGATATCAGACCTGGATTGTGGATTACCACATAAAATGAGTTTGACTCAGGAAGGGTTTCCTGGGTACCCTCTCATTGGGTGTCTTTCCCAGCTGTACCCATCTCCCTTTGGTCTTCTCTCTTTCAAAGCCCATTCTAAATGCTACCTCTGGCTTTGTTACACCCCCCAAAGCAGCATGGTGTAGTGGCTCTGGGTTTAAACCCAGGCTCTACCATTTCAAAACCATGTGCCCTTGTGCAAGCTCTTAACCTCAGTTTCCTAATCTGTAAAATGGGAATTAACCCTAGTACCTATCACAAAGGATCACTTGAGAATTAAATGTCTGATACATGTACGGTCTCTAAAATAGCACCCAACAGTAGTAAGCACTGCCTCAATGTTAGCGATGGCTAATTACTGCATGTAGGCTTCCTTTCTTCCCTCCTCTGGGAATCACCCACTCTCTGTATTAGCATAATGCCCTTGCCAGGCAGTTCCCAGGAAGATGTGCTAAGCACTTGATGGGACTTGACTTGGAAAACCTGTGCTCGAATTCCAGCCCTGCTCCTTACCAAGGGCGACTATGGCAAGTTAGGAAACTTAACCTCGGTTTCCTCATCTGTAAAGTGGAGTTTAAAATAGTTCCTACCCAGAAGGATTTCTATGCAAATAAGCCAGATAATGCCATAAAGAGTTAATCAGAATCCAGGGGCTGGGGCACAGTGAGGCAAGGATTATTCTTATTAGCACATGAACTTGCTCTCTGAGGGTTCAGACAGGAGCCACAGCAAACAAAATAAAGAAAGGGGTGGGTCTTGTTGCCTTCTTTATCTTCTCTCCCTCCCACACCAAAACAATATATCTCCTTCCCTTAGTCCATCAGGTGGATGTGGTAACCTTCATGCACAGAGGAAAAAAGTCCTTGTTTTGACAAATACCGTCTGTGTGGCCTTGGGCAGGTCACTACATATCTGCAAACCACAGTTGCCGGTCAAACACTACACCAATTAGTCATTCACATAATTAGTCCACCAGGGCCTTCCCCGAAGAACATAGCCAGAGAAACTCCCAAGCGTTGGTCCCTACACAAACATTTATGGATCAGGACTGTGCCCTGCTCTGGGCTAGGTGCCGGAGATACAGTGCTCGGTGGGCTTTCTAGTACTTCCCAGTCTCCTGCAAGAGGCAGAGGCTTAAACAGAGAACTACACTAGGAGGCCAAGTAAATGCAGTAAGTGAGGCATGATGCAAAGAGCTCTGCAGAGATGATCCCTTTCCACCTCGCTACATCTCTATATTGTTAAGTATCATTATCATCATAGCCATTTTATAGCTGCACAAACGGAGCCTCCAATAGGTTACAGAATGTTCACAGGGTCACACAGCTCATCAGCTGCTCTGAGAGAGGGGAGCACAGAGGAGGAGCGTGTAACTGGGCAAGAGCAAAGAGTTTGTCAGGAGGGAAGACTTCCTGGAGGAGTGATGTCTGCGTCTTGCAACATGAAGGAGGAGTCAGCAAAGAGCGGGGGTGAAGGAGAGGGGACAGCAAGGGCAAGAGCCAAGGGAACAAAGAGACCATAAACAATACAAAAAGGATGTGATGGCAGGTGAAACTAAAAGATAGCGGTCAGGTGACTAAACACTTCACTGCCAAGCTTTTAAGAATTGGGGAGTTTATCTGGAAGGCAACGAAAGCCCATTGAAGGGTTGGAAACAAGAGAAAGACATGATCAGGTTTATAAGTTTGGAAGCTCAGGTCATTTGCCCTCATAAAGTTTAGGCCTCCCCAGGGTTCCATCTCCAAAAGGGAGTCTGCAGAAGGCTATGGGCACCTCTCAGCCAGTGCAAGACCCATTGCCTTTACACCACCATGGTCTGAGCCCATGACTCCACACTATGTACTGGCCAAGGAACTTTATCTCTCTGAACCACAATTTCTTCATCCGCCATGTAAAGTAACAGCATTTCTGTGGTCAGACTCTTAGGAGAATGAACTTGGGATTGTATCTGTAAATACCTAGTCCAGGATCTAGCACACTAGACCTGCACAGTAAAGGAGCTTCCTTCCCTTCCCCTCTTCCTGAGGTGGTTCTCCTTGTTCTGAAGATGAAAATAAGCAATTTATAAACGTGTTCTTTAACTGACCAAATGATTGATGGAATCTTTGTTATTTCCCACAATCAGAAGTCTTGACTATTCACGAACAACTCTGAAGGCCTCTGATACAAAGTGATTTTTAATTTAGCTAAGGCCTGGATTAGAATTGCAGAAGCAATAAAGCTAGTGAGAGGGGCAAGTTGTTTGGCAAGTGAGAGAGTCTGACCACATTAGTCAGGTGAAGACTAAACTACTATAACACAGAAGTCCAAATATTTAGGTTTTTCTTTGAAGAAACAGTCTCAAGATGAGCTGTCCAGGTAAGCAATGAGGTTCTGTTCCACATGGTCACTCAGGAACCCAGGTTCCCACTTCTTATTTCCCCATCACCCTCTCAACTAAAATATTATTTATTGCTGTCAGAATGGCCAAAGTTGAGTCACCATCTCACCTGGGCTCCAGTTGTCAGAACAAGGGAGTAGTTTGTCCATGACTTCAACCTCAGACTCACAGGTGGCACATATAACTTCCCTGACAGGAACTCAGGCACATGGTCACACTTAACCTCTGAGATTGCTGGAAAATGCAGTCTAACTGTCTGTCCATGTGCCTAGCTATAATTCTAATAATAAGAAAAATGAAGAATGAGTTTTGATAACCAACTCACAAATAGAATCAACCTCACTGCTGGCCATCAAGCATCTACAGGATATGAGACTTTGTTGTAAGACACCACAGATGAATTTTGTTCACCCAACACAAGGGTTTCCAATTGGAGGAAATTGATGACCTCTCCAGCTGGACCTCACTACTCCTTATTTTTATAACCCAGGCCAAGATCACACAGTTATGTCATATTCTTGGCCCCTGTAAGCATTTGAATTTGGGGCCCTTATTCTATAATATTAATAATAATTATTATTGTTGAGGCTGGGATAATATTATTGAGATGTTATGACTGCAATTCATACCAGTTACCTTGTCATTTATCATACTCTACTATGTACCATATTCTTTTATCCCCATTTGCTTGCTGATCACCAAAGCCCATGTTCTTCTCTTCTTCCTGGACACACAACTAGACTACATTTCCCAGCCTCCCTTGCAGCTGGGTGTGGCCATGTGACAGTTCTCTTCAGAGTAATATGAATGAAAGTAATACTCAGGCCTGGCCCATAAACACCTCCATTCAGTCTTTAACTTCTGGTTGCCTGGGTGGCTGGTTAACCTGGTAGCAGAGGGACCAGCACTGCTAGTTCCTAGGACACAGTGACCTTAGAAGCTATATAATTAAGATGACAAAGCCACTGGAAGCCTGCATTCCCAAATGACTGTATGGACCACAGCTACCACCAACTTGGAACGACCGTGGACTGTTATAGAAACAAAAACACCCTTCTTGAACCATGATACATTTGGGATCTACCTGTGACAGCAGTTAGCCTGCCCTAACCAATACAGTCCATTTCACAAATGTAGGAATGAACACACAGAGAGGTCAAGACATCTGCTCAGTGTCACAAAGATAACATGTAGGAACTCAGGGATTTAAGCCCAGACCCACTGATTCCAAAGCTTGGGCTCAAAATGACTCTCAGTTATGTCATATTCTTGGCCCCTGTAAGCATTTGAATTTGGGGCCCTTATTCTATAATTTATTCACAATTTATTTTTTCGCCACGTTTATTGACGTCTTATGTACATGCAATAAGATTGACCCTTTTGAAGAGTACAGTTACATGAGTTGGGGCATGCAGTCATGCACCCATCAGCACAAGGTACAGAACATTTCTGTCATCCCCAAAAGGCTTCCTGTGCTTTTTCACAGTCAACTCCCTTCTGTTTTCCTTTCCCCAGCCTCTGGCAACCACTGAGCTCTTCTCTGTCACTACACTTTTAGAATCATATTGTATGCAGCGTTCAAGTCTGGTTTCTTTCACTAAGCATAATGATTTGAAGATTCACCCATGTCATTGCATATATGAATAGTTTATTCCTTTACTGAGTAGTCTGCCAATGCACCGCTGTGTTTATCTGATTACCAGCTGACGATGTTTCCAGGTTGGGGCTGTTACAGATAAAGCTGCTGAAAACATTCACATACATGTGTATGTGTGGACACACATTTTCATTTCTCTAGGGACTGATATTCAACTTCACAAGAAACTGCCAAACTGTTTCCCAAAGTGATTTCCAGATTTGTATGGAGATGGCACCAAAAGTGAAAAGGAAGCCCTATCCCTAAGAGAAATCTCATTTAAAGCAAAGGCTTCAAAGACTAGGAAGACAGTGCTGAAAGGTGTCCAAAGCCACCAAAGCCATGAAAATCCATCCACGTGTCAACTCCTTCCAACAGCCCAAGATGCTGTGGCTCCAAAGGCAGCACAAGTAACCTCAGAAGAGCATCCCCAGCAGAAATAGGCTTGACCATATGCCAAGTTCCCTCAACCATGAAGTTGGCCATGAAGATCAAGGTCATACTGGTGTCCATCATGAATGTCAAGGCCAACAGTCACCAGATCGAACAGGATGTGAGGAAGCTGTAGGACTTACCAAGATCTCATGGCCAGTGTAAGGCGTGCATTGGATCCCTGACTACAGTACTTTGGAGTGTAGTTGAAAAATTGAGATCATCTCAACCTAGTCCAGTTGGCTAATATAAATATAATAAATATTTTTATCATATTTTTTTTAATAAAAAACAGTTATCTTGTGTTGTCTTCCCACCAGCAGAATGTAGAAGCTCCCATTGCTCCAGATCCTCACCAGTAGTTGGCATTGTCAGTCTTTCTAATTTCCTTCATTCCAGTGGGATGTACAGTATTGGTATTTCACTGTGGTTTTAATTTAGATTTCCCTGGTGACTAATAATGCTGAGCATCTTTTCACAGGCTTCTTGGTCTTTCGTATGTATTCCTTGGTAAAGTGTTTATTAAAAAAAAATCTTTTGACCATTTCTTAATTGGGTTGTCTTGTAAATATTTTCTCCCTGTCCGTGGCTTGTCATCTCATTTCCTTAATAGTGTTTCAAAGAGCATACGTTTTCATTTTGATGAAACAGAATTGATCTTTCTCTTTTTTTCTCTTGTGGTTTGTGTTTTTTTGTGCAGTCATTTGTTTTTAATGATCTAAAATTGTGTTTCCGCTTCATCCAGAGAGCTTTCTTTGCAGGAGGAAACCGGGTGATGTTAGAAGATTAAATTTACACATCCAAATTACTCCCCTGGAGTGTGGGGGTGGGGAGGGAATTGGGTTTTCATTTGGTGTGTTGGGACTTCTTAAAACCTTTGTTTAGGGCAATGGCCACCAAGGAAGAAAGAAAGAATTAGGGCAATTGGAAAAGGCAGTTCAGAAGTTTTGTGAGCACAAGACTCTGGGCAGAAACCTGATTCAGGAGACAACTGAGAAGGGCGTCTTGCTAAATGAACAGACGAATGCACCACACAAGACCCACAGGCCTGGCACCGGCCATTCTAAACCTGTGGGCAGGTGGGCAGGCTTCCAACCCCCCACCTGTGCTTGACCAAGAGAAAAATATTTCTGCTGCTTAACGAGGCGCCCAGAAGGGCCCATTTATTCCCTCCCACGTTGGGCAGACTTTTAATAACCAAAGCACGAGGCTTCTTGCAAGAGGCCCAGCAGAGAAGATTAACTCCTTCCTCCCCCTGCAGTCATAACCTGCCAAGTAATTCCAGAGCAATCTGAGTCCCCACTTACCAGGAAAGGACAGCAGTGAGGAGCAGATTTTCCATGGCTTCCTCGGTGTCCAGCTGGCCTTGAGTCCCACTGGAGCCAGCCCAAGGTATTTCAGGGTTGACGTGGCGTGACATTACATGGCTGCTAACACCCAAGCCAGCTACTGCTGACCCAGTCTAATTCGAGACAGCGTCCGTGCCTGCTGCTCGGTCATGGGCCCAAGCTGCAACTATTCCCATCAGGGCCCTGGCCCAAAAAAATGGCATAAAAGCTCACATGGTCTAGACTAATTGGTTTGAAAAGGCCATCTGTCTAAATCTGGATTTTTAAAGAAAGAGATACACAGTGGGATGAGTGTCCTAACTTTGGTGTCAGAAGGCCTGAGCTTAAGGCCCCACTTACTAGCTGTATGACCAAGGACAGTTTACTGCACCTCCCTGGTCCTCAGTTTCCTCATCTATGAAACAGGGAAAACTGAAATAACAAAGGAGTCATGAGATGACACCAGAGGCCCAGCACTGCTAGTTCCTAGGACACGGTGAGTTCTCTAACAAAGGTCAGTAAAACAAACAGCTGGGGAGCATGGACAGAGCGCTTAACCTCTGTGCTGTCAGCTTCCATATTGGTAAAGAATGTTCTGGAGACAGAGACCTGAGCTGGAAATACTGATCTTGGCACCACCCAATGGTAGTGGAAGCAACTGTTTCAGTGGAGTGTGTTTCAGGAAAAGAAATAGGGTGAGGTCAGAACAGTGGACACACCAGCATTCAAGCATCAGCTGGAGGGTGATAGTTGAAAAGACTAGAAGGAATGGCTGGCTAAAGGCAGTGTCAGGGAGAGTATGACGCCACAGAGAACCCGAAAGAGAAAGCCTGGCACATGTCCCGGGAGGCTGACATTTGGGAGGGTCATTTATTTCAGGGAAGGGGTGGGGATGCAGGTGCTGGAACCACTCAGGTAAGTGGGTGAATGAGCTGAAAATTAAGGGAATGAAAAGGGACTATAATTAAAAAGCTAACTCTCAGTGGGGTCAAGTGACAATGTCAAGACAGGGAAGATGGCCCATTAAAATTCACAGGAAAGGGAAGGAGAAGATGAAGGAGGAGAGCGACAGAGAGAAGTCAGGAGCCAGGAGTTTCATTGGGACGGTGGTGGAAGCCAGTGTGGCGGCCACGGTGGCGTTCGTTGAAGCCCTTCCCACAGGGTCCTTGGCTGAACTTGCACAGCTTTGACTCATGAGGGAAGGGGGGCAAGGTCAGGGAAGTAGAGAGCCCCGGTAACCCCGAGACACAATGCTGGCCCCAGAAGTAGCAGAACAGACAGGGGTCCCACCTGCAGCTCCAGTGTCTAGACATGTGCTCAGGGCAGGGGGAAGGTGGAGAATCACAGCGTTTGCCTGCCTGCTGCTCAGAGGGGTGTGGGGGTTAAGCCCAGTCGGGAAGGTGGGCACCATCTCAGTTCTCCCCTGGAATCTGGACCCTCACCGGCCATCACGGAGGGCAGAGCATTTGAGATCCGAGGGAAAGCTCAGTCTTTTTGGGGGACCATGGAAATAGTGGTTTTCACTAATATCTGTCTCATCCTTTGCAAAGAGCTTTCACTGCCATTATCCTAATTTAGGAAGAATTGGTCCCATTTTACAGAATTGGGAAACTGAGTTTCTGAAACTTCAGGGATCATCCATGCAGGAGTGGCAGGGTTGGGACTGAGACCCTTATTTCTCTGATTCATGGTCCAACTCTGGGCTCCTCCCCCCCCCCCCCCAGGAACTTCTGAAATCAGTCAACCAAACACTTTTCTTAAGCACCCCTTGTGTCCGGCACCATGCGAAGGCCTGAATGATGTGTTTCATGAGTGGTGGACGTTGTCAGTTACTGCCCAGCACCCCCTCCACACCCCTTTTTTGCTACAGAACTTTGATTTCACTTGGGGTAACAATGCACCCTTCCTTGACTGGACTATACCCAGTGTCCATCTAACTTAGGGGTGGTAATGACCCAGTTTCTGCCAATAAGCTAGAAGGAGAAAGCTACCAGCTGTGGTTTCTGGGAAGATTCTGCTTTCTTGATAAAAAGGGGCAGATTTAGCTGGCTCCCTCAGTCCTTCTGCTCCCCTGTGCCTCTTTCCCCTGCCTCACTGGTGACCTGAGACCTGGGGATGGCGACCTTGCATCCTGCAGTCATGGGGCCACTGCACCAGGAAGATAAAAAAGAGAAAGAACTCAGGTCTCTGGTGGCATCACCAAGAAGATGAAGCCAATGCCACAGCCACCCTCCTCCAGATTTCTTGCATGTGAGTAGCAAAAGCATCTATTTGCTTCAGCTGTTGATATTGGACTTTCTATTTCCTACAAATGAATGTATTTTAATTAATAAGTGTGTGTGCTCAGTAAGGAAGGCAAACCTTGAAGCCAAAATCATCAAATTAGATTACATATTTACTTGTGTATCTACTGATACCAGATGTGTCAGCTTGATTGGGCCACAGTTATTTGGTCAAACATTATTCTGGTAGTTTCTGTGAGGGTGTTTTGGGGTAAGATTAACATTAAATCAGTAAACTGAGTAAAGTAGATTGTCCTTAATGTGGGTGCGTCTCATCAAATTAGCTGAAAGCCCAAATAGAACAAAAAGTATGACCTTGCTCTCGGTAAGAGGTCCCATCTGACTGCCTGCCTTCAGTTTGGGGCTTCAACATTCCTCACACTCAAAATGAAACATCAGCTCTTCCTGGCCTTGAGCCTGCTGGCCTTTGGATGGGAGCTATACCATCAGTTCTCACCAGTTCTCCGGCTTACCAACTGCAGGTCCTGGAACTTGTCAGCCTCCATAATCATGTGAACCAACTCCTTAGAATGAATGAATGAATGAATGAATGAATGAATGAATGAATGAATGAATGAATGAATTCTACTGGTTCTGTTTCTCTGGAGAACCCCAACTAATACATTAGCTGTCTTTTCTTTTTTTCCGTTCAAATTTATATAAAAATACTGAGAGTAGCTTTATTCATAGTAGCCCAGAAACGAAAATAGCTCATGTCCATCAAAAGGGAAATAAACAAATTGTGATATATCCACACAATGGACTACGACTAGGCGATAGAAAGGAACCATTGCTGGCATATCCAAAACCATGGGTGCATCCCAAAGCTTTATGTCAAGTGAACAAAGCCAGACACAAAGACCACTCTACAAAGATAGCCATGCATACTGTATGTTTCCACTTATATGAAACTCCAAAAAAAGGCAAATCTCATATGAAATGGCTGAAGGCAAATCAGCAGTACTTGGGACCAGAGTGGGGTGATAAATGGAGTGGAAAAGGGGACAAGGGATCACATAGAAATGTGATCCAGGTAATCATTATGGTGGTGGTCACATGTGTGTCTACATTTGTCAACTCATCAACTGTCTACTTAAAGTGGATGCATTTTATTTATGTAAATTCGACCTCATTAAAGTGATAATGCAAAAAAATTTTTTAAATTTGAAGTGGGACACATAGATGAATATAATACAGATATATATAAAGAAAGAAATGGAGAGGAGAAAGGCTAAGGTAAAATAAAGCCAGGGAGAAAGTTAATGCACAAAGCACACATACATCACTTGATGGAGGGGAGCTACAACATGGGCTCTGAGCTTCCCAGAAGCCAGCGCAAAAAAGAGAAAAAGAAACAGTCACCAGCTTTTATATGTCCATAAGAGAAAATCGCTGTGTTCATAAAGTAAAACTAGATCACAGAGACAGCATGGCTCCTAAACCGATGGGAATGCAAAAGAGGAAGTGACTAATTCTGTTTGGGAAAACCAGGAAATGCTACAGAGATGAGGGTTGGGGGGAGAGTAGCTAATGCTGAGTGTTTGGGAGCTGGGATGTGAAATGGGTGGGACTGGGCTTCCGGATGGGAAATGATCAGTTTAACTCATTTCCTAGATGTCTTTCAAATATACAGAGATGGGATCAGAGGTCAAATTCTCGGGAAACAGGAAGAAGGTGGGGGCCTGGCCCTAGGTCTCAGCAGGGCCTGAGGGAGGAACTGTCGCCCCACATCCAGGAGAGGCACGCAATTTATTTACCCACCACTTTGCAAAGATCCATCCGAGGAAGGTCAGACCCCAGCTGGCTTTGCCAGGTCTGCATTAACCTTTTGGCTGCTGGGTTGGGAGGACATGGGGGTCCCCAGTGAAGGTTGGAGCTATTGGGGAGGTGAAGGGAGTTACTAGCCCATACAGCATTTTACTATTTTAGCAGCCACTCTGGCAAGATCATGCTCGGTTATCCACTGTGGGTCATGTCATCCCTGCCCACACGGGTGACCTCTCCCCCAAGCTGCCTTCTGCATCAGAGTCATGCCTGATTATCACCAGCTAATGAGAATTCCTGGGCTTGGTCAGCTGCCCACGCTCAGGAATTTGCTATTCATGAGAAATGTCAACTTTATGAAAACGAGCCCTGTATGTCAGCTCTTTTTCCCACGTCAGGGTTTTCAGCTGACAGGAGGCTGTTTCACACGATTTACTGATGGGGGGAGAGGCCGTAATCCAGGAAATGGCTCTGGCAGATCATCCCTGGGTCAGGGAGCCTTCTGGAACATTCTTTTCATGTTTCCCCTCAGAAACCATTTGGAAAGGGAAGCACTGGGATCTAAACAAGGCTAGAGTGGGAGACTTCGTGCCTGAGGGGATAGCAGAGCAGGACTATGAGGCTGCCACACCCCACAGTCATTGTTCCCGGTGAGCACACAGAGCGGCCACCGCCCTGAGACCGTCAAGGAACCTCAGAGCCTGACAGATGACAGTTGTTATTCAGGAGAACACCATTTCATGATGTGACATTGTTTTACATTCATTCATAGGACAGGAGCCCTAAAGTCAGCTTTATAGATGATAGATAATATGCTAGTTTTCTAGCACTGGATAAATAACGGGACCTCATTTCAACAAAGCACCACCCCTCCAAGAGCATGCCTGTCCCATGTCTGGTTACTGGGCTTTTTTTCTCCTAATCTGACTTCTGGACCGACAGGTAACTAATGTCATAAATGGTAACAGAGCCATCCTACAGGACTCCAGCAGGGCCTGCCCAGGGAATGTGTATCCTACGCCACCAGGCTAGGAGGGGAGATTTCAGAAGGCAAACTTCCTCAAATGCAGAGACCCCAGGTTTTAGGTGTTTGAACACTCAGAGAGAAGAGGAGGGGCTGGCCTCCCACCAGCCCCGGCCCTCAAGCAGTGACAGCCCTCCTCAAGGGTCCATCCAGACCTGCCAGGGTCCCAAAGAACCATGACATCATCAAGTCAACTAAATCCTAATGGCTGTGTTTGTATGGCACCCCAAGATTTACAAGGGCTCTCAACCAAGCCCCCCACAGCCCATCAGGGGAGAGTCAGAGGCTTTACTGAGATTGAGAAACTGAGGCTCAAAAAAGGGCCTCAAGTCACATGTCTAGTCAAAGGGAAGATGCTCTAGTGGGCGACAGCTTGGGCTTGGCGGTCAGAGGAAAGGCGCTGAAGTCCTGGCTGCCTGACTTCATTTGTCGCCTCACTCCCTGGAGCTCATTCCTGCTCTGCAGTGTGGCACCCACTCCAGGAGCCACACACTCAGGCCCACAGCTCGACCACCTACAAGGAGAATGACCGTGAGCAGGTTATTTAATCTCCCTGTGCCTTAGTTTCCTCATCTATAAAATGCGGATGATGGTGGGATCCACTGACGTACAACATGGGTAACTCACAAATGCTTGTTGAGAGGAAGAAAGCAAACCCAGAAGGGCACACACAGCGACACTCATTCATTTGATGTTTGAAACTGGGCCAGCCGCTCAATGAGTATGGGGTTCCCTTGGTGGTGATGAAAATGTTTGGAACTACATCGAGGGGATGGTTGCACAATACTGTGAATGCGGTAAACGCCACTCTACTGTTCACATTAAAACGGTTAATTTTGTTATGTGAAGTCCACCTTAATAAAAATAATTATTTTAATGGGCCAAACTTACATACGGTGCTGGAAGTCAGAAGAGCAGTTTCCTTGGGGGTGGGGGAGGCTGGCAATGGCTGGGAGAGGCCCAAGGGAGACGCTGGGAAATGGTCTGTACCTGGATCTACGCGGTGGGTGCTCACAGAGGTAGAAACTGCGCAAGCCCCATGCTGAAGCTGTGAGTACGAGGAGGGTGGTTGTGAAAATTCACTGAGGTAATCCATGTCGAGCTCTTTAAGCAGCCCTGGCACATAATAAATCCTCGATAATTGGTAATCCTCATTCAGATGATTATTATCTCCTACTGTTTGGAGGATTAGATGAGACAATGCAATAAGGCATTTAGCATAAAAGCTGGCTTTTCGTATCTGTCCCCCAAATAGAGGCAATGTTCATTTATCTTCAAGTGAGCCCAGACCTCCTTGCTGGAGATGTAGAGCTCTTTGTAAAGCTCCATCCTGCCTTCCCCTAGCGGTTAGTTTGACATAAGCTTTGTGGAGAAGAGCCAGGGATTTAAGGATCAGGGTTGGTACAACATGGCACAGCCTCTGGATAAAACGGGTTACCTCCCGCTGGCCAGCCCGGGTGCAAAGCAAACCATTTGCCATCGCACAGGCAGACACCGCTCACTCACCGAAAGGCTGACGTACCTGGGAAAAGGCCATCATGATAAATCCTGCTCCCATCGCCCTGGGACAGGTGGGCCCGCTCCTCAACAGGCTCATTTGAGTGGCATCCTCTACTGCCCCATTCCGTTTGATTGGCAAGCTTCCTACAAACCCAATAGAATGACCTCCCCTTGCAAGACCTGTGACAAGTGACAGCTTGTGTTCGTGGTGTGTCTCTCCTTCCAAACCTCAGCTCCTTGGAGCAGCAGCCCTGTCTCTTTCATCTTTTCACCCCAAGCAGAGCTCCTGGGATTTAATAAATGCAGGAGTGAGTCAGGGGCTCCCTGGCTGGGCAGACCCTTGAGAACAGAACCACATGTCTCCCTTCTGATCCTAAGAAGATTTACTCAGGAAGAAAACTGATGCAGAAAGAAGTGCGGGGAAGAGGCAGGGGGTGCAGCAGCTCCCTGGCCCCTTCTGAGTCAGTCTCGTTCAATTAGAGTTAGGGCGACCCAGAAACTGCAATACTGATGGTTTGGGGGAGGGAGAAAGGAGGGTGACGTTAGGTGCAGGAAAAAGGCTTGTGTGATTTATTTTTGTCTTTGCTTTGGGGTCCAGGTCCTGTTGTCCCTTATCAGCATGGCAATTTCACAAGCATATTATATTGACCACAACACATTTTCATCTAAACTACCTGAACTGAGGCCTTAAAAATAAATACAACTCTGACCTCCATGGTCTTCCTCCCCAAAACCCTTAACTCCAGGCTCATCATGAGAAAAGCATCAGGCAAACCCCAATTAAAATCTACAAAATTAAAGTCTACAAAATACTTCATCGGTGAGCACTCCTCCAAACTGCTAAGTTCATCAAAAAAAAAAAAGTCTGAGAAATTGTCACTGCCAAGAGGAGCCTAAGGAGACGCGACACTGGATGGAATCCTGGAGCAGGAAAGGGACAGTAATAAAACCTAAGGGAATCTAAGTAAACTATGGGCATTAGTCAATAATATATCAATATTGGTTCCTTAATTGTTTTGAAAAGTACCATACTAACCATATGATGTTACAAATAGGGGAAACTAGGTACAGACTATAGTGAAACTCTCTATACCATTTTGCAAAACTCTGTAAATCTAAAACTATTTTTAGATTTACCTGGTCATCAAGACTTTAACACATCAGAGATTTCACCTCTCTTGTGCTTTCCCCCCAAAGCATCTTAGACTACGATTCAAGTTTAAAAGTGGTTGCGAGGGGATAGGAAATGATTTGTTTCTGGGCTGCTCTCCCTTTCAATATTTCAAAAATAAAAATGACTCTAGTATTTTTAGCTACAAGCTAATAATTTGCTTATCTTAAGTGTCCAAACTTGCCAATTTATTCAAACAAAAAACTATTGCGATTTTATTGTGTGCCAAGCAATGAGAAGTATCCATAAGTAAAACGGAGACCTTCCCTCCCCTCCTCCTGGGCTTCTAGCTCCACTCTGGATGTGTGATAAACAGCTGAGCCAGTGAGGGTGTGACCGTGAGCGAGAGCGCCTCAGGGGCAGTGATGGGTGGTCAGGAGCCTCTGGCCCGACTCCTCTCTGGACCAGAGAGATAGTTAACTGAGGTTTGGTACAGCCTGTGGCTTGCGGCTTCTCACTGCTACTCGCTCCATCTCTGTACCCATCTGCCCAGCTGCCTTCCTCACCCACAGTTTCCCGACCAGAGTCATCTGCCTAAATACAGGTCTGCTGACCTCACTTCTCTACCCCAGAGCCTCCCAGAGCTCACAAGGCCACTGGACAAAGGACAGGCGCCTCGGCCTAGCCCCAGCCTCCCTTTCAGTCTGACCTTCTACTCTTCTGCCCCCGCAAACATGCCACTCCCGGGTTTAACCCCTGGCTCTATTATCCACTAGCCTAGTCACCATAATCAAGTTATTGAACCTTTCCGGGCCTCAGTGAATAAAGAAAATAATAATATCTACCTCTTAGACTGTTGTAAGGATTAGATGAGTTAATATTTGCAAAGAACATCAGGGCCTGGCACATAAACTGCCGGGTTTGCTGTTACTATTTCCACCCCTGTTCTCGGCCTCCAGGATCTCCTCCCCAGCCCCATTTCGGCAGAATATGGGCCTCTGTCCTTTAAGACCACGCTCACACGCCACTGCCTCCTCCTCGTGCTTCCCAGACCCCCTGGGGGCCCATGGCTCTGACTGCATTATCTGCCCATCGGGGTTATTTCTGTTCACCCCTCACCAGACATCAAGATCCTGCTGTTAGACACTGCGGCTCATTCCCCCGCCCCCCAACCCCCAGCAGAGCTCTGAGTATGGAGTACGGCAAATCATTTGGGAAAGCTCACAGGCCCTGGAGTCTGACAGTGTTGAGTTCACACCTCAGCTATGACACTTACTAGCTGTGCAACCTAGGGTAAGTTACTTAACCTCTCTGAACCCCAATTTCCACATTAAGAACGAAGACGACCATTTCGCTCTCAGAGTTGCTGTGGGAATAAATCTGACAATGTCTAGATATGCCTGACTCAGTGCCTGGACAGAGGAGGCCCTCGGCAAGGGTTAGTTCCCTTTTCACCTTTAATATAGGTGAACTCACATCTCCACAGCTTGACTGTGAACACCCAGAGGTCAGGGATCACGTCCAGGCCTATGAATGAACAAATTTGTGAGCCCAGAGTAAATGATCACCAAATATTTGAGCCATGACAGTATTCTTCTTTTTTCTTTCTTTTTTTTTTTAAAAAATATATCTTTATTGATTTCAGAGAGAGGAAGGGAGAGGGAGAGACAGAAACACCAATGATGAGAGAGGGTCATTGGTTGGCTGCCTCCTGCACACCCCCTGCTGGGGATTGAGCCCGAAGCCTGGGGAATGTGTGCTGACCAGGAATCGAACCTCGATCTCCTAGGTCCTAGGCCGATGCTCACCCGCTGAGCCATGCCCTGCTGGGTAACAGTATTATTCTTGAAAGAAGCAGCTTCCTGTGGGGTCCCTCCTTGGTCCCTGGGTCACAGTGGGGGTCAAACATCTAAGTGGTCCTGGGGGAGGGCTGGCAATCTGGGGGCTGGAGGAGGCAGGAAGACTAGAATAAATTTTTATTTGCTGCTAACCTTCCTTTGGGCAAAGGCTCAGCAACATGCATGAAATTACGCAGCTCCCAGGGCCTCTCAGCTTTCTGTCCCACCTCCACAGGCCTGGAGACACTAGGGAGGCTCCAGGGACCAGCCAGATCCGGCAGGATCTCCCTCCTGGCTGCAGGAGGGAGAGAGGAAGCCATCCCTGTCCTGGTTCCAGCGCATTTGACTTGCTCGGCGAGGCCATCCCCGCAGGCTGCATTCTGTGGCCCCGCGCCAGGCTGGTGTGTAATACGCTCCGGCCACTCTCTAGTTACCTAATGCTTTCCTAATCTGCACTTTACGCAAGACCCGTGCAAATCTCTGAGAACAGCGAGAGAAACATCCCACCAGGCACCTCCCGGCTGGCCGGCACCCTGCTTTCCGGCTGCTGGTTTCATCAGGAGGTCGTAGGGCTCTCTACCGTGAGGGCCACTTAGTGGGACGCTTGGAGCCCCATTTCTCCCATGAGGCTTCCCCACAACTATACCTTCACCCCTTCTCTGTCCTCCCTCCCACTGGCCTAGAAATTCTATTCTACACAGAGCAGTGGGCAAAGCCATACACCTTTCTGCCTTATTATCTATAAACTGATCTTTGAACAAAGGGAACTAGAACAATCGATCAATATTAAAAGCAAATAAACAAACAAACAAACAAACAAAACTTGACCCTCACTTCACATCAGGTATAAAAGTTAACTCGAAATCTCAAATGGGTCACTGACCTAAGTGTAAAACCGAAAACTATGAAACTTCTAGAAGAAAATAAGCGCAGGATGGCTCTCCCTTACCTAGTTCCATTTTCTTCAAGGAGCTTAGTAACATCTGCTATTATACTGTATGCTGTTCGTTTATACCCCTCCAAGAGAAAGTCACTCTTGCCATGGCCGGTGTGGCCTATGGACCAAAGGGTCGAGGGTTCAATTCCAAGGTCAAGGGCACATACCTTGGTTGCAGGTTCCCGGGTCAGGGCAAATGTGGGAGGCAACCAATCGATGTGTTTCTCTCCCCACACCCTCCTCCCTCTCTCCCACTCTCCCTACTCTCTAGAAATCAAAGGGGAGGGAAAATATCCTCAGGTGAGGATTTTTTTAAAAAAAAAATCATTCTTTTATTCACTCCTGTCATTCAGCCAGCACCCACCAAGGGCCTACCCTGGGGTACATACGGGCAAAGCCAAAGCTCAAAAACCAGAAATTTGCCACCAGGCTGAGAGTGGTGATCATGGGGCTGCGAGTGGTGATTATGCCTGTGTACCCCCCGGCATCTCCATAGAACCTCCTCTTAGAACCTAGGAGGGGTCTCCAGCAGCTTGCCTGTGTGAAAAGTCACGGAAACCCCAGCACAGAAGGAGCACTGCCTAGGAGTTGACCCTAGGAGTTGACACCTTTACACCCACCCTTCCAACATCCCCCTTGAGGCTCTGAGTCAGGCACCTTACCAACAAGGCCTCAGTTTCTCCACTTGTAAAATGATTAGCAACGTGCTTTTCAAGTGTTAGCATGAATAGAAATCCCCTAAGAAATCAGTTTAAAATGCATGCCCCTGTCCCAGAAAATCTGATTCAGTAGATCATAGATAAGGTGACAGAAGCAGCTTTCTAAGCCCTCACCCAGAGCAACCTAGGGTCCAGGAACAAAATTGTAGATACTGATGATTTTCTAACTATTTTTGAAGCTGCAAAAATCTTCCTCCAAATAAAATTTTACCCAGAAAACCACATATATAGCATATAAATCAGAGGTTCTGGGCAAGGGAAGGGAACAGAATGATGCTGGCTCCTCCTCAAGTGTTTCTCCCCACACTCCCTCCATATAGAGACACCAGGTTCCTCAGGGTTCCTTGAAACACAATTTGAAAATCACCACTGTAGAGGCTCAATCATTGCACAAATATCTGTGAGTATTTACCATGAGCTAGACACTGTTTTGGGTACTGGGTACTCAATAATAAACAAAACAGAGAAGTCCCTGCCCTGACAAGCCTCACATTTACGGGCATGGCCTATATGTACTCAGTGCTTACCATGTGCCAGGCACTGTTCTAAGGGCTTTCCATTTAATTCTCATTTAATTCTCACCCCAACCCTATCCTGGCAACTACCATTAGCCCTATTATACAGAAGGAAAACTGAGGTCCAAGGAGATTAAATAATTTGCCCAAGGTCATATTCTAGGAGGTGGCAAAGCTGGAATTGGAACCCAGAGATGTCAGCTCTGGCCAACATGCTCTTCTGAGATCCTGCCTAGTTCTCAGAACTTCTGGTCTGCAAGCCCAGAAGGTACCTGAGAGCCCCCCTTACAAATGCAGGCCCATCTGCCTGTCCTTCCACCAATCCCTTTAGCACTTAGGCCCTGTGGGGTTAAGACTCCAAGGCCGGGCTTCAGGTGACACTGGATCCCTCATGACTTCCAGTTGACGCAAATGGCCTTCTCTACCTGCAGGGACGCTGAAAGGCTCCTCTCTGGGGAGTAGAAGAATGTTCTCTCTGGCCCAGGCACTGAGTTTATTCTGGTCACCACTACACCACTTGGTCTGCTTTGGGAAGATGACTGTGTCCAGCAGTTTTGCTGGTGTTCCTAACCTGACAGGGTGACATTGATATGTCTGCAACCAGACGTGGACACCAAATTAGAAAGCAGTGTGGGGAAGCAGCCAAGTGAATGCTGAGTAAGAGTGGAGAGCATTCGGACTGATAAACTCTTCCAGCCGAGGGTGGGGAGGGAGCTTACAGGTCATCTACACTCAGGCCACTCATTTTGCCACAGGGAAACTGAGATCTACAGGGAGGAGGTGGCTTGTTTGGATCATCTGTGTTCTCAGGCTCCTGCTGTTGCCAGGGAGGTACACAGGAAGGTGCAGGGACTGGAGGCAAGGAGGCTCAAGTGCATATCCCAGCCCCTCTTTACTAAGCTTTGTGACCTTGAGCACTTAACCTATGAGGCTCAGGTCCCCATCTGTACAATGGGGTTGATAACACCCCTCAGAGATGCTGTGAGGATCCCAAGAGATAATGCATTCAACATACCCCAGACTAAACAGCTGCTCAATAACGAAGTCCTCTCCACTCCTAGATGTAACAGTAAGCCTGTTTTCAGGAATTAGCTCATCTTAACCAAGGCTTAGAGGGTCTCTGCTTGAAAATGAGTTTCAACCCCATGCTGCTCTAACTGTGGTTGAAAGGCCAGCAGCATCGAATCACCCAGGAAATGATTGAAAATGCAGATTCTCGGGCCCCGGGCCCCACCCTGATTAATAGAACTCACATCTCAACAAGACCCCTGCCTCCCTGGCCCGTTTGGCTCAGTGGTTAGAGCGCCAGCCTAAGGACTGGAGGGTCCCAGGTTCAATGCCGACCAAGGGCATTTACCTCAGTTGCAGGCTTGATTCCCATGCGAGAGGCAACCAATCCATGTGTCTCTCTCACACTGATGTTTTTCTCTCTCTCTCTTTCTCTCCCTTCCACTCTCTCTGAAAAAGCAATGGAAAAAATATCTTTGGGTGAAGATTAAAAAAATAATAAAATATAAAAAATAAATAGAAGACTCCTCCCCCACACTTGTGAGACACACAGTTTAGCATTTTTTAATGGAGTGACATTGCTTTTAACCATCATTGGCCTCGGTTACGGGTAGCCCACATCTGTTGAGCATTTTGTACATGGCAGGCATGTGGGGATTGTTTTACAGGTGTGATCTTATTTAAATTGCATAGTCTCAGGATGTGAGAATCTTTACTAAGCCCATTTCACAGAGAAGACAACTGAGGCTGAGGGGGGTTAGTTCCCTTGGCGGTAAGTACTGGAGCCACTCTTCAAACCCTGGCCTTTGTGATCCCAGGCTCCTCACTTGGTCACCTGCTGGTTGGAACTCAGCTGCCTCGGCCTCAGCAGAAACTGTGTGTTCATTTTTTAAATCCCTGCTCTCTTTGTGGAGTCCCAGAGAATTCTCTGCTTAAGGGTTCAAGGTGGTATCTGTGACATGGCAATTTCAAGTCCCCTGTCCCCTAGAGTGTTTCTGAGACACTGGAGAAGGTAGCCAGCTGGACGAGGTCTGAGAAGCCAGACTGCTGGATGCCCATCTGAACTGACTAAGATCAAGGTCAGCAGCCCCGACTCCCACCACAACCCCACACAGCAGGTGACGGGAGGCTGACACTGAGCAATTGCCAGCTCCCTATGCTGGCCCTCCCCTCCCAGCTGTCCCCCAGAACAGTCAATTCTCTGACCTCAACAAGCTCATGAGCAAGAAGGGAAGAGCAGGGGGGACAAAGGAGGGAGAGGGAAATTCATAAATGATGACGGGCGCATGAACCTGACTGCAACCCCAGACCAGGCCCTTCACGGTGTTCTCATCAGTCCTGCCCGCAGCCCTGCTTCTCTGCAAAGCACCATAATCCTACCATAGGCAGCCCTGCGCTCCCTTCTCATGATGTACCCATTTCATGAATGAGGAGACATCAGGGGTCAGATGTGCCACTTGCCTAAGGTCACAGAATAAATAAGGAGCTAGACTGGGCTCCAATCCAAGTCAATCTGACTTGACAGCCTGGGTTCTTTCCACTCAGGAATTTGCCTGAATTTTGGGCAGGTACACGGCAGCTTGGGCTGGGCTCTGGGCACGCACTGCTTCACGTAACCTTCTCAGCAGCAGCCTCCGGGTGGGTGTTATTACCACCATTTCAGTTATCATTCCAAGGAGGTAGGGTGGTCTCATGACTTGTCTGGGTCATACGGCTAGAGAGCTACTACAAAGCTGGGATTTGAGACCAGGTCTCTCTAATCTGAAGTTCAAGCTCTTTCCTCTTTACTGCCAGTCAGCCAAGCATCAAACACAAAGTGTTTTCCCCCAAGAGAGGTCAGGGTATACTGACATGCTAGGACTTTGTTGTGGAAATAAAATATAAAAGGTGAATGCGTGCCAAAACGGGGCAGCAGATCACACCCAGGTTAAGAGCATATTCTTTACAGTGAGGTTCCCCATGTTTGGCTATTTATTAGCTGTATGGCCTTGAGTGAGTTACTTAACCTCTCTGGGCTTCCATGTACTCACCTGTAAAATGGGACAGATAAGAATATCTTCCTATAGACTGTGAGAATTAAAAGTGATCATGTTGTAAAGTGCTAATGCAGAGTTAGGCAAATACTCAATACTCAATGCCTGTGGGTTCCCATCATCAGTGTTCTAACTATTTATTTTCTGGGCTCATAGTCACAGGTCATCAGCAGTGTGTCTAAGATACGCTGTGTGTTCGGGATGAAACTCCGACTGTGAAATGTCAGCCACAATTTCACATCCCCAATGAAGAAGTGAGAAAGATGCTGGAGAGCAGGCACCGGGGAAGGCAACTCTAACTCCAGCTACAGAGAAAGGAAATTGCAGATGCAACAGGCTGCGAACTGGCTGTTCTTACCCCTCTCGCAGGTGTGATTTACCTGCTTCCTGGCGGAGGCAGCAGCCCCACCTCAGACAGAGGCGAGGAGCCCTCCTGCAGGCCCCAGGGAGCAGGCAGGCAGGTCTTCACCTCCCAGAGACCAGCCAGCCTCTCCTTGACTTGGAACTTGGGTGAGAAATCTGCATGGAGTGTGCCTGAGCCCGGCCCCCAACGTCTTCCTCTTCAAACTGAGCCCAAGCCTCCAGTGTTTTCAGACCTCCACTTGCCCTGCCTCCTTCGACCCCATGAGGCACGGGATTCACATTCAGCACTGAGTGGCGCAGCCCTCAGGCCGGCTCGCCCGGCGGTGGCTGGAGGCTGAGCAGGAGCCACTCCTGTCCTCGCTGATCCGAAGGCCAGACCTAGGAACTCATTTTTCAAAATGCCACGTCCTGTGTCAAGGAGAGGTTCTGACACATCCCATGGAAGCGCCTCACCTTCCCCTCATTCGGCTCCAGAAGGCCGCCCACAACACACCAGCCAACACCCCCACCCCAGGACCCTGGGGCTGCGGGGCCAGGCCTGGGTGCAGGGTCAGGAGTGGCTGGGCCACTGCTTGGCTGTGACTTCCTCCGTCTCAGCCTTGGTTTCCCCTGGCTGAAAATGGGGCAAGTGGGGACTAAATCTTTTCTTTTAATAAACCTTTTGCTTTGGAATAATTTTAGATATACAGAAGAGTTGCAGAGATAGCACAAAGGGTTCCCAAGTAGCCCTCATTCTGCTTCCTCCAATGTTATCATTTTACATCCTGTGGACGTTTGTCACAAGTAAGAAACCAACACTAGCACACTCTTATTAATTAAACTCCAAACTTTATTTGGATTTCACTCGATATTTCCCACTAAGGTCATTTTTCCAGTTCCAGGCTACCACATTGCATTTAGGACTAAATCACCCATAGTCTCCTCCCAGTTCTAAAAACAAAGAGGCAGTAGGCTTTCTTGGTGAAGGGCTCCGGGTGTGTTAATTAGCAACTGAATTATGTGCTGTGTGACTTTAAGCAAATCCCTTACCTTCTCTGAACTTCAGTCTCTTCCTCTGTAAAAAAGGGATGATACCAATACTGCTTTATAGGGGTGCCATTGGGTAATCACTTGCTAATTTATGTGAAGCAGTTAGCGTGGCCCTTAGTATACCATGAGCACTCCTTAGATGAGTCTCAGCTGGTAGGAATCACAGACTGAATCAACCAGTCCAGCATGCTGTACATGTCTTGGCTCAAAATCTCCCAGCAAAATGGCTGCTTGAAAAAGAAAACAGTGTGTTTCTGGTCTAGCCTATCAGACCCAGTGTGGAAAGCACAAGCCTGGGTCATGCAGGCCCAGGCTGGAGTCCTACCCACCCACTCACGAGCTGCGTGACCTTGGCCAAGCTATTTAGCCTCTAGGCCTCAGTATCCACATCTATTAAATGGACACAAATCCCCTGCCTCACAGGGCTGCTAGAAGATAGAAAGAGACATGTGCCGTAAAACGTGTAGCAGTACTGAGGGGTAATAGTTGGCTGCCTTTTTCTCTTCTCATGTCTCTTCTGGGATCCACTGAGTTATTGACTGTGCTGGGATCATTAAAGCACCACTGAAATCTGATAAGGGTAGTTCCCAGAGGCTGGGTGGAGGTGCTGCTTCTCCTTTTTTATTTTATTTTAGGGGGAGATGGATGATTAACTAAACAGTTACCCCCCTTTTCCCAGCCAAGTCATGTTGCAAAGCCAATTCCATAATTTTTGTTGCTACAATGCCTTTTCTTGCCCAAAATGAAATTAAACAAGGAACCTAATCATACTGCCTTTGTCTAGTTTTAAAAGGAAGCATAAAGCTATTCCTATGGTCACTCTGACAAAGAGCATTATAGGGCCTGTTTTCACAGAATCATAGGATCCTTCTGTTTTCACAGAATGGCAGCTGACGGAACCAAAGAAACCAGAGCATCACTCCTGTTTAAAGATGAACAAAGCGAGAACCTGAGCGGCAGATCTGCTCATTCAAGGTCATAGAGCAGAAGGGCTTCACAAGAGTATTTCCACTTCCATGTTCTTGGCTGTCTGATTTGTAGACCCATTAGGCTCTGAGATGCTGCAGGACATCCATCCATCCATCCATTCACCCATCCATCCATCTATTCACTCATCTGTCCTTCTGCCCATCCACCCATCTATCTATCCATCCACCCACTTACCTACCCATTCAACCATCCATCTATCCATTCATCCATTCATCCATCCACTTACCCATCCATCCACTCATCCATTCATCCACACATCTCTTCATCAACTCATCTATCCATTTGCCCATCCATCCATCCATCCATCCATCCCTCCATCCCTCCATCCATCCATCCATCCATCCATCCATCCATCCATCCCTCCATCCATCCATTCACCTACCCATCCATGTTGGCATTGAACACCCTCTTGTGGCAGGCACTGTGATGGGTGCTGGGGAGCCAGGGTTGAACGAGACTGTCACAGCCCCTGGCCTCATGGGGCTTTCCATTCAGTGAGCTAGGATGGAGTCTGTTTTCCCAAGTGCCCACCCCAATGCCTGGCACATGGTAGATACACAGTAAATGTTTATTGAATAATGGATCTTTTGTCTTCTGTAAGGCGCCCACTTTTATAACTCGTGCACTGGGGTGTTTTGGAGACGTTAACGGGCCTAACGTCTCAGTATTCGAATTGGTCTTAAACCACCTTCTCTAATCATCAATCTTTTTTTTCTCATTTTTAATTTTTTTATAGAAGGCAGATTTAGAATATTGTAAGAAATAACGAAGTTACAGTTTTAAAAAGCTGTCAAGTGCTAAAGTAATAAAATAAATAAATAAGATTTTTTAAAATTTAATGTTTATAGACATATTTATTTTAAAAAGTGTCATTAAATAATGTTGATACCCCTTACTAGTTATCAAGGTCCTTCTGTGATTGTATATGGATGAAAAAAAGAGCTCTGTAAACACACACACACAGACGTAAAAGTTATTTTTGAAATTAAAGGCTAAAACTCTAGAATGTTATTTTAGGTATGATTTTTCTAGAAATGGGAAGCTGCTTTTTCTTAGAAATGATACTTTCTTTACAATAAACTTTAATTATTAGCTCTTTTAAAAATAAATAAATAAATAATGTTGAGACATACCAGGAAGGGGTTTAGGCAAAGAAAGACACATCATTTCGCCCCCAGAAATAAAGACCATAGTGGGAAGTTAACAACCAGCCTGGGTGTGGTAGTTTTCCTAACTCCAGAGGGTCTCTAATAAAGAGATAGCAGGGGCAGAACTTTACTCTGTGACCCCAATGTAGTATTAAAAAAAGCATTGTTTTAATAAACCTGGTGTGTTAAGGGGAAAGAGCAAAAATCCAAAATGGTTTGATGGTGCTGAAAATCTTACTGACATATTAAGGACAGTTTTGTGTGTTTTTTTCAAGTAAAATAAAGTTAGTCTTCTTGTCTGGCTGAATTGGAATTCCTGTCATTACAAAGTTAAAATTTCAAGAAAATACTGTATTTTTCACTTTTTCTTGTGGACAGACACAATGTAAATAAGCAGCTGCTATATTTCATCTCAGTGAAGCGATATGCCAGTATTTAGGAAAAAAGATCTTAGATAATTGCCCTATGTTATGTAGTTTAAGTCTTTGAAAATAGCACTTAATGACTCTGGCTCTGGCTGATTGGCTATCTACAACAGCAAAGTGAAGGTAAGTTTTGACAATGATGAGGTCTCCCAGTGAAAATTAAATTTCCAGTTGAGTGAATGCAATCACTTTACTGAAAAGCCTACCAACATCAGCAGCACTTGCTCTGGGTCCACTTTCCACTATCAGTTATCTTTCACAAGTTTGTGCCAAGTATCTACCCATTTCTTTATGTCTGGACTCTGACCCTGGATTAGTTTGTTTGAAATATGGAATCAGTCAGAGTAATGTATATAAATGTTAGCTGTATTAAAAAAACAACTGTGTGAGTCAATAAAATGGATTTTCAAGATAAAATGATATATCCATAAAAAAAATTAAGCACAACTTGGGGTGGGGAGAAATAGGAGAAAACATTACTCTTACAAAATAATAAAAAGGGCCATTGTAAAGCAGCCAGCTTCCCACTCATGCCACACGCTGTGCCTTCGTTGGGGCAGGCTCTTTCCCGTTGGTAGGAGCTGCCCAGATGAAGAAGGCAGGAGGCATGAACTGAAGGGAGCTGAGATGCAGGCCAGACAGAAGGAGCAGCCAGATTGACCAGCCACGTCCTCAGGCAGCCCTAATTTCGGGTGTAGTTCAATCCCAGCAACAGAACAACTCACTGAGCCCAGTGTGCACGGACCTGCAAGGAGACAGAGAACGCCTGTGGCAATGGTGGGATCCAAGCTTTGGCACGTACAAGGACAAGGCCCAATCGAAGCCTGAAGCGCATCACACCTGGACTAACGAAAGGTAAATGCCACAGACAGGTCCAGAGCAGATCAATCCCACTATCGGGGTTTCCAGGATCAACAAACTTCTCCTTGAGCGTCTCATTTAGAGTGAAGCTCGTGCATCTTGTGACCACATCAAGTGATCCTGCCCTTTCTTGCTTGTTCCAGTACCTGTCTGGGGTTTAGTGATAGACCGTCTCCACAATCCCAGTGTGCGTTACGGTGAAAAGGGCACCATTATAAACCTGTCCCTCTGCCTCATCACCAGCAAAGTCATTCCAGATGCTTTCTGTTCAAGTCACTGGAATTTTCTTGAACTGGACTTCATGTTCAGACCAGAAGCCTGTGCTACCTGAGGCTGCCATGTGGATGGTGGAGGTGGGGCTAAGCACACAAGCAATTACAAATTCTGCAGCAAGCCCTGGCCTACAGCTCGACTGGTTGGAGTGTCGTCCTGATACTCCTGGTGTGTGGCTTCAATCCTCAGTCAGAAAACATGCAAGAATCAACCAATGACTGCAGAGGTAGGTAGGAAAACAAAGTGACATTTCTCTCTCCCTCTCTCCCTTCCTCCCTTCGTTCCTCTCTCTAAAATCAATAAATTTGGAAAAAAATTAAATGCTGTAGCAAAACAGTTATCCATCCTGGCGTCCAGACTGCTCGCCCATCCTGCTCCGCTCCCCAATCCTCAGTCCTGCCAGAAGATTCGATGTGGTGCTGTGCAGAGATGGAAGCAGAATTGGGCAAGGAGTCCAAAGAGCCAAGTTCATGTCCCAGTTCTGAGCTCCTTAGTCCTGAGTGGCTACTGAAAAACACTTGAGCTTCCATTTTCTCATCTGTAAAATGGAGCAAATAATCTTTGACTTGCCTGTTTCACTCTACCATTGTGAGGGTGGGGCAAAGGGGGAGGGAAACTTCTAGAAAGCACAACATGAATAAGAGGTTGAGATATTACTTGTGTGGTTTACTCTAATGATGGAGGACAAAAGGAAAATAGAAGGGACCAGCTTTTTAGCCAGTGCTCAACATTTTCATTCCAAATCTAAATGTAAGTGATTGTGACTGCCCCAGATTTGTTCCAATCTTCAGAGAGATTAAATTTATGGATTTGTGGCATCATATGTCATTCCAGCCTATCCTGACCCATATTTCTCTCCATTAGGTGCATGTAACAACAGTACAAACAGGTGTTGTAACCTTAATTGCTTGAAAAGTGTTTTGAAATCCTTAGATTAAAAAGCTAGGTGAAGTCCAAAGTATTAGACATATTAGTGGGCTGTATGCCCAAGGAGTTATTCTGAACCTCATCTGGGTTCCCTGGAGCAGGGGGACCTTGTAATGAATGTTCTGAGACTGAGGCCTGCCCCAGGCACTTTGGGGCTTAAGGGCCCTATTCAGGGGATGGCCCTAGACCAGGAATTATCAACCCACTGCACACTGGTGTGCCACAAGAATTTTTAAAACATGCAATACCTGACTATTAAGTCAGGGGCACTGACCTCTTTTCCCTTAGATTGCCAAATAAAAAAATGACAACAGCCAACAAAATAGTCATCTGGTCTTAATTAATCAAAATTATACCTATTTTTTGTCAGATCGGCAAAAATCTATTTTTTTAGTGTGTCACTATTTTAATAATTTTAATAATTAGTTCATGTGTGCCGTGAGATGGAAAAGGGGGAAAATCGTTGCCCTAGACCAGGGTGAGACATCATTTGGGCTGGCCCTGCCAAGGCAACCACAGGCGGGACTCAGAAGTCAATAAATCTAGGAGCTTTTTTCACAGCTAATTTTTAAGTTGATAATTTTGTATGGCCCACAAATGATGTTATAAATACCCAAATGGCCCTTGGCAGAAAAAAGGTTCCCCACCCCTGCCCTAGACCAACCCCAGTGTCCTGGGTTCTGAGCTTACCCAGGCATTCGGCCATTTCCCACATCTGATGTGCCTTTTCCACTTCTTTCCTGAGGTTCCTGAGTCATGAGGCCTGAGTTACACTTACTTGGGTGTCATAGGTCTGCTTTCCCGGGTGAGCTCACCCTGAGTCTTGGAAAAGAGGACTTGTGTCATTGGGAACTTCTGTGGGCCTCTTCATTTAAGCCTCAAGTTGATGACTTAGCCCTTACTCTAATTTTTACAGTTAAAACTTACGAGAGAAAATTCTGTCCCATGGTGGTAATCCTTGGGAGGGGTGCCAGGCAGCGACTAAAAGCACCAGAAGGGGCTCCTGGGGTCCTGGCACGGTTTTATTTCTTTTTTTTTTTTTTTTAATCATCACCCAAGGATATTTTTCCCATTGATTTTTAGAGAGAGTGGAAGGGAGGGAGGGGGAGAAGGGGGGAGAAGAGAGAGACATCGGCTGGTTGCTTTCCTCGCATGCCCCAGCCCCCCGCCCTGCATGAACCTGTGGCCGAGGTATGTTTGCAGGGAACAGAACCCTCGACCCTTCAGTCCAAAGGCCGGTGCTCTAACCGCTGAGCCACACAGGCCAGGGCTCTTTTGTCTTCTTAATCTGACTGCCTGTTACGCCAGTGTGTTCAGTTCGTGAAAATTCAGAGCTATACACTTACATGTGCATTTTTTCTGTATATTTGCTACCTTACAACATAAAGTTTTTCTTAATCATTCTGGATGCTTATTTACTTGATTTAGAATAGATTCAGATGTAATAGTGAAGCTATAAACCTAATGAAATCCAAATCCTTTCTTTACCTTTGTGATTTAAATGTCTTTAGTTTTTTACTTCCATTTTTACACTTACAGGGAAAAAAAGGAAATGCCTCAATTAGCCATTTACTTTAGTCTCACAAGTGGGGGGAAGATGGTTCTCTCAACAGAAAGCTTTGGGGTGCCTCCAGGCATATATGCGGACATCTGAAATTACAGCAAAATTCTGTTGGATACACATATATACACATATATTTTTCTGAGAAGTGTCCATAGCTTTCATCAAACTCTCAAGGGTCCCTGACCTTAAAAAAGACCAAAAGCCAGGGGGATTCTTACAGCTCAAGGCTTATTTATGTTTGTTCTTCTTCGAATGCTTCTCGACTCTAAATTCAACCCACAGCCCTCGCCAACCTGATTCCACCAAACAGGCTTCACCCATCAAAATGAATGTGCCCACTTTCAATGAAAAAAGTGAATGGGCTCTGTCAAAAGTCACGTATAATCATCATATATAATAATCATCATCTGTTTACTTCCCATTCCCCCGTGAGATTCCGAGCCCTGAGGCCAGACCTTCGCATCCCCCGGCATGATTTGTACAAGGCAAAGGCAGGCTGGACTCAAAAGAAATTCACAGCGCCTATTTACGAAACCAGATTTATTAAAATTTCTCTACAAGTCAAAAATGGCCATCTCACTGTTCACATATATACACATGTACAGGAAGGGTCTAGTGTTTCTAGCTTCCCCGGCAGAAGCCCCGGCCAGCCCGGCCAGAGTCCTTAGCCGGGTAATGTATCACAGATACAACAGTCGAGCAACCACGAGAGCGTTAGTGCGACAGAGGCCTCTGTCCTCCCTCTTCTCCGAGTCCCATGATTCTGTCAAGGTAATATTGCCAATAATCATTCACATTTCACGTGGTTTTAGACACGCAGGTTATTCAGACATACACAGACAACAGAACAAGCCTCAGAGCCAAAACAACAAAAAATATCGAACATATGTATAAAAGGTAAAATATATGTACAAAGTACACAGTACATGAGGTATACACGGCATTCTTAACAATTCATGTTAGTAGTTTGCCTAGGCATAGCCCTTGAAGATGACTGCCTGTTTTTGTGCCATTTCTCAAAATACAGTATGTTTGGTTTACCCGTTTAACCACCTAATTTCTGTCCTGTCCAAGACATTGACTGGTATTTCATCTGTATTTGTTTTTTAATGCAAGTTGCAGTTTCTCCGTTAAGCTCTATCTTCTGTAGGGAGTGAGTTCCAGTCTCTGGAAGCATTCAAACAGAGACCGGATTCCCAGGTGTAAGACAAGCTCAAGGGGGGTGGATTTCTGCGTTGGGAGGTGGCAGAAAGAGAAAAGAAGTTGGACCAGATGACTTTCAAAGTTCTTCCGACTTTTAAGATTTGGGGTTTGCTATTTCCTCCAGATGCTGAGTACACAGATGTATTCACAAACCACACCACATTTGAAATATTAACAACCCATCATGCAAAACTGCAGACGCACACACAATGCCAAGGGCAGACCATATCCATGGAGGTGGGGATTAAAGTATAATTCTGGAACTTGGTCTGAGAACCATCCAAAATTCACTTTCTCTAAAGTTTAACATTTGCTCTTGGGAGAGGGGAGTGGAGAGACTCCATATCTTTCTCCTCTTAGACAAAACACTCCACCCTGAGATGGTCTTGGGGAAAAAGTAAAAGATAAATGCTAACATATTTGAGAGGAACCCAAAAAGCTACCAGTTTCCAAGTGCTCAAATTATTTTTAAAAATCTGCAGTCTCTGTCTGAGCTCAGAGTTCTGAAATAGCCAGGAGTTCAAATTGTTTGTGACACTTCTCCACCATCAGCTGGTAGGTGCTTTTAGAGTGAAGGGGGAGAGACGTTTCAAGGTCAGAGAGAAGGCATTAGTGCAAATGAGGTCTTGGCGGGAAATAGAGGAGAGAGTCTGGGTTCATGGTGCAGGAGGCTCCTATGCTCCTGAAACTGTCTGCCCCCGACACGGAGCAGTCATTGCTAAACGTGTGTGAAGAAAGGGTGAGTGTTAAACCAAACCATAAAAAAAAAGAACTCTCCACTCAGAGGAGCTGGTATAGCGAGAGTCTAGCTACCAAAGACAAGTTCAAAGATGGCAGGTGTATTGGCCCAAATGATTTGTCACCCTGTTAAAACAGGTTATTGCCCCCAATGTCACTGTGCGATCCACTTCCTCTCCCTTTGGAGGTTCACGACACTTGAGCACGTGCTGTAGGATATCCACACTCTGTGCCACCTATAAAAGAGGCGGACCCCCGATCTGACACTGGGATAGGTGGCGAGGGCTCGTCAAGAAGGGAGACAGCTTGCAGGGCAGCCCATCAGAGTGCACGCTGCTCACACCAGTAAAGTCACGGTCACAGCCAGTCCGAGGGGCGCCGCATCCAGTTCAGCAGCTACAGTCTTTATGCCATCACGTGTCTGGTTGGCACCACGTCGAAAGGCCTGTCCATCTTTGGAAATGGAAATGCCATGTGTGAGAATTATGAGGTTTCTGAGGTTTCTGGGATTAGCAGAAGAAGGAACTAACGTCACTGTCCTCCTGGTACTCTGGGACAATCTGGTCTGAAGTTCCCGTTTCTGAGTCGACGTACCCAGGTTCCAAGACGGACTCAAACCAGGGATGGAGTAAGATCTCCGGGGCGGTGAGTCTCTCAGAAGGCTCCCGCCTCAGGAGGCTGCGAATGAGGCACCTGGCTTTGGGGGAAATGTGGTCAGGAATGCAGAACTGTCCACGGCGGATTTTCGAGAAAAGGGCACTGGGGTCTGAGTCATGGAAGGGGTATCGTCCCACCAAAAGGGTGTACAGCATCACCCCAAGGCTCCAAACATCCGCCGCCTTCCCAGAGTAGGTCCCCGTGGTGTTCAGAATCTCAGGGCTCACGTAGGCCGGGCAGCCGTGCTTGTCTGACAGGGCATCGTCTTCCCCCTTGATTATGTGCGTATCTTCCAGACTCTCCAGTCTGAGCTGGGTTCTGCAGGAGAGAGAACAAGCCATTACTTCCAGATCAGCTGCTATGAACAACAAAGCCTTCCCCACAACAGCACTGTCTGCCAAGGCCCAAGGGGTGCCATTTACCCCTTCATCCAGTAAGCAGTGCCCTGCAATCACCAGGACTCGGGATTTCACAGACCAATACAAACTGCAATCGACGTTTCCAAAGTATGGAGAGAGCGCCGAGGATGGAGCATATGATGCAAAGCCCCAAATACTGTTCTTTACGCTGGGGCTAAGAAGAAATCTCCTCATGGGGCTTACACAACTTACAAAGTGCGTGTTGCAGAAGTGGGAGCTAGTCTCCAGGGAATGCTGACATGATAGCTTTCTACAAAAGCTACCGAAGAGCAGCATATTCTGTTCTTCAGGGAGGGCCTGAGCATCCTACAAGCCAATCTTGTCTTTATCACTGACAGCCAGGGCTATCGGGCCCACGCTTTGCAATACAGAACATGGAGACCAAAGTCACTATTATTACGCACAGGTTGTCAACACTCCTACTTACTTTGATATATACACACAGAGGGAACTCTGACCACCTGGGCCTGATCACTGTGATGGGAAATGTGGAAGGAAAGTCCATTACGTTTATTGAGGTGTTTAACTGCAAAGAACCCTTCGCCTGGACAGAGAGGTTATATGGACAAGCAAAAGCAGCTGGTGAATCTGAAGGATGCAGGGGCCCCCAAAACACCTACATACATGGTACAGCAACACCTGAGCATATGTTCTCTACACGGGGGCTTATCTGTCCAGATAACAACTAAAGTCTAAAAATCTTTAGTCCAAGCCTCCTTTATGAAGCTGCAGGGCCCTCCTTATGTAGATCCAGCCACCCAGCTCTCTCAGATCCACGTGGGAACCTCTGCTATCTGGCGGCAGCCTGTGCCACTCTCTGCTTCTCAGAAACAGCCCTGTTGCAGTAAGTCACTTGTTGTGAAGTTAAACACAAACATTTGGTACTGGCTAATGGGTCAATTCCTTTTCCTCTCAAAGGTCTGGTTGGATTTTTTTTAATCTTCCTGCCTTCCTGTTCCCTGGAGTGTAGTATGCGTGTGCTAACTTCGGTATGTCCTCAGCCTGACCTCCCGGCGTTATGTAAAATGCCCATTGGTTCTGTAAACGGAAAATATGACTCAACCCGCACTGTCTGCCCCTGATTGGCTGCTTTTGCACTAAAACCCTGCACCTGTGCTGGTTACACGCTAGCGTCAGCCTGCCATTGCTTAACCCTCGGGTTGCCAAACTTCATGCACATGACATTCGCCTGTGCGATGCAGATTTCAAAAGCTAGTAAGGAGGTGTGGAAGGCATGTTTCAGAAAATACATCACCATATCAGAGGAGACTGTGCCAGGAATTGGAAACTTCTCCATTGCAAACACTTTGCTTCTCTTTGCTAATCGGTATGTTCCAATAATTATTGCAAGGTCAGATACAAAGCCATGCTTTCTGGTAACTCAACCCGGTACTTTTTCATAGGGTTTGGAGTTAAGGGTGAAAAAGCACAGGTGGGGGGTCAGCCTTGCACGAATAGCTACAACTAAATAACACACAGCCCCCTCCACAGTCCTACAATATTGCTCTTAATCTTTCCACGGGGGATGGGCCCACCTCTTGAAATCAGGTAAGCTTTATCTCCTGTGGCGTCCTGAATTCTCCAGTCTGAAACCTCAATTCTGAATCTTAAGGTCGCATTATATTTTTCTCAAGCGCATCTTGTCCTTCCTGAGGTAAGCCGCGATCTATATTTAGCAACCTATTCCAGCCAACTGCCATTTATTATTCAGTGTGGCTATTTACTGAAGACACAGCCAAAGAAGATGTCCAAAAAGTCACCGGAGAATGTGAGGAAAATAGTGGGGGCCCAGCCTGAGACAGAACAGGAATGTGGTGTGGAAGCAGGCAGAATTCTGCAAATACAACAGTCTAGCTAGATCTGCAACACCTTCTAGGTACAAAAGAACCCCACTCGGTGAAAACAAGGAATTGAAAACATCCTCTAGGAGTTGAGGCTGTGAAGGGCAGGCTGACATTTGCACCCCAGAAGAACTGACCTTTCTGACAACAATGGAGAATAAACCTGATCTTGGGCTGGAAGTGGGGAGGGCTTCCTGTCATCACATGACATCCCACAAAAGCACCAAGGTGTCCCCAAGCCTCATCCACAAGAGTTCAGAATAAGGCAATCTGGCCATGGCTCCACAGGAGAGGACCTCTAAAAACTAACTGGGACAACAGAGCCATTGGTGTGATTTTGAACCAACACACTGCACGGAACAACTCAACCTGCACCTTCGTTTTGGTTCCAGAAGGCCGCAGGAGGGGCTGTGGAGGCTGCTCACCTCTCCTCCGTGGAGAAGACGAATTTCCTAAGCTTCAGGTCCCCCAGCACGATGGCCGACTGGTGACAGTGGGCAACGGCAGAGACAATCTGCTTGAAGAGCCGGGAAGCCTCTTCTTCCCGCAGCCTCTTCCGGCTTCGCACGTAGGAGTGCATGTCCCCAAAGTCCTTCTCAAAGAACACATAGGCCTTGGTTTCCCCAAGGATCACTTCCACGATGCCGGTGATGTTTCTGTGTGATGGCAGCTGGATGTAAGGCCTGATTTTGTCCTGGTAGTGTTTAATGGGAAACACCTGCAGAGAGAAGGTGACCCACTTAGGAGGCAAGAAAAGCAGAGGCCACCTCCAAAATCCCAAGCTGGGCTGCAGTTCTCAATCTATAGGCTTTGGTTGACAGTAGGGCACATTCATTTACCTCCCCTTATCTCTGCTACCCCACCTTAGGCAACCCCGGCTACCCCGAACATCCCAAACTAGCAACATCCAGGGCTCTGGTCTAGCAAATATCCACCAGGTTACCATACAGAAGGTTTGAAAGAACTGTCTTCTATATATGTTCCCACTTTCCATGAAGCCACCAGCTCCAGAGAGCTGAGCCTCCAAGTCCCCATCTTCTGTGGCCCTTCCTTGTTGGTAGGCAGTGCTGCACCAAGTTCCCCCTGGGATGTCCAGGAGCTGAAAACCAGGCCCTGGGAATGCACAGCCTCCTGTAGACCCAAAGTTCTCAGCACAGAGACAGCACTGACTAGAGAACTGGCAGAGCTATCATTAGTCAGAAGGAACAGATGACTTGGAGAGGGAAGACTGTGACAATGCAGCCTTAAGCAACCTGCCTACAGTCTGGCTCAGGCAGAAGCAGCTGAGTAAAAATTCTCACAGGCGGGATATGGGATCCTCTCCATAGTTTTTTTTGTTTGTTTATCTCCCCTCGCCCCAACTCCCACCTCCACCTGCACCCAGGAAATGAGTAGTATCTCTGCCAAAAAGCTGGCTGGTCTCTTTAAGAGCCTTTTGTTTGGCTCAGTTACTCATATCCTAGGACTCAACTGGAAACGGTGACACACGAGTTGTCACCATCTGGATTCAGCTATTATCTATCTGCTCAGAGGAACTGGAAGAGGTTGCACAATGGCCAGACTCACCCCACCTCTGAGGCCTGGCTGCTCTGGCATCAGCTATTAAAACCGCTCTGCTGCCCCCTCCTCCCGCTCTGCCCCACCCCACCCCACCCCACCGCACACACATACTCTTCCCAAAGCAGCTCTTAGCCCCCCAGCCACGAGAAGAAAAGATTTCCCCCCCTCTTTAACTGGGCTTGACCGTGAAATTTCACTCCGGTTGGACGGTAGGTGGCAGCAGCAAGCCCAGGAGGACGGGAGGGGTGGGTCAGGTGAGCTGCGGAAAACCCAAGAGCGCCTGCAGCAGGGTGACCCCATCCTTCGGGGGAAAGGAGAAGCCCAGGGGTTCTCAGGATGTCTGAGACGGGGGCTGACGTTCACAAAGGGGGGACTGTGGGAATGGTCTGCGCCTACGGGCGCTGGAGGAGCGCACGGAGGACCCGGCGTCTAGGGGTATCTCCTCCTGGATGGAATCGCTTATGTTCAGGGGAGAAAAAAAAAATCGCTGGCCGGAAAATAAAGACATGAATGGAAGGGAGCATTCCTAGACCGGGCGAGCTTTCCAATATTTCTACCCCGGGCAAGTTTCCCCGCCCCGGCAGAAAGGCCCTCCGCCTGCCCCCTGGGGACAACGGAGCTCTCGCCCCAGCGCGGGTTCAAGCTGGAATCCCCAGGACCCGAGCCGGACACCGACCGCGGAGCCCGGGTACCTTGAAACCCGGGCGAGGAGCAGCCGGCTGCTCCCGGCTCCGCAGAGGCACCCCCTGCAGGGCGTCCTTCCAGGACAAGGGGCGGGGGAGCGAGAATGAGAGAAGGGGAATGGCACGGCCCCGGAATCCATTTCAATTCCATAACTTATATGGAACGCCACGCGCTGCACGGGGCGCTAAGGAAACGCTATAGAGACAAAGCAACTGAGCCCTGCACTTCCTCCTGACCACCGAGCCCCCATTATATCGGAAACCCCTCAATCCCCAAAAGGGTGAGCCTGGTCAAGCGCTGCCTCACCCGGCTCAAGTCACTTTTCCGCCATGCCACAAACTCCAAGCGTTGGTGGCACCTTCGACACCCACTGGCGCCGGCAGGCGAGACCCCAAGCACCGAGCCGTCCCCCCCCCCCCCAACCCTCACCCGCCAACCCCCGGGGCTCCTACCTTGCAGCGCAGCTCGCGGCCCGTGTGGATGCACAGCGCCCGAGACACATGCTCGCGCTCGGCCAGCGGCAGCAGCAGGTAGTCGGCGACGCGGCTGGGCCCCGGCGCGCTCCCAGCGCCGCCCGCAGAGCCCGGCGCGGCGGGAGGAGGCTGCGGACTGCAGGGAGAGCCAGGGGGGCTGAGGTAGTCCTGCGGGCTGGAGCACTCCGAGAGGCGCGGGCATTTGGCCGCCACGGCCGCGGCGTCGTCCGAGTCCAGTAGGCGCTTGGCCGGGGCGCCCCGGGCCGCCGGGAGCAGCAAGGTCGGGCCGCGGGGCTGCGAGGCGCCGCTCATCGCAGAGCGCACGGGACCGACCCGCATCCCGTCCCAGGACGGGACGGTCCCGGCTTTGTAGGTCCCGGGATCCGCGAGGGAAGGTCGCTGCGGGCTCGGCGCCGGCGCAGCGACTTATTCCAGCCCACGAGACGGAGTTTCAGACGGAGCTAGGCTCGGCCCCCACGGGGGGCAAAGCAGGAGCCGCTCCCGGGTGCTGCGGTTGCACACGGGGACCACGCCGGCCGCGCGTCGCGGGGGCGGGGGCCGGCTCGGGTGCCCGGATCCTTGCAGGCACCGGCTCGGGGCGCCTCGCTGGGGTCGGCCGCCGCTATTGTTGTCGAGGCCGCCTACAGTCTCAGAGGCCGGCGTTCCCGAGGTCCCGAGCCGCGAGGACAGGATTCCGCTGGCTCGGCAGAAGGCAGGTCAAATGCACTTCCCAAAGCAAGAAGTCCGGAGTGAAAGCCCGAGCAACTTTTCCGCGGCGCTCGGGATCCGGCGCGCCCCGGAGCTCCCAGCGCGTGTACGCAACGAGCCGCGCTCGGAGAGAGTCACTGAGTGTGTGCACCGTTCCGATCCCGGCCGGCGCACTCCTCCTTCTCCTTTCCTCCACCTCCTCCGCCTCCCGGTGACTCACGCTGTATATACACACACTCACTGGCCGGGCTGTGTAAACAGTTGGGAAGCCGGGTTGTGCAATGAGGTGGCTGCGACGACTCGGGCCTTGCCGCCAGCGAGCAATCACCAGAGCGGAGGGGGAGGCGGAGGGGAGCAGAGGTGGAGCTGGGTCCGCGGGGGCGCTCGGGGTGGCCGGAGCGCTGGGGATGCTCTGGGCAGCGCGCGCTCGGGCGCAGGTGGTGCGTCCCCGGCCGGCTGGGGCGCGCGCACACGCCCCCGGGGCTGGGCTGGGCAGGAGGCGGCGCGCGCCCTCCCGCAGGCCCCAAGCTCTGCCGCGGATGCCCGAGGAGGGGGCGGGGGGAAAGTTCCCGTGACGTCAGGCTCCCGGGGAAGTGGGCGGGGGGCGGGGCCGCGGGGGACGAAGGGACTGCTGATTGGCGCGCGCCACCCATTCACACCTAGCACAATGGGCTCCGGGCGCGCGCGGCGCGGCTCCGCACGCCCGGCGCTCCCCCGGCCCGGCCGTTAAGCCTTTCGCTGCGGGGATCCCCGCCACCGCCCCGCGCCTAGGAACCTCGGGCTGGAGCCGCGGGCGCCGCCGAGGCCGGGGTGCGGCGGAGGGAGGGAGGACGGGGAAGGTGATGAATTCCAGAGCCAGTCACTCACCCCCACGCGGCAGTTCCGGGGATGACCTGTGCGCGGTAGTGGATGTGGCTTTTTCCCTTTTCCTGCCCCCTCCCAGCTCTAGTCCCCAGCGTCTGTTCGCTTCCACAAATAGAACCTTCTGTTGCATGAAATAAAAGCAAACACTGGGCTGGTGCGCTGCCTCCGCCTCCAGGGCCTCCCGCGCCCGCCGCCGCCCGGATTGAACGGAAATAGCTGCTCCAGGCTCCCCGGCCGCCCCTTCGCGGTGACTCGCAGAAAGAGCTTCCTGAGCCGCGGCCGGTGGGAAACAAAGGATGTG
Organism: Miniopterus schreibersii; assembly: GCF_964146895.1. Taxonomy (NCBI): domain Eukaryota; kingdom Metazoa; phylum Chordata; class Mammalia; order Chiroptera; family Miniopteridae; genus Miniopterus; species Miniopterus schreibersii. Next base: position 34,279,718 of record NC_138117.1, on the reverse strand, counting down.
GGGAGCGGACGGAAGAGGCCCACGTGGCCGCCTCCGGATTCCTGCCTCCCCCGCCTCGGAGCGGGTCGGCCCGGCGCCAGCCTGCCCCGCGGGGGGCGGGCAGGGCGAGCCAGGCATTCGGGCCACAGAGACGCTGCCCACCCGGGGCTTTCGTGCCGCGTGGTCGCAATGTGTGCCAGACCCTGCACAAAGCTCCGTGGAAAAAAGCTTAAAATCTGTTCTTTTCTTTCGAGAGAGAACCGGGTCAGCTTGGAGTCCTTGGACACCCAACGGAGACAACTTAGTATCAGAGTCCCTGTGCTTCTGCTGAACAATTTTCTAAAACCAGGTCCAAACCCAAGGATAAATCCTTTCCATATTACGTCTCCATTCATTCAATAAACACTAATTAAGCATCTACTAAGATCTAGAAGCTGGGGTTCAGAGATGAAAAATAAAATAATGCTAATATCTAACATTAACTGAGGTCCCTAATGTGTCAGGCACTGTTCTTAGCACTTCACACATATTACTTCACTTGGGTGTTACAACCACACTGTGGGGTTATTTACTTATCTTTTTTTTTTTTTTTTTGCCCCATTTCACAGAGGAAGAAGCCTGCGAAGACTGTGTTACTTGCTGTGGTCAAATCACTAGTAAGTGGTGACGTGCTCAAGCTCATAAGCACTCGTGGGGACTCAAAGGAGAGATTATGATTTGTAGGGAGAAAAGAGAAGTTAGGAAGGACTCCGTCTAGAAAGCATTTGACCTGGGAGATGTGTGGGATGGAGAGATTGTTGCTCAGGGGCGGGGTATGAATGGTGGGTGGCTAGGCCAGGTAGGGATATGGGGAAGGGAAGGGCTGCCTCAGAGGCCAGGGTGGCTGCAAGGGGAGCAGGGAGCTGAGCCTGCAAAAGTCCTCTGGGAAAATGTAAAAAGCTCCAATGCCATGCTGAGGGGTTGCGCATGGTGCTATGACCAGGAGAGAGCCCCCCTGAGATTTTCGGTCTTTCAAGTTTATTTTGTGCCAGTATTTAGGATCACAGAGCTGCCAGCTTCACAGCTGCAAACTCAGCATGGTTCATCAGCACCCTCCCCCAAGGTGCGCACCTCCTTCACTGCCTCTCTGCAAGAGGCATCACCACCGCAGACCCCGGGCCAGAATCCCTGAGAGTCATTTTCCCTTGAATCCACCCTTTTCCTGTTCCCCACAGCCAATGGGTCACTGGGTCCATCTTAGACCTGTTTGCTGTCAGAGCCATCTCTGTCTTCCCTGCTCAGCTCCCTGGGGCTGCCCCTTGCAAACTGTTTCCCACTTCCCTTACCCACTGGTTTCCAGCCCAGTTTGCCCAGCGGGAAGCCCTGGAGGGAGATGGGAGGGTGGGAGGAAGAGAGGGTAATGGCTACTTCTTCCTTTCTCTCTCAGTTTGGGCACTGGCTGTAGCTCCTCTGTGGCTCCAGCCCCCCTAGAAAGCCCCTTTGTATGGCTGTTGCCATGTGGTGTGAGATCCCCCCTCTAGAACTAAAGGATTTAGTCATCCCCCCCACCCCCCACCAACTGCTGGGGTGCCTTTGGGGAGCTTTTTCTGGAAATTGCCTTGACTGGGAAGAGCTACCTTGTCCATGGTCACACTCCCTTTCCTGGAGGTTGCATCCAATGACTGGTGATTGTAGGATTATGAAGGCCTGGCCTCCTTGCCCCAATTTGAGTGGACTCTGAAGGGTGTCCCAGCTTCAGACCATGCCTATGGGGTCAATGAGGCCTTTCTTGACGTCGCCTCCAGCCCGCTTTTCTCCGTGCCCAACCCTGTTCCTTCCCTTCCCTTCCCTTCCCTTCCCTTCCCTTCCCTTCCCTTCCCTTCCCTTCCCTTCCCTTCCCTTCCCTTCCCTTCCCTTCCCTTCCCTTCCCTTCCCTTCCCTCCCCTCCCCTCCCCTCCCCTCCCCTCCCCTCCCCTCCCCTCCCCTCCCCTCCCCTCCCCTCCCCTCCCCTCCCCTCCCCTCCCCTCCCCACATTCCCTAGTAACCCCTGCCCATGCTAATCTCCATCTCTGAGTCAGCTTCCTGGGGTATCCAACCATGGCACCCCTTCCCTCTTCAGGGTCCTGGTGCACTCTAGGCACTCTGGCTTCTGGAGTCAAGTGGCACCAATATTGTCCCTCCAGCCCGGGGGTGGCAGTGGCTTCCTGATGTTGCTAATTCTGGGTTGGCTCCCTGGGCCACATCGTTTTGTTCTTTTTTGTTTCTGCTCTTCCAACACCTTTGTAACAAGTTCCCACATTAAACTCTCCCCCTTGAACTTCCTGGCCTGTGCTCCGTTTTCCTGACCGATACAAACTTCGTACCTTTCCCATGCTTAGGACCTTCTGGGTTTCTGCATAAGCTCCTAACTGGGCCATTCATTCACCCCTTCAACACACACGGAGCACCTCATCTGCACGTGCACCTACTAGATGCTGGAGGTCTAATGGTGCCCAAGACAGAATGGTCATTTATCTCCTCAATCCATTCCCCACACAGCTGTCAGAGCATGTTGTCTAAAATTTGGACTTTTTCACATCAGGCTCTGGCCTCAAACCTTCAGATAAAATCCAGCCACCACAGTGTGGAAAAGTAGGCCCCACTTCCCTTCCCAGCCTCACCTTTCTTTTCTTCTCACCTCCACCCTACGCATGTCGGCTCCTGGCAGGCCCTGCCAGTCTAATGAACTCCTATTCATCCTTCAAAACACCACCCAGATTTCCCTCAGGACAGAAGTCAGATGTAAATGTCCTCCCAGGTGCTGTTGAGTGCTCTTTCTGTCATGGTACTTTCCACTCGGCTGTGTTCACAGAGGTCAGGGGCTGCGTCTCATTCAGCTGTGTATCTCCCGGCCCCAACCCAGTGTTTGCCATAAAGGAGAGACTTAGTGTCAACCAAATAAATGTACTCAAGGCCAGAGGGTCACCCCCAGGGAAGGTAGGATGTGAGTTGTTGGGGAAAGACGGGGCTTAAGCTTTGGAGGTCTCCAGCCTGGATGCCTGGGAGGATAGATGGGTACTCTTGGCAGGGCCTGAGGTCAGGTCAGCCAGGGGGATAAGTGAGCTAAAATTATCTTGATTTCTTTGTTGGGGATTTCCCTGCTGGCAAAGTCTGGACTGAACTTCCATCAGGAAGTTTGGACAGTGATTTGAAGAAGTTAATTTCTCTTTATGAGCCTCAGTTGTCTTACCTGTGAAATGGACATAATAAAGTCCTGCTTTTCCTCCCCTTTGAAGTTCTTATGAAAGCAACTAGGTTCAGAGACGTGAAAAGTACTTTTGGGTTATCTACCCCTACACAAACATGATCATCAGATATGGGCAGGCCTCTATTTTGAGTAAGTTCATTTAGCCAACAAATATTCATGATAGGCTTGCATATGCTGAATTGAAAAAGACCTTTACTATGAAAACCCAAGTTGACAAAGACAAATATATAAGTAAATAGGATGTTAATCAGGAAGTAGTTCTTCCCATGTTAAAAGGGTTCTTTGCTTTATAAAAGGGTCTCTGTGATGCCATTGGCATGCTCCTTTGGTGCATTTACAATGTGGCTTGGTAAGAATGTAGGAACCTTGGGAGCAAGAATCATAGCTGGTTGTGCATGTGTAGGAGTGTGGGTGTGTGTCCTTTGTAGCCTCAGCATAATGCTGAGCTCACACCTGATGTTCGATACATGTTGAACTGGGGAAAACATTGATTTCTCTCCAACTTTTCAGGAAATCACATATTGCATAACATGGGGAAACCTGTATTGATTTTTCTGGATAAGGTTGGGCTACTGATGAGCTCGGGCTTCATTCACTTTCATTCACACCCAGGTAGGTGCCTAGAGGCACCATTAGGAAAGTTCTGAGTGTTCCCCGCTCTAAATGCTGGGAAATTCTCAACCAGGGAGCAACCAGGGCTCCCAGTTTTCATCTCCTTGGTGCACGAGACCTCACAGCTGCACACAACGTGCCTTACACTCCCTGACGCTAAATTCTAAACAAATGAACAACAACCAAAAATTGGACATATCTAAGAAAGGCAATATTAGTGTTTAAGACAAGGTTCCAAGAACTGGGGAAGAAATGAAAATTTACTAAGTTCCCTCCATGTGCTAGACCCTGGCCTATTCTCTTGTTTAATGTTCAAAATAATCTCACAAAATATTTATTACTATCCTTTTACGGATCCACCAGAAGGCTCAGAGAAGTTGATTAGTTTGTCTAAGGTCACAGAGCTGGAAGGTGGCAAAGTTAGAATTGGAACCCTGGTCAGGCTCACCCCAAACCTTGCTCTGTCTATGTCCAATCTGCCAATGAAGAGAATTCTATTCTTACTTTATTTGAAGCGCATGCACAGGAAGCCCTAGATCCTTGCAGGCCTCCCCATAAGCTCTGTGGGACCTGGACAAGAGTACAAACTAGAGTCTGTGACCTGATTCCTGTTCTCTCCCCAGTTTTAGCCCTCACTTTGTAGGGCATCCAGGACATGTCCTAGACATCCCAGCCAACATATCCAACTATCTGCATACGCAGTGCAGCCCTTGGCCCTTCCATGACCACCCACAGGCCTAGAGGTGCACGCAGCAGGACCAGGAGATCACCTAGGGAAAATGGACCCAGGAAAGAGACCGCTGGGCCCTAGAAGGAGGTTCTTGACATTGGGGCAGGGAGTTCCCAGGTTCTTGGGTATCTGGAATTTGGACTAAGTGGACAGGTGCAGGGTCTATGTAGGCTTGTTTTTGGCCATGTCGGGAGGGATGTGGTTGGTAAAAGGCCAGGGCAGGACTGGATTGCCCAGGTACAAGGCAGGTACTTGTCCCCACGGAGGATTCCTGGAAGCTTCACCGCAACTGTTTCACCTCTTTACATGGCCATTGCTTCCTCTTACCTTTACCAAAAATGCCATATGTGTGAAAACACTTTGTCTTATGTGAAAAGCTTTGTGCACGTAAAGTGTTCCTTCCATCACCAAAAGAAAGGGCACAGGTTTTCATTTCAAAAAAGACCTGGGTGCAATGCCTGCTTCTGCCATTTGTTCACAGCGTGTATTTGGGTAGATCACTTTCTCTTCGGGTTTTGCTTTTTTCCCTTTTTTGCATGAAGATGGTAAACTGGTGGTTTTTAAACAGGGTTGCTTGGAACCCTGGGCCTTCGTGGTGGCTGGCACCTTGGGAAGAGAGCAGGAAGTCGATGTGGGATTCTGGGCTATGCATTCCCGTTTTTATCAGATGTTCTACATGATGCTTCTCTGTAAGAGTTTGTTTGAAGACAGGCTTCCATTGCTTTAGAGGAAAAAAAAGTCTGAAAACTACTGGTCTTGGTGATCCATCTCTAACGTGATTCTTTTATTTAATGTCAGGAGTCACAAGACAAGTCACAAAACAGGCCAACTCCAATCTGCAGCCATGTTTTGTTAGGCCACCACAGTGTTGCTGGCTCCTTCAGGAGTGAGGCACACACTGTAGTTCACCACAGTCCCCACCACTCCCTGTTGTCTAATACCTGCCACCCCACATTTGCATTAGCAGCCTGGCTCCTAGAGATTTTTCAGTTGGCCTCCTCAGAATTGCTCCCCTGATATCCTCTCTTCCCATGAAACACGCTGGATGGCAGAAAAGAGAGGGACCTTTAGCCTGGAACAGATGTCGCCCAACCTAAGGGGAGCAGTGGTCTAGGTATAAGGGCTGCCCTTCTTTTTTCCTATCTGCCCAGTCCAGAAAATGACTGTGGCAGTTTTAAAAATATAGCTGCAACTTCTTTGCCACTTTTCCTATTGAGAGGCAGAGTTTGTTGAGTCTGCACAGGCTCATGAAAACACTGCTCTGGGATGTCCAAGGCTGGGTCATAAAAGGCCATGCAGCTCCTGCCTTATTGGCTGGGACTCTTGCAAATGGAGCCCTGTGCGGCCAGGTAAGAACTTCGTCCACCGTCTATTGTCTACCATGCTGGAGAGGCCACAGGTAGGCCCTCCAGGTGACAGAACCAGGGGAGCCTGTCTTGCAGCTGTCCCAGCCCAGGCCCCAGACAGCCATCTGTGCCCCCCACTGAGGCCCCAGACATCACAGTGCAGACAAGAGTTATCCCCACTGTGCCACTTCTGAATTCCTGACCCACAGGATTGTTTAGCCCTGTGTTTTGGGGGTGATTGGTTACATAGCAATAGATGACTAGAACATTCTGGAACTATTCTTCATAAGTTAGGAAGTTTGACAGGCAGGGTAGCCCATAGGATACCTTAAGATGCTAATTAGGAAAGGATGCCCCATCCTCTGGACCGGACCATCCCACAGAGGGGCAGGGGCTCAGCCAGCTGAGAGCAGGCCAGATTTCACAACCGTGTGCAAAGGGGACCTGCCGACCAGAGACACCTTCTTCTGTTCTGCTGAGACCAGTGTGAGCTGAGCAGACAGGAAAGAAGGCATTTTCTTTCTTTTCTTTTTTTTTAAAAAAGATTATTTTTAAAAATTTTTATTGAAATTATTAGGGTGACATTGGTGCAGCCACTGTGGAAAGCAGTATGGAGTTACCTCAAAATATTAAAAATGAAACTGCCTTATGACCCAGTGATCCCATCTCTGGGAATTTATCTGAACAAACCAGAAACACCAATTCAAAAGAATCTATGCACCCCTGTGTTCATAGCAGTGTTATTTACAGCAGCCAAGATCTGGAAGCAGCCCAAGTGCTCATCAGATGAGTGGATAAAAAAGCTGTGGGACATTTACACAATGGAATACTCTGCAGCTGTAAAAAAGAAAATCTTACCCTTTGCAAGAGCATGGGTAGACCTGAAGAAGGCATTTTCTAAGCACATACAATTGCCTGGTAATCTCCTTGAGTATGTCTCAGGACTTGGGGAGGTCCCAGTGCTGAGCCCTTACTAGCTCTGCTTCATCAATGAGTCATCTTGACACAAGCATTCATTTAAATATCTACATATATATTTACACACACACATATCCTATAGGCGCCTTTTCCCTTTGCTTATTAAAAAGTCCCCACCCTACTTCGATCTGAGCTGACGTCTGCAGGCTATTTTGAATGAATTCATCTTGCCTCTTCAAACATACCATTTTCCTTCGCTCAGCTTGAGCTAGGCTGTGCTGGCAGCCAGCCAAGCACACCTCCCTCTGTTCTCAAAGGAAGCCTGGCCCCATGCAAGGGACTATTTGGTTTCTGGGATTTTCATTTTAAAAAAAAGAAAGAAAACTCTAGGTCTGCTCTTCTGCCATTTTTCTGGGGAACACTGCAGTCCATGAACTGAAAGTTTAAGTGGGCTGGGGGCAAATCACATTGGGTCACCCATTATTTGTGGCATGTCTCCACATGTCCCTTCATGGGAATTGCAGAGGGGGTGGGAAGGCCATCTGGGCCTCATGGCAGAGAGGCCAAGGGGCAGCAGCTCCGCCAGCTCTACCACTTTACACAAAACTGGTAGACAAGAACCTGAGGTAGTTGTCCACACAGCCTGTGGATTCAGTCAGCCTCCTTCCCTGGGAGAATGTCTGGTCAGAGACGATTGGCCTTTGTTGGGGAAGGGGACCCATCTCAGCTGAACACCCATTCTATGTCACTCACTGTGCTTTGCATACTTTATCTTGTTTACCCTGGCAACAGCCCCACAAATCAGTATTATTTTCTCCTTTTGCCGACTGTGGAGAGAGAGGCCCAGGAAAGCTAAGTAATTTGCCCAAAGTCACACAGCTAGAAAGACTGGGAGTTGGGATTCAAACCCAAGGTTGGCCCACCTCAGTCACTTCCCTCATTTTTTCTCTGCCTCTCTCTCTTTCTCTCTCTTTCCCTCTCTCTCTCTCCACTTCTCCTCTTTAGAAAACTGTAGAGTAAGTGTCTCCGCTTAATCTGTGGGGTGAGACTGTGTATGGCCTCATCTGTGGGTTTGAGAGAGAGAGGGCTTACTTAGCTCATGCAAAACATGATGCCACTAACCAAAACTTGCTTTAAGACCTTTGGGGAGTGTTCCTGTTTTGTACATTGGGATGAACCTGAACTGGACTCTGGAAGGAATCTTTGTCCTTGACCAGAGTCACTGGTCATTCAATGCATATTTATTGAGCTCCTACTATGTGCCAAGCAAGCATCAAGGTGGACACCAGAAGCTGAGAGCAGCCCTGTCCTCAGTAAGCTCCCAGTGGAGTAGGAGGAAGGCTGCGGCCCGGAGCACTGTAGCCTGAGCAGAAGGAAGTAGATACTGGACGAGGGAAATTCCAGAAGGAGAGGTCAGTTCTGTAGAAGGCCTTGCATGACCAGCCTCCGGAACCTGACATTGAACTTGTGGAGCATGGAGACATGTCAGCGGCAGATTCACTTGAACTGGTTCCTGCAACTTGATACGTAGTGAGAGTTATGAGGGTCCAGGCGGTCGGCAGGCAGAGGATGAATGTATCAGCAGATAGATGAACACAGTTGCTCTGCTGAGGCTGTGTTTGCAGTTAGGGCCTTTAAAGAGGCAATTAAGTTAAAATGAGGTCCTGTGGGTGGGCCCTAATCCAATATGACTGGTGTCTTTATAAGAGGAGATTAGGACACAGATAACACCCATTGCAAGGGATGACCATGTGAGGACATGGTGGCCATCTACAGGCCAAGGAAAGAAGTCCCAGAAGAAACCAAACTTGCCCACACCTTGATCTTGGACTTGATCTGAAGTACTCACATGAGATCATGCAATTGGGAAAAGATGCACATTTTGGCCTCCAGACTGTGACAAAATGAGTTTCTATTGTTTAAGCCACCTAGTCTATGGTGTTTGTTATGGCAGCCCGAGCTCACTGATACCGTTGGCAATTGGTCCACTCCTGGGGTGCAGCCAGGGTGGCACACAGCTGCATGGGAGAGGGAAGCCGGGGTCTGCAGAAGGAAGTCGATAGATGGCTGTTGGACAGCCAGTCGCGGTGACAGTGACAGAGGCGTGGCTCACCCCATAGAGTTCCATGACACTTCTCCTCTGACCACCTCTCTTTCTGTTTACACGAGCCCCCTTGCTATCTTTCTCCAAACATCAAGGCAATTGTTTCATTAGATTTCTGCTCCCCAAATTACCATCACTCTCCAGGTGTTACTCCAATTCAGCTTGCTGGGAGTTTGGGGGGCTCCTCCAGCTCTTCTCTCACACCTGTATGGTCACTCCACCCCACCCCCATCTCCTCCCCTGAAGGCCAGTTCTACTTTGGCTCATTTCCACGTTCATGGGGAATAGTAGGGTGCCAGTAAATGTTTAACAATTTGTTTGGGGTTGTAGTATTTTTCAGTTTCCGTGGTATTAATACTCCCACCGTGGCCCATTCTAAAATACCCACATGAGGCCCCGGAGCACAGCACTGAAAGAGATGTGCACAGCAGCGGCCCAGGACACGGCTGCTTAGCAGGCACCTCCTGCTGCTTTCAGGGGTGACCGTGGGCAGTCCTCTTATCGTCTGAGAGTCCGAGTCCCAGATGTTTGCAGGAAAATTGTTTATAGGGTAGGAGAGGGTTAAAAATGTCTTAGGAGCTCCTGGTGGGAACCTGCGAGCAGAGAGCATGGGAAAATCCCGAGGGTGCCGGGTCCTGGAAGGGCCCCTCCCTCCCTGTTCCCAGCTGCAGGGATGAATGCCACCCTGGAGAATCAAGTGGATGTAGGACTCCGCCAGGCCCAGGGGGGCGAGGACTCTCACTGCCCGTCCCCAGGGAGGCTCCCTCCCCCATTCACCTCTGTACAATCGCTTCCTCTGTTCCCTGAGCTCTGCTTCCCTCAGGGTCCCATCCAAGCAAGAGCTGTGATAAAGGCCACCATTGATGAGCACTTCCTCTGTGCCAGGCACTGGGCTGGGTCCTCCAGATCCATTTTCTCACCGAATTCACACCACTGCCCATGGACATGGAGGGTGTAGCACCATCTCAAAGATGAGGTTCACAGAGGTCAGAGGAACTGTCTCAAGGTCATGGTTGCAGGGTCATGGTGTCCAAAACTGTGGATTTTCCATGGTGCTTCTGGGGTCAAGCAGGCCAGACAGAGTCACAGGGTAACAACAACGCCAATCATGGTGAGTGCTTACTGAAGGCTTGACTTTACAAGTGAGGCCCATGCACACATTGACCTCCCCGTGAGATGGGGGAAAGCCACGGCTCCCGTTCTGCAGATGAGGAACATAGGCACAGATTGGGTATGCAACTTGCCCCGTGTGACAGCTGATTCCTAGCAGGGCTGAGAGCTCCTTGGGGTGCGCTTGGGGGTTGCTGGCAATCCATTCATGTCCGCACCCCACTCTTCAGTCTGGCTTTGGCTCTCTTCATATCTGCCCGGAGAACTAGTACTTTCCTGGGGTGTTTGGGATAGATCCATGGTGAGGTCCGCTGTTCCTGCCACAGGCACTGTCTGGGCCGTGGGAGAGGAAGTATCTGCACCCCCCCCCCCCCCCCGGGCCCATCCTCTCGTTGGTTGAGCCAGCACCTGGGCGGGGAAGAGGGTAGAATGGGGCTATTCAGAGAGCTTTCCTGATGCAATAACTGATTGCAAAACCCTCACATCCCTGAGCATTTTGTGGAGGGTGGTAATTTTGAACTGCAGCAGGAAACCCCAAACTTACCCAGCCGCCAGAACAGGGCCCTGCAGGTCAAAGGCTGGTCCAGAGGAGCAGTTACCCCAAGGCTGGCCCTAGAAAAACAACAGAAACACCACTACCAACCCGCACTGTGCCTCTAACTCTTCCACACCCCTAATCACATTTGATCCACAAAGTTCTCTTGGGTGGGAGGGGCAAACCCAAGTCTCAGTTTACAGATGAGAACATTGATTTGCCCAAGGTCACCCAGAGTAAACAGCAGCAGATGGGGCTGAAACCCGACCTTCACACTCCTGGTCTGGGGCTCATTTCTCCACAGTGGGGTCCACACTGGGGGCAATGGGTGATGCTGTTGGGAGGGGTCAGAGACCAGCAGAAGTGTCAGGGAGAGAAGAAAGAAAGAAGAAAGAAAGAAAGAAAGAAAGAAAGAAAGAAAGAAAGAAAGAAAGAAAGAAAGAAGAAGGAAGGAAGGAAGGAAGGAAGGAAGGAAGGAAGGAAGGAAGGAAGGAAGGAAGGAAGGAAGGAAGGAAGGAAGGAAGGAAGGAGAGAGAGGGAGAGAAGGAGAGAAGGAGAGGAGAGGAAGGGAGGAAAGGAGGAAGAAGGAAGGAAAGGAAGGAGGGAGGGAGGGAGGGAGGAAGGAAGGGAGGGAGGGAGGGAGAGGAAGGAAGGAAGGAAGGAAGGAAGGAAGGAAGGAAGGAAGGAAGGAAGGAAGGAAGGAAGGAAGGAAGGAAGGAAGGGGAAAAAGAGAAAGGAAACTGTAGCCAGCTTGATCCAAGTGCAAATCCTGGCTCTGCAGCACCAGGCAAGTCCCTTAACCTCTCTGAGCCTTACTTTTCTCTTCTGTAGTAAGATGGGGTAGGGTCACCAGTTTGAGGTCTGGAGTCAGAATCCCTGCATTTAAATCCTGGCTGCACTACTTATAGCCTGTGTGACTCTGGACAAGTCACTTAACCTCTCTGTGCTCAGTTTCCTTATCTGTCAAGTATTTAAAAACCCACCTACAGGCTTGCTGTGAAGATTTTCTTAGCTAATCAAGTAAGGTTCTTAGCACAAGCCTGGGTTATGGTAAGCAGTCAATAATATTAGCTGTTCTTATCTGCAAAATGTAGGGGAAAAAGAGTTTTTGGAGATTAAAGAAGATAGCACATTTCTGGTGAGTGTGTGTGCGTGGTGTGTGTGTGCTTGGAGGAAGTGCAGGAGGGCTCTCCACAGATTGGACTGGAATCTTCTGGAAAGGAGGAAAGAGCAGGAGAAGGGGACTCAGGCGAGCCCGCAGCAACTACCTGGCCTTCACCTGTGTGCTCCGTGGCCTCTTCCCCATGAGTCAAGCTCCACTTCCTTCCAGCCACTCCTTCCCAGCAGCAATTCCCTTGGGAGAACTACCTCAAGCGGGCAATCTCCTTGGCCAGGGCAGTGAAAGGGCAGAAATGTAAATACGCACGGGCCTCAGAGTTTCATAACTGCCATGAGTCACTTCTCCATATAGGACACACGGCGAGGGGACGAGGGCTCCCGCCTTTCCAGCGAGGCCGGACCCGTGCCTCCGCCGGCCTTCCTTCCCCGGGCCCTTTCCCCGCTCCGGCCACCAGCCTGAGGTCCTCTGGATGTCTGTGCTGTCTCCTGTCACGGTTCAGAAGAGGAAATGGAACCTGTCAGGGCCCTGGTCCCAGTTCCCCCAGCAAACACCCTTTCTGTCTCCTCCATTCCCGGCTCTCTGTGACCCTTTCCCAGCTGCCTCCGAGGCCTGGCAACTTGCCATGTACTAGTTCATTCTTCAGTTTGTAAGTAACTGAAATTACATATTATAATAAATAGGGGCTTATTTTCTCACATAAAAGAAATTCAAAGCGGAACAGGAACGGCTGTGATTTGGCTGTACCTACTGACGACAGGCTCGGAGGCTCGGAGGACGATGGTGCCAGCCCTTAAGAATGGGGGCGAGGGGGCAGCTGTGGGGCCCATGGACCCAGAGATCTTCCACCGCCTCCCCAGCTCTGTTGGGAAGGAGAGCGTTTCCAAGTCTGGATGATTCCGTTTGCTGCTCCTTCCAGAGGCTTCTTTGGGGAGGAGGGGGCACCTAAGGACAGTCTTGAAGGCTGAGCAGGGCTTGCCAGGCTTGAGGGGGAATTCCAGGTGAGGACAGTGCAGAGAAGGCCCATGTCAAGAGGGCCTACGCTGTACAGGGCTCCAAAGGGACAGTTTCAATGATTATGAGCGGTTTGGGGCTTGGGTTTGTTTTTGTTTTTCTATCATTTAATTGAGATTTAAGCTACAGCTCAATTTTGCCACCACAATTAGAGTATGGAAAACCAGAGGTCAGTCCAAGTTCAGCCACTGGTGCAGATTCCTAATTCTAAGCCTCCTTTTCCTCTTCTGTATAATGGGTTTGTGGCAGAGTTGTCCAAATGACGAAATGAGAAATGGACATAAGTTTTCAATAAACATTTTTTATTGAACTTCTCAAAATGGTACCTTGCCCACATTGATGCCAACATATTTTTCTTTCTCTGCATCCTGTGCCTACTGTCAGAAGCAGGGAACCCCAAGGTAGACTAAGGCATCTCCCACCCTCATCCAAAATACACATTCCAATGTGAGGTCCAACTGTCATCACCCCAGGGATGGTGTCCCCAGAACAATAAGTGACTCCAGCAGGACCAGCAGTTGGTGGGTGCTTCAGCCGGATTTGGGGGAGACTGGCCAACCAGGCAGGTGGTGGAGGGGTCCCTACACCTGACCTCTAGGGGCTGGAGCAGCATTTCCTCCCAAGAAGGGCCCCTTCCCCTTGCCTTCTCACCAGCACATGGTGCCCATTGGCCTGGCCAACTCACATCCCCTAAGGCAAAGTTCATCCCTCACCTGGGCAGTGCCAAGGAGGCCTAAGTCATTCACCCAGAGCAGCCATTGTCCCCACTGGGAAGTAGTCAGATTTGGGGGAGGCATTGATTGCATTCCCAGAAGTCCCTGGGCCATCCAGTGACATTCCACATGTGCGGGTCACCTCTCTTCACCACCGTCATCATCACTGTCATTATCTTCACCATCGTCGGCATAGCCTTCCTGTCCTGAGCCCCCGCCAGTAGCAGGCTCTCTGTGGGCACGAGGGCACTCAGACCTCACAAGGCCCTGGAAGGAGTCTCCCCGCTCGCTCATTCCTGAGCAGTGTCTGAGTGGTTAAGCTAAACCGCCAAGTTCGCACAGTTGGTGAGTGACAGAGTCAGAACTTGCCCTGTGGAATCAGTATCCATCCGACCGCTTCAGCCCTCATGGTGACTGCGCCCTGTTGCCCAGAGCCAGGATGTGGGGTCTGAACTCGAACTTCCCGGGCGGGGCAGAGGGGAGGCTGAGCCTTTTCTGGAACTGCCCTGAGGGTGACTCAGAGAGGCCCTTTGCCATCCTCTCTGCTGGAAACACTGGGTCGATTGTGGACCATTGTGGCTCTCCCGCACATGAATAAGTGTGAGTAACTGTGGCACAGAAGAGCTGGGAGGGGGGTAGTTCCTGGGTGGAGGCAGGGACAGGGTGGTTCTTGAGAACAGGAGGTGCCCCTTCCCAGAGCCACAAGGCCCCCTGGGCACTCAGGAATGCTCTGCCCTGTGCCAGATCCAAGGGAGACAAGCAAGAACGGGAACTGGCAGAGGCGATTCCAAAGCCCAGGCCCTGGGAGAACTTTGAAATCGCCTCTGTGGGCAGAAGAGGGGACTTGGGACAGTGAGGAGGTTGCCAGGCAGAATTGGGAAACAGGTGCTATGGAGACCACAGACCCGAGGGGCGAAGGAGTGCCAAGGGGCAGATGATGAGGTTGCATCTGGGGAAGGAAGGAATGCTTCTAGATTTATGGATGCTGGCCCCTCTCCGCCAGCCTGCTCCCACAAGGTGATACATGTGTGTGAGCGGCCACGGGGATCAAACGAGGCCACCCGGGTTCCCATGCAGATGCTGCCACTTGCTGAGAGTGGAGGAACTTGAGCAACCCCTGTGGGCACAGAAAACACAGGCATCAAGGGCAGCACAGCTCAGAGTAAAGCCCCAGAGGGAGGGAATGGCTCTGCGGGGTGGCCAAACACTACTTCCCAGAGCATTTACCAAAATACTTTCAAGCTCTGGAAGTGTGGCTGGTCTGAATCAAGTTGGACTACATTGTAAAATGCACATAATCTAAAAATAAAAATGAACACTAAAATGGATCTCCTGGATCTGGCTGGTGTGCTCAGTAGTTAGTGCGTCAGATTCCCGGTCAAGGGCACATACCTGGGTTGCAGGTTTAGACTCCCGGCCCGGGTCAGGGCCCATGAGGGAAACAACCAATTGATGTGTCTCTTTTACACCCATGTTTCTCTCTCTCCCTCTCTCTCTCTGCCCCACTGTGGCTCCTAGATGATTGAAAATCACACACGTGCCAGTATCCGTGGCTTGCATTACATTTCCATCGGATAACCCTGACCATGTTTGATTCCTAGAGCTTGGATCAGAAGACGAGATGACAGCCTGGCTCCCCTCGTTCACAAGTCCTTCCTAAACCACCCAAAACATCGTGGCTCAGGACAAGCATGATGTTGCTGACAGTCTGAGTCAGCAGTTTGAGCCAGGCTCAGCTGGGCTATTCTTCTGCCATCTCAGCTGGTCACACTCAGTGTCCATGGTCATCTGGGCAGCTCTGATTCATAGGAGTGGCTGGCTGTTGCCAGGGTGATGGAGAAACTGGGCCAGGGTCCCTCGTGATCCATCAGGACAGCCCAGGATAATTCACTGGGCGGTCCCGAGGTCCCAAAAGCAGGAGAATGGAAGCTGCAAGTGCTCTGGAGGCCTGGGCTCCGCATTCGCCCAGCGTCACTCCTGCCACACCGACTGTCTAAAGTGAGTGCGGTTCGAGGGTTGGGTGAACAGATGCTGCCATAGTGAGAAGTGCTGCAAAGAACGGTGGCACTTTTGCCATCTATTTGTCCCAGCTGAGTGACCCCAAACAAAGAAAAATATATGCTCTGCTCCCAGATCCTGCCCTTTGTCAGGACCTGACTATGACTGCCATGGGCCCAGGCAGTTTTGCCCGCAGGGCCTCTGCCCCCGTAAAATAAATAAATGAAAGAAGTGAAAATTATGTTTTGTGGCTACATCGGTATGACGACCAATGTGATCTAGGCTGGATTCATTATCACGTGTTCGTTATTATTATATTCATTTCTTCTGACTTTACGACATGAAGGCCGAACCCCTTTCGCGGCCCCGTAAGTCCCGCGGGCCCTCGGCACTGTCACGTGTGCTGGGTGGAGAAGCCGTCCTGCTGTTTGTGGCTACGCAGTGCAGGGCACCCAGGCCGAGTGGCTGAGTCCCAGCCATTGCTCAGCCACCTGGGAGTTATTCAGGGTGACAGGGGGCGGGCAGGCGTCCCCTGAACTGGTCACACGTTTCTCCAATTAACTGTGTTTCGAATACCCTATAAGCACATCCGTACTTCGTCCCTCCTTAAGTTCAGCAATGAGCTATTGCTGGGCTCCCAGGGAAACTCCTGGTGGCCAGGCGAGACCAGGAAGCAAAGTCAGGGCTCCCAATGGTGACGACAACCTCACAGACCCCCACCCCCCACTTTCGTAGATCACTTTACAGGCCAGGAAGGACTCTCCCACGCTCTCCTGCCTTCCAGACCCACATCCACTCTATGAGGTGAGTGAGGCAGATGGTTCCACCCACCTTTCCACAGATGCAGAAACTGAGGCTCTGAGATGAAAATGACTTGGCCATTTAGTGGCAGGTCTGCCAGGGGCCCAGGTCCTCTGATAAAGCACGCTGGGCTGGGTACCTGACCCCACGTCCATCCCTAGTGGCGCGATCTGGTTGTAACTAGCACAACCAACAACCCTAACGACGGATGCTTCTGGTGACACCTGAGGGCCGTCCCCGGAGGACAGGCCCTTCCTGAGTGACTTGTGAGAGGAGGTCCCCTGAGGGGCCGTGAGCTTGGCCACGGGAGTGGGTGGTGGGGGAGGGCTGCATGGCTCTCTCAGGGTCCTGAGGAAATAAGTTCCCCAGCTCTTCCAAATCAGAGCTGCTTTTCGCTCTCCTTCCCATGTGCACACTGGTCTGTTGTTTCTAACAATGTTACCTTGGCACTGTTTACTTGGAGAGCATATGAGAAAGAACTCAGAAAGAAGAGCCAAAGCCCCGTTCCTCCCACAGCCTTCCAGCAAGGCAGCTAATTTGACCTTTCTGTGACTCAGTTTCCTGAGCCTGAAATAAGGCCGGGGGCACCTGGTCCTGGTCCTAGGGATCCTCTGTGGGAATTAGCCGAGGAAAATGTGGGGAGTGTCTAACCCATGTTCAAAGGCAGGTGTTAGGCCTGGAGATGCTCAGGGGAGGGATCCCTCTTGCTAATGTTTCACTTGCCCAAAGTGTCCATCCAGAGAGCATCATGGGGGCCAAGCTGCCCTCACAGTGGGCTGGTCTCAAAGCCCCTTCCCCCTGCCTTGCTCCCAGCCATCCCCATGTGGCCCCTGTGGGTGAAACATGGAGTTTGTTACCTCGAACAAATATTCTAAGCAGTGTGGACATATTTCTGTGACAACATGAACAATTGGGTTTCTTGCCCCTCAGAGGTCTGTTGGGGAATGTGGGGTCCAGCCCTGCCCCCCAGAGCCAGGCCTATGTAAGCTGAGACAGGAGGTGGGGGTGGGGGTGGGGGTGGGGGTGGGGGTGGGGGAGCGGCCTGGGGCCTGCATACCAGTCATATTTCCCACATGCTCCCAAAGCCATTTCCACTCAATGCTAAGGATGTTTGAAGGTCCCATCCGCCCTGGAAACCATTCTCTTTCCAGCCAGCCTGAATGGTAAAGACCTGTTTCCTGCCACGATAGCCTTGGGACCTTACTTAAGGTCAGATTCTCAGGGGAGGAGAGAAGTTCAGAGCATGGACCGAAGCAGAGGACTGTGGAGGAGCAGAGCAGGGCCAAGTAATAAATCCAGTCAAGATGGGCGTAGGTGGGGTGAAGTCAGGGAAGGCTTCCTGGAGGAAGTGAGAGCTGAGCTGTGTTCTAGGTTCAGGACAGCGACTGGGAAGGTAGTTCCAGGCAAAGGGCTCAGAGATGCTGAGAGACCCTGTGGAGCAAGAAGAGAAGGGCCAGCCTGGGGAGGAACAGGGCTCCAATGGGGCTGTGTGGCCAGTGGGAATCCTCCACCTGATTCGAGATGGTGCTTGAAAGGATCATTTCCATTTTAAGATCTATGCATTTGTTGTCAGGGGTATGAGGAAAACAGAGAGAGGACATCATGCCTGTCTTTGACAAGTTGCCTTTTAGCGTTTTTAAGTGAAGTGGAAGGGTGCGCTAACAGCATCAGGAGCTGATGAGGACATGGGACACTGGGAATGAGGTCCATCGCTGGCGCGAGGGGAAATGGGGCGGCCACTTTGGAAAACCATTGGGCAGCATCTACTGACGTCAAGCCCAGCACTCAACAGCTGGAAGGTGCCCAGTGCAGAGCTGGGACTGAAGGAAGAAGGGGAGGACTCCGGCATTCACAGGACAGGCCGAGGAGGGGCTGTCTGAGCAGTGGGGGTGGGGTGGCGAGACTGGAACGCAGGCCACAGGCAGCGGGGGACTCAGAGGGATGCGGTTTAGACACCCACTGGACAGGTTAGACCATTTGTGTTCCTTCTTTCACCCCCTTTCCATATTCATTCATTCTTTCTGTTATCCACAAATCTGTGCAGTGCCACCCGTGTGCCAGGCGCTGCGCTGGGCATTGAGTATTTGTTCGTGAACAGCAAGGCCTGGTCCGTACTCATGGAGCCTGGACAGGGAGTCGGAGAAACAAGGAAACAGATGCATGGAGCTGCCACATTCCTGCTTGGCAGGGCAGCCACCCTCACTCGCATTTTACAAATAAGAAAGTGGGTGGTGCGAGAGGGAGGTGACCTGCTCAAGGTCACACAGCCTTTCCATTACCGCCACCGTAGTCCAACCCTGAGCCCCTTATGCGGGCTGATTAATACCTTGGGGGAAAACATGCAAGGAAGCTTTAAGAGGCAGGCCCTGGTTTGGGGCCTTTTAAAACCCCTCTCTCTGCTGGAGCTCTGGGCCCTGCTCTGCAGCACTGTGGACAAGCACTGGAGGGTCAGCCAGGGAAAAGAGAACCAGCTCGGCCACTTGGCAACCTGTGGCCTAGACAGAGCATGTGGATGGCCACAGTGAGAGATGAACTCACTATGTCCTAAGCATCCTCCAACTCCCTGGCACCTATCCCTGGGTGACACCCACCCAAATTAAGGAGACAGGAGAGAAAGAAGACAGCAACCATAGCTTCTCCTCTGCCCCTCAGTGGTTTGTATCACTCTAGGGGCTGGGAATCTGGCTTAGAAGCCACACCTCTGCTTCCCAAGATGGTGCAGATCACGCCTAGAACTGTGCAAAGAGCTCCCTCCCTGCAAGCACACTGAGCCCACCTCATCCCACACAAGTCAAGCATCCCGTTGTCCACACGCTGTCAAATCCCAGACCCCCCACAGTGGGGTGATAATAGCCCATGCTGGACTCTCCCTTCCTGGGCCAAGGGCTTTAGGAGTTTCTTCTAATTTATCCTGAAACAGCCCTGGGAGGTAGGTATTTGGACTGTCTCCATTTTACAAATGAAACACTGAAGCTGTGGAAAGTTCATTAACTTTCCCCAAGTTCAGATGGCTCATTAGTAGGGGAGCCAGGATTTGAACTCAGATCTATTGGAGGCCAGAACCTCAGCGCCCAACCATTCTGCTGCACTGCCCACCTTCCTTTACAGTTCTCCCTTTAGTGTGTATAATCCACGGTTCACAGAGTGGTCAACTTTAGGACATTTTCACCACTCCCATGAAGAAACTCCATACCTTTTAGCTGCTACCCTTTAACTACTCCCCTCCATCACCTTCTAGCCCAGGCAAATCCTAATCTACTCTCTGTCTCTATAGATTTACCTCTTCTGGACCTGTCATGTGAATGGAATCATTAGGTGTGAGAGCTTTCTTGGCCAGTTTCTTTTACTTAGCACAACATTTTCAAGGTCCGTCCGTGTTGTAACATACATCAGAATTGCATCCATTTCATTGCCAACTCTGATATGGAGAGACCACATTTGTCTATCCATTCATCCACCAAAGGACATTTGAATTGTTTCCACCGTTTGTCTGTTATGAATAACGCTGCTATGAACATTCACGCACAAGTTTCCCTGTGGACATATCTCTCCTGGGCATATACCTAGGGGTCGAATTGCAGGGTTCAGATGTTCTCATTGCCAGTGTGTTGAGGGAGGTGAGATCAGTCCCGGTTTTCAGATGAGGAAATAGAGATTCCAGAAAAAAACCAGTGACTTGCCCGAGCTGTACAAAGAAGAAGTGGCTGAGGAGGATTTGCCTATAGTTAGGACCGATTTCAAAAGCCAAGCTCTCTCAGCCTATTCCACTGTGCACTGCAGGAGCAAAATTCCACAACTTTAAGACCTGAAAGAAAGAAAAAAGATGCTGCCAGAATTAAACCAATGATCAAACAGGGTCCCTGCCTCTGAGTGACCTACCATTACTAAGCCACTCAGCAAACTTTATCCAGCACCTACTATGTGCTAAGCTTTGTGCTGGGCATGATTGTGGCCACGAAGGTAAGGGATGTGCCACCCTGATCAGCAAGGAGTGCGAACCCTGTTGAAGAATGCCCTGGGCATGTCCGTGGATAATGCTGGTGGGTAACAGGTGCAGCGGCCGAGGGAGGTGCTCAGGACACAGGGCAGGAGGAGCCTCCTAAAGGCCCCGGCAGCTGAGCTGGGCACAGGAGATGAGGGTAAGCAATGGGTGTGTCAAGGTCAGGGGCAGTCTGTTCAAAGGCCTTACACAGGGTTGGTGGGTCAAAGAGGAAGGTGTGGGCAGAGACCTGGATATGAAGCTGAGCAGCAGGTCAGGGCCTCAGACACCACCCAGAGGAATCTGGAGGTGTTCTTTTGAAGTATCTAAAGCAGGAACTGTGCAGGGTAATTTAAGAGTTAGAAAAACACCTCTGGAGCAGCAAAGACAATGAGAGGAGGAGATGAAAATGGGGGCAGGAGATTGGGGCAGGTTGGAAGACTACTGCACCAGTCCCAGCAAGAGGAGAGCCTGAATAAGACAGTGGCTGTCGGGACAGAGAGGAAAGGACAAATGAGAGAGGCATCTAGCTGTTGATTGGCTCTGACAGATGAGATTTCTGGGATATAGTGGGTTGAATGGTGGCCCCCCGAAAAATCTTTGTCCTCTGGGAACCCATGAATATGACCTTATTTGGAAAAGGGTCTTTGCAGATGTTATTAAGTTAAAGATCTTGCGATGAGAACATCTGGGTCCTAAAAATCGGATGATCAGTGGTGTCCTTATAAGAGACACAGAGAGGAAGGCAGGTGAAGAGGGAAGTAGAGATTGGAGCTATGCAGCCATAAGACAAGGAACACCAGAAGCTGGAAGAGCCAGGGGAAGATCCTCCCCTAAAGCCCTGCAGACACCTTGATTTGGAACTTCTGTCTTCCCCAACAGTGAGAGAATAAATGTGTTGTGTTGTTTAAGCCACCGAGATTGTTGTAATCGGTTTCAGCAGCCTTAGGCAACTGATACAGGGTGTTATGCAGGTTCTCAGGGGCTCTCAGCTCTGCTTCCCACCCAGGGACGGAGGTGCCCTGCCCCCGCCTGCAGACCCAGACAGGGCAAGGCTGCAGGGAGAAGAGCTCACCGGGGCTCAGCTCCTGCTGAACAAACAATCTGCAGTGTGTTGCCACATGAGGATTAGTCAAATAATTATGAACTCTGACTTCCCGTGAGTAATTCGTCGACTGAAGGCTGAAGCCTCCCAAGGGATGAGTGGACTTGTCACCTGGTCAGCAAGGACAGGTGACATCAGATACCTCCCAGAAAAGGGCGATGTCCGTGGGAACCTGCAAGAAACCCAACCAGGCGCGCAGGTGGCACACCCCACACATGAACCAGATGGGTGAACTTGAGGCCACCGGCTAGCCGCCTGCCCTACACACCCCCTCCCCCACTGTACAGAAATATTTCTACTGTGCCAGAAAGATTCAGGGGTTAGCTTCAGGTCAGAGGGCAAGTAGTGTACCAGTCAGGGCTCAGGCCCAGGCTTCGGACCCACCTTTGCTCCAGGGCTGGGCAGTCTCTGAGGGTCCATCCAGGTGTGCAGGACTGGGCCAGCTCAAGGTCAGCGTCAGCCTGCCCGGGGCATCACTGGACCCCACCTGGGAGGATCTGATCCCTTCATCTCCGGATAAGGGCAGCACTTCCATCCCGGGGCTCCACCTCCATGGCCTCATCTACCCTCAGTTACCTCCCAAAGCCCACACCAGCCATTCTGATACATATGTCACGGTATCTCACTATGGCTTTAATTTGCATTTCTCTAATAATTAATGGCAGTGAGCATCTTCCAGTGTGCTCATTTGACATCAGTTCATTCTCTTTGGCAAAGTCTGTTCAACTCTTTTGCCCATTTATTAAAATACTTGTGTTGTTTGTTTTCTTATTTTGGGGTTTTGCAGTTTCTTTATATATTCTGGGTACAAAGCCTTTATTAGATACATGACTTGCAAATATTTTCTCCAAGTCTATAGCTTAGCTTATCATTCTCTTTCTAGTATCTTTTAAAGAGCAAAAGTCACCAGGCCGGGCGTGGCTCAGCGGTTGAGCATCAACCTAGGATCCAGGCGATCGGGGTTTGATTCCCCGTCAGGGCTCATGCCCTGGTTGAGGGCTCGATTCCCAGTCGGGGGAGTGTGGGAGGCGGCTGATCAATGACTCTCATCATTGATGTTTCTATCTCTCTCCCTCTCCTTTCCTCTCTCTGAAATCAATAAAGATATATTTAAAATAAATAAATTAAATAAAATAAAAAACAAAAGTCTTTTAATTTTTATGAAGTTCAGTCTATCCATTTATTTGATGGGTTATACTTTTGAAGCCGCATCTAAGAAATCTTTGCCTAACCCAAGGTCACAAAAGGTTTCTCCTATATTTTTTTATTCTAGAAATTTTATAGTTTTAGGTTTTGCATTTGGACCTATGCTCTGTTTTGAGTTACATTTTGTGTGTGGCACCAGGCAGGGTCCAAGTTCACTGCTTAGCATGTGGACATCCAATTGTCTCAGCGCCACTTGTTAAAAAAACAATTCTTTCTCCACAGAACTACTTTTGCACCCTTATAAAAAAATAGTTTTCCATAAATGTGTGGGTCTGTTTCTGGACTTTCTCTTCTGTTGCATCCATCTGTTTGTTCATTGTTACAAACAGATGCCACACTGCGCTGACTACTGTAACTATAATAGGACTTGAAACCAGGCAGTGTTAGTCCTCTGACTTTGCTCTTTTTCAAAATTGTTTGGCTCTTCCAGCCCTTTGCATTTCCATATGAATTATAGTGTTACTCTGTCAGTTTCTCAAAAGAAAATGTGGTGGGGCTCTATCCCTAGTCTTAAATATTCACATTATAATAGGGTGTCATGGTTTTCTGAGCTCTTCATGTCCTCAACCTAACTCTCTCAATAACCCTGACACAGGCAGGTAGCTGGTGTCCTCGTTGTACAAGAAGGGAAACTGAGGCTCCAAGGCCTTAAAGAGCCTTCCCCACAGTGACATGGCTAGAGTGGCAGGAGCAGGTTTTGAATGAAGGATGGCAGACTCCCAGTTCAGGGCTCTTTGGTCTATGCCGCCTCTGAGTAGGGATCTCCAGTATATTCTTACTGCCCCAAAGTTCAATAAACTGGGCCTGGCCCTGGCCCTGGCCGGGTAGCTCAGGTGGTTGGAGCGTCATCGCATACGCCAAGGTTGTGTGTTTGATCTCGGGTCAGGGCACATACAAGAGGCATCCAATGAGTGCATCAATGCAGGGAACAATAGATCTATGTTTCTCTCCCCCCCCCTTTCTCTCTCTAAAATCAATCAATAAAGATTAAAAATAAATAAACTGGACAAAAGGGTGCACTTATTGCTAGGGTTACCTTTTTATAATGTTGGTGTCCATGCCAACGCATTTCCGCCGCCCTCATGTGAACACTCTCCTCTGACTCTCCTAAAACACGGGCTCCATCTTAATCAGAAAACCATATGTCTTTGTTCCCTTTTAACTTTCTTTCTTGGCAAGAACTCAGCTCCGTGTGGAAAAGAGAGAGGAAACAGGATACAGAACAGAAGGAGGGATTCCGGTCGGAAGCGAGGAAGAACTTCCAGATGGTGGAGGCTGCCAGACGTGGGTTAGAATTGCCAGAAAGAATGAGAACATTCTCGGCCTGGAGATGCTGAAGCCCACCCCCCCACCCACCCCCAGGGAAGAGCCCTGGTCTCTTCTCTCTGTCCTCAAAGACCACGGGGGGTCCATGTGGCCCTCCCAGCACATTCTCCTGGCTGCACGCTGCCTGTCGCAGGGGCTCCCGGCCAGCCCAGCGCCCGTGGGGCCCCTGATGGAGCTGACACCCTGCAGTTCTGGCAGATAGGTTCTGTTCTGCGTCAGGTTCCCTGGAATCCGTTTCTGAGCTGGAGATTTGCATGGAGGTGTGTCAGGGGTGCTCTTGGGAACAACAGCTGTGAGGGGTGGAGGGGGTGAAGGAGGCAGATTGGGCAACAGAGGCCTCAGCCCGTTTTAGCTCTGGAGCTGGGGTGGCCCCAAGAGCCGGCCCCTTTCCTGTGCCCATCGAGCAGTCCTTAGCTGCGAGCTGCCCTGGGAAGGCACAGGGACGCGGCTGGGAGGGCTCAGCAGCCCATGTTTTTGGCAGCTGGCGAAACCAATGCCTGGTCCTGGAGGGGGTGCGGGCGGTGCACACACGGCCACTGCAGGCCTAAGATCTCTCTCGGTTCTCCACTGTTCCATGGAACGAGACCGCTGATGTTCCTGCTCAGAACCCCAGGAACGCACCTCCAGAGGCCCCTCCGGAGGCCAGGCGCCCATTGCTGGCCCCCCCAGGCAGGGCAGAGGGAAATGACATCAGTGCAACGAAATGACCCCCCAGAGCTCTCCTCCTGGGCTGCACCCTCCATCCACCTGCACGGACCCGGGCTTCGGCCTCGCTGGCACCAGGCACCCTGGCAGGCGCTGGCACCAGGCAGTCCCGGCACAGGTCTGCCGACCCGAGGAAGCGTGGCCTCTGCTCTCAGCCCCCAGAGCTACTCCAACGGCTCAGTTTCTTTTCTCTCTTTTTCTCACTAGCCTTTTTTCTGAGCTTTTGCTTCCATTTTCACTCATGCCAGGGCTCCTCTTGATATTAGTGAAAAACCAGATCATTCTAGAACTTTGTGATTTCCTTCTGTCACCCACACGACATATGATTTTGAAACTGAGAGAATCCCTCGGCTGACTCAGGGACCCTCCAGGAAGGACCCCTCCCGAGACGCCCCGTGAGGAAGGTTGTTCTCCCTCTGCCCGCATGCTCAGCGAGCTTCTGGGAGGAAGAGGAAACGCCGGGTGTGCAACCCTGAGGGCCCAGCCCCACTTGGACCGGGAGGGTTCCCACGCAGAGGTCCCGAGCCGAGGGGAATGCCGGGCAGGAGGCATTTTCCTGCTTCGCGTGCTCCTCTCACAGGCCCAGGTGCCTCTCCTGTGTGTCAGGGCAGCCCCAGCCCCTGCTCTGACGGAGCCCCGAGTTCAGCGCTGTGATAGGGGAGGTGGAGGGGCCCCAGAGGCTGGGCCTGGTGCTCGATGCAGGGTGGAGGCTGAGTGGAGAGCAGGGCGGGAAGCTGAGCCTGCGGAGGCCAGGAGCTGAGGCCACAAGGAAGAGATGAGCACCTGCAGAGCCACAGGCAGGTGAGGGCCTCCGAGCTTTGGGGGAGAGGGACATTCTGTCTGGCCCAAAAGTAGAGTGATGGAGAAAGCAATGGGGACAGAGCAGACACAGCAAGCAGGGCCCGAGAAGGGAACAGGGGGCGCTGCATCAAGGCCAGGGGCATCCCCAGGAAGAATCGGGAGTCTGAGAGCGAGGGGAGGAAAGTAGGAGCTGGCACTAGCCCCTTGGGAAGAGTCCAGAACAGCGCCCGCCTCCCTCCGCGCCAGTGGGAATGGAGGCCCAGCGCCAGCAGCAGCAGCACTGGGGGGCTCCCTCCCTGGCCCACGCCTCCCCCACATCGCCGGGGCTCCCTCACCCCTTCCTGGTCTTTGTCCAAATAGCATGTCCTCAGGTGGCCCCTCCTAATTACCCCCTTGCAACTCTACACCCTCC
This sequence comes from Miniopterus schreibersii, assembly GCF_964146895.1. NCBI lineage: Eukaryota > Metazoa > Chordata > Mammalia > Chiroptera > Miniopteridae > Miniopterus > Miniopterus schreibersii. Next base: position 34,253,981 of record NC_138117.1, on the reverse strand, counting down.
GCCTGCCCGGCTGTGGTTTCTCCTTGGCCTTGTCACCTCCGCACCCTAGCACTTTGCTCACCTGCCTGCTTGGGTTCCCTCTCCACGCACTTCCAGTCTCTTTCGTTCACAACGGCATCCCTAGAGCCCAGATGCTGGGCACATCGTAGATACGCACGAAGGATTTATGGAATGACACTGCTAACCATGGCTTCTTCTACTGAGCACTTAGAATGTGCCAGCCTCTGCCTTCCCGCTCACATATATTCCCTTGTTATGACCCCCATTTTACAGATGAGCAAACTGAGGCTGAGGGACATAAAGACACTTGCTTCAAATACACATCTAGTCACTAGCAGAGCTGGGTTCAAACCCATAGATTCGGTTTCTGTGGTTGCTGCTGTGAGTTTCCTCCAGAAAACTGCGTTAGCATCTGCAAGAATGAGGATTGCTAGGACGGGCAGGTAATTCTCCACCCCTCCCCACCATGAGCATGTGCACATATTTCAGAAATCAAATTCCAGCAACAGCCTGTTCGAATTCAGAGAACAGATTTGCAAATGCAAAGTGATGGCGTTTGCTAAGGGGTTGGCATAAACCTCCAGCTCTCTGAGGTAGGTCACCGGTGTGTCGGGAAGGCTGCCGAGTGGAACACCTGGCAGTGGGGACCCTTTCCACAGCCTGTGCCCGTGGGTCACGGCCGGCCTGGGGAGCCTGCTAACTCCTGCAGCCTCCCAGAGTTTCATACCTCACCTCGGAGCCCAGAGCTCGGAGGCTGCTGCTGGGGAAGTGACAGAGAGAGCGCCCTTTCTCCCTCGCAGCCCACTCTCACGGCCATTGTCACGTTCGTGCTGTGAATAAAATACTCGGACAGGGAGCAGGACCCTGACTGAGGCCTGGTCTCATTTCATCCCCCCAACCGCCAATCAAGGGTGTCCTTTCATCTCAAGGACCCAGCCCAGGCTAAAAGGTCAGGGACTGGCTCCCAATTCATCAGGAGCTGTAGGTGCGACTCCCCACAGCTTCCTCGGAGTTTTGATGGCTCTTGGCTTCCTTGGGGGAGCAAAGGATTATACAAATGACTCTATCTTTCACTTCCCAGGCCCCACCCAGTGCACTTTGAAGATGTGGAAATTTTATTAAATCCCTCAGCACAGCTTCTGTGGTCTAAGTCTCCCTGGGTCTTTTTGCTAACGGTTTGCCGCCTGTCCCCCTCTTTAAACCTGAGGGTTTTCTCTCCTTATCTCTCAAATGGACCAAGTGCTAACATTTCTAGTATTCGCTGCACAGTTTGCCCTCGGACAGTAAGTACACATTGACTTGGCATGGACCGGGCCCCTCTGTGTGCACGAGCCCCCAGTGTGGGTCTGGGTTCCACCTGCCTGGCCTCCCGGCCCCCCCACTTGCGGCCCAACCTCTGGGCGTTTGCTCGCCCTGGTCCCCTGGGAGAAGGCCTATCCGAGTCGGTCCCGACTTCATCCTCCAAGTCAAGTGTCCCTGGTGCGTCAAGTCTTTTCTGACCACAGGGCTTCCTCACTCCTCCTGAAGAAGGATGATGTCTGCCTCATTCATCTGATCACATAATTCGACTCGAATTATCTTTGAAAACGAGTAAATGTATTGCCAAGATGTAAATACGTATTTTAGAAAAATTAACAACCGCATCCATAAACCTGGTCCTTCCCCACCCATGCCCGCGCCCCAGGTAACCCGTCACGACTTCGGCTGGTACTTGGGAGTATTTCATGTCCATGACCATGTGCCGTCTGCAGTGTAGCACAACTGACGCATCCTGGGCTCGCCAGGCCTCCAGCCAGGCTTCTTCTGCTCATTGGTGGCCACCTCCCACTGGACCTGGACAGCCCCAGGAGGGGCGCGGAGCAGGGGTGATAGCTCTTTGTCACAGGTGAGGTCAGGGAGGCCCAGATGAGTGAACGGAGCTGCCTCAGGTCACAGAGCTAGTAAGAAAGAGAGTGAAATTGGAACTTGGGTCTTCTGACATACCCAGCTGTTCTGGGAAAAACGCTGAAGGACGCTCGAGTTCCCTAAACCTGACTCCCCAGGGCCCGGCTCTGCAGAGCTGAGGTTAGCTAAAAGCATGTTGCAATCCCCAGGCAGCCAGACCCGGCTCTCAGCTGTGACTCGACGTGTGTTCCCAGGGGCAGCCCTCTTCATGTCTGTGGTTCAGTGTCCACTTGGGTGAGTCGTCCACAGCCAGCCAGCTGTTGCCTCATATTTAGCTCCGCGCTATGTGAGGCTGGTTTTCCCTTGCTGGTGTTAGTCACCCCCGACACATGCTTAGATTCAGGTATTGCCTCAAAGGCAAACACAGGCCCACAGGAAAAATCGATTTGCAGGATACAAGTGCTCCAGGGTGCCAGGAGCTGGCTTCTCCCTGTGCAGCCCCCATGGCTGGCGGGGATGTCACCTGCCTCAAGGAGACAGGTGGGATATGCAGGTGAGCCCACGGTCACGGACTCGGAAGAGATGCGAATGCCTGGCTCTCTGTGGATGGTTCCAGCAGGACAGCCCCAGAGGCTCAGGAAGCCATGTTCCCCGCACACACTTCCCATGTGAAACTCAGATGCCTGGGGCGGCACAACCCTCCCAGGCCTGTCCTGTCTGCCAGTCCTGCTGCAAGCCCAGCCGCAGAGGGTGGGCGGGCGTGCCCGATGATTAACAGCCGAAGCTCCACGCTGCTGTCAACCTACTCTCAAGGGACCTCTTTATGCCAGGCTGGGGTGTGCGGAGGGGAGGCTGTGGGCCCTGGCCTGGGCCCTAGCCCTGCTCTGTGCTAGAGCTTCCCAAGGGTCACCCAGGGTGATTGTAGGGACTTCAAGGCACCTATTGCTTTTATTTAAAAAATTACGTATTTACTTTAATATGTTTTAAAATATACTTAGCACATCAAACTGGTAATTTCATGTACATTTTTTTTAAGAGAAGGCCAAACCGTTTTAAAGTGACTCGGTTAAAGTAAAAAATTAAACAGATAATGGTACCGGCCGCATGCGGATGTGACAAAACTCGGATGGAGGAGCTTGAACAACTGGAGTGAGGGAAACACTACTTCCTTGGATAATCCAATATTCACGCCAAAAATGTTGACTGAGCCTGGGTGCGCCGAGGGGATGGTTAGAGATGCCCTCTCTCCGGAAGCACGTTAGCCCCTTTCCAAGCCTTCGATGTGTATGGAATTTAGATTGATAGGAGCAAGCAGAGTGAGGGGGGTGTTGTTGTTTTGTTCTGTTTTCATTGAGACTTTACCATGCTGGGGGCTCTTGGGGGTAGAGATGAGCAGGTGCCGCCAAGTGGGGCAATTAAAAAGCATCTGTGTAGTAAAGTCTAAAATGGCAGGAAGGGGGGGAGTGGGTCATCGGACTTTCGACTCATCAGAAGATTTGTTTTTTAAAGAAAAAGACGTACAATTCTTGGAATTTGCCTACGGTCTTTTTTGTGTTTTAAGATTTTTAATTGATTTTTTTAGAGAAAGAAGAAGGGAGAGGGGGAGAGAGGAACATTGATGTGAGAGTGAAACATCCATCGGCTGCCTCCTGTGTGCCCCCTACAGGGGGTTGGGCCTTTTTTGTTAATCTTCACCCAAGGATACTTTTTCCATTGATCGAAACTGCAACCCAGGTATGTGCCCTTGATCGGGAATCGAACCCAAGACCCTTCAGTGCACAGGCCAATGCTCTAACCAGCTGAGCCACACCAGCCAGGGCTTTTGAGCTTTTGACAGAAGAATGTGGTGTTTCGAAACTATACCTCTAGTGTTTCTGTTGTTCAGTTTGGCTTTCGTAACTCGACGTCAATTCTTTTGGGCTTTTCCTATATGCCAGGTGCACAGTCCTCACATGGAGTGTGAATCACAATCAGATGGTAGACTTGTTAGAATGCAGATTCCCGGGAGTCTGCATTTTAACAGGCTCTTCAGATCTTCTGATAAAGCTGTTCCTGGACCTCAGGTTGAGAAACCTCAAAGCACAGGGAATGTATGATTCAGATGTGATTTCACCCATGGGACACAGCCAAGGGGGGGAGAACAGACACCCACCACAAGTCACAAGGTAGAAGGTACCCGGTGCTGTAGGACAGCAGGAAATAAGGTGCCACCTGGTCCAGTATGAAACTTGACCCCTTGATCCCAAAGGTTCCACACTTTTGCTGTATTGTATCTCGACCAACCTGGAATAATTTGCACATAGTATTACTCCTACTCTAGTAGGAAAACCATTTCAGTGAGATAGGATCTTTCATTTTGGTGGGGGATGGAAACTTGTCGTGGATATTGGAGATCAGGTGCCTGTAGCAAGAACTGGGGATCTTCTGAAGTGCAAAGATGAGGTGCAGCCTCCCGGGACCCCACCCTCTACTGCTTCTCAACAGAATCAAGCAAGAGGCCCTGAGGGAGCCTTTGGAGGAAGCTAGAGATGACAGGCTGTGTGTAGCTGAGGCAGGGCCAAGAGCGTATCTGATTCCCCACCCCACTGCCTCTCCCCAGTGCCCGCGGTGTGAGTTCACCTTCATGAAAGGGAATTAGACCCGAGGGTTAGAAGAACCTGGGCCTCCCTCTGAGGGGCCAGAACTGCCGAGGCCGGGTTTCCTCAAGGACTTCACACGCTCAGGAATGGATCAGCCTTCACCAAGAAGCCTTTCCTGCCGAGCCTCAGCTCCGTCACATGGGGACACGATTTGGGTGGGGGGTCTGGTTTCAGCCTTGGTCCCATTGCTCACAAGCTCAGAGACCCTGAACTTGGGGACTGCAGGGCGGGGACTGGGCCTCAGTTTCCTCATCGGCACCCAGGGCTGCTGGGAGAATGAATGGGCTCACACATGTGAAATGTGTCAGATGATTCTGACTACCGTTAGTCTGGGGGGGACGTCATCTGCGCTCAGCTATGCCTGTTTCTCCTTTAATCTTCCAAGGACAGAGAACATTTTTTTTCATGCATTCTTTACCAGTCAGCCAGCCAGCCACTGGGAGGTGCCGGGCTCTGTGCTGGGTGCCGGTGGCTCATGAATCACAGCAGACCCTGCAGAGAATGCCCAGGACCACGGGAGAGGCCCCAACTGAGGGGCACAAGTGCCAGCAGGGCTCCGACCGCCACTGCGCCCTGGAAGTGCCGCGCCCCTCTTCAGAACAATGCTTCCAGAAGCTAAGATTACAAAGGTTATCAATCACAGTGAAAAGTTACCGAAACAGTTTGAAAAACGAATTTGTGATCCAGTAGATTTAACGCAGTAAGTAGGGTCTGGCCGCAGGTTTATCTCTTCAAAGGCTTTTTTGTCTTCCCGCTGGCTGCCCCACAGCCCACTGGCCCGTCTGCTGCATTCTGTGTCCCTTTCGTGGGGGAGCGTTTTCTTCTCGTGTTTCAACTCGGACAGTTTCAGTTGCTGTGTCTTTAACTTCCCAACCTTTTCCACAGCAGTGTCTCATCTGCTGTTAACCCCACGCAATGTATTTTTCATTCCGGATACACTTTTTATTTCTAGGAATAAAAATACTTTTAATAAAGAAAAAGAAAGAAAGGAACAAAAATGATTTGAGTCAGTTTTATGTCTTACGTGGCCCTGCATAACATACGGAGCTTTCCTTTACCTTTCTGAGCACGTGGGGCGTGTGTTCGTAGCTGTTTTAATGTCCTTTCCTACTAATTCTATCGCCAGCGGCATTTCCGGGCCTGTTCCTGTTGAATGATTTCTCACTCACTGCAGATCGTATTTTTCCAGTCCTTTTAGTTCTCGGGACCTTCTCACTTGTACCAGACATTGTAAATGTGACATTTTGGGTGCTGGATTTCTCTCTCTTTTCGGGTATTCTTTGAAATATCTTTGTAGCCGTGTCCTGGGACACAGTCAATTAGAGGCAGCTTAACCTTTTTAATCAGAGGTCAGTGAATGACAGCCCAGGGGGCAAATCTGGCTCCCTATCTTTGTCGGGCACCCGAACTAAGAAGGGTTCTCACATTTTTAAACAGTTGAAAAGACCAGTTGGAAGACTATTTTGTGGCATGTGAAAATGAAATGAAAATTTCAGTGTCTGTAAATAAAGTTTTATTGGTGCACAGTCACTGTCAGTCAATCATTTCCAGACTGCCCGGGGCTGCTTCCCTGCTCCCCGCGGAGCTGAGTGGCTTCAACAGGCTGCATGTCCAGCAAAGCCGAGACTTACTGCCTGGCCTGCACCCCGGGCTTCGCCCACCTGCCTTCTGGCTCTCTCGAGCGGTGTTAAACAGGGTGAGAGCGCATCCTTTGGTAACTTCGCTCCGTTCTGGCAGATGGGGGAAGCAGGTTTTGGGGCCCGTGTGACTCTGGTTTTTGTTCCCTCTGATCCTCCAGGAGGTTCTTTCCCATCCTCAGGTAGTTTCCTCAGACAGGAGCTGTGGATGATTCAGCTGAGGACTCCAGGGGGATCCTTTGCCAGGCTCCAGACCCCTGTCTGAGCAGCTCTCTCCTTTCCAGGCCCCTGCTTTCCAAATTCTAGCTTCTTGGCCCCCCTGAATCTTCTGCTCCTCAACTCAGGCACACCGAAGTCCCCCCTCCGGGGTGGCCTGGGCACTTTCCAGGCAGTAGGCAAGGGCTGTCGCCCAATGCACTATTTCTTTTTTTTTTTTTGGATTTTTAGCTGTTAAAGGGGAGTCGGTAAATCCAATTTCTATTAATTCATCATTGCCAGAAGCGAACTCAGTACTGCATTTTAAAAGAAAAGGCGGGTGTAAATTTATCTTCTCAGCAACAGGAATACATATAAAAAAATATTTATCATTTTTTCTTGGCGATCAAGTCAATAGGTACTGCTAACTCTACCCGAGTCCATTACCTACATTCATAACTGTAGGAAATGCTAAGGTCCAGTTAGAGGTAAGTAAAGGCAGAGAAATCATTTTCCCCCCATACCAATTCATCAACCCCAACTTCACCCACAGTTCCCGGGGAGCCCCCGGTGCCCCGTATAAGAGGTCTCGTGCTAAGATGTGACCAGTACTTTTCCTTCTGAGTATCCAGGAACCTTCGGTTGGCCCTCTGATGACACTTGCTAATTGCCTGGCAGCACACTCCTCACATAGGCCCATGTTTTGTATAAAACAGAAACCTCCGTTTTTTCCTCTGTGGGCACAAACATCCCAGTTCCTTTCAACACTGCATCTGTTTCATCACCCCCAGCCTTGTTTTTACTGCTCTCTGGACGCATCTGAACTGTGGTGACCGTAACGAGCCTGAAAGCTGGGCCTGGGACCGCACGCAGAGCCCGGTGGCCCGTCTCCCCTGCCTGAGCGACAGCCCTTCCCGTCCAGTCCTCAGGGGTGTCTGACTTCTTTCTTAACAAACTGCGCTTCTGGTTTATATTCTGTTTATGACAAAGGACAGTCCTGGGGTTGCTTCCTTTCATAATTATAGCTTGCGTTTTCTTTTTGTTTTTGTTTGCGAACCACTTTTGTATTTGTTCATAAAAAAATTCCCAGTAAATGTTTTGTCTGTGGTCATAAAGGTTTATGACCCCGTTTTAAGCTTGGGTCCTTCTGCCACCCACTGAATGATTACCAGGTCATCTTTAGGGCCTGAATTTCAGCCTTCCCTGTGGCAGGGTGAACAGAGAAAAGAACTGGCTGGGGTTTTCATGCCATTATATTTAAAAAAATAAAAGTAGCTAATTGGAACTGTTGATTACTGTTCATAATCGCTGCAGAGAAACAGAATATACATTTGGGAGATAAAGCAATGGAAACGAATAAAATTAAGTTCCTTATTGGTATCAGTCACTAATCTTACCTCTCATTAACCCTTAAGTTTCTTTTTATAATAATTGCTCCTTTCAACCCTGGATCTCTTGAGGCGTGAATAGAATCCTCATTTCAGTCTAATCTTTGCGATTAAGATTCGAAGACTTCTTAGAAGATTGATAGCGGTTTGGTTGCCAGTTGAATCTTGGGCACCGAGAGGCCTTAGAGCTGCTCACTCTTTTTAAAGACCAGGAGAGCTCTCCCCTCCCTCAGCTTGTTTGTTTGTATCATTCATAGACCCGTCAAATTCACCTGTTTCAAGTGTCGGGTTCAATGACTTTTAGTGAATCCAGAGTTGTGTAACCTTCACCATAATCCAGTTTTAGAACATTTCCTTCACCCCAAAGCGACCCCTTGTGCAAGTTACCCCCGGTTCTGGCCTCCAGCCCCAGGCCACCTCTAATCTACTCTCTGTCCCCACAGACCTGTCTTTTCTGGACATTTCACGTAAGCACATAATGTTCAGCCACGTTACAGCTTGTATTAATACGTGCCGTGTTCCTTTTCATTGCCGAGTCGTATTTCACTGTGTGACCCGCCACCAGTTGGACAGAGGGACTGTCTCCACTTGTGTGCTATTATAAATCATGCTACTTAAGAGCATTCACACACAAAGATGCTAACAGTATGTTCTTTGTGTGGACATAGGATTTCACTCCTCTTGGGTAGATACCTAGCGGTGGAATTGCTAGGTTGTGTGGTAAATTTGTTAAACTTTTTTTTTTTTTTTAAAGCCAAACTTTTCCAAGTGGCTGCGCCGATTTGCATTTCCATGAGCAGCGCATGAGAGCTCCTGCTCCCCCTCCTCCTCACCAGCCTTCTTTTTAGAATAGTTATCCCTCCACAAGTCTGATACAAACTAGAAGGCAGATTTGCAAAGTGTGACGAGTTCCACTGCAGCTGGGCCCTCCGCCCTCAGGATTTACCCCCATCTCCCAGTCAGAAAGTTTCATAGACTTTTTGACTTGTTTTGAATCTTGTTGCCTGTTTTACTGAAACACAAGTTGCTTTCTCAATAATTTTCTGTATCTTTCCTTTGTGTTACTGTCCTCGACACATGGCACTCACATAACCTCCTGCAGAACTTAGTTTTGTGCATATCTGTCTGCCCCAACTAGACGAAGAATCCCTTCAGAGGGGAGATTTCTGTATCCAAAGAGACAAGCACAGAACATGGCATAAAGTGGGCTTTAAAAAGTATTTGTTGAATAAATAGTTGAAGATGCAATGTACACATTTGGTTCAAATATATACTGATTTCCATGTCAACCTGTTTTCCTTCAAAAGGGCCATATGCTTCCCCAATGTTCTCGTCATTGAAAATAGGATGGAATCTTAGGGTTTAAAGAAACCTTGGGGAGAAGTCCAAATCTTTGAGTACACAGGAAAAATCTGCGGCCTGGAGCAGTGAAGTGACCTGCCCAAGGTCATCTGTATGCGCTCGTCAGGAGCACAGAGGCAACCCTGTCAAATAGACGGGAGGTGAACGGAAGTGTTTGGGACACAGGGAGTGCTGGGGAGACAGGAATGGGACTGGTCTGTGGTAGAATCCTGAGTGCTGGGCTGAGCTTCATTCTGTAGAAGGGACGGTTTTTGACTAGGATGTGGAATTACCCCATCAGCAGATTCACACGGGAGGGGGGAGATGAGAGGTCCAGTGGGGGACCAGCGGGAAGGCTGGTGAATAGTTTAAGTACGAAGCCAGGAAGCAGGGCCTGGACTTGGTGGAGTGTTTGCAGAGGGACTAGGGAAGAGAGAAGCACTGGGCTATGCTAAGTTGGTGGGGTAGGTGGGGCCTGCAAGCCTGGGAAATGGACTCAGTAACAGAAATATGGGAGATGGGACAGAAGAGCACGTCGGCTGGTCACTGGTGTCCTCTACAGTCCTGGGGTAAAGAGGCTGTAGGTCAGATCGCTTGCTCTGCACTCACTGTTCCGCCTTGGTATGGGCTCTATCACACGCCAGCCAGGGACTTTGGGGAAGTGACTTGAATCTGAGCCTCAGTTTCCTCATCTATAAAACGGGTGAACAACCCTGCCTTCTAGGGTTGTAGGGCGGATTCACTTTGGTCACACATGTCAGGCACTTGGACCCGAACCTGGTGTGTAGCCGGCGATCAGTTCACGGTCACCTCGGTTCCTCTTAGTCCTGTAATTTCTCTCCCTATAACACTCGGTCGGGGAGTGTTCAGCTGGACGCAGCACTCACCACCGGACCCTCTAAGCTGGACACTCCATGTCTGAAGTTCTATGTTAAGCAAGAAATAAATTATCTCATCTTTGGGAGTTTGCAGTAATGTTTCAAACTTACCCAATTGGAAGTTTCTTAAAGGAACTAGCATATAAAAAATGCCATGTTCACATAATTGTCCAAGTCTTAAAACAGTCATATCTGAAAACCTGGTTTAGCTCCAACGTGCAGTGTGGTTTCCAAATGTCACTCATGGGGCCTTGGGTAATGTCAGGCTGGTGACTCTGGGGCTGCCCTGGGAGGAAGGGGCTGGGGCTCCTACCTCGTCTTGACTAGAAAGACTCCCCTTTCAGTTGTCTTATATTATTGGGCTTCTCAGTAAGAAAAAAATATGATTTCATGTGAAGAAAGGCTTCACTTTTTGGGAAAACTCCTGTAATAGAAACCGAATGTATACGCCAGATTGGCAATGACCACCAAATGTTGGCATCTTCAAAGATGCAAAAAACTTTATATAAAACTTCCACTTCTTTAATTGGCTAGACAAGTATGCAAAATACAGTTTCCAAAGACTGGAAAGGGAAGCAGCTGACAGGATACAAACGCTGCACCTCTTCCCCGTGGAATGGTGTCATTTTGCATTTTTCTGACTTGAGACCGGTGTCTGCGCTAATATCTTGCATTCTCTTCAGAAAGAGCTGGGAAAAATGCAGCTTGAACCTTGGGCGAGCACTTCGTGCTGGCCTCGTTCTGTTTAGGAAACAAAGTATTTCACAAAAGAAGCACATTCCATGAAAAGCATGTTTGTTCTGGCTTAAACAGAATCGCTTCCTCAGGAAGTCTGATTCAGATAAAGCGTCTTAAGAAATTCAGACTCGCTCAGTTTGTAGCAGCTGAATGCCATACTGCCTTCCACGAAATGTTTTCAACGTTACTCCTGCCATTTTAAGACTAGGCTTTTCAGTGGAAATTATGTTATTATTTCATGGCCGGGCCCTCGCTGCCTCTCAGAGGTCAAATCCAGTTATTCCCCGAGTTTTAATCAAGATTTTTTTTTGCACACACACGTATATGCTTATTTGCAAGAGGCTTTGTTTTTAAATGTGGACTTTGAATGTATTTTAAGATTCTACAGAAATCAATAGAGAGGAGAAGCTGGGCTAAGTATGCTGACTCTGAGACCAGAGAGCCTACCTTCCCCTCCCAGCTCAGGCACTTACTAGCTCTGAATTCCCACGGGTCACTTCACTCCTCTGTGCCTCGTTTTACTTATCTGGAAAGTGGGAATAACCGTAGTGCCCTCATCAGGGGATTACAGGAGTTACTATATATGTAACTTGGAATAGCACCTGCTACACAGCAAGTGCTCACTAAATGTCAGCCGTTATAAGTTATTTTTGGTTTCCTAGTGTAGTCAGGATATGTGTTTGGCTTCACTGACTATTCCAGTTGGTAAAAGGTTGCTATGGAGACTATTAATAGATTAGCACCCTTCACACAATTAGAATATAATCAATGACACTCAATTTAAAGACCCTGCTGGTTATAAGTCCCCCAACTTCAGGGGCTAAAGGGGCATCAGAGAACAACTGGCTCAACACCTGTAGTTCCTGGCTGAAGACACCAAGGCCCCGGGGGAGGAAGCCACTTGCAGAGAGCCACCACACAAGACGCAAGGCAGGGGACAGCCAGGATGTGGTGGCTTCCCATGGATGACTCTTCAGACCCTAGGGGCCGCAGCCAAGCTCTTGTCAAGGGCAACAGTTACCAGGGTGCTGATGAGCCTGCCACAGAGCATCCCGTGCAGTCAGAATGACAGAGAAAAGCTTTTCCGTATTTGTAACTATCAGTTGACAAAGTCAGCCCTTACTGGTAAGTAAACTGGCTTGCTTTGTCACCTCACGCTGTCGCTTACTGTATTGACGGAAAATGCTTGCAACTGGGGTGTTTCTATGTGTTTCCATTTCAAATGTCCCTTGAAAGCCATCGTTTAGTTAAAGCTGCAATAAAAACAGTCTGAAGTGGGGGAGACGGAAAGGCCTGCACCCCGCAGCCTGCAACATCCACACAGCGTACACCTCGGGCGGAGCACAGACAAGACACACCGTAGATAATCAAAGTTTTATTTAAATTATAAAACACTTAAAAATAAACAATAACATTCCTTTGACTTTTTATTGAAAAATGCTTTCAATTACACAGAAAACCTTCAAGTTTTACCCCAAACGCAGTGTGCGAAGCAGCCAGTCAGTGCTTTACAAGCACGCTCTCTGCGACGGCTGGGGCGGGAGGTAGGCTGCGGCTTCCCTGCGGGTGGCTTTTCCTACTCGGGCTGGCGGTGCCTCTTCTTGTGGCTCTCAATGGCCCTTCTCAGTGCTTCGTCCGGGACGAGATCGCACATCCTCACATCTGTGTGGCCGCAGCCAATTTTAGGGCAACTGGGAGGGATCAGAAGACAAAGTCAGGCCACCGAATCTGCATAAACTTCTCTCACATATAAGTACTTAGGTGAGGACATTTTACCAAAAAGCAGCATGTTTTAAAAACCAGGTGTGATTGCACTCATTCATGTATGCCCGGATGCCCACCGCCCCAGGCCGCCCCGTGCTGGGGGCACAGGCAACCCCCACCCAGTCCCCGCGCCCCGGCATTCACTTTCCAGTGGCGGCCACGGGTGCATACAAGTGACCACGCAGAGGCCGGCTGGAGGGTCAGCCTGCGCTAAGTGCTACAAAGGCAAGGAAGCCGGTCAAGGCAGAGAGGGCGGGCTGGGGCTCTCCCCGGGGGAGGGGGTCAGGGCAAGCCTCGCTGAGGTCCTCTCTCGAACAGGTGCCATGTGCAGGAGCTCAGGAAGCAGCAGCTTGGTGGCCTGGAGAGGGAGCAAGACCAGCAAGAGGAAGGGCACTTGGAGACGAGGTCGGAGGGTGAGCGGGCCTTTGGGTTTTCTTGTTTTTAATATGAAGAGAAACAGCGCAGGGTTTGAATCAGGGAGGGCTGTGATTTGGGTGACATTTAGAAAAACGTGGCTCTGGCTGCTGAGTGAGAACCCTGGGGGAGCGGACGCAGGGACAGAGGGGGCCTGCAGCAGTCCAGGAGGGAGGGGCCTGGATGAGGGTGGGGCAGCCTGAGCTTCGGCCCAGGACCACGCAGAACCTCTAGGACCGGCTGATGGCTCAGAGCGCAAGGGAAGAGCTTCATTCCGAGTTTGGCCCAAGCTGATGGGTGACTGCTGGTGCCTCATCTCTGAGGGGTACAACTAAAAACCAGGTTGGGAAGGACTGAGGAGCCCCAATAGGTGTATGTTCCCTCTGAAATGCCCGCCAGCCCTCCCAGTGGAGAGACTGAGTGGGCCGATGGGGACTTCAGCTGTGGCCGAAGACATCAGCGTGTGACTCATCCACATGGGGGTGGGGGGAACTTACACTCCTGGCTCTGTTTAGATGTGGTCTCCTCTGGAGGCAGTGGGTTGGATGAAGTCACCTGATTTCTTCTCAACAGGAGCCAGACTTTGCAGAGCAAAGCGCCCAGTGTTTGGAGTCAAGCTGACCTAGGTCTGAATTCTGTCTCCACCGTCTATTTGCTAGTTATGAAACCACAGGCAACTCACTTTGCCTTTCTGAGCCTACGTCGCCTGATTTAAGATGAGGGGAGAATCCCTATTTCTCGGGGCTGCAGGTGACGCTGGCTCCCTTTATGATCTCCTAGGACTATCATTTGTTCTTTGATCACTGATCCTCTAACACATTTTAAAGCTGATGGTGTCTCTACGTCTTCATACATCCAACACATTCGTGCATTCACTTGGCCCTTTGGTGACTGGTCTGGTGCTAGGTCCTGAACATCCAAGTGTGAAATACACAAATACAGGCTCCTGCCCACACGCAGCCCCAGCCTAGTGATCTGAGTCAGCTCTCCAAACAGCACAGGTCGAGTAAGATCAAAGATAGCAAATGAAAGACAAAAAATATAACCCAGGGGGGACGACGGTTGATCATGGGAGCTCTAATTTGTCCAGAAGTGGGAAGCCCAACAGTCCAACTAGCAAGAGGAACTCTTGGCCCTGAGCTCTGGGTCAAGGAGACTTTAGAGCAGAGGGACATCCATCACTGTAATGAGCAATATGCATGTGAACAGCATTTATTTTAAAAATACTGAAACATGCCCCGTGTGGTTGGATACATGTGTTAAACGAGATTCTAGGAAGGCGCCTTAGGAAGGTGGAGCAGGGTGACTGGCCCAGGTCTGCCGCATTCTGATGGCTGGGCTGTGGGTTAGGGCAGGGACGGAGGGACCTGGGAAGGCCTTACACTAGTTCCAAACCCCCAATGCTGCCAAATGAATTACTTCTTCAGGGAGGAAAGTGAACAGCTGCAAATATGAAAAGCATACGGACAAATCCTGACTGCAGAAAAGACATCTTTCATCAGTCGACCTCTGAGACATGGAAATGCAGTTGGAAGTGGTGGCCGGGATGACTGCGTGGGACGACCCTCGCCTAGTACTTGTCCACCCACAGAGCGGCCACTCTGGCTGCGGCCGGCCCGGGTCTCTCCCCTCCACAGACAAAGGCTTCAGCGCGCCGGGCAGACAGTGAGTAAGCGGTGCTCGGGGAAGTGGGGAGCGAGGCGGGGAGGACTTCCTGATGACATCAGCGGCCTTAGTCAGTGGCCGAGGGCATTCTGAGAATGTCTGACAGGAGTAACCACTCGGCTCAGCTGCACAACAGGCACACTCACCCGAGGGGACGAGCCCAGGGTGGCCTGCGTCACAGACGGCTGGCTCGCTTAGGGGCAAACTCTGGGGACAGAAGCATTAACCAAAGGCCCTCCCGGGGGAGCCAGGTAGCCTGATGACACAAGCACAGGCTCAAGGGTGAAAAAGACCTGGGCACACAACTCCTCGCTGTGACACTTCGGGCAAGTGACTCAATTCCTGCGCCTCAGTTTCTTCCTCTGTAGAGATGAGGGCAGAGTGTGGGGTAGGGTGATATGTGGCGAGGGTCAAGGGACTCACTCAGGCGCTACAAGTCCAGGCTCTGCACCAAGAGGCGCATGGCGAAGAGCCAGCCCCACCGGCAGTGCTGGGCCCGCATGGACATGGTGCCTCGGGAGCCGGGGGAGGGGCACTTTGTCCAGCCAGAATATGGGTTCAGGGAAGGCTTCCGGGAGGAGGGGGCGATGCAGGAGGTGGGGAAGAACCTGGTTTCTCACACCATTGCAAGTAAACAAACACAAGTTTTTAAGCGACAAAGGTGAAGACAAGGCCATAGTGACATGATGCTGAATCAGGACACTCCTCCTCTAGGGAAGCAGCCCTCTATAGGAGCAATGGTGCATAATCCCCACAACATCCTGCTGAGCAAGCTGGGTGTGGCAATAGCCAATCTTAAGCTCTCCAGCTCTGGCGTCATTGCTGTGCAGGAGTCAGACCTACAGGACTCAAAGGAGAGGCTGGGTCCTGGACTCAGGTCACTGCCAGGGTAGAAGACTCCCCTGACAGCAGCAAGCAAGCATGAAAATGTCTGCTGAACAAAGGGGCCCTGGGGCCCTAGAAGGCTGCAGGGAACCTTGGCCTCTGGGTCTTCTGAGCTCCTGGATCTGGGTCCCAAGAATTCCAAGGAGCAACCCAGCTCTAGAAAGTTCTAGAAAGAAGGCCTATAGACCCTTCTGGAAACCTGAGTGAGATGGATTCCTATCATACCTGAACACAGAGTAACTGTATCCCACGTCCTCTGAGTCTAAAATAACATGTCACTAAGTAGTGAGGTAAGTAATAACACTAACTGGCTCGACCTCAATTACCACACTGCAACTTGTTTAGTGCTCTGTTGTCCAAAAACAGCTTCCTCCTGGCTGGTTTCCTTCTCCACTGCCAAGAAGTCTGCTGGTCCAGAGCTAGGCTGTACTTCCCCCCCCCCCCCATTTCTTTAATCCTGAATTCCGGGAGATGTTAATGCATCTTACACATGAAGATACAGGCTCTGAGTGGTTAAACCATAAAACAGGGACCACACTGCAATGTTGGAGTTCTGCTTTTCAACGACACATCTGTGTTCAACTTAAGTTTATTCTACATGCTCTCAAATGTGATTTCGTTAACTATAGTGCAGGTTCTTAAACAAAAAAGGAAAGAAATGACAGTGGAAAACTGGAACTGTCTTATTAATATAAAAATTATAAGACAGCTTTATTAGTAAGATAATAAATAGCCTGACTATTAAGAAAGATATTTCAGGAAGTCATTCTAACTGCTGTGTTTAGTTAGGGCCAAAGTCTCACCAGTTTTATTCTGACTCAAACCAATGGAGAGAGGTCTTGCCAGAGACCGAGGTAGGGACAGTCAAGTTTAGTCAGCACCTAGTAACACAGTGTACCTGGAACTCCAGCCTAACAAACACAACAGAACAATCCAGGAGGAAGAACTGAGACTTCTCCAGCTGGATGTGTCACAGACGCCTTAAACAAAGGGAACCCAGAGCAGAGCATCACGGGAAATGACACGACCTCACGCTTCACCAGGGATCTCTGAGGTGGGCCTCGCAGGAGCCTGAACTCTGGCCGCCTGCCTCGGGCCAGGGTCTTCAAGAACCCCCCCCCTCCGCTCGCTCGCCTGATGCTCAGCTCTTCTCTCTTCCTCTTTCCTAATGACGTCTTAGCTCCACGGGCCTTCCTCCTCTCGCTGCCCTCTCATCAGTGAGGGTCCACCGCCAGCCCTGGGGCCGGGGCTGGGGGCAGCATGGGGAGCAGGGCAGAGCCCAGCCCCGGTCCTGCCCTTGCTGGCCCTCGGGAGGTGGTCGGGTCCAGGCCAGAGCTGCGTCTGTGCTGGCAGGTAAGTGGGTTTGACTCTGTGCCGACCACCTCACGACCAACATCTCCAGCTCAGAGCTCTCTCCCGAGTTCAAAAATCCACATTTAGGCGCCTCCAGGATCCTTCTAAATGGCTGTATTGCTGTGACCTCAAACTTAACGTGGCCTAGATGTGTTCCTCTCTTAGGTCCCCTCTGCTGGCTAATGACATCTCCACCCTTCTAGACACTCATTTATCAACGTCAGGCCTCCTCCTCTTCTCTTCAGCGCTTGGCTACCAAATTCTGACATTTTTTCCTCTGAGGTCACTCTCATCTGCATTCTCTTCTTAGTCCCTATGGCTCTTACCTCGGTCTAAGCTCTTGTTATTTATAACTCAATATACTGCAAAAGCATCCTAACTGCCATTTCACCTCATGTCTTTTTACTCCATTCCGTGAATGGCTATTGCAGTAACTTCCTAAACTCTAGGTTGGCCTATCTTACTCCCTCAAAATAATGTGCTCTCACCGGCCGGCGTGGCTCAGTGGTTAAGCATCGGCCTATGAACCAGGAGGTTGCTGTTTGATTCCCGGTCAGGGCACATGCCTGGGTTTCAGGCTCAATCCCCAGTAGGGGGCATGCAGGAGGCAGCTGACCAATGACGCATCATTGATGTTTCTATCTCTCTCTCCCCCTTCCTCTATCTGAAATCAATAAAAACATATTTAAAAATAAATAAATAAATAGAATAATTGGTGGCAAAAATGATGACAACGACAATGGTTATGACGATGATGGGATAATGTGTACTGAGTCTTACCATGTGCCAGGTACTTTAAACACTTTATATATATCTTTTTTTGTTGTTGTTGTTAATCTTCACCCGAGGATATTTTTTCCATTGATTTTTAGCGAGAGTGGAAGGGAGGGAGAGAGGGGGAGAGGTAGAGGTGGGGGGAGGGGGAGAGAGAGAGAGAGAGAGAGAGACATTGATGTGAGAAGGACACACTGATTGGCTGCCTCCAGCACGCGCCCTGACTAGGGCCGGGGATCGAACCTGTAACCCAGGCACTTGCCCTTGACAGGGAATCGAACCAGAGGTCCTCTGGTGGGGAGGAGGAGGGAGTGATGGGCTAACCACTGAGAAACACTGGCCGGGGCACTTCATATATGTCTTATTCAAATTTCAAACATATCAATGAGGCAACTACAAGTATTAGCATCAATCTGCAGATGAGAAAACTAACAAAATCATGACGTTTAACACCCTCTGTGATGGGCCTTTACACCGCTGCCCTACGTTACCGTCCAACATACACTTCCGGAACAGTGCCTACTGCCCGCCAAGTGACCAGGCTCTGAGCGGGCTGAGCCTCTTGGCCAGAACGGTTCTTCTTTACCATCTCTGAAACATTCCCATTTTCCAAGGCCCAGGAAAAATATTAGCTTTTTTGCAAATCTCCCAGACTTCTTCCACTTAGACTTAATTGTTATTATTAAGCTTTGAGAATCTGAAGAGTTTTCAGAATCAGAACTCAAGTTACAGAAGTATAAGAAAAAATTTTGTGGTACACAAGTGCTTCCAAATATTGTGTATGATTGAAAAAAGGCCAAGGGCATTAGAAAGTCAAAGTATGTAATAAAGAAGATCCATTTAGCCCAGCTGGCATGGCTCAGCGGTTGAGCATTGACCTAGGATCCAGGAGATCGCGGTTCAATTCCCCGTCAGGGCACATGCGCGGGTTGCGGGCTCAATCCCCAGTCGGGGGGTGCAGGAGGCAGCCGATCAACGACTCTCTCATCATTTATGTTTCTATCTCTCTCTCTCCCTCTCCCTTCCTCTCTCTGAAATCAATAAAGATATATTAAAAAAAGAAAAAAGAAAATCCATTTAAACGTGAAGCCTGTTCTGGGAGTTGCCCCCACCCTCCCTGGGACTGTGAGAAACATGCTTTGTATCAGTAGCTCCCCTTTGCAAATCTGAGTCCAGGAGATCACAAACTAAGAAAGAAGAGCTGAAAAATAAACTCTCTGTAATACCTATTCTTAGCAATTATGTTAAAAAAAATTAACATTTTGCTTTTCAGAGAATGAACAGAGAAAAAAGTTCATAGAAAAGAAAGGCTGAGAAGTTCAAAAACAAAGGAAATTATATTCACAGGGTGAAATGGGAGGCTCACTAGGGAAATATGACATTGCAACTTTAAGTTGGAAACTCAAAACAGGTAAGAAGTTCTCAAACTGTCTCCATTTTGCAACCAGTAGGCGTTCTAGAGTAAACAAGGTAAATTACTTGACTGAATGACCATCAAGATACCTGCAGTCTCAAATGCCCTGTCTCTACGTCCACACCCGAGGAGGAGTGGTGGGGAATTCCAATCCCAGCTCTGGACCAGCACACTTCTGGGCCACCGAGGAGCAAAGCCCACATCAAAGGACTGTTATCAGAAGTCCCCTGAGAGCTGGTCACACCTGCCATTCCATTCCTGTGATAATTCCACATCTGTGATAAGAGCATAATACCTAAAAATGTCAGTCTAGCAGCTCAGGGTTCTCTGTTATTAAAGGAACACAGCCATGTCCTCCGTGGTCATGGGGTAAGAGTGTGGGGTGTATATCCCTATGAACGATTCTCCAAACATTCCAATTTAAAATAATCACTTCTCATTGATCAATTATCCATGGACTTACTTAAACCTTTGGGAAGTCATTGAAGTAATTAAAGATATGAAAGATTTTCCATCTTTCTCTTAGTATTGCAGTTCTCCTTCAATTTTTTTTCAAGCTATAGCACAAATTCATAAAAATTCCTGTTATCTAATGATGAAAAATTCAATCCAATTCCTTTCTCGGCTACTTTAAAAAGGTGTGGTTGAAGTTCCCTCGGCTTCCTCCAGAGGAGATTACTAACTTTTCCTCCTGCATTGTTTCCCAGAAAGCCAGCTCCCCTGTTTACGCTACTCGGGGGCAAATGTACTTTAGGGGAGCAGGTCAAGCACCTTTTCCTCCAGCACCAGCACAGCGCCTCGGACTTCCCCGCTCTAGGAAGGCGCTGCTCCCTCCTGAGCCTACTCACCAGGCCTTTTTCTTCCTTCTGTGCTTGGACTCAATCATTCGAACAATGGCTTCCTCTTCATAGGTGTGGCCACACACTTTATTTTTCACTGGCTTCTTCATTTCCAACTGCAATCAAGGAGACATTAGGCTTTCAGGAATGCTAATGATCAACTTCCAGTAATGTCTCCAAGTCACGATTACTTGGAACTGTTTTTTCCTAGTCCCTGGGCTTTCTATGTTTAACCTCCCAATCTTGCAGCTTTGAAAAATGATTAGGACAGAGAACCGCTGAAGAAACAGCAGGAGACCAGTGGCAGCACTGCCACTTGGCCTGTGGGCCAGGAATTTACTCCTAAATGGGCATGCCTGATCAAAAGCTCTGTCCAGCCCAAGGACCTTCCACATATAGACTCTTCGACCCTTATCACTTCTCTTTCCCCCCTCCTTTAACTGTGGACGTGAAATCAAATAAGAAAGCAAACAGGAATCCTTGGCCTCTGTGAAGCGAATTGCTTTTTCTTTCAGGGGAGGAAGGAGGAAACGATACCTGCGTAATGGGGCAGATGAAGTTGGTCTGACTTTGGGTCACAATCATGTCTTCATCAACTCCTTCGCTTCCATCAGCCTCTCTGTCTGCTTGAAGACCATCTAGAGGAGAAAAGGGAAACGGCTGAGCCTCCTGGGTCTACCACGCCGAGGGCAGGAAGGAATGGAAGGAAGGTTAACAGCTGCGCAGGGTCTATTGTGTTAGCCCCTGTGCTAGGCACTTTGATGCATATTAACCCTTCTGTTCTGGAAAGAATCCCATGGGGTAGGTAGGATTCTGTCCACTTTTGATAAGGAAACAGACTCAGAGCAGTAAATCACTTTTTCAAAGTTAGAGGATTTCTTTGTGAAGGAGTGCTGCCCAGTAATCAAGAGTGTAGCTTTGGTGTCAGAAGGACAGGGCATCTCTCACTTCCAGCTGTGACACCTGGGGCTAGCAAGGCCTTTCCTTTAAGCTCTACTTTACAGCTTTGTTGCAAATATGAAAAGAGATCAATTAGTGCACTTTGCACAGCTCCTGGCATGAGGCCACATTCAATAAATGGTAATGACCATTAGGTCGTGCAAGGCTTCTCTAACTTTTTGGTTTCAGAACCCTTTTATTCTGTTAGATATTACTGAGGACCCAAAGCACTATTTTTTTTTTTTTTAAATCCTCACCCGAGGATATTTTTTTCCATTGCTTTTCAGAGAGAGTGGAAGGGGCAGAGAGAGAGAGAAACATCAATGTGAGAGAGACACATTGATTGGTTGCCCCCTGAATGTACGTGCCCAAACTGGGGCCAGGGATCGAACCTGCAACCCAGGTATGTGCCTTTGACCAGGAATCGAACCACAACCCTTCAGTGCTTGGGCTGACGGTCTAACCACTGAGCCACGCCAGCCAGGGCCCAGAGCACTTTTAAAGTGTGGGTTATATCTATCAATATTGCCATATTAGACATTAAGACTGAGGAATTTTAAAAATGTATTTATTTATTTAACAATAACCCCATTACATGTTAAAATAGACGACATTTAAAAAATTTAAAAGCAATTTTATTTTCCAGAACAAAAATAAGTTAGTGATAAGAGGGGCAATGTTTTATATTTTTGAAAATATTTTTAATGCTTGGCTTAATAGAAGACTGTTGGATTCTGATATCTATGTATACATCCAATCTGCTTCAATCTTACAAATTCACTTATGAAAAGAAAGAGAGGGGAAAAGACAAATGACGGCTTAGTGTTATTGAGGAGATAGTTTTGATCTCACGGGCACCCTGACCCTACGGGCCCCCGGGGCCCACTCAGAAGTGCTGAGTGAGTGGCAGGACGCGCCTGAACCCAGCTGATGTGATTCTGAAGCCTACATTCTTTTCATTACCTCACACTTGCCTCTCACTGCGGGAGGACAGATGACGGATGACCTTGGATGGGATCATGAGAGTGAGTATCTCACAGGAAAGCCTTTCTTTCTGGAAAAGGCAGCCACCATTTTGCACAGACATCAAAGATCAATAGCCTTTTAGCTGTTGATGGTACAATCCAACACCCCTTCCCCTTCCCTCCTTCCCTCCTTCCCTTCTTCCCTCCCTCCCTTTCCTCCCTTTCCTCCCTTCCCTCCTTCCTCTCTTCTTTCCTCTCTTCCTTCTTTCGTATTGGCAAAATAATACGGACATTAAACACTGCTTTGCTTTTAATATGTGACGGAAACTGCATCTCAGGTTCAGATGGTTCTGCACATCTTTCGGTTCCTAGAACTCATGACCTTGGCCTTCCCCTTGGCCAGATGGAGTCTGGCTAAAAAAGCACAACTGGGGGCAGGAAAAGGGCCCCAGAGCACTTGTTCAAGGTCACCCAGTGACCCGAGGGCTGAAACCCAGGGACTCTGCCCCAGTGACTGATTTTTGTAGGGGTTTCACCGTGTTTAATCGGATTAGTCGTACTTGTATGCCAGCTTGCTGTATTTTCTAAGAGAAATGTCCCTCAAAGCAGCTCCCAGTCTGTGCAGGAGGCAAGAATGCCAACCCCAGAGCCTAGGGCTTCCCAGGCAGAGCCTTTTTAACCGCTGGCCCTTAGGTCACGCTCCAGCGCCTGGGGCCTTCCAGCTTTTCGGGGAACTAGAAAACCATTTATTGGCTTCAAACAGAACAACTACAAAACTGAATTACTATATAAATGTTAAAGGTCAACAAAATATGATGTTAGGTTATCTTTGCTAGTTATTGGTTTGGTAATCAAAAATATTTCATTTGGAAGCAATATGTAGGCGGCATTTAGGTTTTAACTTAGTAATTCCCCAGAAGGCTAAGATAGCTGCTGATAAATTAATAGTCAATTGTAAGTTAAATCAGTTACTTGTAGCCAACCTATTCCCAAAGCAAAATTGAAAACATTTTCAAAAAATTCCTTCAGTAATAAAATGATATTCAATGCGGAGGTTGCCATATTTAGGCACGTCTGTTATGAGGTGGGCTGGGGGCTCTGAAATAATTCTCCTCAGACTTAGGAAAGCTTTCGTGTTCCCCAGGACCTGCCTTTCGTATTCACAGCACTAAAGCCAGACTCTGCAAAGAGGTCCTGGCCAACCCAGTGGGTCCTGACAACGGCTCAGGAAGGGGACAGGTAAGGAGCAGAGCAAGGTGCAGAGCAGGAGAGTTCGCTCTGGTTGACTTTCCAAGGCCCGCTTTCCTGCGGGCGGCCGCTGCCCACTTGATTGAGTGTTTGACAGTCAAAAAGAGCGTCTCTCTGCCCACGTCTCACAGGGTTGTTCTGAGCCAGCGACAGGCTTCTGACTGCATGTTACACTGTGGAATTCACCGGAAAGTCTGTCAGATGCACAAGTGTTCAGCCAACCTAAATGATTGTGGCTTTGTTTTTTATTTTCTATTTTTAAATTTCAAAAGGCAGAGGAAGCAAGAAAGCCCAAGTCAAATGCAAGGCCAACCACGAGGGAAGGCAGAGCAGGGAGCTGATGAGGTAGGTGGCCATCAACACCCATGATCACAGGAGGAGGTGTGTCCAAAGAGAGCCAGAGGAACGGTGCCAAAGGCGAGCGAGCCCACGGACCGGGGCTCTGGAAAGAGAAAGGCTCTCTGTGGCCGAGCATCTCTCAAGATAGAACATTCCCTCACTGGCAACCCGTACTTATAGAAAGTGATGTTAACATTGGCACTCTACAATGTGCTAACCAAAGGTCACAACTGGCAATAAAGGTCACTTACATCAAGCTGAGCAGAAGACAAAACTTTCTGATAAGCTGGCAAAAGGAAATTGGAGAAAAAAATACAGATCAAATCACGCAGGGATTTAGTCAATTGATGTATGAGTCTATCTTCATGGCCTGGTTAATCTGAATACTAACACCAGAGTATTGGTTCTGGGGGCCAACCCTTGCTCCTCCAAGTTATTTTATTAATAACAGTAGCTCAAGTTCACTGAATGCTACACAGCAGCTACCGTGCTA
Source organism: Miniopterus schreibersii (assembly GCF_964146895.1). Taxonomy (NCBI): domain Eukaryota; kingdom Metazoa; phylum Chordata; class Mammalia; order Chiroptera; family Miniopteridae; genus Miniopterus; species Miniopterus schreibersii. The sequence continues at coordinate 34,230,189 of NC_138117.1, read as the reverse complement.
AGCACTTTATAGACATGACTTCATTTAACCCTCACAAAATGCCCAGGAAAAACACTCTATTGTTATTCCCATTGTATAGACAAGAAGACTTAAGCCCCCCAAAATATTTTTAAGGCAAAAGTAGAAAATATTAGTGTTATAATAAAGAACTATGTGGACTGAATTAGTTTGTTTTTAAAGGAAGAGACCTCAAAATTTTTCTGATTATAAAGAGAAAAACAAGAAAATTAGTCCTACTGTTTGCCATAAACATATCTGAGGCATGTTGTCAGAGGCCTGTGCCAGCTGTGAACTTCTGAGCCTTTGGGAAGAGATCAGATGCACACCTTCCATCCAGGTGTGGGCCCAGGGCACCAAGCGAGGTGCTGAGGGAGTCTGGGCAGAAACTGGAGTTTACAGAGGACCCATGAGGGATGTTAGCAACCTGTCATTTATTTGATGTCATAAAATGAACACCAAAAAGGAGGAGAAACCATGGAAATGCTGGAAGTAGCGTGAAGTGAACAGTTAAGGATTTCAAAAGTCTACAGATATTCCCCATGATGTAAAGCTCGGGGTAGTGAGAGCATTTATTGGACTCTAAGATGCAGGTTCATTGTTGGTCGTTTAGGACTGTAACGTAGAGCTAAAGAGCTCTGCCCTCAGCCTTTCTCATCTCAGTCGTCCTTGCTGCTCAAGCCAAACCCTTTGGAATCATTCCTGATTATCCCTTTCCCTTCACTCCTCTCATCCAAACCATTGGCAAGGTCTGTTGGCTGGTTCTAAGCTACATTTCCTCATCTAAATCTAGACCCTTGTCTTGATTTCCACTACATCTTAATACAAATTACTATGGCCTCCTGCCCGAACCTGGGCATAGGCTCCCAGCTGGAATCCATGCACTTTTTAGAGTGGCCCACACAGCGGACCTCTCTGACCATCTCCCTCTCACTCACCATGCTCAAGTCAATGTCATCTCTTCGGAGAGGCCTCTCTGATGCCCAAGCTATAGAAGCCACCTAAGCATTCCCCATCACATTACTCTGTGTCACTCTCTGCCTAGCACTTATCTATGAGGGGTACTTTCTTGTCTGTCTCCTTCCCATCTCCCCTTCCCCTCCCTTGTTCTCTTCTGGGGTCTTTGTTGTCTGGTTCACTGGTGTTTCCTAGAGTCTAAAATATTCTTGGCATATAGTAATAGGTGTTCAGTAAACACCTGATTTAGTAAAGTGCTTTATCCAACAAGGCAGGAGTGGGCATATTTTTCATAAGGATATACTTAACATACTTAACAGATGTGGCAACACAAATACACACACCCTCGCACAACAATGATTTTATAGGTTTTAGGCAAATAACAGGATTTCACTTCAGCTTGGGGTGCAGCCTTGGACCCTGAATTACATGTCAAAGGCAGGAAGTAAATATAAGTTTTACAATTACAGTAGACTATGTGGTAATTACAAAGGAGACTCTAGACATGGTCTTGTGGCCAGAAAATACATTTGGTCTCGGCCACACACAGCCTAGTATTAGTCACTTGTCTGTCTTCAGGCATCCCAAAATTGGCCACCAGTTAGACAGTTTCATGCCAGCTAGGAATAAAAGTTGATTGCTATGTGCTTTTTCAATTAAGCCTGGACATTTTTCTAAAAGCACCTTTCTCTTAGAGTTAGTAGCATATAAAGAAAATTCTTTACAAATATTTGTTGCCTGCTTGAGATGCTTACTGGGCTGTCTAGACTATTTTGCTTGCACTATTCCAGGACAGCCTATTTGGAGAGGCTGACTGTACGTAGCAGGTTTTGGGACCTCCTTAATGTGCAAAAGAACACTGATTCCAAGTTTGAAACTCCATGGTTACAGTGTCTGCAAATGTGTCTGTGCCAATTCCTGACTGTTTCTCCTCCCCAGTAATCTACAGCTGGGGCTCTGAGTGGTCCCACCTATCAACTTGGACATACCTCAGACTCTAAGTGGGAAAAGAATTAAGAGCAGTGTGTGTGTGTGTGTATGTGTATGTGTGTGCAGCTTTGAGATCACTCTATGGTACTGTTGGGTGTCCAGCTTTGCGTCAGTTTCTTCCTGGGACTGGTGGCCTGTCCTGAATGCTAGCTGTTTGGTTGGGCCAAGTTGCCACTGAGGGAACTGAATCCTATTTCCAATACTCTCTGGCACCTAAGACTCTGCTGTGTGTGGATGGCTTTTACAGAATGAAGATGCAGATCATGTCTAGAGAGGGCCTACAGAATTAAAGATTTCCTAGATGATACAACCTTCACAGGATGGCAACATTCCAGAAATCAAGTTTCAACATAGATGTTCAACAAACATAGAGTTAATACAATTCAATCAGAATGGCTAGAAGATAAGAATCCAATAAATGTTATTTATCATATATATTTTACTTGAATTAGTGTTATATACTGACAAAATTGTTACTGCTATTATTATTATTATTTTTTACCACTACTATGTGTCCCAGGCAAAAAACAATCCTTGTCCTCAGGGAGCCTGGCCACACAGAACAGATAGGCAGGCTGGTTTCAGAGCCCAAGTTCCCCATTAACTATAATCTTCATTGCTTGAAGGTCCTTCCCTTTTCTTATCACACCTCTCCCGAGAGCCTGGCTTAGTCAAATAATGCAAAGCATACAATGAGGGCTTTGCATATACAAGATACTATGGAAAAAAGCTCCAAGAAAAAGACAGTGTTGGCATCTTTGAAGAGCTGATATCTGATCTGTGTCAAAAAGATGGGCCTTTCAACCTACCTTTTCTGATGCAACTCTGCTGCCCCTTAAATGTGAGCATTTCATATCTTAGCCACCTGACGTGAACATTCTGATCAATGTTCTTCTTTCTTCTCTTACCTATAATCTGTACTCATCTCAGATTCTATGGATGTGGAGAAGATATCGCTATCCAACCCAACCCAGCCCAGCCCAGCCCAGCCCAACCCAACTCAACCCAACCCAACCCAGTCCCTATAGCCAATCTCTCTTCTCAGAAATCTCACAGCACCTGCTGCCTAATACCATACTCTTTTGGCTTTAACTTCCTCATTATTCAAATGTTGTCTGTGGATGGAACTTCTTTTCCAGGAAGATCGAAAGCTCTTTGAGGACAAGCACTGTGTGTGTTGAAGTGAAGCCAACTCAACACAAGTTGCGTTTGTTGAACATCTCTGTGCCAAACACTACACAAGTGCCAGGCGTGGATACAAGGAGGAATAAGATTGGGTCTCGTAGGGGAGACAGAATACTTATATTCTGTGCAATGAGTGAAATAATAATAATGAAGTAATGAGTATGTGTTCTGTACAAGTACAAAAGTAACTCAGAGGCTCTCTGTGGGTGGGGTGAGGAATCCAGATGAACCTCCTGCAGAAAGTGATGACTAAGCCAGGCTCTCCAGGGAGGTGTGATAAGAAGAGGGGAGGACCTTCAGGCAGACTTACAGTACTCTGGAACATGGGCTCTAGAAACAGCCTGCCTGGGCTGGAATCCTGGTCCCATCCCTTTCTTAGCTGGGTGCTCTTGGGTAAGTTACTTTACCTTTCTTTGTCTCAATCTCCTCAGCTATAAAATGGAGCTAATAATTAATTGTACCTACTTCATACAGCTGTACAAGGATTAAATGAGTTAACGTGTGAAAAGTTCTTAGAATAGTGCCTAGCAAATAGCAAGCGACCAATAAATATTGGTATGATTTTTAGTATTATTACCTGGAGTACCCACACACCTAGCATAAAGCAGGTGCCTGCGATATGTATGCTCAATTCAATATAAGTGATATGCTATGGAATCACCCAAAAAGAAACGACAAGATAGTCTGACCCAGGATTCTAAATGGGATGAGCTCTTTCATGCCCCTGGGCACAGTGAGGCCTAAATTAGCTCAGTTGTGTTTAGCTGACACAGCACCGCGAACATCTTCAATTTCTGGCCGCTTTCACTTCCATGGCTCTTTCGACACACTCCACTGAAGATCCCGAAAATACACTGAATGGAGAGTTTCAAAATATTTCCTCCAAATGAGCTGACATTCCTAATAAGATGTACCCATTCACATTGTCATGCACTCAATTAATTTACCCACTGTTGTTTTAGGCATGTGCTTCATTCTCAACTGACATCACGTAATAATTTGCTTGCACTTATTTAAATACTGTTACGATATGTTATATGCCAAAATATGAGGGTTTTAAAATAATCAAAACCCAGTGCATTCTACTCCTGGGACAATAACCAATCAGTTTTTGATGGTCATACAATATCCATTTCAAGCTGACGAATACTGAAAATACCCCCAAACTGAGTATATACATTTAATACTTCTTGTAAGGGAAGGTTTAATGACCATCTCTAGATTACCAAGCAAAAGCAGGAAATCTAATGCACACATTCTATTTTCTTGTTCTGCAATTAAGTAGAAAAACCACATGATAGGAAAACTGATGAGCCAGCACTGAGAAGGTCTACAACTCGCAGTTATTTAGATCCACAGCAGAGCATGAAGCAAGCACAGATCCGAAGATGAGAAATGCCATCTGAGCTAATCTTACGTTTTATTTTAGAGGGTGTAAGTACCATCCATCCAGGCAGCTAAGGCAGGACCTGCCATCTCCATCTTTAAACTATCTTGACTCTCCTCTTCATTCTCACTGCGGCCGCCCTAACTCAAGTTCCCAGAATTTCTGATTTAGAATATTATAAAAGGCTCTTTATTCATCTCTCTGCCCAAGTCTCTTCCCCAACCTATTCTCTCTACTCCAACTAGTCATCTTTCTAAAACGATGGCCTCCTAAGCGTGGCGACAAGACTTCATTAGTTGGCCCAGAGCATCTTCATCTCCTACTGCTACTCCCCCCAACCTCATCTCCCACATCCACACCACACTAATTATAGTTCGCCCACACTGGCCATGCTCTTCTGCGCCTCTGCTAGCCCTTCACCTAGCAATCTCTGACCACCCTTCAAGACTCAGAGCTTCCTTTACGAAGTCCTGAAACACAGACGATTCCTCCTTCGCCTCCAGCTTATCTTTTGCACGTGCCATAATCATGCGGTCACTTCTCTACCTCCCCTCCCACACCGTGAATTCCTGAAGGGAAGGAACTCCGTCTTTCTTATCTTCAGACTCTCAGGGAGCCAGGCAAGGTGCAAGAACTTAATAAGTGTTCACTGAGTGAATGGTTGCTGAAACGAGAGAATGCTTTGAATACTGCTATATATAAACAGACTGTGAGAATAAGATGAAAACTGAAGAAGACTAGCAAGATGATGGAGGTCATATTCCAAAAAATAAACTATACCGCACTATGTCTGTAGATCATTTCTAATTTTATTTCCTTGCTCCAAACCATCTATGTTTATAGGAAAGCACAATAATAACCAGTTATCAAAAATGTGTGACTGGTTTTAAGTTTGTTCAGTTACTGGGGAGGGCAGAGGACACAAGCAGTTATATTCAGGAGCAGCAGCTTTTATAACAGAGCCACACTGGGGAGACCCAGGTATCTGACAGACTGTGAACTTAAACTGTGGCATCACCACTCACAACATCTGATAATTATTGAAAATAACTGGTAACAGTGGAGATGCTTATGTTGTGAGGTGAAAAAATGAAATCGAAACTGTCTATGTAGTCTGATTAATTCACCTTAGCAATGGTATGCAGAAAAAAGACAGAGAGAAAAGCTGATTAAATAATGCAGTCCACTGTGTCCAGGCGACATCATCGGTGTATGTGTGAACTGGTGGTAGAGGAATCAAGGGAAATTTCTAAGGTTTTTGAAAAATAATTATTTAGCCTGCACATTTTGCATCTAGTACCCTTCAAGAGACCAAGTAACATTCATGAGGGCAGCGGGGCTGATGGCATGCGGATGGATGGAATTGTTTATGCACACTGTCAAACTGAAACACATTATGAAATCAAGCCCAGAGACCATTTATTAAAAAAGGAACTTTAAAAATCATAATTGCTCAACTTGAAAACTGCAACGTTTCAATTTTAGGTTAAGACAGGGGCTAATGAGAGACACCATTTCAATCCCTGATATTTTCTCTTGGTATTATCCTAACAACAGTTAAAATATTTCAAACTTATCTGCCCCCTAGAAGGTAATACGTCACAATTTAAGTTATATAATATCTCCTCTGATTTCCGAGCTTCAGACAAAAGAAGAATGAGTACTGCGAGGCTCTAATAGAACGAAGCCAGCCCTAATATCATGCTTGGTTTTGTAAGGCTTCTCAAAATAAATGATCAATTTAATCCTAAAATGATAAATTTTAATCCTCAAAGGATAACACGTGCCTGCAGGCATCCGTTTGGGATGAACAGCGGAGAAGGGGGAAGCGTTTGTGTTAAGTGAGGGCAGGGGGGCAGGGCCGGTCACATCTGTCAGCTCCCCTTGCTGTCAGACGACACACGTTCCCTGCCACGGCCCCAGGTTTAATCAGGTGGGTTACTCCACAGGACTGACTCAGCACGGTCACTACAAAATGCCACAGAATCCAAGTATTCATTAAACAGGCTTATTTTTCCATGCATTTAACAGAGTGTCAAGATTCATTTTTGGTCCACTTAAAAGTTCTTTACGGTGACTCAATGTAGTCACGTTAAAAAAGAAAGAAAGAAGAACAATTCCCAAAGTGCCTTCAATATGGAAGAAATTAAAAAAGGTCAAAGCGTGAGGGTCTAAATCTAGTGAGGCTTAATTATCCTGTCAGCAACGTCAGCAAAGCCACCCAACACGCAGGGCTGGCGCCCGACCTCCGAGTCAGGAGTCCACGCTCCGGTCAGCCTCCACCTCTGCTTTCAGGGTCTTGTCTGAAGCTAGCATAACAGAACACACAACCCAAAAGCCCCCTGCCAACCGGGAGGAAGAAGTAAAATGGGGGGGAGGGGGAGGGGGAGAAGAAAGGAAGGAGCCGGAGGATGTGGGAAGAGCTCAGCCCCACGGAAAGGCCGGGATACTCTAGAACCCAGCCCCGGCTCGAAGCCTCCCTTCCTCTGCCCACCGCCGGCCACTCCACCCTCGGCGAGGCCTCCGCGCATGCAAAGGAAGAGACACATGACTTCAAAACCGGGATCAGCTTAGGACACAGTTCTTGTGAATGTGTACAATAGGTCTGAGTCATTGTTCATTTTGTAAACATGGAGAAATCACACTTTTAAAACTTCCTCCTTCATGCCATTCACAGCACTTGACAATATGCTTAGCATGAAGCGTTTACTCTTTTCCTAAACCACACCCAAAGATGCCAAGAGGGCCAGGTCTCCTTTCTCACCATAAGCTCACAGATTTCAGGGCAGGTGATAGTGAAGAGCAGCGTGACGGGGACGCAGGAGCGGGAGTCGGGCCTCGGGTAGGCCACACAGAAGGACAGAGAATGCAGGAGCAGCCCAGGAGAGCAACTTACCAAGGCCACGGCCTTCCTCTGGAAACCCTCCCACTCAGGGCTCCCCTGACCCCACCCCAGGCACTCAACACATCTTCAGTAATTACCTGTTTATGCCACTGTCTCCCTCACTAATCTGTAAACAACTCAAGGACAGGGACAACTTTTGTTCATCTCTGTATCCCTAGTGCATGGCTCATGCTAGGGGCTCAGTATCAGAACAGGGGATCGCATTTTAAGTGGTCCTTGGTGACTTAAAAATGGTTCTGTTCACTCCCTAGCTCTTCTGCAGAAAAGGGGTTCAGTGGGAGACCCGGAGGAGAGTCCAGAAAAGCATGGACTTCGGGAGGGTGGGGCAGGTCTAGACCCAGGTACCAATGGGATCTCCCATAAACTGGGTGTTAACTTTCCTGCACGCCATCAGTCTTTGTACCTGTCTATTTCACTAGGACACTGTGAAGATCAGATAAATGTTTTGTCTGCATCAGAGGAACAAATCCAATATAAATACATCAAGGCAGTGACAAAACCATCGTGAGTAAGGAGAACTCTGGAGGCAGTTTCTGGAAGGGTAAAGCAGGTGACTGGGTGATCTTGTTCCTCATTTTCACGGCCCGTGGGGGCCAGGTCCTAGCACTCCCGTGTACAGTCCACAGACATCCATAAGCTCAGGGACAGCATGATGTCAGTGAAAGAACAGATGTTCCGCGGGGCGAAACGACGCAAGGAAGGAAGGGAGGAGAGAAAGAGAGAAGAAAGCAGGCTCTCAGAACTGGCTTTCCCAACTCCAGAGGAAAAGTAAAAGATCTCGGATGACTTCCTTTCTGAGCACAGAATTGGGATGATGCTGTTGGGCTGGGGCCACAGTCTCCAGTCTCGAGTGGGGAGCAGATCTAGAGGATGTGGTACGAAAAAGCAGGCACCGATAATCAGCACGTGGCCCCCAACGTCACAGGACGAGGTTATATTGTGGCTCTGCACTTTTCTGATAATTTTCCTCCTTAGCTAAAAATTCTCTTAAGACAAAGAAAAAACAATATGGGGAGGTGACTGGTTAGGCGTTTGGGGAAGCCTGTCTCTCTCACTATGAAACTCTCAACCATAAGCTCCCTGAAGGAAAAGGTAGTAAGGGGCCTAGGAGCCCAGAGAGGAGGCTGCCTAAAAATACCCGAAGCCTGAATGTCAAGGAGGGAGGGAAATTAGCAGGGGGGGTAATTAGTACACTAATTATAGGGGTCGTAATTAGAAGCAATGGAATGAAATTAAGAAAAGGAAAATTTCAATTGTCAGGAAAACCTCTGTTGGGCCCCTGATGAGGGAAAGACGAGTTTCATGTAGACCAAAGGCCCTTCATCCTAACAAAGCTGGTTCAAAATGAGCTAGAAATTATTTAAAGGGAATTTTATTTTTGGTACCCAAAGTAGTCTAGGTTACTTGATGACATACAGAGGCCCTGTGTGTTTAATTTTATCACTCTGCTCTCTATTCTAAATTCAATTGTAAAGTAGCTAATGACAAAAAGGCCTCTGACTATTTTCATTCCAAAAATATGATTCAACATCTACGGAGCTCAAGAGTGGCAGAGTGACAACTAAAAGAAATGCAATCGTCAGGCACGCTTCAATTTATAAGAGATTCAGAGGTGAGAGCTAACGAAAAAGGAATAAGAAAACCGGGCTTCTCTTATTTTCCAGAACCAATTCAGTTACGCTATTTTTCAGAATTCATATAAGGATGGAGCTGAAACTTGTCAGCAAGTAGAAAAGAGCACCCGCTTTCCCATTTGAACCTGGTTTCACAATGACTGTCTGGCAGCACCCTCACAGCTGCTGGATAAATGAAACTCAGAGCCCTCAGTATGGTTAAGCTTCATGTCGTAGTAAAAGACGATGGTGTAGGAGGCTTATGGTTTCCTAGGGTCAGGACTAAAACGTAAAGAAAATTTATTTTCTCTTCCCCATTCAGGAGCCCGAAGTATGATTCATGTGAGTTTTATTTAGCAAACGCCCGCTGAGCACCACTGTTTCCTGGGCACAGAGGATGCAAAGCACAAGGTCGAAACAGACAAGTTAACCCACGACCACAGCCTGGCGTGCCGACCAAGAAGCCGGGAGCTTGGGGGACCATGGGAGCTCACAGGGGTCTTCTAAATGTGACCGCAGGAGGGACAGTAACACTGGGAGGGATCCTGAAGGAAAAGGAGGTGGGGTGAGCCAGGGCCAGAACTCGAGAGAAAGTGCGCTGACAGGCTTCCACTCACAGGAGAGGGGCTTAAAAGCACACACCCCAACATGTACGAATAGCCTTCGTGCCCATCCCAATGAATTAAGCAATAAAAGCATTTTAAAGTCAGGTTTTCTGGTCTTACTTGATATTTCCCCAGTATTATTATTATTTAAATGCCACCTCAAGTGTAAGCTGTAGAGGAGCTTTTCTGTTTGCTTCCTCTCGGCCCACCACTAACTGAGGGCCCGTCACGCATGGTAGGCCCTGTGCACACCAAGATCGGTGAAACAGAGCCCCTGACCTAAAGGGCTCACTGTCCAGTGCTGGGACAGAAGTGCCATTAAAACACAGTGGGATAAATTCTATGAGCTTCAATCGTGGGCTCCAGAGGAGAGAGGCCAGTCCAAGCAGGGGAGTGGGGAGCCCCTGCTAGGCCTACAGGCAAGAGATCCAGGTTTGGAGAACTCACAAGTATCTGGGGCAGGAACACTGGGGGCGAGGAAGTTGGGAGGGGAAGGGATACAAGGCAGACCAGGATGACACCAGATACTGCTAAACAGGGAACCTTCCACAGCAACATGGTGTCAGGGCACTTAAAAATTATTCCATATGTGAACTATAAACATAAAACACTTTGACATATTTCTCAGGTAAGTCATATGCTGTGAAGAGGGACTCTGTGCTCTCCCCAGCTGGTCTGCTTATTCCTGCCCTTCACGTCAAATGGAAATTCAGGGCAAGAGCTATAAATACATTTTCAGAGAAGCCTTTAAAAACCTTTGGTCTGATTTCAGATCCTAAGATATCTTCAGCACTGCAATGGCCTGATTCAGTTCTTATCAAAAAACCTTTCTCATAGACACTCAATGTCATCGTGCACACTGTGTTTATTACTCCATATTAAGTTTCACTTAAAATCCTGCTACTGACAACAGGCACTGAGCTTTCAAAGGATAGAGAGCCTGCAGGCAGATTCAAAAGCAGAGTTTACTATGCTCAGGGTTTTATAATGCAGGCTTTCATCTTGTACAATATTAACTATATAATTGCTAACTCGATTTTTCTTTTCCTCTCTGCATTGCTTCCAAGGTTCTGATGAAATGTTTGTTGCCACTGATAATGAAATTCAGAAAAGGACCACTGGTTTTTAACGCCACTTGGGACTTTTGATGCAAGAGATGTTTGCACACTGCTGTCAGAACAAATAAGATGACTGGTTATTCCTAAATGCAAAAGGACCATGTGTTTTCAAAAGAAAGGTTAGAAGAAAATTCAAGCAAAGGGGACTTGGAGAAATCTGGCTGGAAGACACTTTTGTGTCCTGTTGATCTGACTGTATGAGAAATATTTTCAAGTGCTTTTATATAAAAGGTCCCTCCCCCCCAACCAATATCGAGGGTATAAAAACACAATGCCTTCAAGTCAACTATTTGCCAATGACAAGAAAATAGTATTTTGGTGGAAAGTGCACTGGAATGACAGAGTTCCCGGCTCTGTCACCATGTTACAGGGCACATAGCTGCTATTGTTCTTGACCTTGTTCTTTCTCCAACCTGAATAAAAGGGATGCGACTGCGAAGTGGGGTAGATTCTACAGTCTCAAAAACCCATTCCAGTTTTAAATCCTTTATCCTTACAATCACATCAAAATTTTACCCTGAGAGGAATCAGACTGTGTTAAAAACAAACAAAGAAGGTTTTTATGACTATTTAGGGAGTCAACTCAAGTGACTCCTCATACTGATCTCAAAGTAAACTGTTGCCTCCAAGAGTCAACCTATTTGCAAGCCAAACTTGCATAACATTCTAGTTTATGTTACAGAAATAAATGGCCATTAGTAACTTAGCAAATAAAATTTGAATTTCAAGTGATGAAAACATGTTTCACTGTGACCAATATTAAGCATAAATTGAGCAATAGAGATGGTTACCCAAGCAGAGCAGGTAGGTGCAATGTGCTTATTACCAACACTTTGAAAATTGCATTTGGGAAACCTTATAATCACAGCATTATTTTACAAAAGTCAATGGACTACAAAAAAGGATTATGTTTAGACCTGTCATATAGTTAGAAGGGGAGTAGGGCTGCAAGTCAGCAACCGTACAGGAATTAAATCAGTAGCTGAATATGTTTTCCTAGAAGCAGCAGACTTCTTACTGTGGCTGGGACACTTAACCTACTTTTAAAACAAAACCTTTGCTCATTCTTTTCATGCTTCAAGATGACAAACATCTCATATATACTGACCCTATTTTCCCAAGTCATAATTATTTTTTCAAAGACTTCTACCAATTAGTTCATTCATACAAACTCATAATTTCACAAACATCAAGTAGCCCATCGGTCGTGGAAAAGGGCAAGAAGATCAGACCTGGGGACATTATTGAACGGAGATGGACAAATCATGGTGTAAATTAGAAGGAAGGATTCCCACAGCTTCCAAGAGGTCTTGCTGGTACGAAGGTCTATGTTGCCAACAGGACCATCAGTTTAAAAATATTAAAAAAACGCATACTGGAGCCAGTGTATTTCTTGGAACTATTATTTGAAGATGCACCAACCTGGAAGCCCAACCCATTTCCATGAAGGCTAAAACATGCCTTGCAAAGAATCTGCAAACAAGGAACTCACATTTCCCCAAAGAGTGAGTTGGGTGCAGCTAGTATTTAATCATCTATGTTCCAGACAGTAAAATGTCACACATGGAAAACAGAACTGTGAACCCAACCATGTGAATTTCCCTGTGGTCAACTTCTCCCACTTCTACTCTGCATCAGTTTCACTCAGCAAGACCCCCGGCATCCTCACCACTTCTCCCAATCCATTCTGATCCCCACCATACTTTCAGAGCTTCTGACTGCACATAACCAGACTCCGCCTTGCCCCTGCCCAACTCTGAGGAGGCAGTGTGGCAGTGCAGGAGGACCCAAGGGTAGAGTCAGGCCTAGGGGAATCCTGTCCCCCTAGCTGTCTGACCTCAGGCAAGTCACCACCTCTCAAAGCCTTAGTTTCCTCATCTGTAAAATGGGCAACATTTAACTGGCAGGACTGAGTATTTAACAGAATACCTAATTTAATTAAATTAAGTGACTGATTATTTAATGTACTCAGCACATAATAAAGTGCTCAACAGTTCTCTTTCTTTCCCCTTCCCTTGGCCTCCAGGATACTGGAGATGTGTTTACTTCTGCCTTTTGCTTCAACTCTGTCTTTCATATTTTCTTCAAAACCACTTCAATAGCCATTCCTACTGGTAGTAGGGCTCCGCTCTTCTCTCCCTGTTACAAGGTGCCGTGTGATGAAACATGGCCTCTCCTAGTTTGTCACTTTCCTAGTCCTGTCTATTCACTTTCTTGCTCTAGTGCCTTGGTTAATGCCATATGTACACAAGGCCATAAATGATGTTTTCTGTGGGCCTATCTCAAACAATGCCACTATATTATCTGTTCAGATGACACATGAAACTACCTATCTACTTTGCACTTTCCCCTTTGGTTGAGCAATACCTAGTTCTCGATGTTAAACACCCTAAATCATCAGTACCTTTATTATGTACGAAATATGCTTATCTTGCTTCTGTGATCCTTCCTCTTCTCCCCTTGGGTTATGTCACCATGTCAATGATTTGCCAAGTAAGCGACTTCTTGTCATTTTCCACTTGACTTTCAGCATAATTCAGAATACTGCAGGAGCTTGTATTGTCCCCCCCCATCCTGTGAAATATCCCCCATTTTGCTCCTTTCTTTGTTTATTGACAAAAATGGAATTATTAGTTACCTCCTGGCTATCTACTATAAGTTTCCTCTCAACAGTCTCAGAGATGCCTCATCAAAGGAGATAACAAGGGCTTAAATACTGCCTCTCTCAGCCCCCCTGAGCAAGTTATCCACTCTTTCTGAGGATTTTCTCTTCTGTAAATGGGAAAACACCTGCCTGGTAGGACTGCTCTGAGGATACAGGCATTTAAGGTCAAATGCTAAACTCTGGGCTTGGCATATGATAGCTGTCGCGAAATGGGGGAAAAGATTTTTCTTAAACCTCCAGAGCTGCATCCCACCACCCAACCACTCCATCACACCCCGTTCCACTCCTCTAACTGGCAGCAATTTTGAGGGTTTGGCTGAAAACTCAGGGCCCTATCTTGACTTCCTCCTGTGGGACAAAAAATCCCCAAGAACCTCATCCACTGCTTCAAGACTTCTTTCTAGGTTGTTTCAAGATACTTCATAACCTTTTTTATAAAAAAAAATCCTTCTCAAACACACTCTGCCCAGCATCCCTATGCCATATCCTGAGCTCTAGAGGCCTTACCTCAAGATGTCCTTGAAATGCCAACTCCCAGCTAAAGCTTTTCCTGATTAAACAGAATGGACACTGTTGCATTCTGACCCTTGAGAAACCCAATTCTGCTCCAGCCTGGGGAGGCAGGAGGAGAGCTCTGGTCCAGCTTGTTATGTGGCCTGGGCTAACGCCCTTCACTTCTCTAGGCCAGGGATGCAGACTGGATGTCTCCAAGCTCCGTCTGGGTTGGAAGGCTAGATTCTCTGAGGTCAATATACTGGGGCCCTTGTCTTCTCTGCCTATCAGTGCTGTTCTGTTGCTCTGTGAATAACCTTGAAATCCCTTAGCTTCAGCGGCTATTCAAGGGCAGAGGCCATTCTCTGGGTAACTCACTTAGCACAGCCTACAGTGCTGCGCCACAGATTGGACTCCGTGCACGTGTTTAGATGACAGTGATCAAAGCCTTGGGTGAAGCACAGACAGCTGCCACCAGATGACTCAGACCTCTCTGCAAAATGGCTTAATTTAGCAGCCTTTCAGTTGTCTAAGGAACAGACAAGGTGAACCGCACACCCTCCAACTAATTTAATTTAACCTCACAGTGGCTCTTCAGGGTCAGGAGTTTTTATCTCTGTAACACAGGTGAGGAGGCACAGACACAGAGGGCTTCGCAGGCTTCTCCAGAGTCACCAGTGGACCCAAGGGCGGGGGGGTGTGGGTAGTGGGAAGAACCCTGCACTGACTGGGACGGAGATCTGAGCTTCAGGCTGCCTCTGCCACCAACCGAGTGTGTGATCTTGGAGGAGGCCCTTCCCAGGCCTTATCTACCGCTGGAAAATGGTGTTAGGCAATGGTTGCCAAGCCTGGCTGGATATCAGAACTACGAGGAAAACAAGGTTAGAAATAAATCTAGATTCCCAGGTCCACTCTAGGAGGTTCTCATTCCGCAGGTCTGGAGTGAGGCCTAGGACACTGTATTTCTGTACGTGTCCCCCGCATGGGAGCAAAGGTCACTGGCAGCAATAAAGGCTTATGACATTGGAGTCCCAGTTTAGTGTTCCATTCAGACAACTTTTCCAAGTTCCAAAACCCATGAGGTCATCCTCCACCCCCTCTCTGAGAACCCAAACTGGTGGACCATTTCCAAGCAGATTGCATGGTAGCTTACCACTTTTATGAGAACCCAGAAAAATGTTGAAACCTAACGTTGGTTCATAAGACTCACAGGGCAAGTAAAGAGGTAACCTTGTTTTGACAGAAATCCAAGCTAAAGTGCAGGAACTCTTCCCCGGGCAAGCTTCTTGCAGCCAACATGGAACGTCGAGGAGGAAGGCAGCAGGCAGCAGGCTCACCGCAGCAACAGGCGACACTTCTTTTAAAAGAGAGCCTGCGATATTTTTCTTTTGCTGCCTGGCTTATTTCACTTAGCATAATATTCTCCAGGACCATCCATACTGTCCCAAAGGGTACGAGCTTCTTCTTTTTTACAGCTGCATAGTATTCCACGGTGTAAATGTCCCACAGCTTTTTAATCCACTCATCTACTGATGGGCACTTGGGCTGTTTCCAGATCTTTGCTATTGTAAACTGTGCTGCTATGAACATAGGGGTGCATAAATCCTTTCTGATGAATGTTTCAGGATTCTTAGGATACATTCCTAGGAGCGGAATCACTGGGTCAAACGGCAGCTCCATTTTTAATTTTTTGAGGAACCTCCATACTGTTTTCCATAGTGGCTGCACCAGTCTGCATTCCCACCAACAGTATCACATGATCTCGCTTATACGTGGAATCTAAAGAACTTAATAAATTGACGAGCAGAATAGATTCAATGACATGGAAGCATAGTTGAGACTGACCAAAGGTCAGAGGGATGGAGGGGGGTGGGGGGGTGGAGGGGGAGAGAGTAACCAAAGAATTTATGTGCATATATACACAACCCAAGGACACGGACAATGGTGGGAGAGTGACTGGGGAGGGGGAAGGAACGGGGGGGAATGGGTCATTGGGGAGAAAAAGGGACATCTGTAATACTTTAAACAAAAATAAAAATTATAAAAAGTTATAAAAAAAAAAAAGAGAGCCTGCAATGTTTCTGGGCTTGCTTGACTAAAGCCTAAAGATTCAGTGCAAGTCTATGGACAAGGGAAGAGCTTACCTAAGAACCACTGGCTCTGTCACCTGTGCGCTTTTATCTACCGAGGGCTGGCTGTGGGAGCCAGGCGCTATGCAAGCATGTTACACACATTGCTCCATTCCACGGACACAGTCTGATGCAAGCACTATTATCACATTTTATTGAAAACTGAAGTTCACAGAGCAAGCTGAACACAGATATATGACTCCATAAATTACTCAATACTTCAAATATGACCTGAAAGGGCTAATGCACCTAAGGTCAAATGTTCTAGACTACCTAACACTGAAGGGGAAGGAGCAGCAAATCCAGCAACTTTCCAAGGATCTGTGAATCAGAGACAGAAGTAGGTACAGAATTCTCACATTCGTTTTACTTTAGGGGGATCTGGACAAATGGGAAGAGGGTGATGAATGCAATTTAAAAAGCTGGAGTCCCACTCTCTTTCTTCATGCTAGTTTGCTTGTGCCTGTGCCCTTGGAGAGCTACTTTTCATATCTGGCGGCAGGTTCCATATCAGCAGACTGAGGATGATAGTGCTACTGACATGGCAAGAAGGTTGTGAGAATTAAGTAGATTAAGTCCACAGAGCAGCTTTGATCTCCTGAGGGAAAGGTGCCAAATACATGAACTAAAGAAATATTGTTTGCCCTTGCAAAGGCTGTCACTGACTGAGGCTTACAAGAGGCACCCTACAAACCAGACTCCTCCCTCTTGTTCTCCAAACACTCCCAGTTTTACCCCTGCAAATAAATTTGTGGTTGCGAGACGTAGACCATGCTTTACTCTGCAACTTGACTGTTGATGAGAATCGGAAATACAGTAAGCTTGTATTAAATTCCTTGCGAGGGGATTTGGGTTCTGAAATGGTGGAGAACCTTGTTAGGACATGGTCAGATTTAGAAGAGAGCCCCCCAAACTTGCTATCATAAAGCAGTAATGGAAAACTGTATAGAAAGAACTTGGCTGTTTCTGTTACAAAGTAAAGGAAATGAGTGATTTTTAAGCTTCAGGAAGAAGGGCCAGGAGCATTTTTGTCTCTCGCAGGCTGGGCTTTCCTGCCCTCTTTGAGGCTGCTCTTTCCCATCACATGGCACTTGACATTTACACAGCATTTTACAATCTTTTTATTATCTAATGTTCATAGACGCCCTATGAGGGAGGGCCCTGGGTCCTGATAAGCATTTTAAAGGTGAGGAAACAGTCATAGAAGTCGAATGGCTCTCAAAATTATGAGACACCTTCATGCTTAATATGTGACATTTTACCACCTCTCCCCCAGTGTCTGTAGGCAAATACAAAAACCTAGGGCGTAAAGGGAATGAGGCCTGGGTTTCTCTTTTAGTGGACTCAGAATTACATTAAAACTGAAAGAGGTCTGTGGCCATCTGGTCCAAACCCTGCACCTTCCAGATGGCACCTAGAGAGAGGTGAGCGCTCAGGGCCTCGCCTTCATTAGAACCAATGTCAAGATGACCACCGCTCATCTACATCCGAGACCCTGAGGTTCTCCACTGTCCCTTTTCATTGGGATGTGAACCTCTAAGGGCTACACTTAATTTCTGTTTTCTTTAGCACCAAGTATGCATCCAGGGGTTAAGAAAGGAATGTTGTTAGACTTAGGATTAAATGTAGACTCCTTCAGGTGTTAGATTATCTGGTCCATGAATCCTCAAACCTTCAGAGCAGGATCTGTGATCCTCTGAGACTGGCTTCTCCCTGAGGTGTGAGATGATCCAAAGGGCAGCGGAGTAGGTCTCCACACTTCTTCATGGTGGGTCAAAAGCTAGTTCTGTTTCCCTCTAGTGAGAGAGCAGCTTTATTTCCATCCCTCTGAAAGACACGCGCTCCGAACACTTAGATACCCATCCCCCGAGCTTCCTACGTTGTTATCCCTCCCCCTGCAGTTCACCAACGATCGGCTAACTCCCAACCTTGCTGGCCCAAAAGTCAACAGTTCTCGTAGTGCTGGTTCTGCTGGAGGGGCCTGGAGAGAAGTGGGGACAACCGCCACTCTTACTGTTAATATCCCCACCATCACCACCACCACCACCTCCACCATTTTACTGAGTAGGCACCGTGTTCCAGGGCCCATGCTAAGCGAGCACTCTGTGGATTAACCCAACCTGCAAGGTGTCTCACCACAACTCTGCAGGTTACAAACATCATTCCCATTTTACAGACAAGGAAACCGAGGTACAGAGAGGTAAATTCACCCAATGTCCCACTGCTAGTATGTCTGGTCCCAGGGCCACCCTTGTTTCCACTCTATACTGTGATGGGGCCACAAGATAAAGAAGGGCCCCCAGGAACCCAGTTTGTCCAGAGTATTGGAACAGTCAGACAGGTGTGTTGCTGCAAAATGAGATGACCTGGTGCTGAGGCTGTCTATAAGCAAAGGCAGGTGTGGGTCCCAAGCAGAAATCAACCTACACCAAACTCCAAATATAGACAAAGCACGCTATTTGTTCAAAAGGAAGTGTTCTTGTAGCTAAAAAGAAACACAAAGCTATCAAAACACAACAGCAACTCAAAGGTGTTGTGGCAGCTCTGAAGGAAGAGCCAGGCTGCCGTAGCCAGCCCGCTCACGGCCGAGGGTGCCCAAGGTGGGGAATGGCCACTGTTCCCCAGGCTGAATGGACCTGGGGCACAGCAGCCGGCTGAACCAGGTGTTTAAACACTCCCGAGGTCTTAATTATTGTCTTCCTGAGATGACTACCAAGAAAGGATGCGCTGCTGCGGACTGAGGTCAGGCTGGGCTTGCTTACACTTCCGACTTGGCTTCCCGTGGGACGGTTCTGAGATCTGAAGCCTTCCTTGATGTTGCGACACGACTCAAGAGTGGTTTTCTCTGGATCTAAATTCACAGCTCACAGCTCCATCTTGGGTGAGTTTGGACAACGCCCTTCGCATTTCTTAGGTCTGAGGACTGTGGGCATGGGCATGATGTGTAGTAGAGAAGGCACTGAGCTGGGGTCAGGAGACCTGACTTTGGGTCCCAATGACGCAGTAACCAGACATTTCCTCATCTATGAGATGGTTGGGACTAGATGACCCGGGATACTATTTTTGACTATAACATTTTAAAATTGTAACTCCCCTGCCACTAAAAAGAAAAACACCAGAAAATGGAAACCCAGCCTGCTGGAATTAATGGAAAGGCTGACACTACTTCTGATGAAGCACCCAGGAAGGCTATGCTATCACTGAATCATGTCAGAAACCAAACAGTGAGGTTCAGATTTTGTGCACCAGCCTCTGAATCACACGGAGGATCCTCAAGACCACAGTTTGAACATCCCTGAGTTGGGCTCTCACGAGAGAACTACTCACCACCACCTCTGGCTTTGCAGCAAACCAAGTTCCCAAACCAGCGGGCTCGGTGTCCAGATTTTCTCCAGTGAAAACATGTACTGAAACACTCCTTGTACCTGTCACAAAACCCAGTCTGGCCCTCAAAGTGCTCAGTCATTTACACGCTCATAGCTCTCCTAGTGCTTTTATACACATTTATTTTCACTAGAAGCTAATGCAAAGGGCATGCAAACTGACCTTTCAATGGGGAACATAATTCTTATACTTAGCTCAACCTTACCTTGCACTAATGCATGTCTTGTAAATAATTTAGGAATCTCCTCTACAGACAGGTGTATCATAAAGGTTCCTACAATCGGGTTTAGAAAATGCTATTTGTGGACATGATTCTGACAATTTCAATGTGATAAAACTTAAAAGAAAAAAAAAAATCAGAAGCATCCATAGAAAAGGGTCAGTCTTTGGGTGGTGTCTGCCTCTTAACAGTGACTATCCAACTTGGAAAACTGGCCTGTGCTATTTCCTCAAAAGTTAGTCTCACTAAAGCAAACAGCTTTAAAAAATGTATTTCCTTGTGCAGGGAAAACCTCGCCCATAATTAAGATAGTTCTAGAATACGGCAATCTTTTTTTGAGGAGGAGCTCTTTAATCCACACTAATCTCAAAAGAGTCAGAGGGAGTCCCAGGTTACCTATTCATCAATCTAGTCAGACCCAGTTAGAGGCAGGAGAATCTTTGTAAACGCATTCATGATATCCTTATGACAACTGATTACTCAATATGGTTTTGCCTTAAATCATTCAACAATATACCACATTGGAGAAATGAGGTCTTTCAGGTCAAATGCTCGAGTCTACAATATTCCCAAAGAAATCTTACTTTCAACACATTTTATTTCCTTACACTGTGTCTGATACTTGCATGGAAAATACCTCTCACCTCCTTAGATCTGTATTTGTCCTCTTGCAACAAGGCTGTAGCTCTCACTACTAAAAGTTAATTTTCTTTAGCTCAATTTAAAAGGGCTTTTGAAAAATAATGCTCTCTAAATTCAATGTGATCAAGAAATGAGGCACAAAATATTTTAGTTATTTGGGACAAACCCATAAAATCAGTTTCTTAAGCCAGAATAATCTTTAAAGTCTCCTCTAAAGGTTGGCATTCTATAACAATTCAAAAAAAATAAAAACCAATGGACTATATATTACTTATATTTTTCAATTGGTAATTATTCAATTGGCAATTATAGTTCAATCGACAATTCTCAATTTTTGTTTTTGTCTTTCCTTTTCTTTCTTTCTATCTTTTTAAACCAAGTTTTCTTTTCAAACTTATAAGAGAACTGTGCACACATATGGTTAAAAGTTTCAACACAAGTGAATAAAATGAGAAGTACAAGCCTCCCTCCCTTGTCCACAAACCCACAATCCCAATCCTCAGAAATAAGCATGGTTAAGCTTTTGTGCATGCTTCAAAAAATCACCCCCCCCAAATGTATGTATTTGTATATACATACTTTATATAAAGAGACACATATATACACACATATGCCTATTTTCACTCAAAAAGGAATCATATGTTTTGCACCTTTGCCTTTTAACTCTATAATATTTAGGGGTATCATTTCATATTCACACATATAGGTTGACTTCATTTTAAAAAATAGCTGTTTAATATTGTTTTACCAGCATTCAGAATTCATTTCATTAATTCCCTAATAATAAACATTCAAGTAGCTTCCTGTCCCCCTTCTTTACTGAGGTATAATTGCAATACATACAATGAATTAAAATGTAAAGTGTACAACTGGATGTTTGACATGTATGCATCCATGAAACCACCACGATCGGGATAGTGAACATATCAATTTTCCCAAAGGTTTCCTTGAGCCCTGAGTAGCCCCTTCCTTCCATACCTTCCCACTTACCCCCACCGCCTACAGGCAATAACTGATCTCTTTTCTGCGACTTTAGGTCAATTTGCATTGTAAAAAAGTTTATATAAAGAATCATATAGTATGTGCTTTTTTTGTTTAGCTCCTTGCTGCATGTATGAAGTCTGTTTCTGCCTTTTTGCTGAGGAGCATTCCATTGCATGGATATGCCATAGAACATGTGTCCATTCAGCAACTGACTGACATGTGGGTTGTTTCCAGTTTTGAACAATTATAAATAAAGCTGTTAGAAATCTTTGTATGGACATATGCTTCCAGTGCTTTCTGTATAACTCCTAGGAATGGGGTGACTGGGTTGTATGGTAGGTATATATTTAACTTCTAAAGAAACTGATGAGTTGCTTTCTGATGTATCATTTTACATTCCCACCAGCTATCTAAGAGAATGAGATACTCCACATCCCTTTATTTTTTTAAATTTTAGCGCTCTTATAGATGTGTAGTGGTATCTCATTATGATTTTAATCTGCATTTCCCCAGTGACTAAAGACACTGAGTATCTTTACATGTGCTTTTTCGTCGCCCACATATTTTTTTTAAAGTGCCTGTTCACTTGAATATTTTTTGTCCATTTCAATATCTTTTCAAAATCTTTTTTCCATTTTTATTGGATTTTTAAAAATTGAGTTTGAGAGCCCTTTTTGCATTCTGGATACAAGTCCTTTACTAGATTTGTGATGTACAAGTAACATTTCCCAGTCTGTCACTCATCTACTCATTCTGCTAATTTCTTTTAAAGAACAGTTCTTAATTTTGAGGACGTTAACTTACGATTTAAAAAAGGAGACTGTTTCTTTGTGTTGTGTTTAAGAAATCTTTGCCTAAACCATGATCACTGTTTCTCCTATGTTTTCTTCTAGGACTTCCATGGTTTTAGGTTTTTCATTTAGATCTATGACCATTTTGAGTTAATTTTCATATGTGAAGTGCAGTATGCATCAAATTTATTTTTAACACATGGACAGCTAACTGCTGCAAGACCATTTGTTGAAAAGGGCTGAACTGTTTTTGCATGTTTGTGGAAAGCCACAGAGCTATCTTTTCGAATTTGTGGAAAATCAACTGGTGTCGATGTGGGGGTCCATTTCTGAACCCTGTTCTCTTCCAGCAATCTGTTAAATTGTGTCTGTCTTACTACACTGTCTTCATTACTATGGCTTTATAAGTCTTACAGTCAGGTAGAGTAACTTCTCTAACTTTGGACTTCTTTTGAAAGTTATTTTGGCTGCTTTAGGTCCTTTGCATTTCCACATGAATTTCAGAATAAGCTTATCAATGTCAACAAAAAACACCTGTTGGGGTTTTTACTGGGGTTGCTCGAATCAACTTATCAGTCTGGTGAGAAATGACATCTTAAGTATACTGAGTCTTCCAACTCAGTAACATGATGTATCTCTCCATTTATTTAGGTCTTCTTTGATTTCTCTCAGCA
Source organism: Miniopterus schreibersii (assembly GCF_964146895.1). NCBI lineage: Eukaryota > Metazoa > Chordata > Mammalia > Chiroptera > Miniopteridae > Miniopterus > Miniopterus schreibersii. The sequence continues at coordinate 34,207,451 of NC_138117.1, read as the reverse complement.
GCAAATTACAGTTCTTGCCTATCTGTTGTCAGATATATCCAAAGGTATTTAATATGTTCTGATATTATAAATGGCATTTAATAATTTTCTATTTATGATGGTTTGTTAGTATATGGAGATATATGGCTTTTTAAAAACTGATCTTGTATCATGCAAATTTGCTCAACTCAATTTTTAGTTATAGTATTTCTTTCTGTAGATTCCAATGGGTCTTCTGTACAGATGACCATGCCAACTTCAAGTAAAGGGTTTTACTACTTTCTTTCCAATCTGGAGGCTTTTTATAAAACTGAATTTATTAGTGTGACGCTGGTTAATAAAATCATACAGGTTTCAAGTATACGACTCTGTAAAACATCATCTGTATACTGCATCGTCTGCTCACCACCCAAAGTCAAGCCTTTTTCCGCCACCATTTATCCCCCCATGTCCTCCTCCAACCTCCCCTACCCCCTTCCCCTTTGGCAATCACCATTCATTGTCTGCGCCTGCTTTTTTTTTTGCTTAATCCCTTCACCTTTTTCACCCAGATCCCCAACCCCCTCTCCTCTGAGAGCTGTCAGTCTCTTCTCTGTATCTATCAGTCGGTTTCTATTTTGTTTGTTAGTTTATTTTGTTCATTAGACTTCACATATAAGTGAAATCATAAGGTACTTGTCTTTCTCTGACTAGCTTACTTCACTTCAGGGCCATCCATGCTGTTCCAAAAGGTAAGATTTCCTTCTTTTTTATAGCCAAGAAGTGTTCTATTATGTAAATGTCCCAAAGCTTTTTTACCCACTCACCTACTAACAGACACTTGGGCCGCTTCCAAATCTTGGCTATTGTAAATAATGCCGCAATGAACATAGGGGTGCATATATCTCCAGTTAGTTTTGGGGTTCTTCGGATATACTCCCAGAAGTGAAATTGCTCGGTCATAAGGCAGTTACATTTTTAACTTTTTGAGGAAACTTCATACTGTTTTCCACAATGGCTGCACCAGTCTGCATTCCCACCAAAGGTGCATGAGGGTTCCCTTTTCTCCACATTCCTGCCAACACCTATTGTTTGTTCATTTATTGATGATAGATACTGACAGGCCTGAGGTGATATATCACTGTGGTTTTAACTTGCATTTCTCTGATAATTAGTGATGTTGAGCATCTTTTCATATATCTGTTGGCCATCTATATGTCCTCTTCGGAGAAGTGCCTATTCAGGTCCTTTGTCCATTTTTAAAATGGACTGCTTTTTTTTTGGTGTTGAGTTGTATAAGTTCTTTATATAAATTTTGGAAATTAACCCCTTATCAGATGTATCCTTGACAAATATGTTCTCCCATTTCATTTTGTTGATGGTTTCCTTTGCCGTGCAAAAGCTTTTTAGTTTTATGTAGTCCCATTTGATTATTACTATTATTTCTTTTGTTTCCCGTGCCAGAGGAGATATATCAGAAAAAATATTGCTACTAAAATAACAATGTTTCACAGAATTAGAACAAATATTCCAAAAGTTTATATGGAAACACTAAAGACCCTGAATAGCCTCTTCTTGAGAAAGAAGAACAAAGTCGGATGTCACACTATCTTATATCAAACCACACTACAAAGCCGTAGTAATCAAAACAGCATGATACTGGCATAAACACAGACATACAGACGAATGGAACAGAATAGAGAGCCCAGAAATAAACCCATGCCTTTATGGTCAATTAATATTTGACAAAGGAGGCAAGAACATACAATGGGTAAAGATTGTCTATTTAATAAGTGGTGCTGGGAAAATTGGATATACAAAAAAAAAAAAAAGAAAGAAACTAGACGACCTTTTTACACCATACACAAGAATAAACTCAAAATGGATTAAAGACTTAAATGTAAGTTGCAAAACCATAAAAAGCCTAGAAGAAAATATAGGCAGTAAAATTTCAGACATTTCTTGTAGCAATTTTTTTTTTTTTAAATATGTATCTCCAATCTGGACGCTTTAAACACTTTTTCTTGCCTTACTGAACTTGTTAGAATCCCCAGTACAATGCCAAATAGACATGGTAAGAGCAGACATTCTTGCTTGTTTCATTAAAGAATAAGCTTTCAGTTTTTTATCATGAAGTATATTAGCTATAGGGTTTTCATAGACGCCCATTATGCTTAAGAAGATCCCTTCTATTCTTAGTTTGCTGAGAGTTTTTATCAAGAATCAATATTGGAATTTGTCAAATGCTTTTTCTGCATCTATTGAAATGATCACATGGTCTCTTTTTGATCTGTTAATATAGTGAATTACACTGATCAATTTCAAATATTAAACCAACCTTGCATTCCTAAAATAAACCCCATTTGGTCATAATGTATTATCTTTTTAATATATATTTGGATTCCATTTACTAAAAATTTGTTTAAAATTTTTTTATCTATGTTTATGAGGAATATTGGTTTGTGGTTTTGTCTGGCTTTGGTATCAGGGTAATACTGGCTTCATAGAATGTGTTCAGTAGTACTTTCTCATCAATTTTCTGTTAGAGTTTGTGTAGAACTGGCATTATTTCTTCCTTAAATATGTGGTAGAATTCATCATGAAGCCATACGGGACTTTTCTTTGTGGAAATGTATTTGTTTTTTTAAACTATAATTCAATTTCTTTAATAGATATAGCACTATTTAGGTTATCTATTTCTTCTTTAAGTTAGCTTTGGCAGTTTGAGGCTTTAAAGAAATTTGTCCATTTCATATCTATGTTGTTGGATTATTTGGCATGAAGTTGTTCATAATTTTGATTGTACTTTTAATATGTGTAGTAACAGTGCTGATGTAACCTCTCTCATTCCAGATACTAGTACCTATATGTATAATCATTTGTTTTTTTCCTCATTGGTCTGGCTAGAGTTTTATCAATTATACTGATCTTCTCAAACAATCTGCTTTTAGTTTCAGGTTTTCTACTGATTCTCTGATCTCTATTTTATTAATTTCCACTCTGGTCTTTATTTTTCCTTTCATATGTGCACTGTAAATTTCATTTGCTCTTTTTTTTTTTTACAGTCCTTAGCCTGGAATCTGAGACAGCTGCTTTGAGACCTTCCTTCTTTTCTAGTATGGGCAAGTGCTTAAATACATTTCTCTTTATTGCTTTGGCTGTACTTTATATATTTTGATATGTTATTTTCATTTTCATTTAATTCAAAATACTTTTTAATTTCCATTTTGATTTCTCTATGACCACAGGTTATTTAGAGTATGTATTCAGTTTCCAAATATTTGGAAAATTTCCAGATACCTTTCCTTCATTGATTTCTAATTTAATTCTACTTTATATGACTTAAATCCTTTTAAATTTATTGAGACATATTTTATTGCACAGAATGTGATCTCTTTTAGTAAATGCAGCATATGCACTTGAAAAGAAAAACCATATCCTGCTTCATTAAGTTGAAAGTTCTATAAATGTCAATTAGGTGAAGTTGGATGATGGTGCTGTTCAAGTGTTCTATATCCCTACTGATTTTCTGAGTGCTTGTTGAAATCTCTGACTGTAACTGTGGGTATCTATTTTTCCTTGCAGTTCCATCAGTTTTTGTTTCCTAAATTTTGAAGCTTTGTTATTAGGTGTTATCAATGTATGTCCTCTGGATGAATTAATCCTTTTATCATTATGTAATGACCTTCTTTATCCCTAGTAATATTCTTTGCTCTGAAATTTACTTTGATAAACAGTCACTTCAGCTTTCTTTTGATTAGTGTCAGTATGGGCTTCCATTCACTTTTAGTCTATTTATGTCTTTATATTTAAAGTGGGTTTCTTATAGGTAGTATATAGTTGGACCTTGCTCTTATAGCCAGTCTGATAATCTCTGTCTTTTAGCTCCTGTGCTTAGATTATTTACATTTAATGAGTACTGACATGGCTGGGTTCAAATCTACCACCTTGATATTTGTTTTCTCTTTGTTCCAACTGTTCTTTATTCCATTTTTCCCTCTTTTACTTTTTGGACTGGTAACTTTTAGATTGTTTCGATTCCACATTATCTGCTTATTAGGTACAATAATTTGTGGTGGTATTTCAGTGATTTCTTTAGATTATAGAATGTATCTTTAACTTACCACAGTTTACTTTTAAGTGATATTATACTACTTCACGTGTATTATGAGACTTCAAACAATATACTTCCATTTCTCCTCTCCCAGCCTCTGTGCTATTGTCATATATTTTACTTCTACACATGATATAAAGTTATTCTTTCTGCTTTAAAAAGTTCATGATTATCTAAAAAGGTTAAAATAACAAAGAAAAAGTCTTCATATATACCTATACAGTTATCATTTATAGTACTCTTTACTTCTTGTAGATCCAGCTTTACATTTGATATTATTTTCTTTCTCCTTGAAGAATTTTCTTTAACATTTCTTATAATTCAGCTTTGCTGGCGATAAATTCTTTCACATTTTCTATGTCTTGAAAAGTCTTTATCTCATCTTTTTAAAAAAAGATATTTCTTCTGAGTAAAGAATTCTAAATTGATAATTTTTTCCTTGCAATATTTCAAAATTTTTGCTCCACTGTCTTCATCATTTATGAGAAATGTACTTCCATTTTTGTATTTGTTACTTTGTATGTAACATGTCTTTTTCCCATTGGTTGCTTTAAAATTTTTCTCTTTATCACTTGTTTTAAGCAATTTGATTACAATGTTTCTTGTGCTTAGATTTGTTGAATTTGGATCTGTGGGTTCATAGTTTTCATTAAATTTGGAAAAATTTCACTCATTATTTCTCAATATTTTTTCAGTCTCTCCCTTTTTCTCCTCTCCTTTGGGAACTTCAATGACATATATTTAACCCCTTGAAACTGTCCCATAATTCACTGGTGCCTTGTTCATTTTTAAAAAGTCTTTTCTTTGTGTTTTATTTCAGGGAGTTTTTAATGCTGTGCCATCCAATTCACTAATTTCTTCTTATGCAATGTCTAGTCTGTTATCGATACCATCCAGATTAAAAAAAAAAATCTCAGCCATTGTAGATTTCATCTCTAGAAGTTTAATTCATGTGTGTGTGAGTGCGTGTGTCTCCTCCATGTCTACTTAACATGGGCAATCTTACCTCTAGCTTTCTGAACATATGGAATGCAGTCATAACAATTGTTTTAATGCTCGTTTACTTATTTTTATATCTGTGTCATTTCAGCATTTCAGAGTCAGTTCAATAGATTGACCCTCCCCCCCATCATGGGTTATATTTTCCTGCTACTTGCCTAGTAATTTTTTATTGGATGTGAGGCATTGTGGAGTAATGTTTATTTTTGTTTTCTTATAAACATTCTTGAGTTTTGTTCTGGGATGCAGTTAAAATTAATTGGAAACAGTTTGATCCTTTTGGGTCTTGCTTTTAAGATTTGTTCAGGGTGACCAGAGTCGTGTTGATTTAATCTATGGTTAATTTTTCCTCATTATTGAGGCAAGACTTTAATGCCTCTGCATTATGAAATTTTTTCCTTTCTGGGTATTGAGAAGCGACACTATTCCCATCCTCTGTGAGTTCCAGGCACTGTTCTCTCTAATCCTTTAGATTGTTCTTTCTTGGCCTTGGGGCATTTCCTCAGATGCATGTGCTCATCTGTATTCAACTCAGTACTCAAGGGAGACCTCCTCAGCTCTCTAGATTTCTCTCTGTGTAGCTCCTCTTCTAGTCTAGCCATTTTGGCTTCCCCGGACTCCTAACTACATCTCCAATCAGGTAGACCACAGGGATCTGCCTACGTTCTAGCTCCCTGTACAGTGTCCTGGAGACTTTCTCTAGGCAGTAAGCTGAAGTAATCATGTGGCTCATTTTGTTTTCTCTCCTCAAAGATCAGTACCTTCCAATAGGTGGTGTTTAATGTCCTAAGTGCTACTGTTTCATATATTTTGTCATTTTTTCCTTCGTTTAAAGAGTTTCAAGTGGAGTTTAAATGTGGTCCATGTTACTTCACCTTGATCAGAAGCTGAAGTCTTGCTTCTATTTTCTAGCTGATATGATAGATACTGCAATAAACATTACTGCATACATACCTTTGGTTAAGTGTGTGGATCTATCTGTTGAATAAATCACTTATGGTGTCACTGTTAAAGGGTATATGCATTTTAAACACAAATGATTTTGCCAAATCACCCTCTAAATAAGGCTTTACCTATCAATACTCCTACTAACATTTTTGAGAATGCCTATTTCCCCATATTTTCTACAACACTGAGTATTACCAAACGTGTACATCTTTACCACTTTGATAGGTAAAAAAGTTATTTTATTTTCATTTCTTTTGTAAGAGTAAACATCTTATATGCTTACTGGTAATTGGTATTTTTTTTTTCTGGATCTGCTTATTTATGTCCTTTGAATTTTTAGAAAATTCATCGGTCATTTTCCTATTGCTTTGCTTTAATTTGTGCAGGAAATTAAGCCTCTATCATGTGAATTACAATTTCCCTCCTCAGTTAAATGGTTTTTCTTTTGACTTTCCTCAGGGTGTTTTGAGCCATAATTAATCTAATTTTTTAAAATTTTATTTAGTCCAGGTTATCAATGCTTTCCTGTGTGGATTTTGGATTTTGCATATTTTCTGGATGCAAATATATGCATGATATCCTAAGTTTATATCCTAAATTTATAATTAATAAGTGAGAGTTTAGTTTCTTCTTTTTTTCTCTAAACTGAAATTAGATTAACAGGGTTGCTACACTAAGTTCATGTAAGTTATGTTCATCAAGATCTCTGAAGGGCAACTATCTTTGATTAATAAAACATGGAAGATATAAATTATTTGTAAATACAGCTTGGTAATGAAGAATTTCAAAGCATGGAGGAGAGGAGAGGTAGAAAAAGGGAACCATTGGCTTTAAATCAATGTGTCATCTTTCCCAGGATGGACTCATCTTTAGGGTTTGCTGGGAAGGTGGAGGGATGATATGAAACCCAAAGCTATGATTATTCTAAGACATCATGCTGGTTGGCTGTAAGATAGTTCCTAAAGCCTGGACCCACCCCTGACAATTCCAGCAACTTCTCCCTCCCCTGGATGACCCATGTACTTACTGTTAGTGTCATAAACATACTTAGAATAGACTTTGTACCTTGTTATATACTTTATAATGTTGCCTAATTGTTTTCTGTAGGTTTTATTTTTCCAACAAGACAGTCAGTCATTTGAGAGCAGGGCCTTGGCCAATGCTTTCCACAAATCTGAGCGTATATATATATATGTATATATATATATATATATAGTTAAACTGAGTTCTTCTGATGTTTACACTCAAATTAGGTGAACTGATTTTAAGAGGAAGGTATGCTATTCATTCATTTGCTTGCCCAGGAATGGCACTTGTCACCATCTGGTATTTGACAAGAATAAGGCTACTGCCCAACAAAAGAAAATAAATGCAGTGAGGCCTGAATGGAAGATGTCTTCATGATAAATTGCTAAAATGGTGAGGCTTTCGCTTAGCACAGTTACAGTGAATAAATTACCAAAGGACTTAAAATTGCAAACCTTCATATTTCTTTTTTTTTAAAAAGAACTTTAAACTTTATTTTTCAATTACAGTTTACAGTCAATATTGTTTTGTATTAGTTTCAGGTATACAGCATAGTGATTAGATAATCATATACTTTTTTTTTTAAATTTTTTAAAATATCTTTATTGATTTCAGAGATAGGAAAGGAGAGGGAGAGAGAGACAGAAACATCAATGATGAGAGAGTCATTGATCGAGCCCACAACCTGGGCATGTGCCCTGACCGGGAATCGAACCCTGATCGCCTAGGTCCTAGGTCGACGCTCAACCGCTGAGCCACGGCCGGCCGGGCAATAATCATATACTTTACACAGTGTTCCAGTGCCCACCTGGTCCCATACACAGTTATTGCAATATTTTTGACTATATTCCCTATGCTGTACTTTACATCCCCATGACTATTTTTAACTGCCAATTTGTATTTGTCAATCCCTTCACCTTTTTCACCCAGTCCCCAATCCCTTCCCCTCTGGCAACCGTTAAAATGTTCTCTGTATCTAAGGTTCTGTTTCAATTTTGTTTGTTTGGCAAACGATCACATTTCCTTAGGCTCAAGGAACTGAACCTTCAGCGAGGGTCTATGACAGGTGATGATGGAGGTGAGCTAATCTTTGTTGCATATCATGCACTCAGCAATGTCCTAATAAGCACTTTTCAGGAATAAGCTAATTGAATCTTCATAAACATGAGGGAAATAGTTATTCCTATTTTATAGGTGAGAAAACTGAGATTCAGGGTCACGCAAAAACTATGTAGGTAACGTAAGCAGGCAGTGTGATTTGAACACAGGTCTATCTGACTCTCATAGCCCGGCCCTTGACTATGCTACCGTGGACCTCATCTTACCCTCAGAGCAGCCCAGACACACGCTCTCCCACATTGTTGATGTGGAAACTGGCGCTCTGAGGTAAAGGAACTGGCCAGGTCTTTCAGACTCGAAAGCTCATGTAATACTGCTTTGCTACATGGAGCCCCACAGTCCCTGTCCCTACTCTCCTACTGCAATTGTCCCTACCTCTCTATCCCTGTTAACTGTCCTTCCATCTGTTCCCAAAACACACATGAAAAGGAAACAGAAAAAAGGCCAAGTCACACAAGAGAAGTCAGCGATGAAGGAGCATGCTATGCAAGGTTGGTCTTCTGTGCGCCTCGGCTCATGTGACTCTGTGCCGAAGCATCTTCTTCCCTTGGCCTCTGCAATGAGTCTCTCACTCCTTTGAGCCCTCCCTGAAGCCCACCTCTCTCTCTTGAATCAGCTGCTCTCACTCTACTCTTTACAGTCCCTTGCTTTACACCTCTGCTAGTACAGTACCCCTCACACTCCACCCATTTCCCCATGCAGACCCTACCTAGCAGCGTACTTAATCGTGGTATCACCAGCTCTGGCACACTGCTCAGGCACAGTGCACACAAATGAACTCAACAGCTTGAATGAAAGCTTGTAGGTCGCTATGTTGGTGGTCCTTGGATAACACCTATTTCATTAGAACATTGATAAGATGCCACAGGAACTTAACTCTTGGTTCTACCAATTAGCCCATGGTAATGCTGGTTTTGTTTTATGTCATTTCACTGCAATTCCAAGAACTTATCGACTTGCTGTACAGCACTTAATCCTGAGAAAAATAGCTACTGTCAGGATGCCAGCCCCACTTGCAGAGGAGTAACAAAGATGCCTGGCAGACAACCACCAACTGAACTTGGTGATTTTCAGGGAGAGACCAAGTGTTTAAAATGCAAGGCTTCTTGAAAGGAAACTGCAAAGCTAGAAAAGTACATTCCTTTACAAGATCTGTACAGGCTTTCAATGGCAGTGAGGAATTGGCGAGCTGGCTTAATATCTGCTGAGGCAATAAAGACTTTGCCTCTAGTTGCTAAATTATTTTCAACAAATCATCTCCGGCATCCATCCAACTCAAATCTCCGCATGTTTGCTACGCTATTTGAGTATCAGTCTTTGAATGCCTTGTGCCAATCGTTTTCACTTTCCATGATTCTAAGTGACCATTCTGGAAATGCTCTAGAGCCTGAAACTGGCCACACAGCGCCGTGCAGAAAGTCCTGGTGGGCTGGGAGATAAGAGGAAGACAGCATCGGTAGCTTTCTGCCACTGTCTTGTAACAGCTGGTAGACTGAGCCTCTATCATTCTGGCTCTGTTGCTTTCTCATCTTGTCCTGAAAAACCAAATTCTCTTACCTGTCCAGAGGAGGAAAGTAAAGTGGTAGGGCTTTATTTCCTTTCTTTGTTACCAGACAGAGCAGTCACACTTGTCCATGGAGGAACATGGGACATTGAGGAACAATGGGGCACATGTAACACATATGCTGGGGCTGGGGCTGAGGCTGGATGGAGAGGAGCAGTCACAAGTTAACCAGTTTTAAGGATGTGTGTCAGTCTCCTTAGTTTAATTGGAAGTTGACAAGAGACGTGTAGCTTGCAGGTCATGAGATCCTGCTCTTTACCGTTACCAGTACAGCCTATCTGCCATTGAATACAAATTTGGACTTTGCAGTTGTTTCAGACTTGACATACAGGCCCTTACTATTCCTTGAAAGTGTTTTTCACATGGCATTTTTAGAATTGGGATGATTCTGAAAGACAGTAGAAGGAAGACTGCATAAAATGAAGCTAAATGCTAAATCTTTTGCTCTCTATAATGGACTTCCTACCTTTCAGGTCTTCTTCCATCACCCTTGCCTTATACTCCAGCTTCATCTGCCCTCTCCTGGATCTTGAATAACAATTTATTCCAGCCCCAGCCCTTTGTACAGGCTGTTTTCTTTCCTTTCTACTTGTTGAGTTCTCCCTGTGCTCTATCCCTACAGGTCCCTTCTGATTCAGCTCAAATGCCACTTCCTTTCAGAGGCTTTCTCTGACCACTCTTCTTAAACAGGCCCCCCCACCCTGTATCACACCAGCCAGCTGTCTCCTGTTCCCCCCAGCCCACCCACCACTGGGCAGAGAGCTCATTACATAACCCTTGCACCTACAACAGGTCTCTAGCCTGTGGTGGTCAGTACGCTTTTACTACCCCAGTGTGTCCTCCATGTTCTGGTGGCACTACGGATGCATGATTGATACTTCAAAGGTTTTCTAACAAGGTCTTAAAACAAAAAAGGTTTCTGTTAACTCCAAGGAAATCAGGAAATTAAATTAAGAAACCACTTTCCAAGCATCAGAACTTTTATTTTAATGTTTATATTTCAGTTTGGCCCCTACACTGTAACAAGTACATCTTTTGAAAAGCATGGGTCAGAGACATTAAAGCTTATTAAATGTTTTAAAGGCTTTATAATTTCTAAAGATTTTATTGTTCCTTCTCTGGCTCTATTATTATCTTATTTTCAAGGAAAACAACCATCTCTTGATTCTATTTCATGATTTAGAGTCACAAAAATTATTCCAAGTTTCTTAATTTCCAAGCAACACATTAAGTTCTTCAGATTTCTTTCAAAACAGCTAAGGGGAAATCCCTGATGATTTCAGCTGACAATTCCTTAATCAGGAAAAGATTTTAAATGCTAATCACCAGAAAAGTTACAGTTTACAGGAAAGAAAGGGGAAATGCTGACATATTGCACAATATACCACGAATAAAGCATGGTTTATTAATTGAATGGCATACTCACGCTGACGATTTTATCAAGAATTCCCAGTGACATCATAAACTATGTTGGAGCCATGAACTGCTTTTATTGTCTATGGTTCTGAGAGTCCAAGGTGAAAATAAGATTTACTTATTTGGAGGTTGTGTGGGAAAAATGAAACATCAAACAATCTGTGCACCCCCCCATCACCCCCCCCCCCCCCCCCCAAGGCTTGGACAAAGATTCTGGGTTTTAAATGAAGAAAAGAACTGCGCTGAAGGGAGTTCTTATCTGGTGTCTAATTCCATCCAGAATTGAGGAGAGCACTTTTCTTCGTGGTGTCTATTACTTGGTAGAGGAAAGGCGTGATCTGCTTCTGCCTCTGGCTGTGGGCGCATAGATCAAAGTTCTCTGCAGGGGGCAGCAAGGGCAAATGCCACAGTCTGCTCCCCAGAACAAAATCCTACCCCCTCCCAGTTACAAAAGGAAGGCAGTTTGAAGGTAGTAACTACCAGGTTGTAACTTTGACCCCCAATTAATCTGGTAAACTCAGTTAGGTTTCAGTGGTAGTAATTATGTAACATATTAAAAATGACATCACCATGAGCACTGGGTTTTCCCCTTGTATTCTACATAAATCCATCAATCCACTATATGCTTTATTAATACTTTATTATGAGTGATTACAAACACACAAGGCATTTCATAAACATATCTTGTTAATCGTTACATTGTAATTCAGCAGAAAGGATGATGAAAAATTTACGATCTTTAGTAAATGAACAGGAAACAACAAAAAAGAGCTCCAGAGCACGAAACAGATCTCAGTGACTCAGCCCCAGGGTCAGTCTAAACCTCTGCTCAGATGGGCCTTAAGCATTTACTCATGAGGTTGGCTAACCTAGTCATTACATTACTCATTAGATTGGCTAAAAGAGTAAAAGATTACTGGAGAATGAATGAGATATTGGGAGGTATACGGAACACTGAGGAAAACTTAAAGATAAAAACTATGATATCAGCCCTTGCTGGTTTGGCTCAGTGGTTAGAGCGTTGGCCCGCAGACTGAAGGGTCTCGGGTTCGAGTCCGGTCAAAGGCATGTACTTTGGTTGCAGGCTTGATCCCCAGCCCTAGTCTGGCCTAGTCTTGCCAATGGAGGCAACCAATCGATCTCCCTCCCTCCCTCCCTCCCTCCCTCCCTCCCTCCCTCCCTCCCTCCCTCCCTCCCTCCCTCCCTCCCTCCCTCCCCTCACTCTCGCTGTCCCCCTCTCTTCCAGTCTCTCTAAAAAAAAAATCAATGGAAAAAAAATCCTTGGGTGAGGATTAACACCAACAAAACTATGATATCGGTCTTTATTTTAAAAACTACATAAAATAGCTAAAATAAAGTGCTAATGAATTTTCACTTAACCTAGTGGCAACTTCTATTGCTCATACGCGAGGTACTGCTCCAAACATTCTCCGTGAAGTCTCTCCATCCCCATGGAGTCTATCATGCTCCAATTCCCATTTTAGGGATAGGGACATTGAGGAGGCAGGAAAGTTAAATAACTTGCCCCCATCTCACGGTTGGAGGGCTGGGAATGGAACTCACTTCTGCTGGACTCCAGTCTGCATTAACTGATGATGTATCTTCTCTACTTGAGCATCTTGGAGCCAGTCTCCTGAGCGCCCTTTGGGGTCCTAGCAAAACATTTTCAGCATTTCTGATGTCTCATCCTACTAATTACACAAACTATTAGCATTTCCCAATAGATAGATACCATCTATTGTGCTTGTTTAAGCACATCTTGTTCCACTCCACTGTCTCTGCCTCAATGTCCCACCTGTCACGGTAAAAATGAACAAGAAACCGGCTTCCAACCTAAAATGTGTTATTATCTTTCTGAGGTTCTCACAGCAGAGTTTAACATTTCCTTCTCAAAAACCTGTAACCACAGACTGGTGCTTCTTGTTTTGAGAGTCCAATCTTATTAGATCATGTCCTAGCTCAGTGCAGGCCTTGCTCAACACTCTGAAATTTCAGACCTACTGAAGCTACGAAAAACGTTTTGATGAAGGAGTCTGCGACCTGATGTGAAATCGGAGTCGTGGGAATTTGAACAAACTAATAAACATCTCTATGGTAAGCTGAAACAAAGATGACAATGGAATGAATCACTAATACTCACGACTTTTTATGCAAAGCCCCTGAAGTGTTTAATGAATTTTTGCAAACTTATTAAACTTCTACGACAGTAATAACTCTCCTTTTACTCTCATGACACAATTCTTTCATGGACTGCTGGCCTGGCCTCATGGTGTCATGCTCAAAATGCCCTCAGGGGGCTGGCAGGTAGTTCCAGAAATACACTCCTGCTACCCACAGAATAAAGAAATGGTACAAAGGAAGAAGAATTTGAGCTGGGGCAGGTCATGCTTGCCTGACAGGGGGGTGGGGGGCTGCAAAAACTTGGGGAAGGGGGCTGGCCATGCAGCTCAAAAGAGAGAAAGAAGCAAATGGCGTTCCAAATGGAAGTAATTTAGAAATACTTCTGCACAAATCACCTTTGTATTATGTAGGCCCATGACTCAGTTTTCAGCTTGGTAGAAGTGAAACACTATTTCCCCTCTAGGTCTCCATGCTCCCTTCCCCAGATATAGCCTATAACCTCAAACTGTCTCAGCAGCCAAAATCAGATGACTAAGGATAAGGCCAGAGGGTGCAACTTTGGGTTGTTGTTTAGCCTGTATTACTGGTAGCAACCAGAACAGCATTAAATGCCACCCTGAAAGAGGTAAAAAAAAAGAGGCTGTTCTCTCACTCAGGGAACACATCAGGGAAGGAGAATTTTCAACTGTGTGATATTTTGAATATTTTACTTGGGATTTTACATCTTAAAGCAGAAAGCAAAGGCCTGAGACTCAGTATTTAGCATCCCGTTACATTTAGGTCATGGGGAGTAATGAGAAGAATTTTCACTTTTCATTTGGGATCATATTAAAAAAAGCCTCATGGCACCAGGCTCTACGACAATTATAAACTCTGATCTCTGATGACTGTGGGGCTAGGGAGGGAGCACCAGGTGGGGACTAGGGCAAAGTGGAGGGTGCTACTCCCCGGCTCAGGCAGACCATTCCACGTGGGAGAGAGGAAGGACCCCGTGTTGTCAGATTTGACATTTTAAAATAAGAAGTTGGAAATGCAGAGTGTTATGTGAAATCTCTCAATTTTTGTATGTTGCAACTGATATATGCATGTCCTGCTATGTGGGCCAAACCAAATACATCTGTGGGCTGGATCCAGCTCACGGACTCTGGTGTCTGACCTACGTGACCACAGTAATGGTTTTTAACCCTTACGCAGTTAACAGGAAACAAGATCAACACATCCTCCAGGGCGTAAATTATACCGTTGCTTGGTCAAAAGGCCCTTTATAACTCTACTGTATGGGGTTTTAGAAATAAGCCCAAGAAATTGATGAGTTTATTCTACTAGCAATGTCCAGTTTCCAACTTTGCAGCTTCCCACTGGAAGGAGGGCGGTATCAAACCTGTAGGGCAAGTTAGGGATGGTGTTCAGTGAGGGACACATTCCGTGGCCTCACAATACGAGGTCTGAGCAACCGACTCCAAACTGGGGCTCATACCACCAGACTGTTCTTTGCTGCTGCTAGAGACACAGGAGCCCAAGAGATGTGTCAACCAGGATCTTCCAGTTAGCAGCTCAAAGGGGCTGATGGAAAGTTCAGCCGGAGAGAAAAGAACCATAATCCCCTGCTGATCTGACAACACGTACAGAACGGAGACCACACAACGGCCAGCTGGCTGGCTGCCTGCCTTCCTCATCATGAGCAAGGCATCGTGCAGTACCCCAGGCTTTCAGCTCTTTCCACACTGCTCGTGGAAGAGTGCTAAACATAGCCACTGCACATGTGTTTGGAAAGAAGGGGTTTTCTATTTTAAAGAAGAGAAAGCTCCTTGTCTCTGGCTATGCAGCTTGAAATTGACAACCCTGGTTTTACCAGGGACCAATGATCCTCATGTTAAAAGAGAAAGAGGGGACAAATTTGGGACTCTTCCCTCCACGCTAAATGAAAGGAGAGCTGACCTGTGACTGAGTTATAATGTGTTGGGGGAAATGTGTCCTCACTGGCCTGGCTACCATCTTAACATGTCGTTTAATCTGCCCAGCCGGGCGTGGCTCAGCAGTTGAGCATCGACCTAGGATCCAGGCGATCAGGGTTCGATTCCCAGTCAGGGCACATGCCCGGGTTGCGGGCTGCAGCTGATCAATGACTCTCTCATCATTGATGTTTCTATCTCTCTCTCCCCCTCCTTTCCTCTCTCTGAAATCAATAAAGATATATTTTAAAAAAACACAACATGTCATTTAATGCACTGGCATAATATGGTAATGGCACTAAAACCTAATCTTTATAGATTGCTTGTTACATATTTGCCAGGTGTGGTTCTAAGTGCTTTATTAACTTATTTATTCCTCACACAACCCCATGGATGTAGGTAGTACCATTATCCCCATTTTACAGATGTGGAAACTTAAGCACAGAGGCTAAGTATTTCACCTAAAAGGTTAAGTATTTTGTCATGCAGTTAGTGATGGGTGGAACAGAAATTCACACCTGGGCAGTCTGGCTCCAGTGCTATGTTCGTCACCATTTAGCTAGATAACCTCTCAAAATGAAGACTGGAATCAAGGTAACAGCCTAATTAGACACTGGGCTACTTACTGTATAACACCAAAGCTTGGGAATTTTATGTCCTAATGGAAAGAAATTTACTACTTGCACCTTTTATGTAGGTCTCAGAGCAATTATGCATACAGGAAAAAAACCTAAGAAATCTCAATATGCACATTTGACTCTACTATTTGTACAGTGGAGCTGTGCGCACGCACACACACATAGTCAAGCATATTCATTGGGGGGGGGGAATGAATGGGGTGGGTGGTGGAAATAGCACCTCCCCAGTGGTCCCAGCCCCGTGCACACCTCCCTTCCCTTACTGTGCAGGTCTTGTGTGAAGTGTAAGTTTGTGATTTAAAGATAAGTGTTCTTTTGTTAAATGTGTAACATGGCTCCTCGAGGCAAGCCAACTACTTCATCTGCTGTTCAACTGAAAAAAAAGTTACAAAAGTTACAACACTTGAGAAACAAAGAGTCTGTGTGGGACTGACTTAGAGACAGTGCCTCAGCTTCCCAAAGAACTTGCAGAAGTAATCTTTAGTATAATTTTTGCCTTACACACTTCAAAACTGCAACTTCCTGCATAAACTGTAACCAAGTTAATTTTAGTATATATTAACTCAATTTTTCTCGTGATCATTCTCAAGCATTTCTCTAAAGATATAATCTATGGTTATTTTTAGGCCCAGCAGTTGTTTTTTAAAATATAACCTTATTTCCTATTATGACCTGTGATCTTAACTCCTGAGCCCGGCTTTGGAGCTAATCTTAGATAGGCCCCTAAAGCAGCACCCGATAATAATACTAAAGCCTGTGGTGTAGATGATGGATTGTGATTGCTGTTTAGTTGCTTTTTTATTTGTGGCTCTCCACTAGACCATAAGCTCTATGGAGGCAGGAACCAACTTCTAACAATGACCAACACAGTGAGCACTCAAGACCTACCAATGAAAAATAAATGCCATGCAAATTTATATACCAGAGTACAATGCTCTACTTTGGTCAGAAAAATCACATGCCATATAGGTGTGTGCTGTTAAACTCCGAAACCAGGCGGACATCCCCTTCTAGCTTCCATGTACTCGGAGTCCGTTTCTTTAACTCCACATCCCTTGCTGAGTGATCTCATTTACTCCCCCACAGCAACCATAAGTCAACAACGCCCAAATTTTTATATCTCCCCTCAACCCCTCCCTGGAGCTACAGGTCTGACTGCCCAGCTGGCCTCAAGATACCTGTGCCTTACATGAGCAACTCAAGTGAATGTTTCCAGAACTGAGACCTATCTTCACCTTCCCAACCTGACTCCATTTCCCCTTCTCCAGGGTCAGGGCTCGCTTATTGGCGTAGTTAACGTGAGACTTTGGTGTCGGACAAATGCAAGTTCAGATCCTCAGGAGACACCGACTAGTTGTATAATATCGGGCTTCTCTGAGTTTAGATTTCTACAACTGTAAGATGGCCATGATATTACTTACTCCACAGAGTTGTCATGGATACGAAATCACACAATCTATTAAATTCCTCAGCTCAAGTGCCAGGTACACAATCTCAGGGTGCAGTAAAACAGTACCTTTTATTAGTCTCCATACCAGTTCATTCAATCCACATGTATCCAAACTCTTCACCTGGAAAACTCAAAGCCATTTTTTACTTCTGATGTTCCTTCCATTCCCTCTAAATCCAGTCTCCAGGTCTGTCAATTCTACTCTTCAGACTCTGAAACCCGGCTCCTTCCTCTCCATTTCTACTGTTCCTGCCCTCATTCAGGCCGTTGGCTAATCTAAAACACTTTCCCATTTGCTAGTTTGTCTCCTGGCTTCAGGTCTCTCTAATGAAGCCCATACATCACAGTGACACCAAGCCATCTTTGTTAACACCTACATCGATCAGGTCACTCCTATGCCTAAAAACTTTCATTGGCTCCCACAGTCCACATCTACATTTTTAAGAAATGGGGTGGGAATTATCACTTATGTTAATAACTTGTCAGAATCTTTCTAGATATTTTTCACTTAATCATCACACCAATGCCAATGAAATAAATATAATTATCCTTGTCTTATAGATGAAAAAAATAGGTTAATAATCAGCACCCAGTAATAGAAGTCAAATAATTTGTCCATTCACATCAGGTCTGACTCCAGCCTGTACATCTCTCAGAAGAATGAATTCCCACCTTATCTACAGAAATAAACTCTAAAAGTTAAGGCACAAAATGAAGATCTCATATAAATCAAAGCCGACCTCACAATCTCTTAGAAAGGTTGAACACTGCTAGTGTTCCCTTTGGGCCTGGAAAAGATGCTGTGTCTTTGGCTGACACAAGATGAAGGAGCTGACATGTATCACCTATACTGTTTAACTGTAGTTTCCTTCTCTCTGTTTTTGCTCAGTATGTACAGTTGAATTTGTGCATAGCAATTGGAATAGATGGGTAAAAGAACACTTAGAGTGCACTAGGAGTAGCTGCAAATTACCTGGTCCTCCCAAACAGCTACAGGGGACAGAGACCCTTATCTTTGCATTCTTAGCACCCAGCATTGTACTGTGCATGTAAGAGGCAGCTAACTTATATACTTGTGGGGAAAAAATTAGCACCCTCTCTTCTTTATCTTATAGTTCAGTGCCTTCAATAGTCATCGCAAGTTTCAAATTAGTTGAGTATGAATTAAGAGGATTATTGGAAAGGTCCTCATTTGGTCCTGCAAAAACAATTATCTATGGTCAACAAGACTTGTCTGCCCTCATGTTCTGCACTGTAGCTGGGTGTTGCACACTCAACCTGACTTTGCAGGTATCCATTCAGTTGAGAGCAACATCTTGCAAAGTAAGGAGTCTGACAGTTCCCACAGGCTGCTCTGAGTCAAAGCTGAAGTGCGGGTTCACGGGTGGAGACAGCTGCTCTGAAAGCTGCCTCATTTTCTGGTCTAGTGTGGTCAGGAACAGGAAACTGAACCTTTGGTATTTTGGGCCTTGATTCTACCCTGCCCTTAAAAAGCACTCAGTAACAGTGGGGTCTACATGTGGAAAGAGTGAGCTCATTTAAAGTGTCCGCTGGACAAACAGAAGATGTCGGAATCTAACATAGTCTTGCTACAACAAATCTGGTGGGAAGCACATTCCTACACACTCACTAAATTCCGGTGTAACATCAGGAAGTCACACAGACCCTGACTGGACTCCTGCCCCAGGCAAGCTCCTAACCCTCTTGTCTCAGTTTCCTCTCTGGGACAATGTCATCTGCCTTGCATCACATTTCTCTCTGACGAAATCAAACAATGCGGGTGAAGCATCTAGCACAGTGCCTGCTATATTCTATAAGCTCCATAATCAGTAGCACTTGTTAGAATAACTCTCTCAGTTCTTACCCCATATTGACCTCAAAGTCAAAGTCAGAGTCTTTACAACGGCTCTGAGGTCCTCACTGCCTCTCTGATCTCCTTTCCCGCTTCTCTTCCCCTCTCATTCCACATGGACATCCTGTCATTCCCGCCGTGTGCTAGGCCTACTCAGGCTCCAGGTCCCTGCGTGGTCTGATTCCTCTAATTTTTTTCCTTGTGCTGAGAACAGTGCCTGGACCAGAAGAGGCATCCAAAAAGTCTGTATTGAATGAATGAAGAATGAATAAATTGGCTTCTACGGTAAACTAATAATAATATCTGTGGAGAATTGGCACTCTGGACTAAATACCTCACTAACTGCAAAGGTCTTGATATGTCTGGGTCTCCTCCTGAGAGAGCTGGAATTCTGTCCCCTACCAGCTAACAAGAAACTATTCCTAGTGCTTCCATGAATTAGTTCATTGACTCCTCAGCCTACCCTTCACCCCGTGTAGTGAGGTATGGTCATTAGTGCTTATTTTAGGGAAAACCGAGCTCTGAGAGGTTAAGCCATTTGCTGAAGGTCACAAAACTGTTGTAGTGATGCAGACTAATGCCATGTGCCACTGCCCCTGTTGCCTTCAGCGCTGATGACTATTTTGAATACTATTTACTGCCTGACTCTTGCTGATTTTACAATACTTTGAATGCCAGCCTATGGGCAGGTGATTTTCCTTGGTGCCTCCTTTGCCACCAGCCCTAGCTGCTGGGGTTCTAGCATACTCCTTAGTTGAGCCCGCTCAGGTTATGATGGAGCAGGTCAGGCCAAATGGGTAAGGGACAGAAAGGCCCAAATGTTTGCTTTGTTTTTTTACAACTTATACTTCCAGAACCAGCCAATCACTGAGAAAAAGAAATTTTTTCTTCAACAGTCAAATAATGACAAGATTTGAAGTCAGTGGGTGGGACTGGGTACTGTCTGGAGCTGCTCGAGGATACAGAGGTCAGCTGGAAAGTCCTTCCATTGCGCCTACACCCTCTAGTGCCAATCTATCCTTTAAGACTCACATGAGTCCCCACTGCAGCCTCAGACCAATCTGTCCTCGGCCTCCTGCCTCCCCCCCAGGCTAAGCACCCTGCACTCCACCATGACGCTGCTGATCTGCACTGAAACTACCTGTCCTCCCACACTGGAGTGCGGGGACAGGTCACATGCTCGCACCCTCAGCGCCTCACAAACAGAGGTATTCCATAAATGACTGTTGAACGGAACAGTACTGCCCTGCTAAGATACACAACCTCAGAGATCTCCAAATCTGCCTTGTCACCTTTGATCTGGCTCAGACTGAGATCCAAATGGCACAGCCCTTGACGTGACCCAGTTCCAGTTTAAGAAAACCACAATTATGTGGTCAGGGGAACAGTCTTCAAACACACGGCATGCTCTTGCCATCCGCTCAAAAGTTCTCCAGCTGGTCTCGATGAAATTAATTACCCCCAATTCTCATTACATAAATGTATTCAAGGAGTTATTTACATTTTCCTTAGGGGTCTTTTCTCTCTTCAAAAGGAAGCACAATAATAAATAATTATTTCCTCTCGCTTCAGCCAACACATTTGCTGACGAGAAGCCTGTATCAACCAGTATATTTATAAGCTCTTGAGTTCTACTATGTTCAGATTTTAAATACAAAATGTTTGTAGGTGATGCTAATAATATTTTCTAGGGCTCACTTTCAGAGTAGTTTATTGGGTCACTGCACAGGAGCCATCAAGTGCAGGAAAAAAGAACACCACATTCCTTTTTACTAGCATCGGGCTATGTATAAGCTGTGGGGCCTTGAGTACGCATCCAGATGAATATTTCAGCAGTCAACGGGGCAAGGAAGTACATTTTAAGTATCTGAGGAACAATCCCTATGAAATTCTGAAGTGAGACTCTTCAATATCACCCAAAACTAATCCCATCAATGCTGGCTGAAGTTGTGCTGCATTCCGAAGGTTATCAAGCTTATTAATTAAAAACACACACATCCTGCTTATTCTGAAGCAATGTTGACATGAGTCTCAAATCGGTGACAACAAACCACATACCACAAAGTATTTAAATGAATCAGAAGTTCCAGGTGGGGCCTAAATTAAAAAAAACAAACTAAAAAAAGACAGGGAAAAAAACCCCCAAACTAAACCCAGAGATATTAAGCAGCACTGGTCATGTTGAGTGGCATTCCACTTAATTCTTATAACAACCTGGTCCATTCCTACAGATGAGGAAACTAAGGGGAAGGCAGTTTAAGGAAATTCCTGTCTCGTCTAATAGGGTACACTCAGGGGATTTGAAGCGCTGGCTGACAACATCGCTGAAGGACTGAGAGGAGGGTCTCTGAGGCCAGACTGCCTGATTTCGAATACTGGCTCTGACCCTTACTGCCAGGTGATTTTGAGCACATTTCTTAACTCTGTGTCTCAGGCTTCTCATCTGTAAAATGGAGCACACGCTTCAGAGGGCTGTGGTCAGGATGAACGAGTTAACTTCCATGAAGCGCCTGCTACAGTGGGTGGCACACAGGCAGCACTCTTTTCACTTCTGACTCCAGAGCCCATGCTTCTTTTCCAGGGTTAAGGTTATGAAGCACAAAGACCAATCCTCTGAAACATTTCATAATTGCTCTGCATATTGTAAGTAACAAATGCAAGTTCATGAAGATAGCCCACTCCAGTTTTCACTGTGTTTCATTCCGGAAGGAATAGTTAGTACTGAGAAGCAGGCATCAAAGAGCACAGAATTTGGCTCAACACAGGAAATCATCCCCACCACTTAGAACTGCCTGGAAACGGAATGAGCTGCTTGTCCCAGGAGGTGCCTCAATCAAAGGTGACTACCAGTGGAGACAGCATAGGGCGGCTGAGAACTGCTACCCTGTGGGGGAGGGGAGGACTGCGTGAGATAAGCTCCAGGGTTTATCTGTGATTCCACTGGAGAAGATTATTAGCTTAAAGGGCTGCTTTTTGCCAGCCTTTTTATAGGAATGTAACTTTAGTTACATCATACTCAAACACTTACCTTGACTAAAAAGCATGAAAGGTATGAAATAAAGGCTGTTAAAAATGGGTGCGTTCAGGTGTGAGTGAATGTGAGATGCTAGTTAATTCCTTGATTTTAGGATCTCTTATAGTAAATGGCCCCGTGAAGTGATTATAGTAATGTAACAGAATTTAATTGACTATGAATAACTATGTTTACAACAAGAAAGCAAATACTTTCTGAATTTGTAAATGTACTCTGTATTTTCTATGTGAGAAAAGTAATCAGAGGTCCTTAGTTTTCTGAGGGAAAACTGGCATAAGTAATGTTCTTTTTTTATTCTAACTTCTTAAGAGAAAAGAAGTAAAATCGCTGATCTATTTTTGTTCCAGGAAATATACATCTTGGCCATTTTCCAACAGAATAACCATCCTCAAGTTGGCTTCTCTTCAGCAGTCTTTCCCTCATGTCATGTGCAAAAATTTGAAGGGGGAAAGGAGGTCCTAAAAGCTCTGCTAGAAGCTACCATGACACCCCCACCCCCGAAAACAAGAAAACTCCACCACAAGAAAACTCATCAATTTGCCTTGTATTCAAGGTATGCTCTCTCCTTCATTCATTCGCTCATTCACTCACTCATTCACTCACTCATTCACTTATTCATTCGCTCATTCACTCATTCATTCATTCATTCATACATATTCTCTTTCACTCTCCTCCATTTCTAGAATGTGCTGTGGTACAGGAAAGTGGGGGGGCTATGGTGTTCATTAAAATGCCATGTACACGGGAAAGTTGTTTGTTGGAAATCTCTGAATAAGGCAAGAATTAAATGTCATTAAAACTCACGTTGTAAAACGGGGACAACACAGAACAGTAACTACTTCAGAGGGCCCTGAAAAGAATGAAATGAGACTACAATGCAAAGCTGTTACTACAACACCCAGCACAGTCAATGCTTGATGAGCACTAGTTATTGTTATTTTTATTATTACGCAACGGCTAATCATTTGCAAAAATAAGAATCTAAACTACAATTCCTACTAATACTTTGATAAATAGCATTTAGTTCTTAATCTAAACTACAATTCCTACTAATACTTTAATAAATAGTGTTTAGTTCTTCGATTTTTCTAAAGGCACACGGGTCAGGGTTACACAGTAGTTTAGAATGTTCGAGGCAACAATTTTCATTGGGCCACGATAAGCTTATGTCTTAGCCAAAATAATATTTTAGTTAATAGAAGGCTCAAAATAGAATTTACTAGAGCTAAACAAACAAACAGACAAACCCAGCTCCTTAAATGTATATAGTTATTGCTTCCCTTTACTTTGGGGAGACAATATTCAAGCTCTGCCCATAAACCTAGCTGATTGCCACCTCCCCCACCCCTGCCAACTATGCTACATTAATGCATATTAAAAGTCAAGGAGCAAATAAGGCAGAACATATATGATATATTATGAAGGGATTAATTATCCACTCTTAGTCCTTTCTCTTTCCCTTGTTTGTCCCTCCCAGACCATCTCAGGGACGTGCTAACTGCAGACAGGAGTGCAGAGCCTAAGGACAATCTAGGCCTGGGAGGTCTTCTCTCTGTGGGTCCAAGAGGATGATTAGTCTACCCTTAGTGTCTCTTTTATTGGGTGCTTTCTGAGAAATACTGAGGCCTTCTCTGAAGGAAGCATCCTCTGAACTCTGACCAACTTTTAATTATTTTTTGGTTTTTTCACCAAATGGCTTTTGTGGAGCCTCTTTTTACATATCTGCTAGCTGGTGAAATCAAGATGGTGAAACTCTGACACTTCTCTTTCGTTCTTTGACAGACACACAAAGATAACCACACGAGGAGCTCCCACAAAGTGAAGAGGTGGAAGGTACAAGGGGGAGGAACTCAAGTCTAGGTATATAAGCAAAAGGCTAACAATCACAGTGCTTCTGTGGAAACCAGGGATATGGAGGCAAACCAAAGTCATAAAAAGGTGCTTTCCCTTCTTCTACAGCCAAACCTGATGTCATCACAGCCACACGACACTCAAGAAAGTCAACCTATTTTAAGTAGTTTCAGGTAACAGATTATTGGCTCACAATGAGACACACAGACTGATGGATCAGAGGAGAGAAAGTTCACTGTGCTGTGAGCCACTGCTAATCTTGACTGATAAAACTAGCAGAGACGCATCTCCACTTTCAAGTGTTTACTGGATGACATCACACTGTGGGTTTAATCAAAGTGCTGTCTGGATTATCCGGTAAATGTCACATAATCATGCTTGAGTACCTTAGATAAAGGCCTCGGAATATGGTCAATGAAATCATACTGCAAAACAAATTTCCCAGATGAGTGCATAATCTTAACTCTTTTTTCTTTGTATTCTGTCAGGTAAACTCTAACCCCATAAATGACATTTGTCTTGAACAGAACTCTGGTTTTGTTTTAGAAAATAATCCCATAATGTAAGACAGTTTCCATTATGCGCATAAGAAAGTATCAGATTGAAGCTTTTGACGTAGGTTGGTAAAATAAATATCACAATATCAATCCATCAGGGAAACGCATATTAAAACAATGAGACACCACTTCACACCCACTAAGATGCTACAATCAGAGACAGATAACAACAAGTGTCGGCGAGGACGTGCAGAGATTGGAACCCTCACACACTGCTGCTGGGAATGTAAAATGGCGCAGTCGCTTTGGGAAACAGCCTGGCAGTTCCTAAAAAGGATAAACACAGAGTTACCATATGACACAGCAACTGCGCTCCCAGACACACACCACAGCGATGAAAGTAAAGCACATGTCCACTTGTACACGAATGCTGACAGCAGCGTTACTCTTAACAGCCAAGAGACAGACACAGCTCAAATGACCATCTCCTGATGAATGGGTAATACAATGTGGTACAGCCACACCATGGAACGCTACTTGGCACTAAGAAGGATGAAGTTCTTGCACAACATGGATGAACCTTGAAAGCATGATGCTAAGTGAAAGAAGCCAGTCACAAAAGGCCACATATGCATATTTATAAGAAATGTCCAGGACAGGCAAATCTATAGAGACAGAAAGTAGATTAGTGGTTGCCTAGAGCTGGGGGGGCTTGGAGGAAAATGGAAAGTGAATACTAATGGATACAGGGTTTCTTTTTTTTAAATGTTCTAAAATTGATTGTGGTGATGGTTACACAACTCTGGGAATATACTAAAAATCACTGCATTGTGCAGTTTAAATTTAGGGTCAATTGTGAATTATATCTCAATAAAGCTGCTATGAAAAGGCATATTAGCACATCAGATAGAAGGAAATATGATCGACCAACTACAGCAAGAATTGCTTCTTTAAGGATTCCAAGGCCATCCTCTCACAACCTATCAGCTAAGAGATCAGGACCTAAAGAATGGCTTTCAAAATTTTCAGCGACTTCACTCATGTTTAAAGTAATCCTGCTACTTCTAATCAGTACCCTGAGGATTAAGCTTTTCTCCTGTCTGTAGTCCCTGCATTAATCATCATGGAACTTTTCACATAGTAGCTGCTCAGTTATCATTTCTTGAATTGAATTCAAATATCTTTCAAAAAACAACCAATTGGGGTGCATAAATAAAAATCAAACCAAGAATATTTTGCCTTGTTTGAGGAAAGCTGATCGGCAACCCTATAGCTCTTTACCAAACTCCATCTGGGGCATCTTAAATGTAAGTCCCTCAAATATTAATCTGTCCTGGTTATAACAATAAGATTCATGCTCTTCAATGGCTTGGTTTGCATCTCCCTCGATAAAATCTGAAACGTGCTGGAGAGGGGTCACTGCTAAAGTGAATTAATAGACAGGAGCCCTGAGAGTACTAGGTGGGGCAATAGTCCGCCTCACTGATATTTAATGTCAGGAAATTTCCAGGTGGTCTATTGTGGTTGTTTGTTTTGCTTTCTCCTACACTGTAGTTTGATGTTCAAGAGGATGAGCTTTGTAGCTAGTCAGCTTGGCTTTAAATTTGAGCTCTGCCACTTATAACTAGCTGTTTAATGTTGGTGCACGTTATCTGACATTCTATACCTCAGTTTCACCATTTGCAAAACAAGAATAATATAATACGTGCTGCGGGATTTCTGTGAAGATACAGAGTACCTAGAAAGGAGCCTGGAATATAATTCTGGTGCCTGGAATATAACAAGTGCTCAACAGTGTGAGCTACTACTGCAGGAGAATTCAAATCTGCAGAATCCCTGAAACAGAACTCAGGCATAGCTACTGTTATCATAGAGAGGAACATACGGTATCATATATAAACCAGGCCAGCTGGGACAGGTCAAAGTAAAACTATGGAATTACACTCTTCCCTAAATCCTGGTTGGGAAATGCTACTCTAGACTTAAGGAGGTGTGTTTGTTTGTTTTTGGTAAAAAATAACTTGTTTGAAACAATTTCAAATTTTCTTAACAAAATCTTTTTGATGATACAAAGGGCTGTTTTGCATTACTTTCCTTTCCACAGTTTCTCCAATCTACATATTGCTAGGGTGGCAGACACTGAGAATATTCACCAATATCAACATTCTCTACTTCCTCCTGGGTCCCTAACTATCCATTTTTCCAATCTTCCTGTAGGTAGGTGTGGTACATGTGACTCAGTCCTGGCCAACAAAATGTGAGTGGAAGTGATGTGCACTTCCTGGGCTAGACCTGGCCCAACCTCTCTTTCCCCATGGACCAGCTTGAATGGCAAGGACTCAGGAGGAGGGAGCCACAAGATGGAAGGAGCCTGGATGCTTGAATAACTTTCTGAAGCAGACTGCCCCTAGACCCCCAATCTGCACTGAACTCTACAAAGGGAAAAAGACATAGTAATAAGCCACTGGGGTTTTGGAGTTGTTTATATAGAAGGACCTGTTACTCTAATTAATACAGCTAGGTAAAGCTTTGTTAATTATTGTTTGGCAGATCAGGTTTGCTTCCAGAATAGTTCTTTCTCTGTTAGATATTGGCAACATGTATACTAATAAAACACATTTCACAGATCCCTTCTGCTTTAGTCTCTTTTACCATCATCATGATCACTGGATACAATCTTTCAACCATACCAACAAAACACATCCAGGTGTATCATCTGATCCTGCTGGATGTCTCTTGAGAGGTCATGTCCTTTGCATTGTGTTACTTGAAATCTTAATGCAGATCTCTATGCAGAGCTGGCCAAAGTATCTCTCTTATTGTGCACTTAATTAATCATTCACCATCTCAGAGAACTCTTTTATAATTACCTCAAGCTCTAAGGAGTTTACCGATTTAAAACTGTCAGGTAAAAATTAACAGCTATCAGCAAACAATGATTACATTTATTTATAATTGATTACATTTATTTATAATTTTAATATAGCTCCTTCTAGCAATCTTTTAGTAGCCCATGTGTTTAATGTAACCACATTTTTTTTTTTGGTATTAAAGTCACAAACACAATGAAACATAAATGGAATCTTTTATGATTACTGTCTCTAGCCTCTTGGGATGAATAAGCCAAGTTAGTATAGCTACCTTGGGTTTTCACACCGTCAACAACCTTCTGAAAGTTTCTATTCTTGCTTGGTAGCTCCTCCTTTCTCTCTTCTTTTTCTTTAATGGTTTTAGTGCTCACTACAATTATAGTTTTTATTTGCTATTTTATGGCCTGATTTCATTACCAGACTGTAATTCCCATGAAGGCAGAGCTCATATCTGTTTCTGTTCACCCAGTAAATATTCACTGAATGCCTATTATCAGGCACTGCTCCAGGAACAAGAGAATTAAACATAAATTAGGACATGGTACCTGGCCTCAAAGTGCATAGTTTGTGGAGGGAACAGGAAAAAGCCTATAAGTAATATATGTATATGGGATGAGTGCTATGTTATACTTCTCCCTTCATGCTTCCTTGGTTTTTGGTGGTAGTAGGGGCTGCCTATCTACCTCATGATAGCCCATCTGCCCGAACACTGCCTCTTTTGCATTCATATGGGTGCCAAAGTAACCATATTTGTATCACATGGCTCGGTCCCCTGGGCCACAGTTGCTTAGGTTACAGTAGACTTTTGGCCTATGCTAACTCAACCAACTTCTCTCTTCTGAGAGGGTGGAATTGGAACCGAGAGAGTCTAATTCGGCCTGAGGTCTCCAGTTGAGCTGAAAGAGGACATATAACCTAGGGCGCTAATCGGCCACAGTCTTCTGCCCGGTGGGCAGGGATGCTGAGAAAGTTCGTCTAGAGGGAGAACAGCAGCAAGTCATAGAAAGGAGGGGAGAGGAGAGAGCTTATGGGCTGAGAAAGACAAGGAGCCCACTTCCCATTCTGGTTCTAGTCCCTTATTCCATGAGACACCCCTACTTCTTTTAGCTATTCATTGTTGTTCTTGCTAAACTTATCTTATGTGAAGTTTCTTCTGCTTTCAACCATCTCATAACTGAGAGATTTCTAATATTAACATGAAATATTAATAGATTCTATTTAATCTCATTCATTTTTATAGCATAAGATATATGGGTTACTTCCCAAAAAAATGTCACTGTTTTCTTATGTTATAAATAATGCCTCTGTTGGATTTCAATACTTAGGAATTCTAACAATGCTTCTCAGGTGCTCGCCGAGAGGTTTCCCACTTTCTGGTGATTTTATAATGCAGACCCATTCCCATTCAAGGGCAGGACATCAAAGCCCAACATTCTTTAAACTCCTGTGAAAAACACTATCACATGTGTATACCAGCATTTGTGGCTAGTTAACATTCAGGGGAGAAAATAATTCTTCTTATAAACATCAATGGTGTATTTGTGCTCATATACAAAAAGGCTTTGATAATGAATGCTTTGATTTCAGCTCAGCAGTTGATCAGCTAGCCTGATTAACAACTGTTAACTGGAGACACCAGAATCTGAACACACCTAAAATACATGGTTTTAGGGGGTGTATGCTCTAGAGATTTCAGTATCAGCACACCCACAAACATTTGCTACTTTTAAAGTGCATTCTTTTCATCATTCATCAGAGATATGCCAGGCACTGTGAATGCAAGGGGAGGAAGCTCTGTCCTAAATGAGCTCACAGTTTACTGGGAAAGAAAGATGAGGAAACAGGAAACCATATGCCCTCCGATAGGTGCCATGCCGGAGATACCAGCATGGAGGAGCGGCGTCTACTCCATCCTGAGCCAGGCCTTTGAGGTGAATCCAAGAGAATAAGAGGAGTCAGGCAGCGTCAGAGCAGGGGCAGGGACAGGTTTGCTAAGAGATGGGAGCACGTGATGCTCACGTACAAGGTGGAGACGTGAGGGAGAAGAGGGTCTACGTGCCAGCCCCCAGGAGTCCTGTAATGAAGCATGAACAAGATGCTTCGGGTAACTGACTACATTTTCCTCCAGAGCTATGGTTTCCAGTGCTTTTCATGTGTTCTGATTACTCTGGAGAAAGGAAGTTTGATTCAGTTCAAACAATATTTACTGAGGATTTAGTAAGTTGTAGGGACTGCTGTAGGTCCTGGGACCACAAAGATGAGTAAGACTGGGGAATAGCACTTGTCAAGAAGCTCAGCCTAGTGGGGAAGACAGAGGCACGGTATCTAAGTAAAGACAGCACAGAAGGGGCAAAAAAGCCTGAAACGAGTCCTCGAGAATGAGTAAGAACACACTAGCCAGCTTAACAACAGTAAGCATTTCAGACACAGGGGAGAACATAAATAAAGACAATCACGTAGTATAATATTGTAATAACTATGTATGGTGCCAGGGGGGACTCAACTTACTGGGGGGGATCAATTTTGTAAGTTCCATACATGTCTAACCACTATGCTGTACACCTGAAACTCATATAATATTGAACGTCAACTGCAATTGAAAAATAAAAACAAATTTTTAAAAAGGCATTGCCAGGAAAAAGGACCAGGGCATGGGGAGAGAACAAACCTGAGAAATATCTAGGAGGCAAAACAACTGAGATGTGATTATTGGGAGGGAAGGAGGGAGCTGGTCTATTTTGACTGCAGGTTTTGGTTTGAGAGGAAGATCCATTGTGGCAGGGAATACGGGAGGAACAGCTGATTTGGGAAGAAATGGGTCATGCTGAAGCTGCAGCACTGCCACGTCCAAGTGGAAAGGGGAGTATTAAGAACAAGATTACGTCTAGGGATCTCACTCAGCAGCATAAAGTGGGGGTGGGAGCTGAAGCCACGGTAATAACTGAAATGACACAGGAAAAGTCAGTATAAGGGAGGGCAACTGGCCAGACGCAGAATCCTAAAAAAGAGTATTATAGTGTGGGTAGAGGGTCAAGAAGCTCACAGAGGAGATGAAGGAGGGAGCAATGGGTTTCTAGGAGAATAAAGTAGGCAAAAATATTTTTAAATGTTTTTATTATTTTTTTGAGAGAGAGAGGAAGGGAGAAGGAGAGAGAGAGAGAGAGAGAGAGAGAGAAACATCCATGTGAGAGAAATGTCGATCTGCCTCCCACATGCATCCCCATGAGGGAGAGTCTGAAACCTGTGCATGTGCCCTGATCGGGAATCAAACTGGTGACCTTTTGGTGCAAAAGATGGTGCTCAACCAACTGAGCCACACTGGCGAGGGCAATAGGCAAAAATTTTAAGTGAAGCAGAGACCCAGTAAGATAGGAACTGCAAAATTTTGAGATGTGCAGATTGCTGGAGACATTTTCCGGAGAGGTGCTGTTGGAGTGTTGGAAGAGATGAGGCTGCCCTAGGGGAGGAGAGAATGGGAGAGAGGACGTGTCCCCGGGTACTCAGACCACTCTTTTAAGAAGGCTGCTTAGGAAGGGGAAGCGAGAGAAGGGACATCTGCTAGATGCCGGACAATCTCAATCTCTCTCTCTCTCTCTCTCTGTGTGTGTGTGTGTGTGTGTGTGTGTGAGAGAGAGAGAGAGAGAGAGAGAGAGAGAGAGGGAGATCCATCAATCATTTGAAAGGGAAAGACAGAAAGACATGAGTGGATTTCTAGGCTGAGAGGAAAGCCATAGAGATAGAGACTAATGATACAGTGAAGAAGACATAACTGAAGAGAAAGATCTTGGTGGAGAAAGCTGTCCTAATTATGTACTCTATCTGAACACATTTTAGCTTTTAATTGTCAAGCAATATATGTTTCCAGGTCAGGCACCTGTGCAAAGCAGTAGTGCCAGGCACGGAACATTGACACGGGGCTTGGAACAACACCAGAGAGTGCAAGACAAATTCTAGTTCTTACCTGAAGGTTTTTTACATGCTCGATAAAACCCTACAGGAGGCACATAGGTAGTGAGATTAGAAAAAGCGCACTCCCTCATTCAGCATCCCCTGCAGTTCTGGGATAAGCAGTGAAAATGCCCCCAGTCCAGGGCACTGCAGTCACGACACAAAGTGATTTTCTTAGGCTGCAAAGGAGTCAGATCTGAGTTTGAGCCTCAGCTTTGCTTGAAATTAACTATTGGCTTTGGGCAATTACTTTGCTCTTGGCCTCAGTTTCTTCCTCTATAAAACTATAGGCCAGACGGCGAGGCTTAAGCAAGTTCACAGGCATGAAAGTGCTCTGTAAAACAGAATGCTCAATGCAAATATATGCTGCATGATGCACATACAAAAATGTTGTTTGAAGTCTGAAAATTGGACAAATCTGGAAAAGATTGGTCCTTGATTAGTTTTTGTTGCTGTTGTTACCATTGTAAAGACATATCAATACAAAGAAAAGTAAGTATTAAAACAAAGACCTTCAGCTTTCACTGATGATTAATTCCTTTGGGTTTTCTCGTGGGCTTAGGAGCCTGAGAAGGAACCAGAAGGTTGGGTGTTGAAAGACAAGTACAAATTAGTTACCACAGGCACCAGGGGGTGGCGGGGGAACAACGTGCAGCAATGGAGACTATACAAATGAGACTCTAATGCACATCCTAATGGTTAAGGGTGTTTTAGTCAAGACAAACCCGAGTTCAAATCCTGACTCAGGCACTTGTTAACCACAACCCCTTCGACAATCCAACGCCACCAAGCTTCAGTTTCCTCATTTGTAAATTGGGATAATAACATCTACCCTTAGAATGTTGTTATGTTTGAATACCACATTTATGTAAGTCCGTGTGTATGTGTGTGAAATTCCTGGCATACTGTAAGTGCTCAATAAAGGTAGCTATTATATCGGGTCTTCTGTTCCAGGCTTCACAGAACCTTGTATCGTTTTTCCACATAGCTGTTATTTATTGACATTAAGAGCTTTACAGGTGCAGTGTTATCTAAACATGTATGTTTAAAGTATAAAATCTAGCCTGACTGATGTGGCTCAGTTGGTAGAGCATCATCCTATGCACCGAGAGGTCACCGGTTTCATTCCCAGTCAGGCACATGCCCAGGATGCAGGCACGTTCCCCAGTAGGGGATGTGTAAGGGGCAACTTATTGATGGTTCTCTTTCATCGATGTTCCTCTCTCTCCCTCTTACTTCCTCTCTAAAGTCAATAAAAACATATTTTAAAAAACATATTATGTCACTTAAACTTTAAAACTCTGTAAGAGTAAAAACTATCCATTTTTCTCTGGATCCTCAGGGTATGAAGTACCTGGCACAGAGTGGTTACTTAAAGAATATCTGTTGAAGGAAGAAAGTGAAGGAGAGAAAAAACAGGGAAGGAGGGTGGATGTTAGGAGCTACTAACTCAGGTGATATGAAATTCAAAACAGAAGAATGGAGACAAGGCATCTCTGAGCTACTAAATGTGATGAAGGCTTCTTGTACAAAGCCACCTTCTTATGCTGATGTGACTTATATTTACTCCTCTGCACTCTGATATAATCTTTCTCTCCATCTGACAAGTGGTAATGGACCAGCTATATTTCAAGTTTGCTAACAAAGACTGCCTAAGGTAAACATTTGTTGCTTTACAAAGCAAACCATGCCATTTAAGTTTTAGGCTATTTAATGATAAGCGCCTCAGATCCAGTCCCACTGACACTCTGTAGTACAGCACAGAAGTACTTCTGACTCAAATCCAGCTGTATTTAGAACTCTTTTCACACTGCATCATTCAAGCAGATGTGGGGACAGCTGTTGCTATTCTTTCCTAGAATCTTACTGAGAGGAAGATTTTAGTAATGTTTTTAAAAATAAATTACACAGGTGTTGTCTGAGTCAATTAGCGCATTAGCTATATAAAGAATATGTACAAATTAGGCTCCCTTTCCACAAGTTCCAAGATGGGAACAGGGTTTTCACTGTTTTGATTAGTCTACTTACATTTGGATATACAAAGTTATTTTTTTCATAAAACAAAAAGTTCTCCCTGGACTTTCGTTGTTGTCAGTAGTTATTCTAATATTATCACAGAATAAAGTGATGGAGAAAGTCGTCTAGATTCAGATTCAAGTAGCAATGACATGGTGCAGAAGCTCTGTAAGTGCTTCCATACCCACTATGTCATTTTCCCCCAGAGATTTAAAGTTAACCAAAGCAAACCTGAATGACAGGCCTTCAAAAATGCGAGAAGTCAGAGAGACAGCTAAGAATCCTAAAAACAACTGAATCCAAGTATCTTGGGATGGTGCAGAGATCTCTGTTCAACAGTCCTACATAAAGATGAACTCTCTCCAGTCCTGCTTCCTTAGTCCTGAAACAAGGACTAATGGACTAGCTGGTCTCAAGATCCCAGGCCACTCTGCTAGACTCTCTCATGCCCTGAAGTAAACAACAGCCTTGGCTTTGCATCTGCTTGTCACTCTAAGTTTTAGCCAGTATGGAACTCTTTGAATGCAAGTCAACTAACGGAGTTGTGAGAGTCAAGGAAATATCTCACGTTTATGGGGTATTTTTTAACAAAGTGGGAGTATCCAAAAGTAAAATTTTTACACTCTGAATTTTTATTTTAGTTATCCTAAAGCCAATAATATTCCAATGGTGTGCTATGGATCAGGGAGCCTGAGTCAAAACTGAGAGATAGGCAAAACTGGTATAATCATAAAATTATAGCAAAACCCAAAACTGGGTCTACATGTTGATTGTGCTGTGTCTCGAGGGCCATGGCCCCTCCCTATGCTGTTATATTGACAGCCGCCCCCACCATTGAGCAGTACTTTTCATATTCATATTATCTTATTTTACTGATAAACTGGAGCTAAGAAATTTCCAGTTGGGCACAACTAGTAAGAGAGGCAAGATGGTGCCTAAACATAGTTCTCTTGATTCTAAGTTCAGTGCTTTCTTAAAAACAACAGTAGCAGTGGTGGTTAATAATTACATGTGTTTACTGTGTCAGGCATTGTGCCAACAGCTCTACATAGGAGGTTATCTTATTTCATCACCATTATAACTCAATGATGTAGATATTACTATTCCCATTTACAGATGTGGAAAGTGAGGCCAGAGAGGTTACCTAATATGCCCAAGGTCAGATAGCTATTAAGCACAATCAAGATTCAAATTCAGGCAGTTTGCTTTTAGACTTGCTAGAAAACAATTATGCTAGATGGCCTTCTTATAGCGCAAAGCTGCTCTCATCACAGTTTCCATCCACAATTTAGGTGACAGTATTTTCAAGAAGAGTCGTCCAGGGCTGCCTAACATGGCTCTACCCTGGAGCTTCTAGCCGTGTGTAACCAAGGCGGCTGGTGTAAGGGCACCCTGCTCTCACACAGCCAGTGTAAACACTGAGGGCACAGGCTGTACAGCGTCAGCCCCGGGGCCCAGCACAGTCAATTATGCGTAGACAACGCATAGTAATTCTGTGCTGAACGGAAGTCAGTGGAAACGACTGAGTCTTCATTGATGTAGACTGAAGTACTGACTTTCTCAGGGTTATGTCTGTACTTTAACATTAGGAGACAAAAGCCTGAAATCAAAGGGGAAATCAAGGGAGTTAGTGGAGCCAAGGTAAATACATGCCCCACCAACCACATGGGGCATGCAGACAGGTTTTGCTCAGCTGCACGTGGCTTTTAAATTTTCAATCAATAGCCAGTATTTCAAAATTAAGACATTTCATTAAAAAATCCAAACTTCCAATTTCTCTAAGAAAAACTAGAAGATATGATACTAAACAGGGCACCTGCTCTCTAGATCACCAATTTCAACAGAACCAGTTTTACCTATTTTTTCCTCTTTGGCCCCTACAGGATGGTGAATTTGCGAACTATGAGTTGGAGAGAGAGTGCAGGAAGATCTGGAAGAGCCTCAGAGCCTTCTGAGATTCTCGAATCAGTTTTAACAAACCCAACAGCGTCCTCTGCCAGCCTTGCTACAGCACACTGACATTTTAGTCATTCAGTCACTGAGCTTCCTTCCATTTTTGCCTCAGACGAGAAGATAAACCAACAGCTCCCTCTCAACTTTGCTGTCTCTGAAACTAGAATGTCTCCAGCATTAAAGCACTACTATAAAGATGAACCACTGGGCGAGTGACCTTTCACTGGCTCCAGGTCAAATGACCCAGGCTGCTGTTTTGCAGTGCTCTGTGCACTTTGGGCAAATAGCTACTCTATCTCACACACGTTTTATGGAAGAAAGGCTGTCGCTGGCAAAAACTCTGAATCTTTTGTAAAGCCATTTTAATCTGCTTATAACTGTCCTGAGAGTTGTAGCAAAAGTTGACATTTGCATTGATCGACCCCTTCTGGGTAGGTGGGCAGGGCTTTCTTCCTGAAAAATCCTGTGGTCTCTGCAGCTGTGCTTCTGTTCAGGAAGACGGGAGGTTTGAGGGGCAGCAGCCCGGGAGGCAAATAAGCATTTGAGAGAGTCTTAAATTACTCAATTAAATAGGTCTATTCAATCCAAATATAGTTCCAGATGAACCACAGCAGGATAAAACGAGATTTCCCTTACTAAATTTTGGATTTTATAATGTAATAAAAATATTTCTTTAATTAGTCAGTGAATTGCTATTGAACTTTCTGAAATAAAGAATCTGTACACATTTAAATGCTTTTTTTTCTGTCTGGATCCCAGACAAAAAACTAAAAAACATAGAAGGGACCAAATACATTGCTAGAATTACCCGTTTGGTATCACTTTATATTATTTCAGCTAGACTTCAAATAGAGACTTATTTAAAATGAGGTTAATAGGATCATTTCTAAGCACGATTTATTTTGTTTTAATGCTGTTTATGATGATAGGGAATACGCAGTTTCTTTCACTGTTAAAAAAATTCCTGCTTGTTAGAAAGTCTGCCGTCAACTCAGCTTTACTGCTTCAAATAAGCAGTTTGCACACAGAACAATAAAACTGTTTAATGAAAGAACATAATAGGCTTAGCAGATGTTGCAATCATAGAACATTTTAAGTAAATGGTTTTAAAAGGACATATCATCAGTTTGGAAGAGTCTGGGAAAACCAAATTCAGTTGATGAATTTCTGCAGGCTGTCTCTGAGGAAATATTTGGGCCTATTTTTCTCTAGGAGAAACACAAGACTAAGTTTACAATGAACCAACTTCCAGCACAGGTGGCCGCAAGGAGTATAACTCTTTAACTGGGTCCCATCACCTGTGTTCCTGCTTGGGTTGTTAATAAAGACATCTTGATGGGTTCTTCAAAAAATATCATCTTTACCATTTGTTTGCTGACAGCTTTTGGGGTGTTAAAGAAAACTGTTGCTTTCTTAGCAAAAAGTCCTTCAACTGCAACTAGATGAAGACATAAAGATGGTTCCTGCCTGCAAGGAACCTATACTCCAGCAGGAAAACAAATGACAAAACATATGCTCATTGCGATAGAGGTCAAGCCATTTCTTGCTAATTTATAGATAGTGTAAAAGACTGTACTGGGTTTACTATGTCATTTCTCTGCTAATAAACAATGCCACCTTCAGAAGGACAAACTTTTTAAGGATGAAAAACGGTGTTAAAATTTTAAAATGTAGTCTACCTACCGAGAAGACAGGCAAGCATGCAAAGAAGCTGACATTTTAACTGTGCATGCTTATTTCCTAACAACAAAGTCGGGTGATGTACTTGATTATTTTAATAATTTATAAGTTACAATTTAAGTCTGCTTAGTGTTTCAATTCTTAGTTTCAAAACAAGAGGAAGAATTAAAGCAGCAATGTTCTCAGCTTAATGCATCAAAAAGATGCCTTATGACCTGTAAATGCCCTAACCCTAAACATGCAGTAAACAAGTTCTAGCAGACTTTACTTACTCCCGTCTGCTGATGTGATTAATTAGTACTCTCACTTAGCGCAATGCTTGTATTGAAACATACTCCACCACAAACTGATTTGTGAGAGAGGTCTTAAGTGTGGTCAGTATCATCCTGAAATAACAAGACCGGTTTCCCATGGACGTTGCTCTTCCGACAGTGGCAGAGAAAATGTTAATGTCCCGGCTGCCACGATCAACCATTTGTGATATATATGGGGAAGGAAAACAACCCCTGACGTATCTCATGTTCCATCTGTGCTGACTGCCTCGGGCTCCCATGTCTCTCTCAGCTCCCAGGTGCACTGAACCACATCTATCAAAATATTTACCCCAAAAATAGCTTTGTAATAAGAGTGGAATGTCCTTTTTGATGATCTCTTTTGAAAAATACCTATGTATTTAACTGGCAGTTTTAAACTTTTGGAGATAGGAGATCACATGAACCTACTTATTAAAAAAAAATCCAAAATTCCCTTCATGGTTGTTCGAGTTGATACATTTTAATCCCTCTACAAGCACACAATGGATTTAATATGCTTTACAGTTCCACCTCTGGCTACAGTTCTGCCCTCCAGCTGAGTGTGCCTCCATTCCAATCCCATCATTTCAAGTTGAACTTCCTAGGTGGTTAGTAGGGAGACAAGATTAGGTATGAACCTTCAATAGAAATGGCATCCCAACATTACATATAGCTAGTGAAAGCTATGAAGGTCAACAGCAATTTTTGAACAGGTTAAAGTGAATATCAGCTTCAGGGACTGCAATTTATATTATAGAATGAAAAACAAAAGAACATCCAAAAAAAAAGGGAAAAACTCTTCTGACTGAAGCAAAAGCATACCAAAAATCTACCTGGTAATTACTCAATACTCACGGTTGAGGAAATAACTTGACCATACAGTCCACATGGCCACTGCATAATCAGTACCTAAAACAATGGTTCAGCACTTCGGGTCACCCGAATGTGAAGGGCAAGTGGAAAGGTCAGTTCCAGCGAGCCTGGCAAAAGCAAACAGTGTGCGTGCTCCCATTCCTGGCGGGGCATCCCTCTGCTTCATCTGCTTGAGCACTCTGCCCTCAGGGCTTCCATGTCACCCCCTCAACCTCCTACCCTTGGAAGTAACCAGACAGGGTGGCAAGTAAACCTGAAAGAAGGGCCAGGACAGAGAGTTTAGGTGGCCCTTACTGGTACCCCCGAAGGCCCCAAAGATTGCTTAATATTGGCAGGAATGTGGCACTCATTCTGCATAAATGGGGAGAATTCCCTTAACTCTTTTTATAAATTAAATTAAATTTTTAAAAAGATACCTACATATATCTATGCTTCCTTTCCTCCATAACAAAGAGCACCATCATTTAATTACAATCAATTAAAATCCAAGCTGATGTTTCTTGGGCTATGTGCACAGCATTGGGAGCCCAGGAAATTTATTTTTAAGAACTCAAGTATGTTTCTTTTTTGGAGTACCCCTCCCCAACATCATATCAAACATATTAAAAGCTGTATTCATAACCCATGTTAAAAATAATTTTATGGCCACAACATTTTTGAAAGCATTTTTGTATTTTTGTTTTTGAATTTATTTGGCTACTAGTTACTCATTTAATTTGTACTTTGCTATGATCTCTCAGTAATCATTGCTAAATTTAACACTTAATGGAGATGACAAAATATTTGGTTTTAGATCTGTTTGCTTAACACTTATTTTTGATCCTGAACTTCTTTGTGTATCATAGCCAATAATTTTTCTTTTCAGATCAACATTTTTGAGGTTCTTGAAAAGCACAATATGACTTAGTCATTGGGCCCCTAGTGCCTGATGAACACTACGATGGCTTTGGCTGTAATAGCTAGAGAGGCGATTTGAGAAGATGCTGCTTTCCTCACGAACTGGCAGAAAAGACCCGGGGTGAGCACAGCAGGAGGGAAACCTAGGGGAGGGAGACGATGGCTGACAGAACCCATGTCACTGAGTTCAGGCTCAGCAGAACAGCAGACAGGATATCTGACCATTCAACAACCACTGTGTGTGTCCAACAGGGGACACAGATAAAGAAAGCACTTTCCTCTTCCCTCAAGGAATTCATAACCTAGTAGGGGAAATAGGACTTAATATAGGATGTGAGGCAGAGTGTGAAGACTGTTGTAAGAAAGACCACAGAGCTGTCACCAGAGCTACCAAACTGTATACTGGGGTTAGGGTGTGTGTGTGTGTGATTCACACTGTCGTCTACGTGAATGGAGCCCCATGCTGTGTGGTGCCATGGTCATGGCTGAAGGGACAATAAAAGTCTTTCTAGAAGAGATGGCGTTTGAGCAAGTCTGTGAGAGACAGGTCTGTTCTGCCACTTACCAACAGAGCAACGTCTCTGAGCTCCCATTTGCTTGCCTATAATACGAAAAACAACACTGACCTCACTGGGTTATTAGGAGGAAACAAAAAGATGTATGTGCAGTACAACACCTGTGCTAAGTCCCTCTTCCCCTCCTTCCTTCCTTCTTTATTGGAATGTTCACTGAGCTTCCACCTTGGGTCAGACACCCAACTGGGCACTGCATGTGCGATAAAGAACAATAGCACGGGTTTGCCTTCACGGAACACACAGAATGAGGTGATCCCTCCAGAGTGTGATGGGGGAAGGAAGCCAAGTAGAAGAATTCGTGTGAGCAAAAGCAAAGAAAAGGTGTGTGCAGAAAACAGCTGTCCAGGTTTTCGGAAAGAGGGTTTTAGGGAGTTACTCTTAACTCTGCTCCTGTAGTAACGCAGATGAGTGGGAAAACTGCACAGCAACAGCAAGTTAGGGCCAGAACCCAGTGGCAAATAGGTTTCTCCTACTACCTCCACTCTCACCACCGGGGATGGCTTTCTGGAAGGCTGCACTGAGAATGAACTCATGGCTGTCTGTCAGTGCCGGCCTTGGGCACTGGAGGGGCTGGGGGGGAGGCATGAATAAGGGATCCGGCAATCTTTGTCTAAATGAAGTTGAGCAGCCTGCCTTTGTGAAAAGCATGTCTGGAAGAATCTGTGTCATTTCTTCAACAGAGACCTAGAGCACTAGAGCAGAACAGAAGACCCGGAGGGGGAGGCAGACCTCGGGCTGGCTGAAGCGCAGCAGGCGCCCAGAGATCAAAGGCATTTAGGGTGGTGGCAACTGCACTAATGAAGTGGCTTAGCTCAGACTTCATTTTGGGCTGAGTCACCAAAACGAGGCCAATGAATTGGAAAAATGAAAGAGGTTGAATTTTGAAGGCACAGAGCCCTGTGTTCAAATTCCACCTTTTTCAATTATTAGTTTCTTACGCTGCCTAATCTTTCTGAACCTTAGTTTCTCTTGGTAAAAAATACATGTTAATATTTGCCTCACAGAATTGTGGGAATGATTAAAAATACTGGATCGTACTTAAAAACAATAACTAGTACTTCTCCTCCTGCTTTCCTGAATAACTGCAGATCCATACACAGAAAATTTTGTAGGTCTAGAGAAAAGGAATACAAAATCTGAGGAATTCAAGGGTAAATATCCAGTATGGCTTGGGCCTGGCAGCAAAGAGAAAATGCAAATGATGAGATGCAAGGAGATGAAAATATTATGGCTCTAAAATAGCTGCCTAACTGAAAAGAAAAGCTTGACACACAACTCTGAAAGCAGCTAGTTTTTAAAAGCCTTTAAAAAATTGAATAAACTAAACTTCCAATCATTAAGTAGACAAGTATTTAAAATAAGATTAACACAAGGAACTTTCACTGAATTCTCAAAAATCCTGTTCTGCTAATTTACTTTGGAGCCCCTTCATTTTTAGTCAATAAGTTTTTCTGCTTTGAAATCCTGAAGGCACAAAGCTTTCCTTTGCACTTGGGACCTCCAATCGGTCACACAGTATGGGTTGAGCTTCACCTGTATTATGGAGGTGAGCAGGAAGTGGGGTGTAGAGCAAATATGCCTTTCTTAAACAGTTTGAGAGGCCCTTGTCTCAAAAGCTCTGGAAGTCCTCTGAGAATGACATCATCATTGAGGTGAATCATCAGCAAGACATTCCACCTTGCAAAAGGAGAGGTACCTGAGCACAGCATGAGTTATGCTGAACAGGGAAGAGGCGCCTGGTACGGGTGCTGCAGAAAACCTGGGCACCTAGCTAGTGCCAGGTCCCATCATGAGACATGGAGATGATCACGAAATGACCACATTCATGAGATCTCAGGATTCTAAACATATAATACAGCAACCCAACTTCACAGGTACAGAACCCAGGTCACGGGAAGGGTACCAGTTGGCCCCAGTCTGCATTCTAAGCCAGGAATGGGGCCAGAATTACGAAACTGATCTCCAGTTTACCCTTCACGTCTTAGCCCACTCTACAGAACTGAAAGACACACTTCAGAGGACAACCTGATGAATCACAATCATATTGTGGCATAAAAAAATAATTAAATAAAAACCATTCGCAACCTCAAATATGTCCATAAACTGTCCTGCTGGAAAGGTAGTTTTAAAATACACTTTCCAATTTGTTTGAACTAAAATCAAATTCAGGACGCTGTAGGAAGGCAGTTCAAACAAAAGCTAATTTTGTTTAATGAACTAACCAGGAAGGCATTGTGAAAGTATTGTGCAACTAAATG
Organism: Miniopterus schreibersii; assembly: GCF_964146895.1. Lineage (NCBI taxonomy): Eukaryota > Metazoa > Chordata > Mammalia > Chiroptera > Miniopteridae > Miniopterus > Miniopterus schreibersii. The sequence continues at coordinate 34,165,549 of NC_138117.1, read as the reverse complement.
CTTAGCTAATTACTGTGAGATCAAATAACTGTTACCATGGTTACTGCACACTGTTTTCCATAATAACTTTTATCACTTCAATAAATCTTTGTGACGCAACAAATATAAAAAGTTTACTGTAACATGACTATAATGTTTTGGAAGGCCCACACTGATGACTGCTCTACTGAAATTACCTCCTAGTATTTGTCAGTGAATAAGGGGGTGATACTGTATCTGGTTGACTCAGTATCAAAATGTTTCACCGGCTTCTTTTAATAGGCTGTAATTCCTCACAAACTGAATTTACCTGAAAAAAGAGAATGAATGAATTCAACTGAAAAAAGAGAAAAAACAAGCAAAGGGCCCTTCCAGCATGACATCCTGTCTTTGAATGAGAATAAAAGTAACAGCAACCGTTTATAAAGCAATGATTGTTACGTCCCATGCTGGGCACTTGACATACATCACATCCAGTCCTTCCCACACTGCTAGAGGATATGGACCCGCCAATGTCATCGGGCTCCTCCTGGGAGAGACTTCAACTCAGGTCTGCTAGCTCCATGTCAGTTCTCTTTCCTCAACACATAGCCTTATAAGAACTGTAAAAAAGACAATTTCTATAACAACTCTCCTTGCTGCTGTGTAGTGTTATGCCACACGAAATGCCCTGACACGACGCCTGACTGGTCCGTTAGCTGAAATGATGTCACAGGGCCACTGGAAAATGGTCCCTTTCTCTGGATGTACTGGAGTTGAGACCTGGTTATATTACTATTCCCAGTCCCTCCATATGCAGGGACACTATCACTCTCATTTGGTCATTTTCACTCTTCCCTGTATCCTGCTTGCCCTTTTCTAGGCAAAAATGCTGAGATTTTTGAATACGCCAGATGGCAAACATGGTCTAATGAGGTAAGACTGACCGTCAACTTGTTTGGGTGTGATAAGATAAAAGAAACTGCATATTCAAAAGTCACTTCTGTCACTGCGAAGCTGTATGGCTTTGGGTAGGTCACTGAGTATCTCTCTGGGTTTTCCCATCTGGAAAATGGGGCAATAACTTCCACCTACTAACTCACAGGGATATTATGCAGATTAATTATTTAATGTCGTTGAGTTCTTTGAAGATACAAAGTGCTAAGTATAATAGTCATTATCAGAGTGAAACACACATATGATTACGAGTTATTAAAAAGCAAGACCGAAAGCCATTATCAACAGGGTACCCTACTGCAATAAAAGCAAGCGTGCACCCTCCAGGTCTGCTGTAGAAACCCAGGGCTTCCTACCTATGAAACCTGATTCATACCTATTCAGCACTGTTCCAAAGGTTTTAAGAGGCCAAAAGCCATTTCATCCTTGGTTTCAAAGATGAACAGGTAGGATTCGTCAGGGACTGAATCAGCCTTGGATGACTCAGCTGCTGTAATCTCTCTCCTGGTCGAGATAGGCAGAAGCTGACACCTCTTGTTTTTGTCCCCCATGGCCAGGGCATTTAAGCTGCAAACTTGTCCTTGGCTCTACCTGTCTCTTACTCCCTCCCATCTCTTCCACTCAACCCATTACTGCTACATCCCAACTATCTCTCAAATTCAATTCCTCCCCTCCACACCCATCTTGATAGTACCTTAAAAAAGACCCTCCTCACCACAATTACTACCATAATCTTATAACAGTCGTCCTGCCTCCAGTTTTCCCACCCCTCTTAAATATTTGTCACCCTATCCAGAATGGAATGTAATGTTGTGATCATGACTTGGTTCTGTTTAGAACAATTCAATACATGTCACGCTGTCAGGACAAAAGTCACATTCTTTAGCAAGTGACAAGGATTTGCATAAACTGTCTTCTATCTACTGCCTCCAATTCTTTTTCCCTCTCTCCTTACCATACTCTAGTCACTCTCTCTCCTTACAGCTCCCTCAGCTTACTGATACTACAACATCTACTACACTGTGTTGAAATTCTCATTACTTGTAAAGATACTAGTCTTGAAGAACACTAGAGGCAGTGACTGATTCTGACTTCAGCCTGTCAGAAAATATGTATGTATTCAATAAATGTTAAATGAATGAATGAATAAATGAACAAAGGCTTCCCGAGGACATGTTAACCAGTTACGTTAACTTATTTTGCTACAGTCTCTGCTTGGTAAAGGCTCTTGGGAAATTAATTTGATGGATGTTTTTAGCTACAGATGATGATGACTGATACAGGATGTCTTGTTATTTAGACTCAAGTGAACCAAATTATCCTTTGCAATACATTCAACGATTCAAGTTTGCCTTTTATATTTTTAGATTTAGTCAGATTCCATGAACTATTGCCAAGAAGCAAACACTCGAAGCATATAACAAGAGTCTTAATAAGTTTGTAGAAAGCTGTGATCGTGGAATGTACACATCTATCACAACCTCTGCTGTAAAAAACTTCTCTTCCTCAAAGTCATGATAGGGACAGAAAATAAATTAACCAAGCAGTGAGTGGAAGACAGAGGCAGGTCATTGTAAAGTGATGTGGTTTTGTGGGCTCCATAGCTATAACAGAAAAAGTGAAAGAAAACTAGCATTTTACTTCTTTGCTCTGAATGCCATTCGACATATAAAACCTAATTGGCCATGTACAAACCAACTTCTCTTACACAAATTAAAAGAGGCACACATGTGTTCATTTATTTTGGGGAATGAGCAAAGGCAGCCATGTACAAGAAGTTCATATTTTATGGAAATAAAAAAGAGAATTATGGAACTTAAAAATACATTAAAAGTAAGACATGATCTCTCCCCCAATATCTGCCAATTTAAAAAGTCTTTGAAATTGATAAAACACGAGAGATTTAAATGTCTACAAGTCATCCAGGAAAAGCATAATTGATCAAGTTAGCTTCATTTAAAGCTCACAGAATGGGCATCCAATAGAATCACCTCGTACTTTAGTTTCCTACTTTTTGACACTCTTCCGCCTCTTGGATCTCAATTTTTGTTTTCTAAGCTCAAGACAACTCCTGTGATTGCTCATCAGTTCTGATGAGCAGGCTCTGGCGCTGTTGGCCGCACCGCTCTTCCTGAAATTACTTCCTCCCCTATGGGACCTGCACCCCTCCATCTCGGACCATGCCTCCTCCGACGTTCCCCCCCCTTTCTAGCCAACGGACGCGGGTCCATCTCAGTCTTCTGTGTTGCTCCTCCTAAACCTTCAACATTCCCCTTGGATATGCAACTTCTAAATCATTCATTTTAGCATCGATCTTTCTCCCGGTCCCAGATCTGCATCCTCAGCAGCCTAAGGGGACATTTCAAAGGCTCATCACACCAGGGCCTCCAAAGACCACTTTTCCGTATGCCTCAAACAGTTCTTTTAGCTTTTTTGTATTGAATCGATCACTGCCTAGGGCACTCATGATGAAACCTTGGGGTCCTTTTTTAAACCTCTTTTTCCTAACAACCAATAGGAGTCCCAGGGACAAAGGCCCATTTCCTCTCCCACATAACTCACGGCCACCCTTTCCTTGCATTTCTAATTTAACCAACCAAAACACTGTTCAAAATACTGTTTTAACACACAAATTAGTCCTCTCCTGTGACCAGCTTCTTCTTTCCTTCATAACGTCACCAGATTAAGCTTTTTTAATATATAAACTTGTTTTGAGTATACACTTTTGTTTTTTGCATAAAAAAACTTTAAAAAAATATTAGTTTGGTTAGGCCCTCCCCCACTCAAAAGTCTTCTCCAGTCCGGTATCACCTATAAGATAATAAAGTACTCATTTCTTAACCTAGCAGTCAACTCCCTCGGCAGCTTAGTCCTGACCTTCAAGTTTCACTTCTCATAAACTGCCATAAAAATACCATATGAATGAAAGCCCCTATACATAATTATACTCACTGAAGTAAAGCAATACAAGAGCACAGGCTTAGGAAAGGGGCCCTTTTTCCTCTCTATGTGCTTAAACCAAAAGTTCAATGCCTTTGTTATAGATCAGAGTTTCTGCCCTCCCAGGGACACAGTAACTCTTACCATCTCTCCTCGGCTTCCTTAATAACACTGGAGTATAATTCCAAGGCCTAGCTCCTTGTCCTCAATTCCCTTTACCTCGACTAAGACGTAACTGCAAAGAAAAACTAAAGTCTACTACTGCTTTCCTTTATTTTACCTTCTATTTCTAATCTCAAGTTCCCAGTACTTTCTTTTTGTTGTTGTTCACCCTGAAATTCTCAAGGATGCCTGTAAATTACTCAAGAAGGCCAAGTGTAAGGAAAGTGATCATGGGACAGTTTTCTGTTCTTCCCAACCACATAGCGGGACCAATTGAAAAGCACTTTATAAAAACAAAATTCTCACCTCCATGTAGTCCTCCCATAGAAGAGGAACATGGATGGTGGTATCTTTCCTGGTTTCCGCAGACTATTTTTATTATTCAAGAAATATCACTGAAGAGCATCTGTAGGAATTTTGACTTTGTAAGACATGCAGTTAATTAAAAAAACAAGCTACATATTGTTAGATTTTAAAAAAAGAAATGCTGCTGACTCCCTCGTTGCTATTCTAATCACTATTGCATTCTACAATGTGACGGTGCTTAAAAAATAGACCTCCTCTGCCCCAGCTCATGCAGTTAACTATATTCATTTGGTCTTAATTTGAGTTAGAGAATTTAGTTTGAAGCAAGGCAGTAATTTTGTGGTGTGCCTTTGAGACAAGATTCATCCAGAAATGCTTAGAAATCAAATAATTTAAAACAGTAGAGGGTGCATAATACACATTTACAAAAAGAAATACATGGGAAGGTCATCAGGGAGTATGAAAGATAGTCTCAAATAATGGGGCTTAAGGAAATTCAAATAACAACAAAGATCAATGGATGATCAGAGACAAAGAAGCTTGGGCATTTGAAGTGGCTGTGTGGTATGCCAGAGAGAGAATATGATATGAAGTCAGAAAGCCTTGGTTCAAATGCAAGCTCTGATAGGTAACAAGCCTTACGACGGAGCACTTAACCTCTAAGACGGGGCTGGAATTAGGATGAGGCGAGTGAGGCACTGGCCTCAGGGGCAAAATTTAAGAGGGTACAAAGAAACTCACTGATCAAGATAATGAATATTTTAATGCAATGTTCTAAAAATAAAAATGAATGCCAAAAAAAAAAAAAATCATGACCCTGCCTGGAACAACTCAGCTCACTCGCCTCACCTTCCTTAATCCTGATTCTGTCGGATTCTGCATAAATTTCAATTTTTAAAAGTATTGCATAAAGTAGTATTTACCTTGATTCCCGAGTTTTTTTGGCATTCTCTTAAATGCTGCGCCCGAGGCAAGTGCCTCACTTGTTTCAGCCCAGTCCCAGCCCTGCTCCTTGTCTGCGATTTCTCATTTGTGTCAATAGTAACATTGAAAACAAAGAAACATCCCCTTCCCAGAATTGTTGTGAAGATCCAATGAGACATACGCGCATGTCGAGGTATTAAAAGAGATAAGAACATTTTTAGTATTATTATTTTAGGAAGAATTGGAAGAGGCAATGAGGCTGAAAGATGACATGATAAAAACTCCAGAAAGTAAGTCAGGCTAGTTGTTCAACTTCTCTCTCCTACCCTGTGCCAATCCTTTCTGGGCCTTTTGGTCTCTTGTGTGACTCTGAAGTGGCTTCGAGAACAGCCTGCCCTGTCCTGGGCCATGCTGCATGGACAAGTGCCATTGGGTGCAACAAACTCTAATGGGACTCAGCGGAGAATATACAGGAGGTTTCTTCTTGGAGTATCAATGTTACCTACCCTGCCAAGGATTATTTTTTGAAAGGAACATGGATGGAGGAGAAAATATAAAATAAACAGAAATGCTAAGATTAAAAAAGAAGCTTCAGTGAAATTTCACATTTGTAGTAGGCCACTTTGGGCTATGACTCAGACTTCCTGGAGTAAGTCATTCTCTTGCTTTTAGAGCTTACTCTGGGGAGAGATCAGGAGGTCCTGATCTTGGGCCACCCATCATAGTCTTGGATGTGCTTGTCCATGTGTTCATTTGACAAACATCCAGAACACCAATTATGTACCAGACACTTGGAATCCGGAGACCAATAAAGTAGAACTGTCGTTTTCAAGAAGCCATCTGTCTGGGAGTATGAAAGTATCAGAAGACCCTATACGGTTCGCTGAGACTTTCATTAATTCAAAACGCTTTCAATGAGTGTTGGATCTTAGGCACTGTTCTAGGCACTGAGGAGAGAGCAGTGAGTAAAACACAAAAATCTCTTTAGGCTGGAGCTGATATTTGAGAGGGATTCTTGAATTGGTCCAGGACTGGGTTTGCTCTAGGAAAGATCAGACCTCTTATTTCACTCTAGAGCACCAGCATGGTAGACCTAAAACTAGCAGAAGCTAAAAGTAATTTTTTAGTTTCTTCATAAGCTGATCTGTTCTATGATCCAGTAGGAATAAATGGGTATTCCAATGTCAAAGAGAGAGGGCTCCTAGAAACATTACAGAGACAAATGGACACCTCTGTCCAGATTCTTTGTGAACTTCAATTAAGATAATGGACTTTTATTTGGTCACTCTGAATTTTCAAATCAAAGTCTGGGCTTCTTGAAGACAGATGTCATCTCAGCCCTTATCCCACTCGCTGCCCACTTAGTCTGGGCACTTAATACTTGTTGATTTAATGCAGCATATGGATTGAATAATATTTTCTAAATAAGTATTGCCAGCTGTAGATATCATTCCCCCGGCTACCTCATTATGAAGTCTCTGCCCGTGGACATGTGGAAGAAATGGAAAGGCTGACTGGCCATCCTAAACGTACAGATCCAGCTCAAGGGAACAACCCAGATGCTTTCCTTCTCAACCGTTTCCACAGAGGCAACGAAATGGTCAAAATCACTCACCAGTCACAAGATTACTACTTGTCTTTGTGAAATGCCTGCTGCTTTTCAAAGCTCTTTCAAAACCACTATTTCATTTGATTCTTTCATCAATGCTATTAGTAAACAGAGTGAGCAACACCATTTCAGGGATGAGGAAATGGACACAGAACAGGTCTCACCTAAAGCCGCACAGCTTACTTGTGAGTGCAGGAAAAATACTGCACCCTCTGCGATGCCCAGCCTGTGACGGCAGACTGTGGAGCTGTGGGCATCGAGTTCCCAAGCTTCTAAGTTCCTGGCACAGGACTGGCACACAGTAAGCTCTGGCTGTCTTACTCATCTCTGTTACCCCAGTGTCCGGAGCAATATTTGGTGAATGGATGGATGAACAATGAATGGGTGAATAATAATGAATGGAGGGAAGGAGCGGCAAAACTGAAGGAAGCCTTGACTCATACTTCAGTTTTAAAGATAGCAGCTGTCAGAAAATTACATAAAACCAACTTCACAAATGCTTTTCAAAAGCTTCTACATTGCTTTTCTTACTCCCTTGCCCGATTAGCTGTAAATCAAAGTAGATGTCTTTCCCTGACCTATTTTCAAAGTTAATCTTTAAATCCCTTGGTTACAAAATTATAAGGATTAAATATTTGTTCTGTGAAAATGTATAATGGTTCAGGCAAGAAGAAATTTAAAAGTGTAAGTATACTGATTAAATTCCCAGAATTCAAGACATTAATAGAAGAGTTATATTAAAATGCTTTAAGTGAGATGAATCTCTGATGAGTTTAAGTTGCTGAAATTTCAAAAGCTACTCAAGTCATAAACCCAATTACATAAGAACAGCAAAAAAGCCAAATAAAAAAAACACACCAGAAAACAACAACGATGCTTCTATAAACAATAAAGGCTTTAAGACACTGGGTGGAGACTAAATTTGAGCACCTTGGTGTTTTCTGATAGAAAACAAGAAGTGTCGCTTTCCAGCCTCGTGACCTTGCCCCTTCCATCGTCTCCCCCGGTTAGTGAAGCTGGGGTGCGGCTCGCATAAGATTGCCCGCACCGTGTCCAGCACAACCGTGATTGTCAATAAATGTCAAACAACAAATTTGGATGATTCCACAAAAACAGCAGGTAAGGACATGACTCGGTGATGACTGAGGAGTACGCTGGTTGACTCACAAAACAGTGATTTTTCTCTGCTTCACTGAAAGGTAAATGTCCGGGTTTTTTAGCAAGAGCTCCGAACGCTTTCCTATGCAGGCTTCATTCAACACATCGCACTCCTTGGTCGATGTGAATAAGAGCATTTATCTGTAGGACATAAGACAGGTTCTGTCTTAACTTTGTGCTGTAGGGTACACTGGGAACGAAAGACTCAAGCTCTGATAGGACATGAAGGAGTGCACCTAGGTCCAAATCGGCATTCTGGGGAGGAAACTCAAGGCCAGAGAGAGCGTGAGTTAGCCCTGGTTCAACATGCACTAAGTGAGGGGCCAGCAGGACTAGAACCTAGGTCTGCTGGGGAAACAATCCGATCTGGTGAAGATGTGTGTATATATATATATATATATATATGTAAATACAGTGGTGGGCAAAGTAGGTTTACAGCTGTTAGCATGGAAAACAATACAATAATTAATATATTTGTTATTTATTTATTTTACATACAACATTGGGGATATACACATGTACGTATACACACATGTATACATCCCCAATGAATCAAAGTAACTTGTACCCGTCCTTTTGCCACAATGCTGTTTTGGTGGCGTCCTGCTACTCAGATGACTCTGTCTTTAATTTTATCTTCTTGAGTCTCTTCTGAAAAACATTTTCACATTGGGCTGATACCAGTGACTTAGCCTAAGGGATCAGACTCTCCTGAGGGAAGTCACGTTCAGGAACCCACTCCCTTCCACCACACTAACTCACCGTAGACCCATCTCCCATATTCCTTGATCTGAAACCCAAACCCAAGAGTAGTGTAAGCACGATGCGTTCCAGCTCTGGCTTTGACACTGACTTTGGCCTCTCGAAAGTCACTGAACATTTTTTAATGAAATATTTATTGAGGAACTTTTGTGGCAAATATTATGTATGTGGCACTGAATTAGGCACTTGACATAATAATAACTAATTTTTTAAAAGTAGGTACTTTGGGAACTTTATGATCTCACTGGATCCCCTAACAATCTTCCCAAAAGGATGGCACCATTACTCCTCCTACTTCACAAATAAGAAAACTAAAGGCTTAGCTTCCACATTACTTTTCCTATTTATAGTAGAGGATTCTGAGGGTTAAAGAAGCCTTATCCAGACTCTCCCTGACATAACTTACTGAGCGGCCAGGAAGTGGCAGAGCCAGGATTTAAACCCATGTCTAAATAACTCCAAAGTCCATGGTGGACACTATAAGGTACCTTCCAGATGGTCCTCAGGAATGAAATGGCTGGGAGTGTTGAAGGCAGAAAGCCCTCCGCTCTCAGCCCTCTTTGGATACTGCTTTAGCTAAACAGAGCCTAAGATCTTGGCACTCCCTGGGATGACCAGCATCCAATGGCTGGTCAATGACGTATAAGGGCCTGGCTGAAGCTTCTGTTGGGACTGTATCTTCACAGCTGCACTTCTCCCTCTGCCCAGTCCTGCCCCCTTTCCTTCCCTCCCACAGGTGCTGATCCCAAGAGCATGCCTCACAAACTTCTGCTCCCTAATCTCCACCTCAGAGTCGGTTCCTGGACCACTCAGGCGCTTCACCAGGCTGCTGCCTCAGTTGCTTCATCTATAAAAGGGAGGTTGGGTTATAAAAACCAACCTAGTTTCAGCTCCCAAACTGTAGTGTGGCATCAGCCACTTCCCAACAGCTAGCATGACAAGTGCCGAGATTCACACTCTCTAGTCTGTAAGCTGGAGTAACATTCTCTAGCCTGCCTTTACTTCTGATCACTGTTGTTCCTCCTGCCCAGAACACCCTCTTCTCCCTCCCCACACCTGGCTAAACCTTACTCACTCAAGACTCAGTCCCCTTGTCATCTCATTGAGGAAGTCTTCCTTGACACTGAAGGATTAGGTGTCTCTCCTGTGTGGCTGTGATGCCCTCTACATATCACTGTCATCGTACTTTGACATTGCTTCAAAATGGCTTGTTTATGTGTCTACCTTCTTGTTTTGGCAACAAAACGTAGTGGCTTAGCACAACAGTCATTTATTTGCTCATGAATCTGCAATTTGGGCAGGGATCGGTGAGAATGGCATGTCTCTGCTCCACACAGCACAGTGTCGGCTGGGAGGCCCTCCCAGAGCTGGAGAAGCTGCTTCCAACATGGCTCAGCCAGGGAGCTGACAAGTGGGTGCTGGCTGATGGTTCCTCTCCACTGAGGTCTTTCCCCGGCCAGTTTAGGCTTCTTCACAGCATGGTAGCTGGGTTCTAAGAGTGAGTGTCCCCAAGAGACAGGAAGTGGAAACTGCTAGTTTCTGAAGGTCTGGGCCCAGAAACTGAATAGACTTCTGCCAGTCTATTGTCAGGAAGGCACAGAACCCACATTCAAGGGGAGGAGGAGGAGCCCCACCTTCGATGAGAGGAGTGTCAAAGAATTTGGGGGGCCATGTTATAAAACCACCACACTTCTCTACTGAACTATGAGCTCTTTTTGGACTCATGAACATGGCATGTGTCTGCTGAATAAATGAATCCACTTCTGCACCAAACTGCCTACACAGCCTTCACAGTGTCAATCGGTCACTTGCACCAAGGAGGTTCCAGACAACTCCGCCACATCAACTGGCAAGAGGATTAAGGCTCAAAGACAATCAGACTTAATGTCTTATAGCATTTTAGAAATGGGAGGGATTTATGAGATAATCGTATTAAAATCCTTTATTTTACAAAAAACAAAACAAAACCCATAAAACAAACAAACAAAAACCCTGAGATATATAGATAAAAGGATATAGCAAAGAATCTATATGGGTCAGTTATATAAAAAATTACAATGACTCAGAATTTGCTACACGTGGGAAGAATATGCTATTTATCTGCTCAGTTTCTTTTAGCAAGTCAGAGCTAACTAAACTTCAGAATGTGAGTGATGAGTACTGCTAATTTTCTTTCTTTTAAAGGGGGACACTATTTACTTTTGCAAATGGAGTCCCATTTACAGCTATCATGGTAATTCAACAATCTGATGATGCACTACATGTCCTGGTAAAATGTTTTGAGGCACATTGATGACTAAAGACTATGCACTGGCAGCATCTAGTCATTTAATAGAAGAGGAAAGAATGAGTAGACCTTAGTTATCAGACATCTTTAAACATGACTGAGACACAATTCTGAACAACAGAGGTATTTGAATTATTAAAGGTAATTATTAAAGTAAAAGAAAACAAAATGAAAGAATTTGACATCAATTAGGATCAAATAAATGCCTAACTCTAAAAGGTGAATTTTGACTAAATAAAAGAAATAATAAATAAGTTTGCTAATTTGCAGAGATACCTAATTATAGCTTTAGAAACACACACTTTAGATCTGAAAGTACTTAATCTCTTCTAGGGCTTCTGAGGAGCTTCCAAAACACTACAGAATCTTGTAGGAGAAATTATGACTATGACTACAAAACAATCATTGGGTACTGACAATCAACTGACTACACGGTAGCCTTCTACCAAGAAAATAAAATCAGTTTTCCTCAAAGGAATGGATTTTTTTTCTGAGAATTTTTTCTGTGTGGCGTAACATTTAGAAAATGTAATTTCCTATATGTAATTACCTTGTAAATCAGACAGCCTATATGACTTCCTCATAAACTTTCTGGAGGGAAGGCTCAATACTAATCTGGCAATTCCATAAGAGATACTGGTTTTATAAGAAAAACTAAGAGGTGTATTTATGACACAATCGGCACTCCCTACCCAATGTTTATGCCATTACTACTTCTTACCGAGCACAGCATTTGAGAAACTACAAAATCCCCTGGAACTGATATCAGAGATAAAAGTGGAAAGTAAAAAAAGAAAAAACACAACGAAAACCCCAATTTGATCTATCTGAGACATACTGCAGGAATTCCCCAAACACTCATCCACAAAGACTGCATCTCTTTTGTGTAGAGCCAAAAAAAGGCCTGCCCCTAGGGGTTAATGGTTATTAAGCAGTACTTCGCTATGTATCTACTATAAGCAAGGCTTTGGGCTGGGCACAAAAAAATTCAGAATCTGTGTACACCTGCTAATTCAAATTCTCCATCAGATAACACAAGTTAACATTTTTCAAGACAAGGTAACATGGAGCTCACAGAGCGTAAACAAGCTCCCTACATATTCCCCAAATTTAGATGTCACTTAGCTTTACTTAGACATGGCGATACCCTGGATTGGGAGAAGGACAGTTATTTCTTTCTAATCTGAGAAGGCAATACAGAAAACAATAACAACAGCTGCAAGTTTACCATTTTCCAGGCACAATGTTAAGTACTTTCTATGTACTATTATTTCGTTTAATCCTCATTTTATAGGTAAGAAAAGCTAGGTTTAAGGGGGTAAAGAGATTCGCCCAAGGAGCACAGCTGGTGGGCAGCAATGCTTTGAGTGGCCCTGCTTTGCTCCAGAACTTGAGCTCTGAACTTCTGAACTGCCCACTCGACATGCGGCTGTCCACTCAGTCTAATCTATGCACAGCTAAACAGACGATAAAGCTAAACGTATGCTTTCATTAGAACATAACTTAGAAATGGGTAAATACAAACAACAGATTTTTTTCAAGCCATTAACTACCAGATTAAAAATACTCCTTCAGTTACAATTACTAAGCAAAAAAGAAGCTGCCCATTAAAAGACTTCATTGATAAAAAGACACATGCCAATTTTAGAGATACTAAAATGAGAAAATGTCTGTCTTAAACTGATGAAACATAGTGCATGCTTATTTTACAGTGCCTGTGTACCGCTCCTCTTTCTTCTATTTACCACCCTCTTCCAGGCCCCACACATTAGTTTCTCTTTACTTGCTGCCTAAAGGTTGGTGTTCTCGGAATTAGTTCCTCCTCTTTTTGCTGATTTCTTACCCTCCCACTCCCAACAATCTCATCTATTTCCAAGGCTACAAGCATTTCCTGATGGCATCCCCAAGGATGTTTTTAGCTCTTTCCCCAGACTCCTGACCATACAGTTTACCTCTAAATTGATATTGTATCAGTCTCTTAAATTCTGTTAAAAAGGCAGACTCACTGCCCTAACCCCAAGCCTGCTTCCCCTTTGGGGTGGTGTCTTGTGGTGGCAGTGTAGTGCAGTCTACTGTAGGGAAAAAGTCTTTAGATTACGGGTGCAAGTTCAAATCTCAGCTCTGACACTTAGTCTGCCAGAACAGGGCAACTCATTTAACATTGCTTGAAAAGCCTCAGTTTCTTGCCCTGGCTGGGTAGCTCAGTTGATTAGAGAATCGTCTTGACACGCCAAGGTTGGGGGTTCGATCCCAGGTCAGGGCACATACAAGAATCAACCAATGAATGCATAAATAAGTGGAACAACAAATCGGTATTTCTTTCTCTCTCTCTTCCTCTCTCTCTTGCTATAAAAAAAGGCCTGTTTCTTTATCTAAAAAGTGGGATTAATAAAGATAATTTTCAGATGGTAGAAAGATCAAATCAGCTAACTTATGAAAGTAATTTTCACACTGTGTAATTCAGAATAGGCCCTCAAGCAATAGTTGCTAAATATTGCTATTATTAGTTAAGGAGATCCTCTTCTGCCCGGACCTTAAGTTGGAAATTTGGAAATATTACTATCTCCTGGCTCTTATACAAGCTCCATTATCTACTCAGGCACCAAATGCTACTGATTCTACTTGAAGAAATATCATTCCTTCCATTGCGTGAAAATGTTAACTTTCCTCTTTTTTGTATTAGTATTTAAACATATTCAACTCTCTCATGTAAAAAAAATCAGTCTGCCTATTGAGGTAGTGACATAATATTTCACTGTTTCAAGTACCTCAGAAAAATGTGTTTGCTTTTGGAAAAGATCTACACATTTCTTAAGTTCCCTTCCAGGCATTTTGTGTCATGTTATTATTTAGAATGGAACTGTTTGCTTATCTCCCCCCCCACCGTCCATGGGGATGGCTGGTATATAAATAAGATTGCTACTGACATTTGTTGACTTTGTCCTATATCTGACTATCTTAGTCCCTTTATAATTATTTAAACTGTTTCACTATGGGACTAATACATTTTTACTATAAAAAACTTTAAGTATACACATAAAAAAAAAAATTTAAGTCAATGGAAGTCCCACCATGAAAGGTAAGCAACCACTACTAACAGCTGTGTATGTATCCTTTCAGATAGTTTTCTCTATGGTGCATCATAGATTTAAATCTATTTTATAAAAAATGGATCACACTGTGCATGCTGTTTTATTATAATATACGTACACATAAATATTTACTACATGTAGGCTAATATTAATCTTGTAACATTGTTATCAACCGTCAACATAAACCTCACTATTTAAAGATCAGGATTCAGAATTATTCAAAATATAAAAACTAAGAAATGGTTGGAAAAGACATGACAAAATAAATGAGAATCAGAAGAAATCATAGCTATAACTTCAGACAAACCTGAATTCATGAGAATAAAAGTAAAACAAATAAAAGTAGATTATTTTTCACTAATAAATGTTTGCTTACAATATGGAAATAACAGGCTTTTAGGTTGTAAATATTGCAATAGCTATGTTAGTAGAGATGCATCAAACTCATTTTTTAAAACAGAAGGATAAATAGATAGAAATTCAATAGTATCATCAGACTATAACAGCATCTCAGTCCTTTCCAGATTTAAAAAAAATTAGAGGGCTAGAAAAATCCAAGAGGATGAAGGATGTGTTTTTTTTGTTTGTTTTTTTTTTTAAAAACACACATTGTGAGCATCTTTATCTTTCCAGACCAATAAGCAAATATAGAAAACAGTGTTGCTCAATGTTTTTAAAAGTCCATGCCACCTTGAAATAAACTTTAAAAATCTCAAGCCTGCCTTTAATGCTTGAAATAAAAAATAAATATTATGAACTTAAAATATTAAAACAATGGCAGATTTGGGGAAATTTTTTTGCTTCAAAACTCTGATCAACATCAGCTCTGAGTATTCTGGCTCGATGGCTCTTTTGCCTTCTAGCCCGCACGGAGGGGAAAGAACTTAGTGGGGCCGTGCTGATCTAACTGCTTTGCCCTCCGCCACAAGTGGAGAAAACCCGGCTTTGTAAATGTAGGCTGATGACATGAGTGGCACTCAAAGCCCACTCATTTGTTTTGGAGTAAACAGGGAACTATTTTGCTCAAAATTACTTCAAAGTGATTTTCGGGAAGTAGTTATTTTGGCAACTGAACGAAACCTGAGTTCCAGACACTCCCAAGGAAGATCTTCTGGCAATGATCGAATGTAGGTGTGAAAAGGAGTCCTCACCAACTCCAAGTGGATTTTCCAGCTGTGAGTTGAGAAGCTATCATCCAAATTTATTCTTCAGACAAATTAAGTAAAAAATTTCCCCTCTCTGAATTCATCATCAGGAGCCTGCTTCTTGAGAACTTTGGTACTAGTCAGAAAATTCGGGGCCATGTTCGGTACAGCATAATGCTTAGGAGAGGGGACTTGGGTATCAGACTGGGTTTGATCTTGGCTCTGCCAATTATTAGCTGGGTGCCCTCAGGCAAACTACTGAGACTGTTCTGTTCTCTGTATCTTTACCAGTAAAATACTATATGTACCTACTTCAGATGACTGTGTTAAGTACTACATGAGTCAGGTGAGCATCAAAACAATATCTAGGTTGCAGGAACGACTGGAAAAATGTCCATGAGTCTTAACAGCACAGCTGGACTTTGGCTGCAAAATTTTATGTATTAATGATGTTGGGTTTTCTCCCTTGAAGTTTCAGTTCTTTGTAACTTCTAATACATCTTCCAAACATGTTATGCTTTGTGGATTGTGTGCAAGTTTGAAGCACTTGCTTTCGCCCGTATTATCTCAGAAACAGAGTGACATTACTCTTTAGCTCAAATCTTTCCACGAACTTCTCCTTCTGACATGACTGAAAAGGTCTAACAGAACATGAGGTAATAAGTATTCCCCGATTACCGCTTCTCATATTCAGTTTCAATTTTAAAAAATAAAATCTTTAATTCATCTGGGATGTATTTTAATGTATAAGTTTTGGATTTAAGGGTCATTAAAACATTAACCAATGGTTCAAAAAGTACTTGAATAAACCAACGGTCCCCAATGACTTGGAAATCTATCACACAACAAAATCTTGTATGTGCGTATCACACTAGCCGTCTATTTCCTAATGTTCTCCCATTGGAACTGAAGTATCACAAAGGGGCTTGGTTGCTTTGGTTCACCACTGGATCACCAGAGTGATGCTTGGCTCATAGGAATAAATGGCTTCCCTTTTTTTATCTCTCAGTGTGATTACCATATATTGGTTTTCCAATGATAAACAAATGCTACATTATTGAAACAAATATGAACTGATCATACTTAAGATTCTTTCAATATGCTATCAGGTTTCATTACTAGTATTTGACTTAAAATTTCACATATGTAGTTTTAAGTGAAAGTGTTCACAACTTTTAAGAAAAAGAAAAAAACAGAATTTTGCCATAGTCATCCTAGCTTCATAAAATAAACTGGGAGGTTTTCCATATTTTTTCATGATTAAAATAGATTAGATAGCACAGGAAATATCTGTTTAAGATTTGACAAGAATTAACAATGAGTATGTCTAGAATTTGGGGGAAGAAAAAAATCTTTCAATTCTATTTTTGTCAATGTCATTCACAGTGTTAGTCATTTTGAGTCAATTTTGGTTATTTTTTAAAATTGAGTTTCGGTCACTGATTTTACAGATTGACTTTATTGTCACAGAGTTAAAATATTAGGCTTGGAATATATATTTTTAAAGAATTCCCTTTGCATCTACAGTCATATATTCTTTTTTTAAAAGGTGTGCCTCTGGATCATATTATGGTTGATTAAAAAAATCCATTTGAATCCTTGTCTTTTAACAGAACAGGGTAGTCACTGTATGGCATTAAATATGTTGTTTTAATTTTAAGCTATACAGTATTCCGCTTATTATACATTCAAAATGCCCCCCCCCCCAACTCTTAGCCAATTGACTGGGGAGTTATTCATCCTATTCCTACACTAGCATTGCTTAACTTTGCCCTTTCTGTATCCTGCCTTTCTTTCTTGACGCTGCTAATAAACCAGAATTTTGGACTCTTCCATCTTCCTTCTGCCAAACTGGTGAGATACTTAATGATCACAGATCCCCATTACCATGTCTGTCACACTATTCTTTTGAGAAGCCATTTATCATCAGCATATGGCTTACTGCTAATACTAACAACCAGCTCTTCCCCTTACCGTGTTCTTGACTCTTACTAATTACTTGTTTGGTCTAGGACTTCTTTGTGCCTATTTTTACCTTTAGGGCAGGCATAGAGTGGGGTATTTTGTCATTCAGTGTCAAAGATGATGTTTCTGTTGCCCTTTCAAGAAAAGATGCCTCATCTGGCCGTGAAGTCTGAGTGCGACCCTTCCTTCTCTCAGGTCCATGGGACGAGCCCTTGCTTTTCCCACAGAGTGCTAAGTGACTGGATACAAACGTACCCTCTTGTGTACACTGCTCCCCCACCCCACCCCACCTCACCCCACCTGGGTGCTTACAGCTTATTCACTTGGAAATGACAATTTGTTAGAATAAGTTTAAGAGTGAATTTTTCATCATCATCATTCTCTTTAACAACAGCTTTATTGAGATGTAATTCACGTGGCATAAAATGTCTTCATTGTTTTTTGACGTGAAGATTCACAGCTCCCTTTAGCTAAGGTGGTGGTGAGCGTGTGAAGTTTGATATAACATAAGCCCAGGTTATCATCTTGAACCAGAGGGCCCTCCAATACACCCTGAGGCCGACTGCAGCTGCACACTGTACCCCTCCCGTCCGTTCCACTGGCTCCCCCTTGGAACCTGCTTTACTTTCTCTACACGTTTCTGCCTTTCCCGTCAGGTCCCTCTTCTGTCTCCATGGTTTCGTGATGTCCAGTGCTCAGCCCTCCTCTCCTCATGCTACATACTCTCCCGGGGCAGTCGCACCCACTTCCTAGCTCCAGCCCCTCCCTGAATACTGTTTGCATAGGAACGCTCCCCCATCAGTGACATCTCTCATTAGATACAGCTACAAGGATATCTTGAAATCTCAGGAGGGGTACTTATAGCTTGAAGAAACACTTCTCCGCCCGGGCCTTTGGTCTTTGACATGTCTATTTCACCTCCAGTGGCCAGCACCATAGTCCACTGAGCTGTCCCTCCAAAAGCCTGGAAGTCCTCATCATTAGACTTGAGGACAAAGATAGTGTCTCCCAGGTTACCACTATATCTCAGTGTCTGACATGTAGCAGCACAGCAAATACTTGTTGAGGACATGAATTCAGTCAATCCAATACACATCCTTTCATCTCGCCCTCTTCTTTTCATGCACTGTTGGTTACTTTAGGTAAAATCACTCTGTCCCCAGGCTTACTACCAAAGTCTCCCGGACTCCAGTCCTGCTTCCCCCAAGCCATTCTCCAAGCTACATTCAGTTATCTTTTTCAGTCACAGATCAGTCTTTTTGTCTCTCAACTTAAGGCCCTTTAAAATCAAATCCAAATTTCTCAGCATAACACACAGTCTATAATTCTCTTAACTTTGTATACAGCATTCCCTCTACTTGGGAGTACAAGTCAGGTGTCACTCTAAGGACAATTCCTTGATGCCCCAAAGCGGAATTAAACACTCATCTCATGTGCTCTCCAAAGTTTCCTGTACTTCTCCTACCATCACATCTATTCTGTACTGTAACTGTCTGTATACTGGTCTGTCTCCTCAACTACACTGTAAATTTTGATGGGTGGGCCAGTGTCCTTTTCACTGTATCTCAGTGCCCTGCAGTTCCTGGCACACAGTAGGAATTCAATGAGTATCTGGTGAATAAATACATTTTCAAATATCACCAGTGACTGTGAAAGTACATAGCTTTGGAATTCCATCATGGGACAGGAATTCTGAACCCAGTTGGGATCCATAAATAGGTACTAAGAGTGCATGAACACCATGAAATTGAAACCAGTGTTTTATGTGTATATACATTTTTGAGGGTAATTTTAAGACTGTCTAAAGAGTGACAATACTAAAAGTTTAAGAAATATTACTGTTGGAGCTTATTTGGTTAGAAAGGAATATTCTAAAGCATATTACACACTAAGAAAAACAAAAGGTAGATACATACATACAACACAGAGACACACACAGGGATTGATTTAATGACATCAACCCTTATGGTAAACTTTTTATTGAAAAGGGACAAGAATCAGAGGAATTAGAGGGCTGTAGGAAGACTGAAGAAAAACAGATGATGCCAGAAAAAGAATTTAGGAAGCCAGAACCAAGACAGAAAAGGAACTGTCGTTTTACATGGGGCCCTCATGCAGCCAGGACATGAAAGGCTGGCTTCATCACGAAGGACGCCAGTGTCTGAAGATCTCTGCACAATTCTGAAAGTTGTAAACTTCAACTTGCCACCATGCGCCCAAGCTCAGGATAGTCCTGTTCTACCAATCTAGTTGTCTTTTTAGTTCTGTCCAGTGAACCCCTGTCTAGACTCTGACCTTCAACAGAAGGAGAAAAAGCAAAAGGCAGGCCATGGCCCGGGCCTGTGAGGAAGGAGGGGCAGGGAGAGGAGCCGTCAAGCACTCGCCGCTTCTCAGGTGACCGTCTTTCTCTGGCTCCCTCTCCTCTGTCTGTATTCAGAGTAGTTTATGGGCCTCCCTATTTGCAGGAATCTTGACAGTGTATCATGTAATATGAGAAGATGCATGAAGTTCTGAAAACACAGGTAGTTTGGGAGCTGTGGGTATGTTTTATAAAATGACCATGCTTATCCTTTCCCCACCAATCAAACATTTAATGAATGAAGTGAATGAGTATTCCCTTTTGGTAATTCCTCATATCAGCACATAACATACTACACTACCTGGTTTGCTTTAGGAAATGCTAACTTTTGTATCATAAGAGGCTGTTACTAATCCACTAAGCAAGGACTAGTGCTTCCGAAGTGGAAAAGCCTTGATTTCGAGTGTTTTGACGCTACCTGGCCTACCTTCCACCCCCGCAGAGG
The DNA here is from genome assembly GCF_964146895.1 of Miniopterus schreibersii. Classification (NCBI taxonomy): domain Eukaryota; kingdom Metazoa; phylum Chordata; class Mammalia; order Chiroptera; family Miniopteridae; genus Miniopterus; species Miniopterus schreibersii. The sequence goes on along the minus strand of NC_138117.1, from coordinate 34,145,480 downwards.
CAACAATGTAGCTACTGATCTTACATCCAAGACGTCTCTGGCTGTGAAACGAGCCTTGCTCACACAGGGATGAAAACGGGACCCTGTCCTCCTTAACATCACCCTTCATCCAAAGAAAATGAAAGTCAAAGGACGGTGAATTTGGTTAAAAGGCCTAAAGAATTCATTGACTGGTTAACTAGCATCTAAATAATCAAGAATGGTCCATAACCACCTGCATAGCAATTCGGCCCCATGTCACTGAACATCAATATAGAAGAGTGTCTGTAGTGATGTACAGGGATAGAAACCTCACCAATTCATTATACATACTGATAATCCGAGTGTCTTATTTTGTTGCAGAACTCTAGTTGTATACATGAACAAAAGTGTGACTGTTCAAACAATAGTTTTTAGGAACCAAGTCTGTAAAAAATATGTCTTTTGAAGATTTTATATTTACCTATCCTAACTGAAATTTTGGAGAGGCCCTAACCTATCAATAAAAGATATATTCTTTTAAACCATAGTGACGACTGAGGATTGCTCTGTGTAAATTCCTGATAAGTTTACGGTGAAACTGAGTATCGGTTATTCTGCCTGGAAGTCGGAGTGAAAGGGGAGGAACAGAAGAGAAAGGGGAAAAACTGCTGATTACAAGTCCCACCGAATAGCCTACTTACTCGATGCAACAGTTAATTTTTTAAAAATTCCAGGATTCACTTAAGAGTTGTATTGGCTTTTGCCCTGTTATCTATTCTAATACACTTTTTGGCAACAAATTGTTGTTTATGATTTCTTGTGTAAGTCCCATTACAGTCACAGATGAGGTGAACACGTCACTGAGAGCATGGGCTTTATTTTTTCCATAGCAGCGTGTGGGACCTGAAACCCTTTCCAATGCAAGTGGAGCTGTTTTGAGGAAAGGAAGATGAGAATGGAAGAAAAAAATCTATAACCTCGTTCATGGCCTGCGCTACTTGCATCCTTGATCTTAATCCTGTCGATGCCTCCATCTTCTTTAGGTCTCCCTGCTGCAAGAGAGGCCAGGTTAGGAAGTGACTGAGCATGAGGCCAGGGTCAGTGCTGACAATGAGATGAGAGGCAGAATGAAGCCACACAGGAAATGAGTTTTTGGAGGTCCTTGTAATGAGGTATCTATAGTTTACTTTCCATTTATCCACACAGGTGTGAAATTTGCAAATCCAAACATAATACCCACCAGAGGAAGAGGCTCTAATGTCACTGATATAATGTTATTTGGTGCTCTCTACCGAAACGTGCACATTATTAAAATGTTCTTAACACTACTTCTGAGAGGAATTCTCGTGAAGTGTGGAATCGAAAGGACACATGGAGCATGATGACACAGATGGGCATCACCTGGAAAATGCAGCAGTCCACTCCAACAGATGCCCACAAGGTAGCATTCACCTTGATGAGCCTTGCAGAGTGACACCCGACCTCATTGACTGGACCCATAAGTGCAGACTCATGCTAACAAAACTCACAAGACACTGATGTATTAAAGAAAGAAAGAAAGCGACTTTATTATTTACAGTGAATAACAGAAGAATTGGGCACACTGAACATCTGTATCAGCCCGAGTGAATTAGCTCCATGGGAAGGCAAATTGCCAGAGGGGAGCGGGGTGCACAAGCCGGCTGAGTAGTGGAGTCAGTTGCGCAGGATTCCAGTGCAGAGGGCTCTCTGCTAGGGGGTTACCCACCTGCCAGGCAGTCTCAGCCTGGCAGGTGCTATTGGTCAGACAGTGCTTAGTAAGGCATCATTACAATTACAATAGCTTTTCTTTTTTTCTGCTTTGGAGGCAGAGCAAATGCTCTTCTTATGGAGATTTTGTGTGTGTGGGTTTTTAAGATATCAATACCCTCAATTAGTTACAGTCAAGTCTTACTGCCCAAGGAGTCTTCAAGTCTCCTAAAATCATATTGCCTCTCTTGGACTTAATCTGTGAGGTGTTAATTTCTGAGAGTATTTTTGTTTTCCTGTTTTCTGGGATCCAGAGGGGTACTGCATGGTAGACTCCACATCTGCCTACAGGTTCCACAAAGTGTTGGTCAAATTCAAATCGACTTGTATTCACTGTGCCAACTTTATGCCCACTGCTGTGCCGGGTACAAAATAATTCCCCCCAAATATAACAAGAGCGTCTAAGGAAACATATCTACTGGATGCCTACAGGCCTAGGTTCTTCTTAAGGTACATTAATTCATTCCTTTTTCTCTAGCTTTTACAGACCCTCTACTGTGTACCAGGATTTACTAGGTACAAGAAATATAAAGATTCACATGACACTGTCTTGTTCCCTTAAAGAGCTTATAATCTAGCAAAGGAACAAGGCATGTTTTTTTTAGAAAGGTACAGTGCCAAGTGGTACAGAGCATGGTAGAGTGCTTTTATACCTCAGGGCCAAGACAGAAGCCATATCTTTTTGAAAATCAGATTTTAAAAAATAACTAAATTAAAATGCTCATCTTTAAAAAACTGAACAACAGTGTTCAGTATGAAGCACAAAATAAATTCCTTCCTTGCTACTTTCCCATCCCTCTCCTGCCTCTTAATGTTGCCCTCAGTAGTTTGTGAATACTCTTCCAGACCTTTTCCCTCTGTATATGAAACACACACACACAGTTCTGCATTCCCTAACACACACATACTTATATATAAACATAAATTTATATATTTATTACATCAACATGTAAAATTTATATATTACATATCCTATTCGCAATACATACATACACATGCACGCATATAACATACACACACATGTGGGATGATACTATATATAGTGTCTCATAACTTGTTCTTTTAGTTTTAATTCTTTGTTGTAAATTATAACATGTATATAGAAAAATGCACAAAATAAATATACTCAGTTTAGAAAATAGATTATCCTAGATAGCAACCTCTAGGTCAATAAACAGAAAATTCTGAGTACCCCAGAGATAGAAACCTACCACCTCCAAAACCATAATTCTGAATTTTATGTTAATAACTCCCTAGTTTTCTACAGAGTTTCACTACCTCTGAGACAAAGTTCAAATTTTCCCTGATGGGGAGACACCCTCAAGGCAAAAGTAGCTTTGGATCTCTAAGCCTCTCTGAACTCTCACTTTTCCTAGAGTTTGGCCTTTAATTCCTTATCTTTTCAGTGCTTTGTTGCTCTGAAGATTTCTTCTTATACATATTCAATAGTTTCAATTATTTTCAGTAAGAGGACTTTGTTCAGATAATCTAATTGGCCATATTTCCAGTAACAGAAATCTATGTTACTTCTCAATTTCTTCCTTCTCTTACAGTTATGTGTATAAAATTAGATTCTTATCCACTAGATCCTAACTCCCTAGGGGTAGGAGAGGCAAACATCTTTGATTTCCCATAGCACAAATATGAAATATGTGAAATATGCAGTAAGTGCAGAAGAGTAGAGTAAAGGAATAGAAAAGAGAATGAATACCTAAGGACTCCTGCCCTTGAAGAGTTTCCATTTTCTTTTTGTGAAGGAAGATAAGATGTATGTGCATGACATAATTTGACATGAAACCACTTGAGGCAATAAAGAGAGATGTTTAAATGAAATCCCTTATATTCATCACTGACATGAAAAAATTTCCAAGATATATTATCAAGTGAAAAAGAAGTGGTAGGATGGTATCTGTGTATAAAACATGTATCTACATTTATCTTCCATGTCTGTAAATAGGTATGTCCGTATATATGTGCCCACGAACATTCCTGTTTATGCACAGAAATAAAACTCTAAAGATACATAACATTGGGTTCTTCTACAGACTAGGATTGGCAAGCCAGAGTTATCTTTTCACTTTCAAATATCCTATGTAATATTTTTACATGAAGCATATATTACTGTTACAGTCAGAGGGAAACTTTACATTATATTCAAGGGTAAACATACCTGAAAAAGGAAATCAAGAAGAAAATATAGACAGGAAGACAGAAATTACTGGGGAAGGCCTCTTAGAAAAGGTAGGACTTGAAATGGGCAGTGCAGGACTGGAAGAGTTTCAGTAAGAGAACAGGTGTGGGGAAAGGGTGTGGGTGAGTGCTTAGTTTTGAACTGATGTCAGGGAGGAAGTGAGGATGGTACCTGAAGAGGCCCATAAGGAATTCATCTGGCTGAAGTTAACAATAGTTGACATTGAGAGATATGATTAAATGGACAAAACAGAGCCACAGCATAAAATGTGGAATGTCATCAATATTAAGAGCTTATGATTGGTTGGATGGGAAACAGAAGCCATTCCAGGTTACCGTGCAAGGTCGTAATATGAGATAGTATTAAATTCATGGAGTAGTTTGTGCAGAATGCACTCAAACATGAAAAAAAACCCCAGATATTTGTAAAGTGCCAGATCAATAATTATAGGCTTTATTAAGTAAGTTATTATATTACAATTACATTTTAGGGAGATTATGTTGGTATTCTCGTATAAAATGCATTGCAGGGGAAGAAAGACTCAGAGCAAGGAGATTTTCTTAGCAATATAACATACTTGAAAGAGCTTGACCAGTTTTGACCATCTGAAAAATGTAGATAACTTCCTACCTCTCAGGATTGTTGTAGGGATTAATTTTACTGAAAATGCCATGGTCAAAACGCATTAGTCCATTTCTTCTCAACTGCAATTATAGTCCAGAGGTATGTTGATAAAGATCAGAAGTGATAACCTGATCATGGGAATGGAAAAGCTAAAACCAAGAGGTTTTTCTAAATAAATAATCAATAAAGATCTATTTATTAGGTGTAGGGAATGAATGAGGGAAAGATGAAGATCTCTAGGTTCCCTCAGGAGTGCTTGTGGATGGTCCTGACATCTAGAAATTGAACTACATCTGTGATCCACGTTTTCGGGAGTCATGACACTCTGACCATGTGCGTTTCACCTCCTCCATCTCTTACTCCTGACTGACAACCCTCCCCATTTGGGTATGGGGCAATCTCCTTGTATTAGTGCAAATATGGCTTAAAATATTTTAAAACAAAAGTGTATTTATATTCATTTTATTACAGAAAACTATTTTCAGGAATGCATAAAAACCTTAAAACAAGTGGAACATGCAATGTTACTATTTAATGGTTGCAGTGGGCAAAACTTAGCAATAATTTGTTAGAAATCAAAACAAACTCCACATTTGACTTTATGAAAGAAAAATTCTACATAAATAAAATGCCTGACAGATTTTTTTAAAAACTGTTTGTATCCTATTAAGGCCCAAAACATAAAATTGTGAAAACCAAGAGAGATCAACAAGAATTAATCACACAAATGATTCTCATTTACAGTGTTTTAAAATTTCTTTTCTCCTAAGTGAATTCTGACTTCTGAGTTACATGTTATAATCCTGTAGTCCTAAAGCAGACTTTACAGCATTACAAAAGTCTCAGTTGGATACCCTGTTGTCTAGCTAGAGGTCAAAAGCTTGAGGGATATTACACGATAGAAAATAAAAATTCAAAAACCTTAAAAGTGACCTATCATGCTTTAGACTTCTTACTTTTCTGTAAGGGCACATCCCTGCAGAAGATGACAAAGAGTGGCAATTGTGTAACTGAGACTCCAGAACTAGCGACAGCCCGGAAAGTGACCACTGTTTTGCAATGCAGTTGGTCACCATCGTATGAAATCTTGGGAAGTACAGCGTCTTGGTTACCTGCTAGTTTCTGTGAAAGCACAACTCCGAACGCAGTCACGCAACACTGCAACGGAGCTTGAGTCTAAACTACCAACCTACATTGCTTTTTACTTACGCTTCTATTTTAAAAGAATGTTAAGAATATTTATACATACTTACAAAGGTAAAAACAAAGAGGGGAAGGTGGAGAGGGAGGGAGAGGAAGAGGAAGAGGAGAAGGAAACAGACCTTCCCGGTAACAGAGAAGGGGGAGGCAGGAGAAGATGCAGGTGAAACAAACCTGGCTGGGACCTGCTGTTCGCTGAAGGGGGGATAAGTACACAGAAGGTCAGCTTCTACTGTGCCTACTTTGTGCGTTGAAATGTTTCATAATAAAGTTTAAAAAGGCACATACCTAATTTTTCAGGATTGTCTCCTAACTCAATACCTAAAAAGGGGCCTCTCAGTACTATTAATAGTACTGCAATAAACACGTCATTTTTAGAACACTGAGCTATGATTTCAAGAGTTCCTGAGGTTTATGTGCCCAACAACAACAAAAAAAATCATGCCAGACAATAAGCCCTGTTAAGAACATAGTGTTTATACAGAGCACTTTCATATCTAGTAGCTCAGCTGATCTTCACAATAACACTGTGAAATACTGTAACATTCTGACTTATGGAAAAGAAATATGAAGTCCACAGAGAGTGACTTTCATTCATTCATTCACTCACTCACTCATTCATTCACTCATTCCACATACATTTACTGAATACCTAGTATGAGTCAGTCAGTTCTGACTAGGTATTAGGAATTAGGAGACAAATGCAATTCCTTCTTTCAAGAGGTGTGAGTCTAGTAGAGGGAGCAGATTAATAAACTGATAATTACATGATGAAGTGATTCATGTTACAATGAAGTGTTTTTTTAAAAAAAATTTAGCCATGAAATATATTTTAGATTCCCACCCAATATATACAAAAGTATGTTTAAGTAAAACAAAAGTTATAAAACAATCATCCTCCTATGCAGGATGCACACTGTGGCATTTCCAATCTACACCATTCAGTGATCTTTTCCTGTTTAATAAAATACTGGTCACCTTTTACAATGACTTCATTACTCACTAGTGGGATGCCACCTCCATTACACAGAAGTGCTGTGATGGGTATGGTCAGAGTTCTGATGATATAGAGTTTACAAAAGGAAACAAAAACTCTGTTCCAGGGAACAAGAAAGGCATTAAAGAGGCTAGTGTCTGAGTACTTTTCAGTATTAAAGTGGCAGAACTAGAACAAAGGTCTTATGATGCTCTAATCACTCTGCTCTTGCAATAGCTGTGCTGTTGCATGCTGTCCAAACACAAAACAGCAATAGACTGTGAACTCACTGATAAGCTATGAAAACAAGTTGTTTTCTTGAAGGGATGTCAGCATTCATTCATTCATTCATTCATTCGCATGTACTAAATCCGCATTATGCGGCACAGCACTTCCTGTCTATTGGATCATCCTGCTACTACCTGTAAAACAACTATAAACATCCTGAGACTATAAGGTTTATTCTATGATTCACAGTCCTAAATATTTGTCCTTTAGAGTAAAGGCTTAAAAAGCAGAACAGGATAATGTGTTAGAGGTAAAATTAGATACTGTACTTTTTATCGACTGCCAACCCACATTAGGACTTTCTTCAGTGCCTGAATCCTTTGCCTCAACAATCTGCTGTCCGTCCAGGGCAGCTGTGCCCGCTATGTACAGACTCAGTGAGGGAAGGAGCTGGCAAAAGCCAACGACTCCACAAGTACTGATACCTCATATTGCTGCCCCCTGCTGTCTAAGGAAGACAGGGGAAAGATCAGGGAAACCCACCTACTGGATTTTGCTTTGCCATTTCCCTCAACAGAAAGGTTTCTATTTTCAGGTACTTGTTTTGAGAATCCATTTTGCCCAATTGCACCAAAGACTCATTTTATAAACCTGATCTAGTCTGGCAAATTCTGTGTGTCTTTTATCCATTAAGCAATAAAAATGTATCGGCGCTTTCCCACATCAGCATGTGATCAGCTTACAATAGTACTGTTATTCACTGGGTATTCAACAAATATTCATCAAGGATACTGATATGCCCTGGCCAGTCTCCACAGTGGTTAGAGCGTCGGCCTTCGGACTAAAGGGTCCTGGGTTCAGTTCTGGCTAAGGGCACGTACCTCAGTTACAGGCTTGATCCCAGCTCTAGTCAGGGTGCATACAGGAGGCAACCAATCAGTGTGTGTCTCTCTCACATCGATGTTCCTCTCTGAAAGCAATGGAAAAATATCCTCAGGTGAGGGTTAAAAAAAAAAAAAAAGGGTACTGATATAGACACTGAATAGAAAATAGACAAAAGGAAGAAAGTTAATTGGAATTCACGAGGTTTGGAGGAAGTACAGCTGTTTCTCATCCTTACTTTCCCAGAGGGAACCATGCTCTGAATGTCAATGATAAAAGATTTTGTGGCTGAAGGTTGAAAAAATAGCAATCTTAATTAAAATCAAACCAAACTAAATCAACCCCCAAACACCAACTAGTACTTGTGCCTTTAATCATATAATTGTAGGGTCTCAGTAAATGGAAAGTTTTCTGGGCTAGGCTTTCTAGGTATTAATTCAGTAACAAAGGATTGGCCAGAAGGAAATGAGAATTATACTTTTGAGAAAGTTACTGAAAAGCATAAGCCATTTATAAAGACAGTCTGCTCTTTGGATGAATCTCTTTGTCTGGAAGACAGGTTTAGGCTTGATACCTTTGAATATTCTAAACAAGTCTGAATAGGTCAAGGAACTACAATCCACAAGGTCTTCAAAAAGATCTTCCTGTTTTAGACTACACAAGAGATCTATTTTAAGCATACTCACTCTTTAATTTAGACCACCAAGGATAACATTTCCAAAAATCTGTAAATATTTAGTTGAAAAGCCAATGATAAAACACTAAAACAATCAACGAAAGATATGTAGCTAAAAATAATATAAAACAGACTCCTTTTTAATCCACAATTATTCTCATACAGAAAGTAGAACTGGGGGGGGAAAAACCACTGGACTCTATTTTGAGGCTAAAGATGAATTCCAGGAGAACATAAACCTGGCATCACTTTCCTTCTATAATCTTGAACACTCAGTTGCAATTTTGTATGAAGCATCTTCAAATCACTGCACTCCTTTAAGCATCTCGAAATCAGTCATGTCCAAAGCCAAACTCTAATTCGCTTCTACCCTTTCCTCTTGCCAGTCTCCCCGAAGACCCACTCTTAATTCCAGCGATCCCTAAAAAGGGCATGCACAAGAAAATCCACTGGAAAGGAGGTTAGAATATTAAAACTTTTGTACTAAATACACGCTCGAAAGTATTTAACTATTAAGGGTGTGCGATTTTTTCTTTAAAAGTTAAGACTACTAACCTAATCTAGGCTTCTTCAGTGTCTTCAGATCATCAGTCTACCAAGCACTTAAATTCCCTCAAAGTCTCTTCCCCCGCTTTTCCTCTCCATGTGCAGTGCAGCAGCGCAGATTCTCCAAGTCTGCCTTGGGGTTCTGTGGTAGTTGTCCATCTTGTCTCGCTTCTGGCAGTGTCGTTTTACAACTCATCCTTCACTCTGCCACTAGAAATACCTTCACCAATCAGATATCACTTACCAAATAGCAGCACTACCTACAAAATTATCCAAACACCTTAAAGTAGTTTTCAGGGCTTTCTATACTCTTAGCTAAACCTAGGAAAGTAGTGGGGAAAAGGCATGAACTTCAGGCCTGGGCTTAAGTTTTACAAGCTTTGTGACTTTGGGGGAAATTACTTAGGCTTTCTGGGCTTTTATTTCCACCTCTGAGTGGTAGTATTAATAGCTCACAAAACTGTTATGTAAATCAAATAAGATTACACATGAGAAGGAACTTAGTGCAGAGCCAGGCACACACGAACTGATTATCAATTTTTCGACCCCTTTTTGCTCTGCTAAATGTCCTTTGCCTCCCTCCCCTTACATCTGCTCCACCATGATCCTGGCACATTCCACACCAGCCCCTCTGGGACATTTGCTTTCCTCAAATGTGGCATGCACTCTCAACCTGCTGTGGTTCTGATTATACTATATCCTCAGCCTCACATGCCCTTTACTGCCTTTTCCAAGTGAAAGTCTACCCATGCCTCAAGGCCCGGCTCAAGTGTCAACTCTTCCAGGAAGTCTTCCCTTTCTCCACTGATCAGCATTAACTACTGTTCCTTTGTGATCTCACTGCACACTGCTTGTAGCTTTACTTAGTATTGCTTTATTTCGTGTTATAATATTACTATACTTATACTGAATATAAAATTACATATGTTACCTGCATGAATTATAAGCTTCTTGAAGGCAAAAAGCATGCTTTTCTTATTTTTATTCTCAGCAATTAACACCTTGCACTGGAAGGGGTTTAATAAATGTCTGCTGATTGAATAAATAAATAAGTGTATCAAAACATTTTCAAAAGGAGTAAATTTTTACCAGAACAAAACACCAACCGCTTGTCTCAATGTATGAAGTAATTTTTAGAAAACAGCTTTTACCTGAAAAATATACCATTATTTAGTCTTTGTCATACATAGAGATGAACTAAAAATGGTGCATTTTGATACTTCCGATTGAGTGCACAGAAAATATTATTTTTAATCTATTAAACTGATCTTTAAAGTTTATAGTATCAATTCTTATCCACTGACAGACTACCAGTGAGTATTAAGGGAGAGTAGTGATTCAGAAGGGGAAAACATGGTACATACGTAAAGTGGAACATTAGGCATCAATTTAAAACCATGTTTTCAAATACTTAACGAGTCACATGATACTAAATAAAATAGTACACAAAGGTGGTCCCAATTTTGCAAGTATACATTTAATAGGAAAAAAGACTAAGAAAATACATAAGTTGTTAATCTGTGGTTATCTCTGAGAGAGAGAATTACAGGTGGTTTTTATTTTTTGTCATTTATATTATCTGAATTTTCTATAATATACACATTTGTATAGCTAAAAAAGTTAATTAAAAAAGGCTGACTATAAATTCTAATTAAAATTTAATCATAGTTGTCAACACTAAAAAAGCTTTAATAGCCCAGTAAAAGACTTCCTACTTTTTAACATTAATCACAATCTAGTGGGATGGGGCCACGAAAGGAAAGTGATAGAGGCGAGAGAGTGTGGGCCGACACAGAAAGGTGAGGGAAGGAGGCGAGAACAAGTTTTGAAGGGCAGTGCCATGGAGGGGGCAGAGAAAAGGGGAAGCTACGGGAGAAAGCAGAAATGACCAGATTGCCAAACAGGGAGGAGCCAGGGGGACAGGGAAAGCTGTCTTTTCCTCTCCTTTGTCTTCCTCCCCAAATTTTGCCCCCCATTTGTGCTTAGTCCCCTGATTCCCCCTCTTTTCTACCCCTCCCAACTTCTTCATTTCCAAAACCACATTTTTATTCGCAAGAGTTGCTCCCGCTCGCTCTGCGACAAGTGGCATTCCTTCCTCAGGAGTTGGAAAGTGAAAACCGAGGAACAAATTATCTACAGTGGCCTGCAAGGTGCAGCCGGCTTGTCACTGCCACCACCAGGCCCCAGCCTCAGGGATGAGATCTGGAGCAGATCCCGGCTGCAGATGCACGTGAGGGGCACAGAGCAGAGGGAGCAGCTGGTAGCCTCTGCTCTGTTCCGGCCACCCCGTGTCCTCATCTGCACTATCTTCAATTACAAAGGATGCACTGTCTTCAATTACAAACTACCCACGCGAATGTCCCATGATTAGAACTTACCATCTGATAATTGTATGGTCACCTTCTCTCTGGTGGATTTATAAAATGTTATTTTAAAACGTCAGGACTAGACATGTTTAAAAGAAAGTCCACACAAAGACGGAGCCACGAGAATATTAAGTCAAAAGTCATAATGTCCTCAGGGTGGGAATGCATTTATTTCCACAGTGCATCCCAATATGCCGGTTTAATATGCCAAGAAAAGCTCAAGGCTAACTGCTTGCTTCTGGTTTCCATGAAGAAAATTCTATGCATTCTTTTTCACAAATAAATACAATGGCTGTATTGAATCAAAAGTGTAAATAATTGTTAAGAGTTAGATCCATGGGTGCAAAGTGAGAGCAACTTCAGAGACTCCATGATACACTTCAATTCAACTGTAACAAGCTTATTAATTCACCTTTTGAATCATTACTTGAAAAATAAGACAACGCTAATAGTATACCAGGAAATGCATTCACTTCCTAAAGTGTGTTATTTTCTACCTCACCAAACAGTATGAGAATTGCCAAAAGCTGTGCTGCCTAAAGTGAAAACTGAAATGTCCTTGCAGACTTTGTTCAGCAAACAGTAAAATTTGCTCCCATGTTAACAGAAAACAGTCTTGTAAAATATATCAAGAAATAAATAGGAAGTACCTTGCTAAATAAACGTACCCCAAAGCACGATATGAACCAAATGAACTAATGGGGACCTCCTGGAAGCTTATTCGCTCACTGTACTTTTAGCCCCTGCTCTTTTTTTGGGGGGGGGGGTACTCCTGGCAAACTACAGGATATGGGAACAGGGTGAGCTTATGATCATTTTCACTTCTTCCACTTGGAGCTCTCACAAACTTGGTGAAGCCAAGAAACAAACAAGAGCTGCAGTGCTCCGAATAACTGTAGTAGTGTTGACTGTAAAAAAAGAATTGTTGGGTTTGAGGTGAATGGAAAGGACAGAAAGAGGCTGTTAGAGAGCTTAAAGAAGCCACAAGATGAAAGAAGGCGCCTGCCTTCAATGGAAGGCAAGCTCTACTGTGAGCTAAGTCATGTCCAGCACCAACCCGCTCACCGGGCCTCTCCGAATGGCAGAGCCCCACACTGGTCTAAGAGCCAATTTTAGTCTTTGAGGTCATGTGTGAGAAACCTGAGTTCTCAGGCTCACTCCTTTTAGGGATCAGCGCAGGAAGCCTGAGAAAGATGTGCCAGAGGTGTGGTAAATCACCCTCAGAATCAGCCCACTGAAGAAGACAATTTGATTTAGCAACACGGATTTTAGCAAAGGTACTCAAGAACAATCACTCATTTTTAAAAAAATCAAATGTCCCACAAAAGAGATCACATTGTCACTGTGTCTCCATTTCCTCCTACTTCTAAGAGTTCTTTCTGGTTCCTCGACAAAGCCAGTCAACGAGAGGCAGTTTGTGCAATGGTTAGGGGCATGGATTCCGCAGCCATATTTCCTGGGTCTGAATCATGAACATGAAGTTGGGCGAATTGCTCAACCACCGTGAGCCTCAATATCCTCCTCTGTGAACAGGGGTGGTCCCACCATCTACCTTCCCACACCTGGAGCAGGACTGGAACACACTAAGTGCTCAGAGAAGGTCAACAGCAGTTACTGCTTAAAGAAAATTTACTACTGCAAGATCATGACATCCCTGTACCTAAACTTTTTTAAAAATCATATGATTAATGTATTTAATAATCTGCACATCTGCCTCTCCAAGTTAAGAATATACTTCTTGAAGGCTTATTAATCCTTTGTCTCAAACATCTCAGTTTCAGGCATATAATAAGACCTCAATAAATGTTTGAAAGGAAAACTGAAAGAAAAAGAACAAAGCTTTGCAAACCAAATAAGGTGAGCAGTTGTAATAACTGTCCTATAAATAAATGCAGATTCCGTGAGCTTTCACTGAGTGCCTATTTTACTCTAGGCCCTGCATGAAGACTCTATGTCATCTTAATACATTTCTATGGACAAGACATAGCTATGTAACCGAAATAACAACACACTGGCTACAGTACTGGGCTACACTGAGACTCATCTAGACCAGCCCCTCGGTTTATAACCTAAAAAGGGATGGTTAACTAAATCTTGAGTTAATTTTTAGGCCATACAAATAACTGATTCATATGCCTCCAAAATGTAGCAGTAAGGGTCCGTATGACAGGGAATGCCATAGTAGGACTGACATTCTCTCCTCTTGATCTGGGGCAGGGTGATGGTAGCCTTTGGGATATAAAAAGTACCTTGGAGATGTTCTTAAGCACCCACAGGGCCCAAGTCAGAAAGCCCAAGTTTAAAGGATCTCTTTAACCACAGAATAAAGAACCACATATTCCATTCAAGATTTGGCCACAAGTCAACTTCCAAATGTTAGTTCTTCGTGAAATCATCATGTATCTCAGGAAAAATTCCTATCAATCTCAGCTCTTTTACTTTTTACTTTATTGGGAAGAAAATTCTGAACCAGAGTACATGAGTAAGTGGATTTCAGTCTTCTGAAAGGGCTTTGGGTGTGGTTGAGATAGCTAACTTTGAAAACTTAGCAACACAGGATACATTATGAGTAAGTTCTTTACTTTTTTTTTTTTTTTAAATAATGATGCTAACTCACCAGATCCTTCTGAAAGAGTCCTTTTATTAATTTCAATGAAGTCAAGTAGAGAACAAGTTGTAATATGAAACACAATTTATGCAACTATGTTGAAATTCTCTGCCAGAGTTAAATCTTCTAGTGTAAGAATTTTATGGTAAAACAATTTCAAAATAATATCAAGCACTGGATTAGGCTCATTTTGGTTTTAGGCTGTCATAGGAAAACTCTTTTTATACAAATCATTGAACTCTTAAGGCAAAATGATAGCTCCTTTAAATAATTTTTTAAAAAAATTGTGTTCCAGACAGTTTATAATAAAAGAGCTGAAACTAAGCCTCAATTGAAATTATATTGTTAGGCAACTCCAAAAACTAAACACAAAAACATGTTAAATAAAGATTGCAACATCAAGGGAAAACCACCCTCATATATACAGTTTTAGACTCTCAGCCATTTCTGACCCCAGCCCAGATGAGATCAACTGATCCTTCCGAGGTTTTTCCTACAGCCAGCCAGCGGGCTACTCACTCCCTCCGCAGCCACACGGGTTACTCAGGGAAAGGCACGCAGTACGTACAGTGAAAGGGCCAATAAGAAATCCTGTGGGTGGGTTGGTCTGCCTCTCAAAACCAATGAACTTCTCATTATATAACCTTTACTAACAAGAGAGAGTTTGTAAGTCATACAGCCAACTTAAGTATAAGGCAGGCATTATTGTATGTTGTATTAAAAAAAGAAGAAGAAAAAGCTTTCTGAATGGCCTGGTCCAGGTTATGTCAGGAAATTAATGAATCCCACTTGGTAGTATTACTAGGCTCATTTTGATAATGATTTTCAGGCCATGTGATGTTTTCTATCAGAAAAGCCCAAGCCTCTAAAATAAAATCTCTGTGACATTTTATTAATTCTTTCTAAAATAAAGTAAGTCTTTGAACCACAGGAGAATTCTGAGAATCTAGCCTTTCCAGAAAGCCCAAGAAAAATACTTCGGTTTCACCATTCTCAAATTCATTTGACTTTGAAACAAAATAAACATATTACTCTATTTAATATCATTGCACAAGCGAATTCACAAGAATGAAATATGTTCAGAGTTCCTAGAAAAAATGTAGCAATACAGGCTGCCAACTTGTTCAATGTCAAGCTCTAGGCAGGATAGCAGCACTAGCAGTAAATGACTCAGAGTGAGTCACGCTTAAGCTATTTTTGCTTTTAAAGTACTGCCAGGCACTGTGTTAATATTCAACCCAGAGTAAATTTAGCCCAACAAGAAAACAAGTGTTTCCATGGTTGCTTCTTCCTGGTGTTTATGGTATATATGTAGCCATTAGGCACAGGAAGACAGCCAGATAAATTAAATAGAAATGCTCATCTTTCATTTATATCCAGGCTTTGGAACACTGGAAACACTAAATGCAATTTTGGCCATTCTTCCATCTCCTTCTATCTGCCCCTCCAGACCCAAATAGCAAATATGTAGAGTGTATACTACAAATGATTCATTTAAAAATCTGTACCATTAAAGTGGCTCTAGTAGGTTGTTGTTCAGGATTTTATGTGGCTCTGTATTAAGAGTCATAGCCACTCACATTTCTCTGACAGTGCAGCCACAGGGAACTAAAAAGCGTAAAAATTAGCTTGCAAAACTGGTAGCAAATGTGGAATACAGATACCAAATGGAATTCTTCTACAGTATCATAAACAGTGAATGGTCAGTCTGGTAATGCAGTAATGTGAACACTCAGGAGATGTTTGAAAATGTTGGTTATGAGGGGGAGATAAACAGCTAGAATCAGACTGATCTGAAAAATCATCTCCATTTTTCAGAATATGCTATTCCTACTGCAGATGCATACCTGAGTAGCACAATTAATTTAAAATAGATTGTAGGACTTTTTTGTAATTAAAATCCACCTGTCTGTTTATAGCTGTTAAAATCATCAACATTATCTATAGAATCTATGCTATAGTTATATACAGTGGTTAAGTATTTTGCTCAGCAAAAAATATTAAAGCTAAATATCCCAGGACAGGTTTTCCAAGTAGGATGCATGCACCTCAGAGGATATGCAAAATCTTAGAACTTCTATTGATAATTAACTTTTATCGAAAAAATTAGGTTTTGCCAATAATGTACATACTGACGTTACGGAGAACATGTATAAGTATGAGCAAAGGAAATATTGAGAGGCATATGCTCCATCATGGGGAAGAATAGTCAAAGGTGCTTTAAGGAACACAGCCTCCCGAAGGACGGAAGGACCAGAGCCTTCTCTTCATGTTCTATCCGAGTACAATGTGTTTTTTACATTTAAATGGTCACTGGCACAAAGGAAGTAGAGTGGAAAAGGCCAGGTCAGCAAGCAACTGGAGAAGATCAAGAAATGGTAATCTGAGCAAGGCAAGACTGGGAAACAGCCACATGTAGGACTGGCACACCAACAGTCACCAGGACCAGCCCAGTGGAATGATCTGAATAAAAGAACTGACCAGTTCTCCTCTCAAGATCCCTAGACCGTCAGGACTCCCTGAAAATTATAGTGGAGGTCCAAAAGCTATTCCCAGGGCCCTGGGAAAGCCCACCACAAGTGTAATTACAGAATAGGCATCTTCACAACACATGGCTCTGGGGAACAACTGTGAAAGAGGTACCATGGAGGTGCAAAAGGTGAGAACTCCTAAAATAGTCTTTAAGTTGCTTGAGTAGAATCTTTAATTTAATGGAAAGAATCTAGACAGGACTTGGCATATATAGTAGGTGCTTAATAAATCTTTGTGGAATGAATGGGTGGAATATGTAACTGTATACACACCAAACATCTTATTTGAGACCCATGCATTCTAAAAGCCATGCATTTGTTATCTGTATGTTTATTATATAGGCAACTTTCAGACTCTGAAAGCCTAAGGGACTATAAATAATTTATCAGAATTTCTTGCTTTCTGACTCCCTTGATTCCTATTTCACTAACTCTACTTCATAGCTCAGGGATCCTACTCATATTGACCTGAAAGTTTCAGATTAGAGGGGTGGGCATAAATAGTAAATCTTCACAGAAGGAACATTAAAATCTAAACAGAGGAAAAGATGGTGAGGGATGAATTGTTAAAGCATGATGTTTTTTTAGGGCAGTGAAACCATTCTCTATATCATCATGGCAGATACATGACATTATATCTGGACCTGAGCCCCACTACTCAGCTTCCTCTCCTGCCAATTCTGACCTCATCTCTTTAATGTTCATGGATGTTCTAATCCTAGAAGCCTGGATTCTGGATTCTCTTGTTCCCACAGCACGGGATCCCATCTGTCTACCTCGCTTTGACCTATGACTTGTCTTGACCTCACTGTTTGTGTATACTCAGGCTGGAAGAGAGTGGCCTATTACTGAACCTTGGTACTCTAAACCTTGATACAGTTCCCTAATTCTGTCTACCAACCTTGTATTTATCTTGCTGTAAGACCCAGCCCAGCCTGATAGTAATTACAAATGAAGAGAGCTTGGAGGACTTATATTGGCACAAAATTATAATATTCAAAAACATTTCTTAAAACTAGAGATAAAAAAGTTCATTAGTCAATGTGTAATGAGTATATAAAAGGCTCTTAGGAGCAGAGTTTTATTCTCTCTTCTAACCTCCTGCCTTAATTCTAAGTTCACACAGTGTCCTAAATGTAAAATGCAAGAACTGATTTTGGGGGTGGGCGGGAGCATCAGTGCCTTACGTAGACTCTACTATTTATGACACTAAATTTGAGTTAAATCACCCCCAAAGCATGTTTATTTATTAAAATACTAGAGAGAAGTGTAGGCCAATGAATGATATGACATTCAAGTCACATTTCAGAATAGCTAACCCTATGGCCAAGTGAGAATGCAATTAATAACATGGCTAGTTTCATATGCTCTGTTAAGATGCAGATAACCCTGTGAAGGCTAAAAAGTCATTTTCACATGGCCAGATTCACTTTGCTTTCAGTGTCCTCCAGGGCAAAATCGTAGGGCAGAGAATAAAAGCTTAAAAAGAAGAAAGAATACAAATGTTCAAGATTTCTTTTTTATAAAGGGGGTCTATTTTTTCAAAGCCAAATAAGGTTTTTCTTTCCTATTCTCATTTTAGAAAAGGAAACTGAACTATGATCAATTGTTATCATTTATTGCCAAGTGCAATTTTTAGATCAGAAAATATTATGCACATTGATTTTAAGATATTTTTAAACAGATTAGCAGATGTCCTTCACATTGAGTCTATGACAGGAGGTAAATGGAACAAAGCCTCTGCCTGCCCGCCCTGAGCACCTGAGTTAGCAGAAGGAGTTGAAGAAGGCACACAGGGTGCGTGCCTTGGTGACTAGAACACAGGCTGGCGTATGCTCACCCATCTAACTGAGCCAGCTCTACAGAGTAGACCCAGAAATGCTTTACCTAGGGCTACTAGGAAACAAGTCATAGAATCTTACTGGCATCTTCAAGTGAATTTGTGTTAGCATCTCTGATAATGTAAAAGTCAGTAGCAAACAGGCCAAGTTTGGGCTGTGAGAATGATTCATATATAAAGTAACAGATATCAATAATGTTAATTAAAATGTTTAACACAAAGGCAGAAACTAGTATAAAATATTTAGAAAGTGACAATCCTCCCTTCTTCAAAATTACATATAGAGACTGATTCTGCTCACTCAGGACAATCATTCCATAAACATTCACAGAGCACTAAGACATGTAAGTCACTGATGGGGGAGCAACACAACAACGCATAACTGAATGACTGTTTCACATCAAAACTTGGGATGCGTGGTCTGACAAGCACAGGCCAAGGGTAGAACATCAGAAACTAGAACTCTTCTTTAAAGTTAAGGAATATAAAGTCAATGAAAATATGAGATTATCCAAAATTGCAAAGAGCTGACAGTGTAAGGGAGATGGAAATATTCTAAAGAGTAACAAACAATATGAAACAGAGTAAGAGCAGCTTGTCTGAGACATGTAAGTGGCAAAGGCCAAAAAGTTTAATAACACTTGAGTTGGCCAGTATGTAGGAAACGAGCTCTCTTATACCTTCCTGATGGGAATTTAAGTGAATATAATCTTTATGGAGGGCAATCTGTCCGCCACAGTACATCTAAAAACTCAAATACGCTTTGACTCAGCAATTTCACCATCACTTACCTTACTAATATAGACCTACTTGTGTGGAATTTCCCATGTGTAAGTATATTTATTGCAGCAATGTCAATAACAGTCAAAGAATAATTATCCCCATCATTGGGGGACTGGTTAAAAATTATGAGCTACTCTGTAGCATTAAAAAGAATGAGGAAGCCCTATGTGTACTGATATAAAAGAATATCCAAAATACATTAAGTGAAAAAGCAAAGTAGAACAGTGACATCAAGACACACATACACATGTATACACACACACAGATCATTTCTAATATATAAGAAATTGGCAGCAGTAACTGCCTCCAGGGAGGCAAAGACCTTACTTTTCACCACATAGTTTTTTGTACTTCATGAATTTTATACTATGTGGATATATCATCTAATCAAAAAGATCTGTCTATGTATCTATGTGTCTATCTACCTATCTATGCTATAGAAAGGAAGAGACTATCTTGAGCAGGAGGGGTTAACAAAGGTTTCCCACAGAAAGCATCTGAGTAAAATCCGCCTGGGGGAGCAGCTAAGGAAGGCTGAGGAGTCCTGGGGGGCAGACTGGTGAGGAGGAAAGGAACAAGGGGAAGCCTTGTCGGCAAAGACAAGGTGGATTAGAAGGGAGACTAACGTGCAGACACTGAATGCTACGCCCTTTCCACATTTCTCTGATAGGACTTCTCTCTTAGTAAGTCCTGTGTACGAATATATAATGTAATCCATTCACTTACCAAACGTCTCTTGTGAGCCGGGAACTGTGCTAGACGCTGAGGGCATAAACACCAGTGAGACCTGGTCCTCATTCTCAACAAGCTCACTATCTGAGGAAAATGCAAGACTAGGGGAGCGGGAGAGGGATTCCACAGAGAAAAGCCTGACTAGCACATATCTAAGAGTGATTATCTATCCATTCTACATGATGTGATGAGAATGCCAGTGGTGATGACAACCTAACACGTATATAACATTTACTGAGTGCCAAGACACTGTTCTAAGTAACTTTCATATATTAATTCATTAAGCCTTCACAACAGCCCTATAAAATAGGTATACTATTATCTACCATTTTAACAGATGGAGAAACTGAGGCACAGAGACTTTTATTTTTATTTTAAAACTTAAAATCGGTAGTTACCCAGCTAATAAGGGCTGGATCCAGACTTGAATCCAAAAAGGGGTCTAAAACTAATACATGACCTACTAGTGACCCTAAAAGAATAAGGGCCAATCTCAGAATAATTATGCTCCTTACGTTTATCTGTATAACACTCTACAAAATACTTTCATGTGTTATATCACTTTCAATTTACAATAGCTTTGTGATCCATTCTCTTAGAAACAAACACACATTCCAGCTATTAAAATAACTGAAAGAGCCCTGGTGGGGTAGCTCAACTGGTCAGACCACCGTCCCAATATGCCAAGGTAGTGGGTTCTTTTCCCGGTCAGGGCACACCCCCAGGCTGCAGGTGTGATCCCTGGTCAGGGCGCAGCGAGGCCACCGATCAGTAATTCTCTTTCACATCCATGTTCCCCTGCCCCCTTCTATCTCTCTCTCAAATCAATAAAAAACATCCTCGGGTGAGGATTAAAAAAGTCACCACATGGCAACATTCAAATTAGACAATATAAGTCAAGGATCACTGTTTTCATAGGAAAGGCAATGAGATAAACCAGATAATGGGATTCACAATGTATTGTAAATGCCATTTAAACAGTGAAATACTGTCTTGGATTTACTAAAATAAAAACCATGATTCTTATATTCTATTTTTAATTATACAGTTATGTTGAGCACTTTGGCAGCTAGTATGTGTTAAAATATTGTGCTATTCAATTACCACTAAATAAAATTAATTTTAATCAGTCCTTGTCTTTCTCAAAACAGTTTAAATTGTTAAAACAGGACAAACTAGAACAAAAAGTTTGAAAAGCAAATTTACCTGTCAAATTTGGGAAAGGAAATTCCCCAGTTTCTTTCTATTAGCTCAGCTTTTAAATAGATCCAGATATACTTTAGAAAGTACCAGTTGACATTACGCAATGGGGGTTTCCTTACTTTTGTTAATTTTGGATTTCCTTGTCAGCAGAGACATACAATATTTCTGTTTTTATTTTAAAATATCAATACATGACTAAAAAGAGCACTACTCAGTGAAAATGAAATGTGCACTTCCCTTATAAAAGTAAAACAAATATTCTCGATGCCAATCTTCCAACCAAAGTACACAAATATCTGATGAAAGAAAATTAGGCCTTGGTACCACTGGAGCAGAAGAAATTTGCCAGACATCCTGCCAGCATCATGCATTATGTTTTCTACAGTCTTTCTACAGTATTATCTCATGTTCTTTAATACTCGCCACTTTAAAGGGCTCTCTCTTTAATTAAATCATTACCTCCTTGGGAAAACACAACTCACTCCTAAATTCAGTAGGATTCTCACCTCTCCACTTACTCAAATTCTACCACTTCTTCAAAGTCTTATTCAAAACTCATTTTCTCTATGAAGCCATCACCCTCTGGTTTCAAAAGCCTCTCTCTCTTGTCAGGTTTAATTATACAAATCACATATCCTGGCAGTTGAGCATTTGTCTCCTCCTGTTCTTTTTCTCATTCAGTAGCACACAGTTTCTATTCTCTCCTGGCACTTATTATTCGGCTTTGAATTACAGTTATTTAAAAGTTTTGCTCATCCTATAAAAATGTAAACTTCTTGAGAGAAAAGAATATACCACACTTCTTTTTTTCCCTATTCCTGAACACCTAGCCCAGTGCCATGCACAGAACAGCCACTCAACGGTATTCAGCAAATACTGTATAGGTAATCCAGATGCAGTTTAGTTTCACTTATGTTAAATTATCTCTTCAGTTGCTCTGGTTATCTGAATAAACACGTCTCTGATCAAATGGATGACGCAAAAAAGTAAGATTGCTTCAAATACCCCATGCTTTTGGGGGCTGCATAACGAGAGAGTTAATCACACGCATACCCAGCCAGTGCTGTCTCAGTAGCTGAAAAATGATCATGTGGTAGACTAAAAACCTGGCCACGAGGCTTTCTAAGAGGCAGAGTCACCACGAGGCAGAGTCTATTTTCCCACCCATGAACCTGGGCTGCTTTGTCACGGCTTTGACTGATAAAGTCTGGCAAAAGTTACAATGTGTAATTTCCAAGCTGAGACCTCAAGACATCATCTTGTGCTCCTGTTCTTGAAGTTTTTATCTCCCTTCTGCCATTATGTGAATAAACCTTAACTGGGCCACATGGATTGGGAAAAAGCTGTCCCAGCTGAGGGTGCCCTAGACCAAGACGCCCCAAGCCAATTAGGGTGTGACAGCAAATGTGTGAGCGAGCCTAGCTAGACCAGCGTCACCCGGCTAAACCCAATCCAATGGCCAACACAAAGAAGCATGAGCCAAATGAACGGTGGTTGTTTCAAGTCACTAAAGTTCTGGGTGGTTTGTTCCACCACAAAAGCTAACTGGGAGACCAGGAAACTCATCACCACTTAAATTTAAAACAGAGCACACTACATGGTGTAATGATACTAATTTCTATTCCACAGCAGTTTTGAACGTGACAGCCAATGAAAATCATTGCTAAATGTGTAATATTTATTTTAAATAATCTTAAAATTCTATGATTAAAGCACAATTTCTAAATAATTGCTAGCTTTTTGATGTTTTAAATACCTATTATCTAACAAATGACTATGCCTCATCGCTATCGCCTTATGCTTCATGAGAGGTTTTTTACCTACACAATGTTTCTTGCTTGAAGTCGGGTATGACTTCCATTCTTCACTGCTTTAAATATCCACATCTGGGAGAGTCCAAGTAAGGGGTGAAGCAAACTCCTAAACCAATTCTACTAATAAGGAGTAGAAACAACCCCAAAATAAAACAATGGCCAATTCTACCTCCTGAAATCTCATTAGATTATGGAATTTAGTTATGGATTTTGAAATATGAAAAATATGCATAATTTTCAGTTTAGGAATCAAAATTGTGTGCATCCCTGACCCCAAGAAGGGTGGCTCTAGAACTAATCTATAACCTACTAGTGACCCTAAAAGAAGTGCCAATCTCAGAATAATTATGCCCCTTACATTTATCTGTACAGGACTTTGAACAATACTTTCATGTGTTATATCATTTTCAATTTACAATAGCCTTGTGACCCATTCTCCTTGAAACAAACACACATTCCAGCCATTAAAAGAAATAAAATAATAAAAGCGATTATAAATTCTCATAATTTCCATCACTGAAAATAACTGAAGTAGTAGAAAAACTTCTCTCAAAGAATTCTATAAAAATTCACCACATGGTAACATTCAAATTAGACAATATAAGTCAAGCATCACTGTTTTCACACGAAAGGCAATGAGAGAAACTAGATAATGGGATTCACAACGTATTGAAAATGCCACTTAAACAGTTAAGTACCGTCTTTGATTTACTATAAGGAGAAAACACTAGAACAGACACTCCCTTTCATGTTGTTGGCCCAGAGGCCCCTTGGTCCTCCTGGCTCCCGAGCTGTCCTTGTGCTCCTCCTCTTCTTCCTCTCCTGAAGTCTCCCCCACTCTTCCCCTTGCAAGGTCATCTCCAACCACAGCTCCAGCAACCACATGGGGGCATGTGAAGAGCCTCTCCCTCCCTTTAGCCACGGCCTCACACCAAAACTTTCCTCATCTCCAACCATTTATTGAAGATCTAGGCCAAAACCCAGGCCCTTAAATCCAATACACCTGCCATAAAAGTCACCCTCCCCACCCACAGAGCAGCTCCTCCACGAGGCACCTTACTACTTCTAATGGTACCACTTTCCCCTTTACTCGGCCAGAAGCCTCAGAGCCACCTTCAACTCCTTATTCTCCCACTGTTTTAAATGGCTGCCGAGTCCCACAGACTCAGCCTCCACGACACTGCTTGCATGCATTCTCTCTTCCAGTCCCCCCATCGGAATTCAGGGTATCACCAGTACCTGATCAAACCACTATAATAACAAGACCTCTTTCCATCCCAATTTACCATATATCCCACAACCAGGTTTATCTTCTTAGAGTTCAAATCTAATCAGATGGCTCACCTAATGAAAAACCTAATGCTCCCATAACTTACTAATTAACCCGTCCTATTCAAGGCAACATATAAATCCACAAATCAGTCCCAACTTCCCCTTGTAATCTTATCTGCCATGTACTTACAACCTAACTGGATCACTCACTGGTCCTCATGTCCTGTGTCTTTTTCTACTTCTGTTCATGCTTACAATATTTCCTTACTCAATAACGGTGATCAGATACATAGGCAATACTGGCACAGCTTTAAAATTTAACATTATGTGATAAAGCAATTTCTAAACATTTAATTTTTTTGATAAATAATTTTTACAAGTTTCTAGAGTCATGGCACACATTCTGTATCTGTAATATACAATTGATTACAGATATCTTAAATCATTGTATTATCAAAGCTTAAGCTTGATCCTCAGGTACAGTTGGGCATTTTACTAACTATAAGGTTGGTATTTATAATCTATAATTCTAACATGCTTCTTCCAACCCTCTACTGTTTCAGGGCCACTTCATCTCCTTTCTCAATAATGACCTCCAGTCTCCAGGCTATGCAATTATCAGAATTCAGCTGCAGGACAATGGACATCACAGCAAAAACAAAGAATAGCTCACCACTCCTCAAAGCTTGGAATTCTGAAAACATAATAATATACTTTCTATTTTTAGAGGTGGGGCCATAGGGGAACCTGTAGTTGAGTCAAATGAGTGAGTCAAGATGAGAAAGTTAATAATATTTGAGATAGTATGTCTGTGCTGGCATATACTGTCACCAAAAGCATTAGACACAGAATATTTTATTTTAAAGGACAGTATTAATACATGTTCAAAATCAGATTATAAATTGGATATGTCAGTATTGGTTTCCACTTTGCACACTATTTAAAGAAAATAATTAGCTTATTTCAAAGCTACCATAAATGTTGCCTCAAATTCCTCCTTTGCTGCCGAAGCATCTCACATGCTATTAGATGTGCCTCTCCAAATGTAGACTTCTTTAAAGGCCCCACATTATCGATGTGCACTTGCTCTACCTTGGGGAAGACTCCCCAAAGCCAGTGATATCCGTGCTAAGGCAGAAGGATGAACTTGTCTAACCAAGTGAAGAGGGGGAGGGGTAAGCAGAATATTCCATGAAAAGGTCAGCAAGTGGAAGTCCGAAAGTGAAAAGCAACACAATACTTTCAGGGACCTGCAAGTGTCTGGATGAAAGGGCTAGAGAGGAGAGTGGAGAGGAAGTGAAAAAGAAGTGCAGTGCTGGAATGGCTTTACTCCAGGAGGGCTGGAGAGCCTCCGAAAGGCCACGTGAGGGACAAGCATGAACCAGACCTGCACTTCAGGATGCTCAATTGCTCTGGCAGAAACTGGTGGGAGGCCAGTCTGGAGCAGGAAGCAGGCAGGAGGCTGAGGGTAAAATCGCAAACAGAGCAGCAGTAGCAGAAAGAAACCTGGAAGGGACTGGTAGAGGCTTTTAGGAATGGGGACTAGATAGCACACCTTGTTAACTGGCTGAAAACTCTTACTCATCTCTTTTAGGAATAGTGTTTTTGCTTTTGACAAATGTAAAATAAAGCTCTGATGCAGAAGGAAAATATACCTAAATAAGCTACTACTATATTTTCTTGACTCTAAAACCGTATCAAATGTAGAGAAGCATTGTCAACTTAATAGCTTGGGTGGGGATCAAAGCTACCACATAACAGGAGATGGAGGTTGTTAAGGCTGATGGCTGGGGCCAGGAATTAAAAGTTCTGGAGTCTGACTTGTAAATTCCTTGCTTTATACAACTGAAATGAAATCAAAGAATAGAGTCCCCCTAGGGAAAGCAGAAGGAAGTACTTTCCATCAGTAAGCACTCAATGGTCAAACTGGGCAAGGATGGTTACTAAAGTCCGGGAACACCTCCAGCCAAGTGGCAACCACACTGCTACTCAGAGCACAGCTGATGCCCACGTCTGCCCAAGCGACCTGGCTGAGAAGGGACAAAATGCCTTACCCCATCCTCTCATTCCCAGGGCGGAGGTGTGTCAAAGAATCTGCCACGGGGGAAACAAAGTTCCATGAGCTAGGTTTTAATCCTCTGTTGTGGTCTTTCATTCATTCCCCAAATACATATGAAGACTGGTTCCATGCCAGCTGCTGTTCAAGGCACTGCAGAGGGTATCAAGGCAGACAAGTACCTGCTCTTACAGAACTGACATTCCAACCACATGCATATATATAATGAAGACAAAGATATCCCATAGTAAAGAAAACTGATTAATTTATCCGACTCTGAAAACTTCATTATTTTATTATTTGTTAATAAACTGACCATTAATCTTAGAAAATGCTACTCAATACCTTTCACCACCCATACTCTCATTTCTTCCCCAAATTTTGCACATCAAGTTCTAAGAGCTTGCAATCAATCTCGAGTGACCAGTTTTCTCTTTCTCTCACTCCCAAGACATTAACTACTTGTCTATGTTCCTTGTGCCTAGCACAGTGCTCTGCATATAGGAGGTGCCTGTTCATTACAAAAATATTATTTTAAATAAGTCATCAGCCAATTAGGAAAAAACGCTAACTTAAATAACTGGGCTAAAACAGCAGAGCCGATTCTTTCCAATTAAACCCAGTGTACACTTATAAGAGAATTCCTAACATACTGAAGGCCCATAGAGCACACAGTGACAGCTGCAGCTCCATTACATCTGATATTATATTTGCTCATGATAAATACATTTCACCAGACACAGAACGGTTCACTATGTGAATAGTATTGTTCTTGACACTCTACTCTCCGCTTCCCTATCACAAAAAGGTTGCCAAAACCAATACTGAACTGAAAAATGAGCTGTTACCTTATCAACATTAGTTCACACCCTTGCCCGCGACAGAACATTTCTTACCCACCTGACAGTGGCAGTATTCTGTCCTTCACTGAAACCTTGTAACACTTTAACGAAATAACTAAAACACTCTGGGCTGGTTTCCTCGCAGTAAAGAATTTATGCCAACTGCTAATAACTTGTAGCATATATATTCCTTGATGTAAAAATGATCAAAGGAAATGCCTTTAAGAAGCAGAAAAGATTAGGTAACTAATATTTGGGAAGCATACTACAGTTTATAAAACACTTTCACTTTTCATTTCTAATTAGCTGATTTAATCCTCACACAACTCTGTGGATTAGTTATTAATTATTATTATTAATTTTACAAATACTTTACAGAAAAGTAAAATTCCACTGATTTAATAAACAAACAAGCAAAAAACACAAACTATTATGTGGTTGAGCCAGAATCTGAACTTATATTTCCTGATTCCAAATTCCAGGATCTTTCCATGGCCTGGACAGTCTCCATCCTTAACACTGTTATCAGCATGTCTAAGGAGATTAAATAAATGAGTTTACAAAGCTGTCAAGAAAATAAGATTTCACAACTAATATAAATTTTAACAAACACAAGGCGAATAACTCTGAAGGACAGTACTTGAGTATAACAAACATACAAATATGATAATCGTTAAGGCTATCAATTATACACATGAACAGACACTTGTTTTAGAGTTATTAGAAATGTACCGTATTTCCACCCAAGTGAGGCAAAATAAGCAGATGCTAACTGGGTGCCAAAGGTCAAAACATAAACTCCATGAGCACAGGGACTTGTCTATTTTGTTCACACCTGTATTCCCAGCATACTCTATAATACACCTTGTTGAATGAATGAATGAATGCTAAGTACAACATGAAGTATAAAAGAGAGGTAATCAGACATAGAAGAATAGTGTTAATTTATACAGAGTGGGGCAAAAGTAGGTTTACAGTTGTAAGTACACAAAAGACAGTTTATTCGTGTATTATTAATTATTGTATTATTTTCCATACAAACAACTGTAAACCTACTTTTGCCCCACCCTGTATTGAAATGCAGGATACCAAGTACAGCTTAATTCTTTAGGTAATTACTGAGTAACTTATGAGTGCCTATAACTATGCTATGTATGAATGAATGTTTCCTTTGAGATAATCAACTGTATGAGATCTGGAATTAGAAGTCAGATTTGTATCCTCTAGAATGCCGAGCTAAACGACCTTTAGTAGATTATTTTCAACCTTGACTGTATATAAGCATGACCCGAGGAACTTAAAAAATGCCCAGAGCCCCACCAGACACCAACTAAATCTGAATCTCTGGAGGTGAGGACGGAACTCTGATTTTGTTTAAGGTTCATGATTGATACTGATTGATATCCGGTGATGGGTGAGTGCCACAACTGTAAACCTATAGTTCTCAAACTCTGATGCAGGACAATCAGCTGGACGGCTTGTTAAAATTTAGTTTGACCCCCCACAGTTTCAGAATCAGTAGGTCTGGGGTGCCACATGAAAATCTGCCATTTTCAACAAGTTTCCAGGTTATGCTGCTGCTGCTGGCATGGGAACGACACTTTGAGAACCAATGCTGCAGATCATCTAAATGTTTCTTGAATGAATTAAATAATAAATGCAGGAGATACACAAATAGGAAAACATGACATTATATGAAAATTTTAAATATAAAAAAGGAACTTCATGTTCAACATCACTGGTTATCAGGAAAACTTAAATTAAATCCACAATGAGATGCCACTGCATACTTATTAGAATGGCTAAAATGAAAAACAAAACCAAAATACCCAAATGCTGGTGTGCACAGCATCTACCCCTCTCATACACTGCTGATGGGAATACACTTTGGAAAACAGTTGGTCAGTTTCTTATAAGTTAAACACATACTTACCATGCAAGCCAGCAATCCTATGCCTGGATATTTATGCAAGAGAAATTAAAACTTATATTCACATAAAAACCTGCATATGACTGTTTATAACAGCTTTATTCATCATGGTCCCAAGCTGGAAACAACTGAAATGTCCTCAACTGCTGACTAGGTAAATATAAAGGCACTTCCATAGGATGAGATACTATTCAGCAACACAATGCAACAAGCCGATGATATTAGCAACACTATGGATAAATCTCAAATGTGTTCTGTTCAGTGAAAGAAGCCACTTAAAAGTCTACATACTGTATGATTATATGTATGCAACATTCTGGAAAAGTTACAGCTATGGAGAAAAAACCAAAACACTGGTTGCCAGGGGCTGGAAATGGGGGGAGGTATCAATTATAAAGGGGCATCCATTATATGCATCTAACAATTATGAAACTTAAATCCTTTCAAGCTCAGAAATTAACAACTTGACAAGATACTTATTTTCTCACGTATGATATACATAGTCCCCAGGACACTTGTGATTCGGTCTTCCTATTCTAGGTTCAGGTTGCTTTTTAGCACAGATGGCATCACACTCTCTCAAAATAAGCCACCATGAAACATCCATAGATCACAGTTTGTGTTTAAACTTGCTGCTGACTCATTTCTTCCTTGATAACTGAACCTTTCTGTCCTAATAACTTTAATTATAGCCATCTCTCATTCTAAAGCTTCCTCTTTCCTCGGGAACGGATCTGTTATCCTTGTGATCTCCTGACTATGAGACACAGGGTAAATATGTCACCTCCAAGATTCAGTCTGCTAAAAACAGAACCTGTATTTTTCATGCATTCCTCTCCTGCATGTGGATGTCACGAAGATTAAGAGAGATGATGTATGTGTATAGGATTTTTGTTATGCTTGAAATAAATTTCATGAAATTTGTTATAAGCTTGTAGTGCAATAAATAGCCTACTCGTCTCGGGCATAACACAGCAACTATTCACACCGGAAGTGTCATTCTTAGGTACTACCTTGCCAAAACCATGGGATTTGGAAAAGAAGGACCCAGTTTTAAGTCACTCTCAAATTATTTTGTGACCTTGAGCAAACCACTTACCTTTATCTATAAAACAAGACAACTACATGTTTTTTCTAGGGGCTATTTTGAAGGCAAGATGAAGCACACAGTAATAAACTACTACATAATGTCTGATATGATTCCTACTCCCTGACTTCTGAAGGAAGGGACCAAGCAAGAGATTCTCTCACCTTCATCAGAGTACATCAGTGCAGACTATGGGAGACCCAAACAAACTGTTCTCTACTCAAGAAGTCCTATGACAAACCAATTTTTCAAGAGATGAAAGAAATACTTGAATTGAGAGAAAAGAAGACCACATGGAGGTGTTTTCAAGAGTTGGGGTACTATACAGGGGAAACAATGTGAGCTTTGAGTCTTAGGGAAGTTATATTACTTCTCTTTGCATATTTTCTAGTCTATAAAATGGGTATAGTTATCTTGTAGGGTTGTGAGAAATCAACGATAACATACATAAAGAATTCAAGTTCTAAACCCTGTGCATGGGTATTTTCTTAAGTATGATGTACACTCAAACAAACACTGCCTGTAGTTACTTATTAATTCACCAAGCTGTCATTAAGTACCATATGGACTAGGCACCATACAAAGCCTGGCTATTACTTTCATTATTACTGCTTTCCAAAAGGACTAGGGCAAACCTAAGGCAAAGGCTAAGGAGATGGATATCCTCATTGCTCATTATAAAGGGCATGCAGAAAAGCTAGCTGCTCCCCATGGAAGAACTGTCTGATAGCTTAAGGACTTGACTAAAATTCCAACATGACGGAGTCAATCTAATTTGCATTAATCTTTTTTCTTCACTTATTCAATTATTTATTTGGTGCCCCAATCTGCTTTAAAATGTAAACATTTCTGGAAACTAAAGACTTCATAAGACAGAAGGAGGAGGGTAGTCACAACTCTCCCAGATGCCCCTCTGTCTCTGGCTTCCTGCCTTCTGTTCCACTGCTTCCTAGCTTCAAAACCTTGGAAATACCACTGAACTTCTTTGAAGCAGCTTCATCATTAAGGAAATAGTACCACTTAACTTAACTGATGTAAATAAAGACATTGAGGAAAGAGAAACTGTATGGGGTAAGAAACACAAAGAAAGCAGAAGGGAAGAAAGAGACACAGAAAAGAGTCAGACAGATACTAACTCAGGGAAGAGGAAGGGGGACAGAAGCAAATACACAAAGAATAAGAAATTTGCATACGACAGAATTTCACTCAATGAGCACAAGTCCTCAGGCCAGGGATGCAATCCAGCCTGAAAAGGTCAATCTCTATTGTGAAATTTATGATTTTTAGCACTTCCCAATAATGAACGGTCCTCCAGCAAGTAAATGGTGATGGCTTCATCAATATCAAGGAATCAAATGAAGACCAACTGAGGATCACAGAGATGATAAAGCTGGATACAGGAGAGTCAGAGAGCTTAATTTTTCATAAATTTGGTTAAATGTTCTAAGCAGTCACATTTAAAGTGAGCCATAGTCAATTCCTGAGCATGATGCTACTATGTTATTAAAAAGTGTATGTTGCTATATACACTATACACCTGCACCAATATATCACTGTAAAGGCTTATATACACAAAATCATGTGTGTGCACTTTTTCAAGCAATTTAAAGGATTTTCAAAGACAAAATAAGTTGTTGACTTTTGTTGCTGATTTTAGATCCCAACCCTATAATAAATGCTAGTTTTCTTCCTCTTCTGTACTGATGATACATTACTGAAGGGAAAAGCAGCTTTAGGATCAGGCTGCCTTAACCAGGTTCTGACCCTTTTTTTCTAGTTAATAATTCTGTTCTGTAAACATTACCTGAGCTCTGATTATGTGAGGAACAAAAGGAACAAAGAGATGAAGAAGAACTTATTCCTGCCTTAAAGGGTCTTGGGTGTTGGTTAACTGCCAGCCAGCAATACAGTGTTTGGATTGACAACAGTATCTTAGGACAAAGGTATTCAGAGGTGCGAAGATGTATCAGGATGCAATCAGGGTGGTCAACACCTGCCCAGTTTAAATGCACTCAACGTATCTCTAGGCAGAGCCAAACATCTTCCCTCATCTCTTTTCTTCCAGGTTTCAAAACTCACGCGCACCTTCCCAATCTGCAAAGGTGCAAATCTTCTCTATAATCTGCCCCACTGTCCATCAGCATCTGGGTGAGCGGCTCCCATACCTGTCTCCTCACCACAAAACCTCCATCTGCTTTTCCACAGAACCCACTAGGCTTCCACTCTACATTCCCAAATGACGTAAAATGCACACTATGGCCTTACTTTGAAGTATCTTGAAAGCAAAACCATTCCTCTCTCTGAAGAAATGGTAATCTACTGTTAATTGGCCAAATTAATGCTAATGTCCCTCGTTAAGTGCACAACAAAGTACTGAATTATGAGAAGGTTAAATCAAGGGTCACAAACTGATTGTTTTGTTTGTACAGTGTTTTAAAAATCTACTAATCAATCAGCTAGATTTCTGGGGTTTCAAAAAGAACCTGAAGATCTGGCCACACCAGGTCCACCCTCACGCATAGCAACAACAGACTGGCACAGGTGACGGTGTCTCCTTTAGACAGGGCATAAGATCTCAAGTTTCTGAAGGTCTTCTGAAAATTCTTGTGACCACCAAAGACCTGGGCTACAGATACTGTGTGTCTAGACCTCACGCTGAAGTTCATGGAATACAGCAGTAAGGAAAACATAAAAGCCCCTGACACTGAGGAAGTACACTGTGGTTTTGAATACATGCTGAAGGAAAGGGAAAGCAACCCACTAGGAACAGCAAAGTGAAGGTATTTCAAATGTTCCCAAGGAACTCCCTATTTAATGGGATCCTTGAGGGAAGTGAATGGCCACGCCGTATTTGATCAGTTTTGAGATCTAGACAGCATGCTGAAAGAGGAAGGTACTCGGTTAATCTGTGAATCCATATAATTGTAAGATTATAGTGTAAACTCATATATATATATAAAATCAACTACAAATGTTATTGTCACTGAAACAGATTTCTAAGTTTCACTCATGGATTCAAATATCTCCATATCTTATTTTCTGCATTTCTCACATATGACCTAAACATGTATACTGTTAAATCTGTGAACATCTTCAAATTAGCAAATTTACATTAAAAAAGATATGCTTTCCTTTAATCTTAACATTTAAAAGTACCAACAAAATTATGTTTTATATAAGGTTATTTCAATACTAAAGATCTCTGATTCACAGTCAATACTATTTTGACCACAATGCAAAGCCCTTATATTTTGAAGGTTTCTAAGTAACAATTCTTGTCTAATGCCCTCGACTTCTGCCTTGCTGACATGCACTAAAACTTCTGATGCCGCCCAGCCGGGCTTGGCTCAGCGGCTGAGCATCGACCTAGGATCCAGGCGATCGGAGTTCAATTCCCGGTCAGGGCACATGCCTGGGTTGCGGGCTTGATCCCCAGTCGGGGGTGTGCAGGAGGTGGCCGATCAATGCCTCTCTCATCACTGATGTTTCTATCTCTCTCTCCCTCTCCTTTTCTCTCTCTGAAATCAATAAAGATATATTTAAAAAACAAACAAAAAAAACTTCTGATGCCTGCTAATCATATAATAGAAAAATAAATAAAGGACGCCAGAAAGATTGCTTGATGACTTGAGAAAGTGCCTATACAGAGGTGTCAACACATTCTAATTAAGTTCTCCTGATGTTAAAATTGCAGGAAATCTTAAGTTGCGATAATGGAGACAGTCTAAGTAAAAAAGGCAAGGAAGAGAGAACATTGACTGAACATACTGTTTAGATAAATTAAAATAATTTCATCCAAAACAGTCTGGTTATGTCTGTTTATTTCACAACTTGGGTTAGTAAGAACATGACTGTCATTTAGGAAAATGGAATTCTTTTCTGTGAAATTGTTCCCTAACTCAGTTATTACCACCACCACCACCACCATAGTCATCTTGTCTAGAAGTATATAAATTATCTTCAGTCAATCTTGATCTGTATGACTCAAAGAATCAGAACTAAGAAAAATGGGTGACATCGACAGGAAGACCAGGCTATATAATAAATGACTCAAACCAAGGTCTTCTCGCTGCTAAGCTCATATTCTTTCCACTATGTTGTTCTAGCTCTTTCTTAGTAATAACTTAAATCTAAAGTAAGCCTTTAGAGGTTGCAAAGATCCACTATCTCATTAGATCTTGATAATAACACTGAGAAGTAATTAGGGCAGACATAATATCTCTAATATACAGGGCACTTGGTACCCAGGGGTAAAATGACTTGTCCAAAGAAGCTGAATCTAATGCTTGGTAATATCCATAAGACATAAGTAACTACTAAAAAAATGCTGTGTGCTACTGAAGGATATTACCTTTAGAGTAATCATACCTTCAAATGAGTATAGTATATCTACTCTGTTTGTATTCTAGGGATAGTAAATACTAGGTATCTATACTGCCTTCTTCCCACTGTAATCCTTCCCACATTCTTTCCTGCTGGGCCTGAACCCACCCTCAGAATCTTCTTGAACATACAGCTCCAGGCAGCCCCTATCAACTGACCGGCAATATGAGCCACCCAGATAAAACCTGATTTCCTACCCTGACTCTCTTCATTTAGGTCCCACATTGTATTACACTTGTTTCTGACATCCTTTCTTTGCTTTTGATTTGATAATTGGTTATTAATGATTCTCACATTATTTCACGTGTTTATATATTGTCTTCTCCAAGTACGGAACTCTGCCTTTGATTTGTCGCAGAATATCAACTGCAATAATTCATATACAGTAGGCACTCAAAGTATTCTGAATGTACCTGAGACAAATGTATGGCATGTATGGAAAAATCTTAAGTTAAAAAAAAACACACACAAAACACCCACAACAAAAAACTGCCCTTGTTTCTAATTATGGTTTAGACCAGCGATAAGTAACTTTCTTCTGAAAGGGGAAGCTTTGTGGGTCAGATGGTCTCTGACGTATCACTCAGCTCTGCCATTGCAGTGTAAGGTGCCAAAAGATGATACGTAAATAAAGGTGTCTGTATTCCAATAAAACTTCACTTAAGGACACTAAAATCTGAATTTTATATCCTTTTCACATATCACAACAAATAGCTCTTCTTTTCATTTTCCCCCCACCAATTAAAAGTTATCAAAGCCATTCTTAGCTTGCAAGCCATAGAAAAACAGGAGGCAGGCTAGATTTGGCTCACAGGCCATAGTTTACTGAGCCCTGGCCTAACTCTGGTTTTCAAAGTGAGAATTTCTGGTGGTCTGCAGAATCCTGTCAACAAGTCCAACTCCCTGTATGTGAGGCCCGATTTTCTTCATATTATGCATTATAGGAGGTTAAATATAGAAGCAAATATGAGGATCCACCTGCCTCCTATTAAGCCAGAAACTGAGATTTGCAAAAAAGTAAAACAATGTCACTCTTCTCAGTAATTCATTTATGTTTAGAAAATATATTACTATATTTCAGATGCTCGTAATGCCACTTATGTTAACATGTAATGGGTTAATTATCAATTTTAAAAATGGATTACTGTTTTTTAAATTCCTCAGTTTTGATTTCTAATATGATAAGTGTCAATAGCTATAACCCATATAAACCAAAGCTGTATGGGGCCCTCAGTAATTTTAAGAACATAAAGGGATCTTGGGAGCAGACAGTTTGACAACTAACTGCTGACTATAGCTGGTTGACTCATTCCTGCCAGCACTTCCCCAGGTCCACCCAACAGACAGACCACCTGATTTCAGTCTCCATCTTGACTTCTCCCCCCCTAAAAGCTTCCTGGCATTTCTTTGATTAGATCCTGATTTGATAAAATTTAATCCCATGCAATTTATGTTCTTCCATAATGAAGTTGGTGAAGACATGGTAGTTATCTTCATGAAAGAACCCTTCAGAAATGTGCCACCCACGAAAACACTTCAGTCTTTACTTTGCCAAAACAGGCAACTTGATGCAAGGAACTCTCCTTGGCTTGTATTTTCAAATCTTAAGAAATTATTGTAATTCCTTGCCTCCATGAGAACACACCTCAAAACAAACAGATTTCACCGACTCCTTTATAAATCAGAGTCCCTTTGACTTGGTTCCACAAAAATTGTGGGAGCCTGATGCTAATCAGCATCCTCATAGCAGCATGAAATCTAAAAAAAGAAAATCCACTAGAACTGGTGCATGTTTAATTGGCAGTGCCAATAATAATGCACTGTCAATTGTATTTTGCAACTAAGGGATACACATCTTAAAGAGAGAGTTATATGAGATTTTAAAACTTTTTAAAAGAATACTTAGGAGAAATAAAAGGGAAAGTTGTCTTATTTTCAGTGTTACCATATATAGGGAAACCTTATATAAGGAAGCATTTCTTTCAATATAAATTGACTTTGTCATAAGGTTTAACTGTCTATACAAATGATGTGTACTGCTGGCCTGGGGAATCTTGCCCCCTACCCCCCAATTTTAGAGAGGATTAAACAATAACTACAATTTCCAACATTTATCATTTTGTTGAATTAAATATTAACTAGAAAGCGTTTCCCTATGAGAGTAAATGACTCTAAAAATCTTTAGTTTTCTCTTATGGGATAATAACTTTGTAAATACCGAAAAAGAAAGAAATGTATATTTTTGGATATTTATCCTTCAATCTGTATTATAAAATATCTAAAAAATCCGGAATTATGATCAGATACTAAATCTGCCATAATCTGTGATTTGGGCTCCAACTAGTAAAATAAAACACATTTGGCTATTTTGAACAACGCTCAAACTGAAATTCACTAGCATCCTTAAGATCAGAAAGCCACTAGCAAATTATTACCTGTTTGGGGATTACTACCCATTTGGGGCAACAGTGCAAATTATATTAGAAAGATTTTGGTAGCTGTGATGTTCAATGAAGAACAGAAAATAGACTTAAAATGTGGGGGAAATGCTTACTGTCTAAATCTACAGTAAAAGCAAAAGTCTAACCATGATTGCAAAACATTCCAAATTGTGAAACTTAATTTGTAAAATAGACAAAAGTAAAGCAGCTTCCTCAGTTATTTTTTGATATCTCAGCATCAATTTAAAGAAAATGCTCATTTTAAAAGAAAGCCTACTTCAAAATATGAATCCCTATACTCAGTACAAACAGTCATAAATAACTGTGTATGTCATATCGCAACATTCCCCTTGCTCATGTGCATGCAAATGAAGGAGATGTGAAGCACGGTTTAAAAGTGACTTGCTTCACTATTCAACTCTTGAAGCGATAAAATAAAAAATACAAGCCGAAAAGAAACAAGACAATCGATGTTAAGGTGCAAACAATTAAATTACATAAAACTGGTATGTGAATTACATGGAAAAAAGAAAACAAGGATATGTATACTTCACTGTGTAGAAAAGATGTGCTATTTCTGGTAAATACTGTCTACACATTTTTTTAATATAATAAATCATTTTCCCCATTCTCATTTTAAAATCAAAATTATATTAATTAAAAAGCCTGAGCACAATAAAGTTGGTTAGGAAGGCAACACATTTCGAATCACCTGACACTTATACCACAACAGAGAAAAGGGTCGAGGGTAGTTGGTCCATATTTGAGAAGGAAAACAAAGTCTCAGTAAACATTGTTTCTGCTACTTGAAAGCAACAAACCTAGAATCAAAGTCTAGTTATCCTAAAGCTTGGCACAGCAGTTTAAAATGTGAAAAACACCCTTGTTATTTTAATAAAATAATTTTCAGTTTTATTTTTTTTCACCCAATTCCCCTCCCCAGCAGGGGGACAACACAGTGTAAATTTCTGTAGCTGGTGGGGAATTTCCTTAGCACTTTGTGGAAACTGTTGGCTTTCAGAAACGGACAGGCTGATTTGAACCAAAAGTTAGACAAAACACATAATCGCAGCAACAATAAAAAGCTATTTAGAAAGATCAAGCCAAGCAGATAAGCAAACTTCATTAAATAAGCTTTCTGGGACTGTTCATCAAGTCAGTTCCCTAATTTCAAAAAGCCAAAGCAAAGCAAAGCACACTGACTTACATTGCTTCTTTAGTTCTTTCAGCTGTTGTTTAAACTGCACAAATTTTTCATTATTTTGAAAGTCTGCATCAGAATTCTTATTCTGTAAAGCCAAAAATTTCTTCTCCACTAATAATTTTAGATCTGGTATATTTTCTGGACGTTCTTCTTTTACCTGACAAAGACAATAAAATTATCTTAGTTAAATGTTAACAATAACATAGTATGTAATATTACTTTAATCTCACTTCATTCAAATAAAAATATAGAGGTAGGAAACAGAATCCCCCAAACAGAGAACCAAAGTGGCTGGGACTTGTACCAGAACAGACTGCTGGGAAACAAGGGAGGGAATCATTCATCCCACCTGCCCACTGCTTTATTCCTCTTTTGTAAAATTTATTGGGGCGACATTGATGTTAATTAGTAAGATGATGTGTGTTTCGAGTGCACAGCTCGATAATACATCATCTGCACATTGCATTTCGTCCTCAACACCCAAAGTTCCGTCTCCTTTCATAGCCATATATGTGACCCCTTTACCCTCTTCAACCTACCCCACCCGCCGAGTTTTTGTTTATTTTTGTTTGTTCATTTGCCGCTTTATGTTTTGCGTCCCCCATGAGTGAAATCATATGGCTCTGCCCCTTTCCTATTTTGCTTAGCATCATACTCTCGAGATCCATCCATGTTGTTGCAAACGGCAGTATTTCATCTTTTTCTTTAATCCTCCCCCAAGGATATTTTTCCATTGTTTTTCTGAGAGTGGAGAGAGAGAGAGGGGAAGGGGGAGAACAGCGATGTGAGAGGCACATAGACTGGCTGCCTCCCGCACGTGCCCCAGCCGGGGCGAGATCAAGCCCGCAACGGCGGTCCGCGACCCTGACTGGGATGAACCCTGAGACCCTTCAGTGCTCAGGCCAGTGCTCTGACCGCTGAGCCAAGCCAGCCAGCACATATTTCCTCTTTTCCCGTGGCTGACAGTGCTCCATTGTGCCTGCTAACTCGCCATCTCTGCCAACTACTGGAGAGAAATGGCACCAGCCCAAGGCCGCGTCTTCCACTTCACCAGGAGCGCGCCAGCCCAGGTCCGCCCGGTGCCCTCCGCCCTCCCCGCTCCTCTCTGACCCTCGGCCTCAGCAGCTGAGAGGGGTTCTGACTTCACAGGAGAAGTCGAGGCCTTCGCCTTGAACCTCACCACCTGCTGCCGCAACAGGAATAAGTGCCCCCCGTTCTGTTCAAGCTGAACTCTCAATCTATGTGCTTATTTTTCCTCCCAATATTTTTATAAATTTCTCAAACATGTGAAAACTTGAAAGAACTGTATTTTACCATTCATCTACTTCCTAGATGAACAATTAATGCTGTGCTATGATTTATCACATATCTATTCATCTGTGTGCCCTCTATCGATCCCCAACCTTGTTCTTAAGTTCATTCTGGATTCCATCTTCTTCCTCTCCTTCAGAACAAAATGTCCCTCTCTGTAAGAGCTTTCCACCCAAACCTTAAACTGGCTCTTTACATCCATATTTTAAAACAACGTCTTTAATCCCTGCCCACTCCCATCATTTTCTATGTCCAGCTCCTTGAAAAAAAAAAAAAAATCAATGTACCCACTGCTTCTACTTCCTCACCCTCAGACCTGACCCGCTCCCATCAGGCTGCTGCCCCGCCCACTTCTCTGCAGTGGCTCTTCTTCAGGCCATCATACTGGGGACCCCTTGAATCACCGGCCTTTTCCTGATGCTCCCACCACCAAGCAAAATTCACCAAACTCTCCCATGTGCCCTGATATGCACTAGGCAGATTTCTTCCACAGCCCCAGTAATATTCAATTGCACTTATTTTTATGTTTCTTTTCCCTAATAAAATGTAAACTCTTTGAAAGATGTCTGATTTATCACTGTGTTGCCAGCACACAGTAGGTAGTACTCAATATATATGTACTCAATATATTTCAAAGGAATTAATCTGATTTGCTCCAAATAAACTTATCCACTAAAATCCACAACTTATCAACTGTTAATAGTTATCAGTAGGTATAAAACACAATTTCTGAGCTGGAAGACAACTTAGAGATCATCTAGTCTTGACATCTACCTTCTCCAATTTCATAAACAAATAAAATGACATAGAAAAAAGTTAAATGACTTACCTACTATCATCCAATTAGAGGCAATGCTAAGACTATAAGATAGATATAAGAAATTCTCCATATTGATATAATTTTCTTTTGCTTAATTGTTATGCATTTTAATTAGCTAAAAAAATAAAATTAAGCATAAAACCAAAATGCCTAAATTTATATTTATAGTACGAAGTGAAGGAACTGATTGTGTTCTCATTGCACTGATGAAACTCAACCAGTGCTGGACCCACCAGCAAACAGAGTTGTAAAAAAAATGGAGTGGCTTTAATGACAAGTCTTATACGTAATTTAAAATGTTAAGTAAGTCCTGTAAGGCTAAAGAACCAATAAAGCTCAGTTTGGAAAAGAGAAGGTAGAAAAGCAATTTAATAGTGCCTTATGTCTTAAGAATAGGAGATGTTATACATGGTGATTAGCTGTCTACCCTTACACTAGACAGAACAAGATGAAACAAGTTCAAGATTATAGCATGAAGTGTCCACAGTAGGTATAGAAAATAAGCTATGAGCTCTTAGAAAGGAATTATAGTCTCTTTTTCCGGATTTATAAAATAAAATCGACTCACATCCACCTGAGATGTTAATGATAATATTCCAGGTAAGCATACAGATCAACCTTTTCCAGGTCTTTTAATGAGTCAAATGATTATTTAATCTGGGGAGATCTGGTTTGAGCACATAGTCAGTAAATGCAAATGTTCTTTTCTAATATAGTCTCTAACTCACTCAACATACTTAATTTTCCTACTTCCACTACAACCACTGCTGAGGAGTTGGACAGAAGATGGGGAGGAGATGGAGGGAAAGGCATTTTGAGGCTGACTACAAGCTAATCTGAAATACGATTAGGAAAACCTGAGTAAACCAAATTTAGTGATTCAGAGTACTTTTTGCCCCACAGCCAGAACCTCAAGAGATCTGCTGTGCAGCACATAAATTCACAGCAGCAAATATCTTCTCTGGAAATCTAACGCTACAGTTGGCAGAGCTACCCACTGCAAAGAGAACTTACTGTACTCTAGCTATTAAAACAAGAGCCTGGAAAATATCAAATTCATTATCTGTTTAAATCAATGCAATAAACGTGATTAACTATATTTTTAATGGTTTCTTGCTTTGTTTGTATCTTCAAGAGAAATAGATACATAATCCCAAAAGGGCAATGAAAAAGCCATTCACTGGTAGCCGATCATAAGTGTTATCTAGTCTGAAAAAAGGAAGGATGGCCCTCTGCCTAGGACAAATTTAAAATACCTCCAAGAATTCTGAGATGGAAGGAGAGGATCTATTAGATCCCAGTCCATCACTTTCCTAAGGATAAAACCCCTAAACACAGGATGTTAACACCTCAGTGAATTAAAAGCACTGGGTGTATTAGTCTGCTAAGGCTGTTAGCAAGCCACCGACTGGGTGGCTTTAACAACAGAAATAATTTTCTCACAGGTTTGGAGGCTAACTGTCTGAGACCAAGGTGACAGCAGGCTGGTTCCTTCTGAGGCCTTTCCCTTTGGCCTGAAGAGGGCTGTCTTCTTACGCTGTCACATGGTCGTCCTTCTGTGCATGTCTCTGTTCAAATCTCCCCTTCGTATAAGGATACCAGTCATATGGGATTAGGGCTCATTCCAATGGCGTTATTTAAACTTAATTACTCTTTAAAAAACCCTATCTGAGGTACTGGGGATTAGGACTTTAACATAAGAATTTCGGGGGAAGACAATTCAACACATACACTGGGTTAATGAATTTTTAAAACAGAGTTCTTAAAACAGCTTACAGATTATTAATTTTTAGACCATTATAATTTAAAAATGATGGGAACTACTGAGAAGTAAACTTAGCAGACATCATACTTACATAAGAGGGATTTCATACTACCCTTGGGAGAGAAAAAGTTGAGTTTTTATGCACCACTCACCCATCCAGTATTCAGTGAGTGTCCTCTCTGTGCTAAGCACCGCAGCTGAACAGGAAAGAAGGTGAGGAAAGTTGATCGGGAGCAGATGGTGAATAGCTCTGGGAGCCAGGCTATGCAAGTGAACCTGATCTGATAGGCAGCAGAAAAGACACTAAATGATTTTATGGAGTAAAGTAATAATACCATGAGAACTTCTAAAAAATCACTGTTAAAGTATATAAGATGCCTACAGACAGAGAATGAAGTTAATGCTGCACGACAACTAACGCCAGAGGCGCTAGCAACTTGGTCAAATTATAAATGTGATTTTTGAAGCAGAATGCCTGAGTCTTTTTGTGAGAGGAAGACCAGGCCTTTTGTGAGAGGAAGATAATGACCCTAAGATAGTCAATATTTAATAAAGGCAACTAGCTAAATAACATTTTATTGGGAAAGAAGGGGGCAGTCCTGAATGTCTGTTTAACACCTAAGTGGAGAAATCTCGTAGGTGGCTGGAAAGACATTTAAAATGAGAACATGGGAAGAAAAATAAGAGAGATGTGAAAGGAACTCTACAACAAGCAAAGAAGAAAGCCAAGAGTGAGGAACACCACAGAAGAAGGGAAAAGAGAAAATTTCCTTAACAGTGATGCTTGCTCTTGGGGAAAAATGATACAAGAGAGTTCAAGTAAGATAAAGTCTAAAGAGAGACCACTGGATCTAAATACCAGGCACTTGGTACAGTGCACTGAAACGATTGATCTGTCTCAGCCTACAAGCTGTGAAGCTGCTCTCAGGCCAGGCTTATTCCAGGGCGTCTACTCCGCTGCCTGGAAACAGGAGGTGCTCAAATGGTGCTGATGAACAAGTGAATCACCGGGAGGCCCAATTATGCTGCACTGAGATGAGGAAAAGATAAAGGGAGTTCTGTGTGAACAAATGAGTGCATTTTGGTGGCAATGGAAGAAGAGATACAGGAAGTCGATCATGGCCAAGAGAGAGCTAAAGAGATCTGTTTATTTGCATAGAGGGTAACAGTAGCTTAAAGTGAAGCTGACATGGTGGAGAAAGAATATGGACCTCGAGATCAGACGGATCTCAGTTGACTCCATGCACGGATCTTAGGACGGTCCTTCTCGACCTTGGATTTCTCTCACCTCTTCATCAGGAATACCCACTTCAATGCTGTGAGGACTCAATTAAATCATGTTTGTGTTTAACTCTGGCACAAAGAAATATTAAGAAAATGGTATTCTTTTCCTTCCAACTTTTGCACAGAGCCTTTAGCATGTTTTTGGACTGTGAAGAAGGAGCCGCCAATGGGGAAACAAATCCATAACACTAAGAGAAAGCAGATAATTGTTTTCAGTTGAGAAAATCATTCAAATACTAGGACAAAAACTAGAGAAGAAAGAAAGTGACCCACTGGGAAAGCACAACAGTCTTTCCCTGGCATTGTAAGTGCTTCCAGAGCTGGGTAAACAAGGAGAAACCCCCCAAAAGTGTAGGACAACAGGAAGTGGTGAGGGCTGTGTTGATCGGACGGTACAAATCCCAGGTGAGAGTATGCTGCCACACAGCTCTGGATGACTGCTGCCTGGTGAGAGAGAAAGCCCTGTT
The DNA here is from genome assembly GCF_964146895.1 of Miniopterus schreibersii. Lineage (NCBI taxonomy): Eukaryota > Metazoa > Chordata > Mammalia > Chiroptera > Miniopteridae > Miniopterus > Miniopterus schreibersii. The sequence goes on along the minus strand of NC_138117.1, from coordinate 34,101,669 downwards.
TGTAAAGAAAAGCTAGAAATCCAGATTGTTGTGAGATATTTTCTGGTTTTTAAAACAATGTAGTCCAAACAATTCACAGCCTACAGGCCATGAATGTGAAACCTCTGCTTAATGCAAACATGTTTTGGACATAAAAATAAAAGTACTCTTGCCGTCCACAATATTTCGGGGGTGGGGGAGGGGGCGTCTAGTGCAAGTCCCAGACTTCTTTCTACTTTAGGGATGAAATGTGGTCCTTTCAAGCAAGCCAGAGAGTAATGGGAAAAGATGGGTGTGGGAGAGAGAGGGGAAAAGTAGAGGATTCCATTTTGACATTTATTCCAAAGTATTTATGATCAAAAACTTGGGCACTAGACTTAAGATTAAAAATAAGACTCTGCTACTAACTGAATGACCTTAGAAAAGTTACTGATGCATCTATCCTTAGTTTCTTCACTTGTAAAGAGAAAATAGTAACAGTATTCACCTCACAGTGTTGCTGAGAGGAAGAGATGAAATGGAGTAGGGAGGCACTGCTGTGTACAGAGAATATTCAATAATGAGTAGCTGTTATTGTTGTTATCATTTTATGTATCTCCAGGGTGCTTGGATATACAGGTCTGCAGCACAGCAGACGGCATGGAAACATCCATGTAGAGGGGATTAGTTTGGATTTTTATGGAAACTGTGGAAATAAGTGGTATTACCAAGGTGACAAAACACAGAAACTAAAAAAAATAGAACTCTGAAGAATACAACATTTAGAAAGCAGCTAGAAGGGTCTAAAAAGAAAAAGTACAAGAGTGAAAAAGACAAACAAAATAAAGTGTCCAAAAGTCTAGGGCAAATGTCACGATCTGTCAAATGCTACAGAGAAGTCAAGCTAAATAAGGAATGAGATGTATCCATTGGACTCAGTGTCAATCACAAGGGACTTCAGCAAGAGAGGAGGTATGTACAAAGTGCTGACTCTGAAATATCCAGGTCTCTGTTTATTATTTATTTATTTAACACTTACCCAAGGATATTCTTTCCATTGCTTTCAGAGAGAGTTGGAAAGAAAGAGAGAGAAACATTGATGTTAGAGAGACACATTGATTGGTTGCCTCCTGCACCACCCCCCCAACCAGGGATGGTGACAGCCTGCGAAGGAGGTACATGCCCTTGGCCGGAATCGAACCCGGGCCCCTTCAGTCCTCGGGCCACACTCTAACCACTGAGACAAACTGGCTAGGGCTCCAGGTCTTTGTTTAATGAACTGTTTCAGAAAGATGGAGAAGTGATTGGAAAAAACACACAAAACCCCAAAAGTTCCATGAATTCTCCAACTGCTTATTTTCAGGCCCAAATCACTTGTAAATGTTTAGCTACATTTAATTGGAACCCAACTCTCCTGTGATTGCAATATTTTTCTTATGTCAGCAAGGGGAATGTAATCGATGAGCTGACTGTTAAGAACTCAGTCAGGCCTCTGGTGGCTCCGTCCCTATGAACAAAGACTGGTTGTTTTTAGGAAAAAAAGATAATAGTAGAAACAAAAGGCAGAACTCAGTCCCTACCCATAGTGGAACTACATATTTTCAACATGCTTTAACCTAAAATTTTAAATATTTATATGATTACAATATACCTTATTTCTTTTTAAACAAGATTGTATACATATGCAATTACTCAAAGTGTGTCATTTTATTGCCATAGGGCAAAGTCAAGATCTCTTCCAATTATCCTTATTGCCTTATAGCCACCATCTCACTGGGAGGGGAGATCACAGAAGCTAAAGATATTAATGGGCTGAGTCATTCACACACTTTTGAAACATGTGAGAATCTAGTATAAAATCAGTCATTCTTGTAACTGAACCGAGACTCAGATGATTTACTCTCTCCAAAAGAGCCACTGTTAGACGTTCGGCTCCCAAAATAATTTATACCTAATAATTTACACTTGAGAAATCATGCAGCCTTTAGAAGCTTATTATGGGTACATAATACTGATAAGCCATTTGCTTTGTGTTCTGCTCAGTACACTAAGTATTTTAAGTTCTAAGCCATAATCAGTTTGATCTAAGGCTATGGGACCAGCTTTCATGCTGGGAATCCAGAAGAAATGGCCTCAGTTGGTCCTAGAACATTTATTCAACAAATATTTACTGAGTTCCAGTTGGGTACCAGGCATTATCCTGAGCACTGAGACATTTATGGAAGCTGGCCCAGGCTTATGACACACCACCAACCCAACTGGTGAGGCACAGGGTAAATTTATATAGGCCAACACCGTCTCCACCTTTGTATAGCAAAAAGTCTTGGTAAAGTTTTTATGAAAGGCATGCCTGGGCTAAGAATCATTATGCTTTCAGTGGCTAGTACCTAACTGCATGTACATATGGAGACACAATTCATTTTCTATGGTGTTTACTATACTGCCTTTGCCCTGTTTTAAAAAAAAAAATTTTTAAAAATCACACACTAATGATGACCAGCCTGAATTATATATACCCTTCATCTCATGCCAGTTTCTGTTGTCCATTGCACAACCTGCACTGAACTCTCTGGATCCAATTCTTTATAGCTGAGTGAGTTTCCCAGTGCCATTATTTAGTTTGACTTCTGAAAAAACACTTAAGAGAGAATACTTCCTTGTTGAGCATTATTACACATCCCATGGACTTCATAGTTTGCCAAGGTGTTGTAATACACCATTAGTGAGCAGTGGCCACCAGACATGGAAACACCTTTCCTCCTTCAAGCCTTTCAGAAAAATGTTGAAAATGAAAAAACTTAAACATGTGTGAGAGTGTTACTGGTTTAGTCCTAATGGACTAATCCTGTAGCACAGGCCGTTGTCTAACAGATGGCAGTTGAATGAGGCAATCTGCCATCTATGTGCATCTGTTACTAAACATTTTTGCTGTTGAAAATTAATAAGTTTCTCACAGCACCATCCCTACTATAAGATTGTGACAAATAAGAATCACCTATTTACACAGAATACAGCATTAAGATTCCCATACTGGGGGCCGGGAAGGGGGCGGGGAGTGACAAAGTGTTGATTGTGCCTCTAGTTTTTCTTTATTCTGTTTTGGCAGAATTTATAGACATGTGCATTATTTATTTATTCATCCACTTAATAAATATTTACCAAATGCCTACCACCCGCAGGCACTGTGCTAGGCAATGGAGATGTAATGTAAACAGACTAACCTGGCCCTTGTTCTCATGGGGTTTGGGATCTGGTGGAGGAAACAAATATTATTCAAATAGTCAAAAAATACACTACCACCCGTGATGAGTGCTGGGAAGAAAACGCATCAGATGCTAGGAGAGCATGTCACAACATAAATATTGAGGACATTTTCATAGGCAATCTAAGCATGTTCAATTTAAAGACAGGTCATGCTGCAGGGAGGGTGGGACGAGGCTGATTACTGTTGTTATTAACAAACACTGTGCACTTGCACAGCACCTTTCATCTGAGTGGTTCAAAGCCTGATGTACACAAGAACCATTATCCCAATTTTACAGATGTGAGGAATGGGCAGCTCACAGCAGTTAAGCGTCTTGCCCAAAGTCATACTGAGTCAGTGACAGATAGTTTCAAACTCATTCAAATGCCCTTTCAACATCATTTTGTTTTATATGTGCTTTCCAAATAACACCTCAGAATGAACTTTCATACTCTATCTTAATTTTATGAAAGCATACTTGATTTCAGGCATATATTCTCAAACTTTAGTGGTCTTTTGTTAGTTCTTAGATGAAAAGACACTTATTCTGAATTTGAAATTGCCCTTCCTGTCATCCACAGAATTACTAAATGCTTTATTTATCATTATGGAATCTCACTCAAGATTGTGCAGTGAAGAAAGTACAGCAATGGGTTGATGCTAGTGGGATTTACTGTCTTACCAAGTACCCCATAATCCAGAAAGAATCTTTCAGAATGCTAAGTCATCTACTGAAGATTCAGTTCCAGGGCTACCTGGACAACAATACCTCATGAGGTTAGAGTGATGTCCCCATAGGATGCTTGTAACTGAGTAATACATGACATTGTTTCTCTCACAGTGAGAACACATGGGCCTAGAAACCAAGGGACAAAAGGAGATTTAACTACACATCTTCTCTTCTCCCTCATCATACCTAATGACCAACTTGCATTTTCCCCATGGCTGCAACTCTAGTTCTGCCAGTTTAACAGTCTCAGCACTCAAGAGAAGAATGATTTCACTAAGGGACTCAACTCAACAATGCCTCCACTGATTTGAAAGCTTAAACTGCAACCTAGTAATTTTGAGCTCCATATGACACTCAATAGTCAGACAAAAAGTGAAGTTACAGAACTGGTTGGGACAATGAATCTTCATTATCAAGGGTAAACAGGACTGCTGCTACAGAGTGTGTCTTGAACCAGGGACACCTCCTTGTTTTTGCCGTGTCTACTGGTAAAAGATAATGAAAGTCAGAAACAACTCCATACAGACAGGACCATCAAGAATACAGATAACTTAGGAATAGAAGCCCAGGTGTTATAGTCAAATAAAAACCTACATCAGCTCAGAGTTTGGCTGAGAGCAGAGAGAACATGAAATGGGTAGTGGAGAAAGGGAGTTAAAAATACCAACTATGTGTTCAGGGTCCACTCTTATTTCTTCCTTGGTTTGACATGTACATATTTACATTTCTAACTAATTTCTCCCTTTCCCTTTCTCCTAATATTTTATAAAAAGTGAGTTGGTGCCCTGGCCAGTGTGGCTCAGTTGGCTGAGTGCTGTCCCATGCACCAAAAGGTTACTGGTTCGATGCCCGATCAGGGCCCATGCTCGGGTTGTGGGCTCAGTCCCCAGTAAGGGCTGTGCAGGAGGCAGCCAATTGATGTTCCTCATATCAATGTTCCTCTCTCTCCCTCTCACTCGAAAATCAGTAAAAAACATTTTTTTAAAAAGTGAGTTGGTGGCTCATTACAAAGTGCCATTATGAAACAGTAACAAAAGTAATGAGCATGGCCCCAATATCTTAAACTTGGAAACAGGAACTGAGAGGATGTTCATCTTTGCTCCTTTTGTGGAGAGAGAGCTGCAGTGTTAGTGTCATCTTGGGCAAGTCACTTAACATCTCAGAAATTTCATTTCTTCATCTGTAACTCGAACCAAATCACAGGGCTGTCATGAATATTAAATTAGAGCATTTAAAGGATTTAGAGCTTTGAAATCCAAATACAGTAGCTACTAACCACATGTGGTTATTTAAATTTAAATTAATTAAAATTAAATAAAATCAAAGATTCAGTTCCTCAGTCACACTGTCACATTTCAAGTGCTCAAATGCCACCTGTAGCCAGTGGCTACCTTCCTACAGTGCAGATCCAGAACACTGCCTTTACTGTAGAAAGTTCTATAAGAAAGGATTGACTTACAGAACACTTCCTGGCATTCAGTGAGCACTCAGATGGTAACTGCCGCTATTATTATTACTAGTATTGTTTTCATTATTATTTTATATTATATCATCAGAACTTATTTATCTTACATCTAGAAGTTTCTACCTTTGACCACCTTCACCCAATTCCTCCCCAACCTCACCTCTCCCCTCACCTCTGGCAACCACATTATCATCATTATTATTACAACAGCAAGTTTAAGATATAGCTGAATTAAAACATCTGGTGGAGAAGACAGACAAGGAAAAAGCAATTAAATGGAGTTTGATAAGCAATAGCAGCACTATCAAGAGAAAGAGCTGCTCTCAATGTACAGTTTAGTTTATTATGGGCAAGTTACTGAGCTAAGCACTTCACATGGATTATTTTATTTAATCTTCCCTAAACAAACAACCTAGTAAGTAAGAACTAACACATCCCTATATTACAGATTAGGAAATTGATACTAAGAAGTGGTCTAACTGCAAGTAGTCAAAATGCTCATCAGTGTTGGAGCTGGGACTTGCATTGGCAGGTCTGTTAAACGAGTAAGTCCATGTCTTAAAGACTACTTACAAGTCACCAAATGTTTAC